>NC_136547.1:9248183-9859011 GCF_910591455.1 Pholis gunnellus
CAACAAAAATACAAAGTGACAAAAGGCTGAGGCCAAACACTAACACAAAACTAAAACGGTTAAATGAAAGCAAAACAACTCATCTCAATCATCTATTGAATTAAATCTAGTCTCATTTTTTGAGGCATAATAAACATGAAACCCACTGATGAATGATTAAGACTATACTGAAATATTCATAGAGGAAAATGTGTTAATGCAACAACAGTGAGTGAGCAGGTTGTGTATCAGAGAGAATGGACTACGGACAATTTGTACTGCCGCACGTTCCTGAACGCTCATTCACTCACATCTTAATGAAAGTCTTATCGTCGCTGTGACCCCATTTACACATTCATGAACAGTTATTATCGTTTTAACTGGACAGTATACAGCCTGACCAATATATCAAACAATGATAATTATGGGGTGTTGAATAAATAGAAGTTCAACACATAATGCAGTTAAGATCTTGTCATTACATATTTTATCAGCTAGACTTAATTCTCGACCAGTACTCTATAATTAAACAGATGCTGGTGAAGTTTAAAGAATATTGAAACGTTTAATACTTTGCCTCCTTTCCTCTTTATGTTTGTCATAACGCCTCGATTAAGTATGAAGGATCCTAACAAAAAATGTGTGCATTTGTGAGAGCTGAAGCGATTGGTAGATCATCAGAAAAGCCAAATGTTGATTGTTTTACCTTCTCAAACGTGAGGATTTGCAGCCATTTCTTTAGTTTAGGATACAGTAAACTGGATACTTTTTTGGAGTTTTGGTTGAACAATGACAAATGTAGTACTTCGAAGTAAAAAAGCAATATTAAGACTATTTTGTGACATTTTATAGGCAAAACGATTAAAGATACTCAGCAGATGTATCGCTGAGTTTTTGTAAAAACATGTAAAAAAACAACAATATAAGCCCAAAAAGAATACTGTCCGATACATTTATATTACAATGTTTTGACTCCATAAACCGTGTTAAAAGACTAAATTTGAACCAAAATAAACAATGTGTTAATGCAGAAGTTAGACCCTGTCATTGCTTTTCCACTCACTTATAAATTCACTTGAAGATTAATATAAAGACGAATGATTACCTCCACATCTTTCACTCTCTCCGACTCGGATGGAGCAGACGTGGTCTCCGTGGCCTCATCGTCCTCCTCCTCTTCATCCTCTCCCTCCTCTATGGGGCCGCTGCTGGGAACATGGCTGCTTTTGTGATCTTTGTCCTTTCTCCTTTTCTTCTTCCTGCGTCCGTCGGAGGGCAGTTTGGACAGAGGTCGGTGGATGTGGTGAGAGGAGTGACGGTTGTCTGGGGAGAAGATAAAGCAGAGATACACAAACATGAGCTACTTCAACATCAAATTTAAAGTTGTTTATTTTTTGTTTCCCTGGATTGCTGAATGTTGAACTGCATTGCACAACGAGGAGACCACCCCGTGCTTACATTCAATGTCCTCCTCGTGGTAGTTGTGGTGCTGTTCATCAGGTACGGCTGCAGCGGGGCTGAGGATCTGCTGGAAGCGCTGGACCCCCAAGGCTTTGTTCAGGTCCCCTTCATCCTCCTCTTCAGGGTGTGGAGTCCCGTGTAGTGTTGAGGCAGCAGGAGCCTCTGGCTGCAACACAACAAATGACCAAAATACATTAAAGAAATATAAAACAGAAGAAGAAAGGATCTGTCAATTGATCAGAATTTCAGAGATTCAAATTGTTCAATAAATATGTAAGACATTAGGAAATAAATAGTGATATAAATAAATGCAGAAAAATTAATAAAACCATTAATCTGTAAAATAATCTAACAAAAAATCAAATTGTCCTTTCAAAGCCTGTTTAAGTAGTGAACAAAGTCTACTGTAGCTCTGTCCCAATCAATTACTACACACCAACTATCTACAGCATATACTGAACAATAATCTCTACAGTATACCGTTTTTATACAAGAGATCAACATACAAAACCGTTTCATATAAAAACAGGAAATGATGCACCATGCAAAGGCAATAAAACTGACATTAGAAGGCTGCTGCCTATTAAACCAATCAAAGAGAGCAAACTATTTTTCCGTAAAATCTAAACTTATTTTGTCCCTTGTGATGTTTCTTGAACCGTTTCGCCCCCATCCTAAATTAGTTGTTGTGTTTTCTAACAGTAATAATAAACTCCTACTTTTCCTTTTCTGCATTGCATTGTGGGAGAATAGTGTCCATCAACAGCACACTCATAAATGACGGTAGTCTGTACACCGACATTGAGACTCACATACTCAAAACCTGCTTTGAACTAGCAGTATGGATTTAAAACACAGCATTCTGCCTTTCACCTCAACCAACACCAGAGGGAGTTCTGGTTCTACAGATGTCTCCACATTCAGGGAATGATATGACGAGTCCTCTCATGCATACATGCTCTTCTGAAAATGCAAACAATAGCCATGTGCTTTGATCCACTACTCGTTTTCCACGCTGTGGTGTGACAGGGATCATGTGGGTGATAAGAGATCTGTTTTCTTGCAGCAGGATGCCGTGCCCTGCTGCGCCCTGCTCTGCCGGTGGGATGTTGTGATAAGGATCGGCTGCAGCGACACAGCGAGTGGATCCACTCTGGCTAACGGGATCGTTCTGTAGCCACCTCACGGCAGAGTAAATGTTGCGCAGGTGCCTCAGACCCCGCGGCGAACCCTTCCTGAGGCACAACTCAGGGGCCACAAGTCATCTGATGCTCCCACAAATGGTTCTCAGGACACCCAACATGTCAATCGTATATTAGGTTTTCTTCAGTAACAGAAAGCACGTGGTGACTCTTCTCCCACCTGCAGCTCCTGCTTACTTTTGTGTCAGACTTACACTCAGACTCTCACTTTTATGTACAGCAGACTGCTAAAAGAGCACACGAACGCACTGTAAGATATTACAAATTACAGTGGCAGAAAGTAACTAGCACAAATATATGTACCTCAAACTTGTACTTGAGTATTTCCATTTTATGGTACTTAATACAAAGGGAAATACTGTACTTTTCACATTTATCAGACAGCTTTAATTACGCATAAACTTTTGCATAAATACACATTTAATAAGCATATTAATAAGAATACATTGTTAAAGATTCCCAGCCTTTTTTAAGGTGCCATTTTTCTGCAGAATGAGTACCGTTACTTTTGATACTTTAAGTACAATTTGCTGATAATACTTAAGTAACATGAATGCAGAATTTGCGGCTTTATTTGTTCCACTTTTATCACATTGAGCGTATCAAACCCACCAAGACAAGAAAACGTGAACAGGAAACTCATGAGTTCATCCTGAATCAATCATACTTGCAGCTCGACAGATGTTCATGAATCACGGCATGTGCACAGAAAGTGTGAAGAACCGATTCCCATGACCCACATTACCATGCAGAGTCTTTCTCTTCATGCCACACACAGGTGACAGAAACAGAAAGCCCTGCACTGAACTGTGGACAGGCTGAGACTCATGAGTAAAAAAGAAAGACAGGTCAGCCTGTTAAGCACACATTCAATATTGACCCAAGTTTCAATTCCTCATATAGCCTTTTTTTACCTGACGGATCAACAAGAGTTCCAGAGAACAAACTATACGTTCACCTCAGCGACCTCCTGAACAAACTGCCAAAGACAATTCAGCCCTTTAAAGCACCAAACACTGTCGCTTTAAGTCGCTGAGCAGATTTCTAAGGGCCTAAATAAAAAAACGTGGGTCTTTTAAACTATAAATGTTGAAGATCATATATTGGAGTAGCTTGATAAAGTAGTCAACAGTTTCATCAAAAGATTGTTGATAAATGAACCTCTTTATTCATGCAAATAGGTAGCCCCCCACGTCTGCGTCGCTATCTCAAAACTTGCGATATTTAATTAGATGACCATTCAGAATCCTATCCCATCCAGATGTTTGCCGCTACACTATCCAGCAGTTTATTTTTACAGAGCTCTCATTCATATCATGGTTTCACGATGAATCCCTGGAGGTGGGAGAGATGTGCGAGGGATTCTCAAGGAGGTGAGAGAACCGAAACCATGTGCAAAAACAAGCCGAGGGGAGCCCAGTAAAAACAAAAACTGACCAGACAGCGAAGAAAAGATTTGACTAAGAGTTTCAGGGACTTACCTCGCTCATGGCAACGTGAGCTTAATTGCAATCAGCGTTTTTGTTGGCAACAAGTGTCACTGCCCTCCAACATGACAAAACTGGAGCACTGACCCTCAACACCTCTATTAAGAACTGCAGGCAGGAGACATCCCTCTCCCCCTCAGCTTATCAAAGCCTCGTGATGCCCTAATCAGAGCCCTATCGGCCAACCTGCCACCTTCACCAGTCTGCCCATTGTACCGGAGCAGAATAAACAAGACTCTCGTTCTCGCTTTGAGGACAAACGCTGCCTGAAAGGACAAGCCGTGTTTGAACAGGAACAAAACCTCACGTTGACATTCATCTCCACATTTTAACTTAATATTGACCAAGGTGCTCATAGTTGGTCTGCCTCGAAGGACAATGTAAATTGTCAGACGTTTAGTTCCTATGCATTTACAAAGGATGCCTTTTTGATGACTAATATTGACAGAAGACATGTTAAGCAAGAGGCTAGAATGAAAAGAGATTAAATATGTGTTGTGTGCATCAGAAAGGTGAAACCACAAATGACTGAAAACACATTTGACCGGTGAACAAAAATACCAAATTTAGCAATTCATTCACCAAAAAAAAAAAAAAACAGTTGTGTACAGAATTTCTTTCGAAAAAGTTCCTACATCTTTAGTTTAATTTCAATCTTAAAAGATGAAATTAGTACAAGCATGTTGGTACCTTTCAACACTGATGAATGGTGGTTTGAGCTAAATGCTAACGTGAGCATACTGACTTGCTCACAATGACAATCCTAACTTACAGATTTTTTTAAGCAGGTGTAATGTTTACCATGTTCAGCTTCTCAGTTCAGCATGTTAGCATGCTAGAATTTGCTATTTAGCATGGAGCACAAACTACAGCCGAGGCTGATGGGAATGACATTTGTTTTGCAGGAACTTTGTCATAAACTAAAGAAACTACAATGTTGACCTGGTGATGGCGCTAGATGGAGGGTTAAGAGATCTCCAAAGTTGTTACAATGCATCCTCAGGGGGGCATGAATGTCTGTACCAAATTTCATGGCAATCCATTCAATAGTTTGGACCAAAGTGGACAAACAAAAATAAGTAAATGTTCTCGTCTTTTAGCTTTAATTCATCTAAGCTTAGTGGTGAGAATAAATTAAAGTCAAAGAGTTAATCTCGTAAAGCAACATAGTTTTGAAAAGTAGAGTGCATGTGCAGTGGCTGTGTTGTATAATGAGGTGGACACTCGACCGTGTGTGGAGGCTGGAGAGGAGATTATCCGTGTCTTGAAGTAGACACAAATCCCACGCAGTCAGCATTTGGGTGGGGGGGCCGCAGTGGATGTCGTACCGTGTGTCTGATGAGTCACTGCATTCCTACGTATCTCAAAATGAGTCTGCAAGGACATCTTGTTGCACAATATGCTTGTAGTTGCTGATTATTCTGTTGGAGCGTGTGAGTTGTAACCCAGTTTTGTCCTCAGCCAACTGTGAGTTTTGTATTATGCAAGCACTCATTTACACAACTTCCCAATTACATCATGAATTAAAAACGGCATGTTTGCACTGCTTAAAATCAAATACAAATGTTTACGTCATAACCTCAGTCAATTTAATCAAGAAATCCTCCAATCAGTCAGAGAGCGGAAAAGATAAGTCTCCAGTGCGTTTGTTTCTGCTTCCTGTCTGTTGACAGATTATATTTGCATTGGAAATTGGGTTTATCGGCTTTATCATTTTATGTTATACCACAGGGTTTCCAGTAGCTAAACACATAAAGATCACTCTCCTGAGATAGTGTTCTCCCACCCCAGATTTATCTAAATTGAAGATGTCCAAATGATAAGCTCTGTTGATTCTGAAGAAGCTGCAAGACGCACGTCACAGGAAGTCTATGAGGTAATATAACCTGATAGGAAGGCGGGGGTGTGAACCACTCTGCACTAATCTCATCCTTCTATCCGACACAGTCACTGATACCATTGCACTTTAATGTAAAAGTTCACCATTATTTATAGCATGAGGATATGACATGATGACAGCTAAGTTTGGGTGAATGTCATTGTCAAGACTAGCAGTTCCACAGTTGGGGGTTAGGAGCCCACAAAGGGGTCGCAAGAAAACTATAAGAGGTCACAACATGATTAACCGGACAAAAGAGAAACAAAAACCTTGATAAGGTGGATAGTTTTACACTTTGAGGCCTCAAACATATCAAATGAAACCATTTGTGTCACTGCCAAAGACTATTGGACAATAAACATGTGATTGGGGGGGGGGGGGGGGGGGGCACCTGTAAACAGAAACTTGTTTTCAAGGAATAGTTCAACGCCTTTTCTTACTAAATGAGAACATTGATGCCGCTTTCGTGTAAATATGGGTCAGAAGCCAGCTAGCTTAGCATAAAGACTAGAAACAAGGGGGAAACGGCTAGCCTGGCTCTGTCCAAAGGCAACAGAATCTGCCTACCGCCACCTCTAAAGCTCACTGGTAGACAAATATCTTGTTTGTTTAATCCATGTCATCTATGCTAAGCTAACCGGCTGATGGTTGTAGCTTTGATGGACAGACATGATAGGGATATAAATCTTCTCATCTAACTACCAACAAGAAAAAGAATAGGCACATTTCTCAAAATATTAAACCATAGCTTAATAGTTTGACATCTCTTGTCATCACTGAGACTCAAGGACTGCCGGACAAAAAGTGTTTGTCACAGAACCCCCGCAAAACCACAACCGGATGTTTTTACACTTCAGTTTTTGTCCATATTAAACAAAGTAGATATAACATCAATTCTTGAGATTTAAAAAGGTGCTGGAAGGTGGATTTTGTTACCTCTAAACAGAGCCAGGCTAGCCAATTCCTCCTTTTTCCAGTCTTTATGCTAAGCTAAGCTAACAGCTCCAGCTTCCCATTTACCATACAGACATGATTGTGGTACTGAGCTTCTAATCTAACTCTCAGCAAGAGAGTAAATGGACACATTTCTGATAATGTGAAACTATTCCTTTAAGGTGACACAAGCCAAATGGGTTGAAATCCAATAATCTACAGTTTTCATCTCCCGGATTGTTTGCAGTGATGAAATGCCCCGGAGTAAGACATTGAATCCCTACCAGCTCCAGTGGCTCTGCTCTGCAAAGCAAACAAAACAAACCTTTGCAAACAATTTAACTCTGAACCAGCAGCACAGCAGGTTTCTTAATGTTACTCGTTTCTTATTAATTAAAGAGAACCAGTTGAAACGCTCACAGCGCTCACCTTTCAAGAAACATTTCAGAATCCACCCGACGACATTAGAGGGGCAACTAACTGTAACTAGTGACGCATTAAGATGACATTAAGCTGTAATTATTACCTTGGATTTCTAATGCCTGAGAAAAGTCAATGAGCTGTTGACGAAGTAAAAGTGCATTTCAAACTCACAAGAACTCGACTGAACATTAACCAGCTGCAGAGTTCGTGTTGAAGTTAACTTTATCTTTAAAAGCAAAGTCAGAAGAAGAAAGTCAGTCGACATATGGGCTTAGAAACTTTGCCAAATGTAGGATAATGAGTAACGACTAACTAGGAATGATAAGAAAAAGACTGAAATCTCACAAACAAACACGTCACGTTGAGTCCTCTATTAACAAACTAAAACAAACTCACCTTTAAAGAAAACAGATAGTCCATCAAATTACACAGGTGTGTTGCTGCCGCCTGCCTAAAGTACAACAAGATAGCTATATTTGCTTTTACAATGTCAAAAGCAAAAGTTAGATATGTCCGCCACTTTCATGGAAGGCAACCTGTTTCCCATTTCAGTTAGCCCTCGTCACGTGACCGGGGAAAAGGACATTACTCAGTTTCAGGATTAGCCCTTAAAAATCCAAACAGGATTATCTGAACTCTCCCTGAACACACACACGCAGACAAACCCACATTGTTGAGGAGATAATAATTAACTTTGTAGAGTTGTGAGCCAGTAGAACAACCAATAAAAAGGAACTGTCATACAGCAAACATTTTTATCTTTCGTGAGCTTCATGGTCATCACGCTGCTGGAGAGTCTAAATAGAGATTCTGAAGAGGCTTGACAGAATCTCTTAAAGGATGTCAATCAACACCTTCTGCAAGAGATCAATGTGGCCAAAGGTAATATCGGGTCTTATCCTGTTTAAAGACAATGTTTTGTGTAATGTATACAACTAAAGGGTAGATCATCTGGGAAACCGCATATAGCCGATACAAAGACAATTGTGTCCAACTTTCTGAACAAAGCAAAGTATATGTTGGATTATAAAGCACTTTAAAAGTTGTACTTTACATTTACTTCATCATATTTCAGTTACTTTGCAGTATGGAGAAACGCATCTACAGCTAATGTAAATCCATTATATAAACTACAGAAAAGGGCAATACAAATTATAAATAAGGTGGATTCAAGAACTTTCACTTTTTAACAAAGTTTGCACAAACTACATTAAAGCAGATATGTATTTCAGTGTCTGAAGTCAAACTGACAAAGTATTTTAAAAGTTGATCATCTATTATTTTCAATTTAATAAAATGCATAGAGCCCAGATAATGGGGTCATATGAAATGAATGGGTTTTAATGTGTGTGGCTGGGCCTTAAGACCATCTATGGCAGATCATTTATGTTATTTTGAGTGGGCAGGTAATTTAAGATTTCTCTTCTTCCCGCTTCTTTTCGATCATAGAATATGCATTATGTTACATATTGTAGCTTATATGTGGTATTTTGTGTGGAAAGTGTACACTTAGGTGACGTAAAAATGAATACATTTATTTTCTTTAAAAGGTACTTAAATGTGTTGCTTTAGATATAAACTAAATAATTTGTTCCCGACTGTTTTAATAATGTGAAAATCGGATCAGTCATCCAAATTATGACAAGTAGTTAAACCTATGGCCTCTCTGTCTCTCTGCACCTCTTTCATGGATCAGTAGTTAAGTGTTATGTATCCACTTCCACCTCTGAAATACTCTGCATTCTTTGCCTGGACGGGTGGGGTTGGATTTCAAACTTAGACAGCACTTGTGTTGTGTATGTCCTGCAGGTAGATGCAGTGGTTGTCAACATGGTGATCATAAAGTTGTGAAACACTGGAAAAGGAAGCAGCTTTGCAAAAAAAATGCTAAGCAAGCATTTCCTACATTTGTATTCTACTGAAGAACAAAGCAGCTCTGGTGCTGCCAAATGAACACCATGAGCACGTCTACAGGAAAGTTTGAACAAGATTGTGTATTATTCAGTCGCTCAACAGTACAATAAAAGTTAAACCTCATCAGAAGTAGCCTGATTTGTTACAGAGTGGAAAATCTCTTTGTTTTTGCTCCCACTGCGCTGTGAAACATCACTATTCCCACTCACCTACGGATTGAACCCACAGCATAGTAAACTGTTTTCAATTTGGGATGTTGAAAGGCGTTCAGGGAAACGTAGAAATCCTTAACTTAATAAAAAGAACATGAGAAAGGTTGGAAAATCAGAAAAACAACAACCAATCCTGATAATTCCTGGATTGCAATCGGACGTAATAATTCCTGGAATTCACTAACCATCACAAATTGATAATATATAACAATATGAGGCTTTTCGTGGAGGGGGGGATTGTTCCGTTAAGCTTGTGATATTTTCTGCTGCAGCTTCTAAATCATCCTGAAATGAATTTGTTGAGAACCTCTGGAGTTGGGGAATTCGGTTTTCTTTGGCTGCTGACCAGCTGCCCTCCAGGCAGCATTTTTATCGCATCAATGCAATTATGTTTTTCATTATACGCCAATATTATGTTAGTGTTTCCAACACTGGCAAGCCATCAACATTAAGGAAAGAGGAAGGAAACTGTTTCAGTTGTGGAACCGTTTCATTCTCCAGTGCTCGGATGAAAAGGGAAGCTCAACAGGAGCAGCTCTCTCTGAGCAGATCTGAAGTGTTTTGAACTATTCTTAACGGTTTTATTTTTGCAGTCACAAGTACTGCATGTTTCCAGGGAATTGGCTCGAGGATGTGACTAGATTTGTACACAAGTAGCTCTGGAGGCAACAGCACTGTCCAAAATCCACACACTGATGCCAGAGAGGACTGAGGGAGCTGATGCAGCGTAAATCAAGCATGGGGAGAATATGAAATGAAGTAGAGGAAAATTACACACTAAACAACTAAAGACTCATGCATGAAAAGACAATAAACTGCTAATTGTGAGCTTAATCTCCTCCTGAGGAGCATTTAACCTGGTGGGAGCAGACTCGGCCTCATGTGTAAGGTTTCTCAGGCTGTATTTATCACGTCACACGCAGATAGAAAAAAACCTTTCACCATATTATAAACAGACAGAATCCATTAATTAGTCCCTACTCACACGTTTGATCATGTGAAGCCTCATCCGACAGGGCGGACTGAGGCTCGTTTGTGTGCGGTCGTGTGGACTTACACTGTGAATAACCGATGCCATGGCATCTGTAATCTGGTTGGGAGCGCTGGGGTTGCTCATGGCTCCACGGTGGAGTCGCTGCAGGAGAGGCTCTGGAACGCTGGTTTGGGTCAGTGCGGCTTTAGCCCTTCTCTTTCTCACTGGGACTCAGACAGCTTTTGGGCAGCATAACCTGGAGACAGACACAGATCCACATTGAGCTGGAGATTTATAACATTAAGGCACAGCTGTGAGATGAGCAGTGCAGGACTTGAAACCCCTTCTCATACACTGTCCTCGGATTTTAAGACATTGCATCAAGAACATGATCCTAAAAACACACAAAAGCGTATTTTGTCAAGGCAAAAAAACGAAAAAGTGAAGAATGATGCAGCACAGGTACTTAAGGCATTTAAGTGTTTGCTAATATCTTGGGGTCACAGACATTAATTGCATACAAAACATTTGCAATCAAATATATAGTGTGTAGATGTACTGAGATTATGTTACTTTCTCTCCTAAAAAAGTAACAATCTCTGTGAGGCTTTACTTTGAGCTCCATGCTCACGTAAGCATGCCAACATACTCACAAATGACAACGCTTACTTGCACTTTAACCTCATAAAGTGCTGACGTTTTTTGCATGTGCTGAAGTGCAAAGCCAGCAAAACACAAAATGCAAAGCAACACGCTTCACTGGAGGACCACTGAGGAGTAATCAACAGTTTCCGGATTTCCTGGAAGACACTGAAGTACCTTTGAGTCCCCAGATGCACTTCACAAACACAGCTGGCCTTAACTGAATGTCGTTTTTATGATGAATCGCACACACTAAGACAATCGACAAGAGGCATGATGGCTACAACGGTAGAAGAAGTGCACAACAACTATTTTCATTTCTATGATTTCAAGCCTCGTAGCAATTCAAGGTTATTAACCATTAGAGCCAGATAAGAACCAGATAACACGGTGCTACTGTGCAGAGGACCCTTTGATAAGCGGCGGCACGTGCCACCGCTAACCTCCACCCTCGGCACTCACGTACGACATACAACCACAGGAATCCAAACGTAATCAGGTTTCAGTCGGCCCGAGGAGGAGTTTTGATAGAGATGCACTACGAGAAGATAATAAAGTACAGAAGTAATATGCTGCAATGTGGCAATTAATGGAAGCATTGTAGATCTTGATGAAGCTATTTTTTATCGTTTTTTTTCGCCCTTTTTAATTGGAAAAAGCCAAAAATGAAGTGGTTCTGGCTCCTCAAATGTGAATATATGCTGGTTTTCTCTGATTGTAAACAAAATATTTTGGTTTTCAGAATGTTGGTAAGCCAAAACGAGACATTTAAAGAAGTCACCTTGGGTTTTAGGGAAAGTCTTTTACTATTTTAGAGGCCAAACATGAAGTGAATCAATCAAGAAAAGTGTTACTTTCTGTTCTTGATACAATAAAGCTTTAGTGTTCGGCGACAAAGGTCAACAGGTGTATAGTGTATAAACTCAAATGACACCGAGGATGTATTGCTAAACAGGACATATCTAAATGAATTGAAGCAAATGACGTTAAACATTCTAGACACCCAGACGGTCGTGATCATATTAGACTTTAGAGAAATCTCCTCACCAGTGGTTTTCCTTCAATCTAAAAGCAAAGGAATACCCCCTTTAGGTTCACTTCAGTCAGAAATCATGTTCTGGCTCTCTGACAGCAGCTATCAAAGAGACAATAAGCCTCTCTGCTGCCCGACTGCAATCATATCAATGACCTTGTTGACGGTGAGGGATTTCTGAGGTATATTTCACTAAAACACAAATCAATGATAAGAGATTAAATGCAGTGCAGATGAAAAAGGAGACATCATCCGCCAAAGAGACCTGAAACCGAGACGCCCAGCAGACAACACAAGGTTTTGGCAACCCTCCTCCTTTGCTCTGCCAAAATGGTGATTACAAACCAGAAGCTCTTCTATTCAGAACAACAACTTTAACTTGTTTGAGACAATCTAATCCCTGTAGTAGAGGCAATAAAAGGAGTTAGTTTGGGTGTGTTTGAAGATTACTTTCTCAGTAAACCTAGACCCCACCACTGTGGAAGAGGCAGGACGGGCTACACAGGGATAAAGTTACAGAACCCTGGGATACAGAGCATGGGAACCAGCTTATCTACCTCAGGGCACGGCTGTAATAATACAGAATACAGTAATGATCGGAGGAGAAAACAATAACGCCAATAGTCTTGGTGAGCAGGCAGATTTGTTTTCTATTAAAAAAGCATTGTCCTCGATCTGAGCATTCTTGTCTGTAATCGGGTACAATCAGTCGGAGGATTGAACAAAAAGGAACTGGTTATCCGTTATGCAATAACCGAAATGACAAATGGGTGAATGCTGACAGTGTAAGAGGAAGTGAGGACAAGACGCTCTTTCTTTCCCCTGGAAGAACTTCATCATGTCTTCCCAAAGTGATCCAGAAGCCCAGTGCCTCACAAACTTTTCCTAAAAGAAGACGATGAGTGTGGGATTTTTTAAATTTATTTTTTCCTTACTTTTCCATTTAAGATTTAGTCACAGCCTCAAATGTGTGCATGCAGGGCTTTGGGAAAACTAAATATGAAAACAGGAAGAAGGTGAGGAGGAGCTGCAAATGTATAAAAATAAAGACAAACTGGGCATTTTGGAATTCTTTCTAGCGTACATAATGTTAAAAATATATATTTTACTGGAAAAAACATTTGCATGCTTGGACCAGACCTATATTCTAAAGATAATAATGGTTGAAACAAAATGTCTCAATGTCTACCCTGTGACATTATAGGTTAACTCAGCGTAACAAGCGGTCACTGTCCCTCCTACAGAGAGCAGACTATATAATCAGGTCATGTGTGAAGACGCTACCTTTGACCATTTGGTCATCTACAGAAAGTAAAAATCAACTACACAGTAGTTTCTTTTTAGATCACAGATGCATCAGGCCTAGGAGCTTCAGATGTCACATTTTAGATATTGGGTATGCAAAAATAGCAGCCAAACCCTCATCGCCTTTAAAGGATGCTCTTAAGAGTCTAAAAAGGTAATCACTAAAATGTTGACATTTGCGTCACATCTTGAGAGGAAAGTGATAACTCAAGACCACAACTTTTGGGTTTTTTCCGTCAGTATTAAGAGCTTTGATGTGGTGACTCATATTTCCTGTAGAGTGCATATATACCAGACTAAGTCACCTTGGTATGTTGTAAATTTCCAGTATTGCTAAAAATAAATGCCCTGCTCACCTCGGAAATACAAAATTTCCCTGAAAGGAGCATTTTCCTCCTTTTACTTGGAATATAAGGCACACTACAGAAACCTTTTATGGAAAAGGTGAATACAAAGTGAGGAACAAGTCAGACATTAGCCTGCCATTTTGAACACTTTGTATTTCTTTCAAATTTGAGAGGCTAGATGTATTTTTTGAATACTCTGTAGGGTTTTTCTTGAAGAAAGAACGACGACAGGTTACATAAATCGGCGACACTCAGATGTTCAGAGGAGAGAACTGGAGCCGAGAGAAGAAACAACGAAGATTTGTTTGTCAAAAATGTCAATTTTCTTCCTCCGCATATGTCACTGAAATCTCATGTGACCTTTGTGGTGAAAGAGACAACGGTTAAAAAGTTCTTTGCCTCCACATAATGACATTAAGGGAAAGGAGCGAGACAGTCAGACGACAGGACAGAAGTCATGAGCCAGACTCAAACTCACGACACGAGCCGGTGAGACGCCCGGCTGGGCCTGGCTTCAATCACACAGCTCGGCACGCGTCGACCACAGACTGCATGATCATCTACAAACTTTTATCAAAAAGGGCATAATTAAAGAACAGTCCAATATAATACACAAACTGCCGATAAAAATGCTTGTCCAGAAATAGCAGCTTGATCACAATGTCCAAACCTCAACAGGCCTGTACTTATGAAAGCAGGACAATGACAGGGAGGAGAGGAAGGTTTCATTAGAGAACTGAGCAGACAGAAAACCAGACAATCTCTGATTCATTTGTTACATCTCAGCAGGACTTTTTTCCTCCCAATTGTGTTGTTGTGATATCTTCCAATGACGTCAAGATAAATCGTGGCCTTCGTGTTATATCAAACACAATAACATGCTGGAAGATACTGCCATGAATTTATAGAATCAACGGCATTATCGCCTGTGTAAGCTCTGATGTAGAAAAACATGTGCGTGATGAACAGCAACAGAGGGGTTTAAGAAAACAAAAAAGACAGAAACTTATTAAGTAAGGTCTGTAGCTATGAAGGGTCAATTTTGATTCAAGCACAGCATTTAGAGGGTCATCACTTCCCCAAAAACACAGCCTTTAAAGGCTCCGATTTAGGATTCATAAGAGTGTAAAAGCATGTGCGCTGCTAAAACTCAAGTGGGCTCAAAGTGGCTTGTTTATGGCCTTTTTTTCTGCTGTGGAACTAAGCAGGATTTGCTCAAGCCGGAGACACCAACAGGAAGAATTCTGTTAAGTTTGATTTGACCTGAAAAACAATTGAAGACTAACCCATACAAACAATGAATTAAACAGACAATAAATCAAATAGAAGCAGTTATAAAGTAACATTCTGACAAATAAGACAACATGACAAGTGGATAAGAAATAAGATATCCAATATTTGTAGCGTACCTTTGTGTGCTCACAGCAGAGAGGCCACCGCAGACATTGTAGTGCAATTCTGAACTCTGTTGTGAAGAGAGACCCGGGGCTGGTTCAGAGTGCAGGGCAAAAACAAACAGAGAGAGGAGGGAGAGATAGGGAGACAAAAGAAACAAGAGTTAGAGATGTTGAGCCGATCATGTGCGGTCCAGCCTCTCGACGAGCCGAGAGCTCTCTCTCTCTCTCTCTCTCTCTCTCTCTCTGGCTCAGACCAACTGATAGCGGCAGCCTTCCTCCTCAGGATTATGTTTCCTCCTCCAGCCTGCTGACAAGTAGCCATGTGACTCCAGTACCCATTCAAAACTGAGTCAAAGCACACACAAATTGATCCGTCTGTCACACACAAACAACCTCAACCGTGAGGTGGAAATTTAACCCCAATAATCAATATCTGTCCAGATTGTGACAGTGGGGGATTTGCATGTTTTATCCCGTTTGTCTTGTGAACTCTAAAAACAAAGCAGTGACAACTTGAAACTCCTCGTTACTGGTTGCAAATGTCTACCAGTTGTGACCAGCACGACAAAAAAAAAGATACTATCCTCAATTTATTTAAATAGTTTTATAGTCCTGAAGAAGTAATTATCCAGAAATGAATTAGAAATCAAGGATGAGATGCAAGTTTGAAAAAATAAGCATAATACTGTGTAGCAGAAATATGTTATAACAAAATGTACTGAGCTAAATGCTAACGCCACTATGTTAACATGCTGATATCTAGCAAGCACGACCTTTAGCACGTTCAACGCTTAGTTTGGCATACTTACATTTGCTAAGTAGCATTAGCTGATGCAAATTATAAATACATTTTATTGAAATTGCAATATGAACCAAAACCACCAACATCAAGCTCACGGTGGCGCTAGAGGTAAAGTCAGGAATCTCTAAAGTCATTAGGATACATTGAGAACCATGAATGTCTGCATGAAGTTTCATGGCGATCCATCTTTTAGTTATTGCTATATTTCATTCATTGGCAGTAACAACAGGCCAAAACGTGCAGAACATTGCTCGGTCCTTTGATCACATGACGATTACATCAGTCATGTGAGATACTGTTATCTATTCTGAAAAGGTCCTTTAAGATCTTTTTCAGTCTGTAAGAGGGAATCAAATTCATGCTGCGACACACAGACACAATAGGTGAGCAGCTGGTAATGAAAAAGGCTTTTAAAATTAAAAATTAAAAAGGCTGACATAAGAGGGAGCGCCACAAAAGCCTGGTTTACCGCCACACGTAGGAAAATCAATGAGCTCTCTCATTTCAAACATTACAGACTGAAGACAGGAAGTGAGTCACTGCACTGGCTTTCTTTAGAACATTGGGCAACTTGACTTCTCATGAAGGGCATTTTAAAACATCTGTAAGGCTTAATGATGAATAAGTAATCCATTTTCTGAACTGAGCGATGCAAAAGGCATTGTGAATACATCAAGTTCAAAATGAAAGTAGTGCACATGTACTTTAGAACTGCGTGTTTATACATTTGCACAGGATGTTTATTCATTTGTCAATATGTGTGCGTAAAATGAGTGGGAAAGAAATGACATGTTCCCAAATATGTCTTTAATTATTAACTGGTAATGACTTAATATCATTGTGGCTGCTGACATTTCCATCAGTTTAGTTGGAGTTCACCAGGACTATCCGCTTGTACTTGTACAGTTTTAGGGTAATGTTTCCTTTAAATACACTCTGGCATGCTACAGGTTCTTATTGTGTTTGGCAATGGAAAAAAATAACTTGTCGTGTCATGGAGGAATCAACACTATTACACAATTAATCCCACCTAAAGTCATAAAAGCCGCCAGATTAATTGTGTTTTGCAGCGAACAAAGAACAGTCCTGTGATCTAAACAAGTTGCTTTCCACGTTCGCCAAATAATCGAGCGCTGCATTCCACATGAGCTTATATGAGCCTTAGGGCTAAAGAAATACCCAACCTCAGGAGGAACCTGAGAGTGTGTGTGTGCGTGTGTGATAGAATTGTTTGTCCTCCGGGGATGAGGGATCACTGTGGTCACATGCATGTCTTGCGGGGAAAAGAAACAGTCAAAGTCACAAGCAGCTAAAATTGAAGTCCATTTCAAAGTGTGGGGCTTTCCTCGATCCGCACAGTGTGCTAATAATAGCATTATCCACTGTGGTCCACCATATAAAGAGCCGTGACTTCATGCGTGCAAAGTCGATTCACAACTTTTTCTTAACCATGACCAACAGACAACATGCTGATTACACAACCGCACAATAGAAATATCGGCCTCACTCTTGCTGTGACAATTTAAACAATAATGTTAATTGAGCCGGTTTTTAAACAGTTCCAGGTTCATTTGTTGTCACCCAATAAAGGAATCTGTGCTACACCCAGGAAATCTCGTGCACATTTTAAACCATATTGTCTCTGCTGAAAGAAATAGAAAAAGACCAAAAATAACATTTAACAAGTTATTCTACAGAATAGATAACGTTTATGAAGTGTTAACACAACTCAGAAACTCTCCCTCCAGCTTCCTGTTATTATTCTCTCCCTTCAAGTCCACAACAACTCCGATAGGCTCCTAGACATTAAGGAAACACACTCAAGTGGTGAACCCAGGACAAACGGTTTACTTTAAAGCCAACAGGTGACTACTACAACCAAAGCTTGAACTGACAGAAAAACTCACCAGAACACCGCTCGGTGCTCTCGCCCACTCAAGTCTCCTGGTAATGCAAAGCCTGACCTCGATGTCACTGTATACCACTGATAGCTGCCCCGTTTGGGGATCTCTTTGGGGATTTGGCGGTGGTGTAGGTTGATGCCTGTTGCCTCCGAGTGTTTTCAGCCTGAAATAGCTCCTCTCTTTGCATGCAGACGTCTCTCTACCTCCCCGCTCTTTTCCACACAGCTTAGCGGCCACACTAACGTCACTCAGGGTCTGGAGGAGTCCAGCACTTTAGCATGACTGTGCTAAGTTATGTGCACACAGTCACTGGAACACTGCCAGTCTCTCAGACAGAGATAACAGCTGCACTCAAGTCAACGAATGCCCATCTGCATCTCGCTCTTTGTCCCGTCACAGGCTTCAGCCAGCAGCGGCTGTTCTTACAGCTAACACAGCACCTGTCTTTGGGTGTGAAGAGGGATTGAAGAGGCAACTTCATTCTGTCAGCTTACATAACGCCGGTCCATTGTCCTCCACTCTAGAAAAGAAAGAGCCATCACCACTCAGGTATTTTTATACCTTGAGGAGGGTTAAGAGTGTAGGAGGCCAACAACACACACTCTGAAGTGGAAACAAATGTCATGTGGAAACACTTCGTCTGCCTGCAGACTAGAAACGTCCTTAGGCTCGTATAGTAACGAGCTATAATAGAGTCAACAAAGAGCTCATGCAATGACACAGAAGGTCAAACATTGGTTTATTCATAATTCCTATTTTGTTTGAGGCTTGGATGTTAAAGATTCTATTAAATGTCAGACTCATCAGCAGACTTAGAGATATACTGATAGTGTATTCTTGAGATACGAAAGTAGATTTCATGTATTTTTGACACTTGATTTTAAATAATATTTATAATGCTTATTGTTAATGATAATAAAGTTGTTCAACTGCAAAAATAATCGATATATAATGCAAAAACAATAAGTCTTTGTTGACAAGGAATATAAGTAGATGTATATTTACTCGATCTTTTAAGGGCTGTGGAGAACTGCAGAGTCGGGTAATTGTCGGTGGAAGAAAAGGAAAACTGGTGATGCTCATGAAGGACAGGTCAGTCAAATCCAAAATATAAAATATGCATATCTTGCTCTTGAGTTCAGTGTCAACATAGAGACGTGAGTCCAGAGGTGTTGGGGCGTGGTCATTCCTCATCATAAGCTCAGCCAGGGCTGCTCCGGTTGCACCAGCTGCACAAAAGATAAAGCCACATTCTCACAGAAACATGGTAATTGTGGAGCTTTGACCCGGTGCACTTGTAATAACTGAATTTACTCTCATGAGACTCAAGACTGGGACGGGAGTTAAAATATCTCCCGTGCTCCCGGACCAAAATCAAAAGGCCTCAAAACATACAAAAAAGGTCAAATACAAATCAGCCATTATCCATTTTCTGGACAAACAACACAACCATAAAAACTCTTACACGCACATGGGAAAGGATAACAACAGTGAGGACGCCCGGCTATGTCTTATGCAGTCGAGTGTATAATTAGACACTCCAAAGAGACCACAAACATTTAAAGAAAAGTTTAAAGTGGGAGGACGGTAGGCCACACCATGCACGTTCCAAGGTGTACTGCCAGAGCGCTTAATGGTAATCAAATGCAACTTAGCGGGCTCCAGCAGCGCGACAGTCAAGCATGCAAACTGAAATATGAAGGGACTTTACAATATCTAATAGTAAACAGACCTAAAATAACAGTGTTTAGGTTAGGTTGAGGCAGATGTTTAGGCCTGGTGTGTTTAACTAAACTCTGGGTCTGTTTATCAGAGGGGAAGGTAAAATAAACATGAAGACCCAAGAGGCCACGACAAAAAAAAAAAAAAAGCTTATCATCAGCCTCTTTTCCTTCCTCGTCTTCTGCATGACCAAGCAATTCCCAACAAGAATGCGGAGACACTCTGCTCAACTGTTTGCACAGGATTTTTTTCCCTCTCAGGGCAAACAAACCATTGTTGTCACGAATCAGTTTACAATAAGTCCGTTTGACGTATTGCACTGAGACAAAGGAAAACAAATAATAAAAAAGCAGACTGTGATCACGCGGATAAGACGGATCTATCCGATGTGTCAAAGCACCGCGAAGGAAGCCAAAGCACTCTGGAATTTGAGAGCCTGAATCGAACAAGGTCAGATTTAGCAAGACAAACATTTCAGATTGTACGAGTCCTTGGACTATTATTATAGTTAGAGATTATAAAACCTAAGTAAATCAAACCACTGCAGACAGATAATCGTCTCTGCTTTGCATCAAAGTCCAATATCTCCTCAAATAACCTGCAGTGCACATGGTGATGATATTGGTGAGTCAGCAGAAGAGAGACACATCCTTCCTCCCATGCAGCCAGAGGGCATGTCCTGAGATCTAATAGCCATGTGACAGCAACAATCCAGGGACCATGGTTCCCAAACTAGGGTGCAGGGACCTGCAGGGATCCTGGAGAGGGTTTCAAATGGGTCCATGGCACACAAAACATCGAAATTAAAAGGAGCCACGTTGAATTTTCTCCATTTCTGTTGTACAAACTGTTTTACACACTATAAGCACATGTCTCGATGTCGACGCTGACCTCAAGAGCAAGCTAAACTTCCAAATATTTTGGATTTGACTGCCATGTCCTTCATGAGCATCGCCGGTTTTCTTCTTCTTCCCCGTCAGACTTCCTGTCCATCCTGTACTTTACATGTCATATAGCTGTCTCGATAGCTTAGCATCAGAGCACTCTTGTTTTCTTAGATTCATACGGTAGAACTTTTACAAAGTAGACGTTTTGACCCGTCACAAAACTCGTAATACAAAGCATGGCTCAGCTCCAGGCATCATTTTAATGCAGCAATTAATGATATTAGTTTCACCTGTGTTTCAAAATGTCTGCTGTGAAAAAGCACACAGCAGAAAAATACAGAATATTTGCTGGTTACAAATTAGATGAGTCACTTGTACTTCCGTTTCATATCATTATAAATTGATAAATTACTTCTGAACTAAGATAGAGGTGTAATAGCAACTTCTTTGGGCCTCTGTTAATTGTTTTTTGTTGCATAATGCTTCATTATGTTCCCTCATTAGTGTGCTCCACTTTCATCTCCAAATCTATGGTACAATAGGACATAAACATGGAATGGAGAGACGCTAGCTTGCTAGGATGAGACGTTACCGTTGACATTATCGCTCACTACCCACCCGTCTGTGAGGAGGCTTAAACCACGACAAAAAGTTAAGTTTAAGCACCTTTACAGGACTTTCTCTCCTCTAATAACCGATTAACAAGCCGAGGAACAACGTGAAGTCATCCACCAGCAGCACCAACGGACACTTTCGTGCATGTGTGGCAGTTGGTGGCTGTCAATGCAGGAAGAAGATAAGTCAACGGTTAAAGCCAGTTCATCACAGCTTTTTAAAATGACAAAGAGCTCAAAGCAAAAAACGCTTTTTCACAAATCCTTCTGAGGCGTACAGACACGCACACATTCTGTCATATTCACTCACCGGTGTCTGGTACTCACCTCAAACTCTGTCCGAGTGACTTGCTCAACCGGCATCAAGACGCAGAACATATGAACACTTTCCTTTCCGGTATGGAATTCAGATTAAAATCCCAACGTGACGAGCGTTAGCGAAGGCGTGCATTTACCACCACTAAAACATTTTATATTCAATACTGAGCTCATTTTAATCAAATTGTATAAATAACATTACATTACAGCATGATATATCCATTGGCTTATTTAAAACGCAATTCCAGACTTTTATTTTGAAGTCAACATTAATCAAGTTCCGGTTATACTTTATAATTTCAGGCAACTTGTCGACATTTTTTCAAGGGAAATTGTTGCGCCTGCGCTGTGAATCATGATTAATTCTGATGACAGCCTGAAGGAGGTTCGTCTTTTACCGTTATGATGCGCAGTACGCCCAACAACAGAAACAGGAACACATTACATATAAATTAAACGTTTAGAGTTTCTCATAATGTTCTGAAAACGTGATTTGGAATCAACTGAAATGCTAAATGAGGAGTAATTTACATTATAAGTACAAGTAGTAGTCTAAGTACTAGAGTTAGCTTTATTGGAAAGGTTGGCAATTTGCACTGCTGGAATAAATATTGTTTTTCTTTAATGACATGACGGAGGTGGATATGCATTCATGCATATACTGTACATGTTGTAAAAAAAAAAAGTGTATATCTAAACGATAAAATAAACATATTGTGTCATTTAGCTGCTGGTTACTGTTCATCAGACCTGTTGAGAGAACCCGCTCTTGTGTGTGGTTGTTTTGAGGTACAGTGCTCTGTAGCGCCGACCAGAGGGGAGAAGATGAAACAGGTTGTGTTCAAGGTGTGAAGGGTCTTCAGTGGTGTTTCCTGCTCTTTTCCTGTTTCTCTACTCAAGTAGATATTAGAAATGTAAGTTGTTATCTCAGCGAGGCTCAGTTTACTCTCCTTGGAGAACAAACATTGTTTCATCATTGTTATCATCAAGTTAAATCAAAATAGGCCCTTTTAACAATTAAGTAGGCTATTGCCCACTTGTTGGGAAACTTTAAAGAATAAAAAGGAAGGAAGAACAGAATGCATGATAAATGTAATTAATTAAGTCAATTAGCAACTAGCCAAGAGCCCCAAAAGGCTCCAGGATTGCCAATTATCATCTGGTTTGTGCAAGAGTAATAACAAATGTGTTTGTAACATCAATAAAGCACAGTATCCACTAGCATAAGTTAAGGTATAGGTCCTGCTTTACCTGATCTTGAGGCCGTGTCTTGAAGTACTTTTTTTCCGTGCTGTGCTTATAGAGCACATTCCTTGATTAATGTTTCATCAAATGACCACATTGTCATGTTTTCAGCATCATTTCAGTATATTTTCATGTTGTCTGGCCCATATTCCTCAACATGTCCTGTAGCTCTGCTGTTAACTCTCACCTGCCCCTCATTTCCCCTAATTAGTCACCAAGTATATGCACCAGGCCCATAACTCACACTCTTTGCCAGATGTCAGATCAGCTATTGTGCCTCATAGCCATAGAGGTCCAGCCTTTGTTTACTCTATCTGCCCAAATGTTTGCTAATGACCTCAGCCTGTTTACGTTATTTATCCGCCTTCCTGCTTCCTCTTTGGACATACCTGCCTTTGCTGACTGCCTTTATATGTGTTTATCTTAAATATCTAACTGTAGTTGGATATATTTATAAAGAAGAAGGGATACACAGTATTTTGTAACACCGGTAGGAAACACTTATTCCTTCAAAAATAATAGACTTGTTTATTAGCTTATAATGTTAGTCAATTATATAGTTTATCTAGCTGTTCAGATACTTGTCTTCCTATCGCACTCTATTCAGGAGCAAGTTTATGATTACCTTATCTCATGTAATTACATTTATTATCACTAATAGTATCGCATACTATTCCTGTAGTAGTGTAATACCTTAGATTTCATGGGATTGAAGCAGGCTTGATCAAAGTAATTTAAAGCATCGTAGTTACAAGTTGGATTCCCACATTCCTATATATTTTTGACAATTTTAGCAAACTTTTTTTCAAATGTCAGTCAGATAAAATCATAATAATGACAATTTACTTTATCTACCTTATTTTTTCTGGTGCATACAGAGCCAAAGGTGCCTTGAGTCTTGACCAAAAACGTTTTTATACCGTTAATTGTTGATTATATTCATCTTGCGTGATGCAACGGTCACATTAATATAAATAGAGTAACAGTGTCCCCTACTGGTGGTTTGCTGCTACTGAAGCCAGGACTTTCACCGGGAAAATATAATATTTATCATATAAATCCTGTCCTTCTTAATTTATTTTTATTTGGTATAATTTTGCTATGATCTGTCTGAGTCACGTTTAAAAAATCATACCGTTAAATAAAAACCAACCTCCGCAGACTACGCAGATATGTTTAGTCATAGGTGATAACGTTGTTGTGAGGGCGGCGGTTGGTGTTTGAACCTGTCAATCGTCGAGAGGGTTGGCTGGATTTGTGCACCGCTGGCTCTGCGCGGTGTTGATAGGCTGGTTTCTTGTTGATATTCTGTCAGTCTTCAAGTCAAAGGGTCTCGACCGATGCAGCTAGCATAAGAAAGCGTCGCTGCAGACCCAACCAGGAAGTCAACAAAGTTGTAATTTAATATTAGCGTGACTTCGATATCCATCCATAAACATTGAACCGACGAGATGAGTTCTGCCGCCCCTCCGGTAAGCTGCAGACCACCGAGCTGCGTTTTGACGTGACACTGCGCTGCACACGTATATTAGCTTGCTAGCTTCTTTTAGCATCGCCATCGTTCCCCTTCGTGCTAACTGTTAGCCGCAATGCTAACGTCGTTTGTTGACAGCCCTTCACTGTGCCACAGACACAACAACAAAACTAACGTTAGCTGTGTGGTAGCTTGTCATCTGTTGGTTTAATGTATCAGGGTAAATTAATGCATTTACCTTAATAGAGGCTAATTAACGGCTAAACACTTTGCTAACAGATATGAACTCAGAATGAGAGAGTCTAAGGGCGAATCTGCAGGTCAGCTTCAGTCAGATTAAAGGGAGGACAAACAAAGACAAATAAATATAAAATACAAAATACAGTGTAAAAAAAAGTAATTAAAAGTAGGAAATACAATAAAAAGATGAACATAGAAGCTATAGACCATAACCATCTTTAACGCTATATGCAAAGTAAATTATAGTGCCATTAGTAAGGGAAACGTAATGTTGCATGGTGTAAAGTAGTTGTATCAAAAATAGAAATAACTGGATACTGAATTGATGGATTTATTGGATTGTGGTATTGGCACCCCTACAAACTGTACATGGCTGATCAAACGAGGCAATAATAAAACTAGAATAGAGACCATAAGCAAAGTAAAACAAGTCTAAAATGTGTGTTTTTAATGCATCTTAAACAATAACTGAAAATGCTCTGAAGGACATCAGGAGCCAGACAAACTGTACCCCAGCAGCCATTGGTTGTGCATAACTTATAAGCGAAAAAAACTACCAAAGAGGTCCATCCTTTTTCAGGACGTGCCTTTTTTTGACGAGTTTCTATTTTCTTGTTTTGCAGACGATTGGGGAGTTATTCCTCATCCTCGGTGAGATGGGCTTCTCAGAGGAGCAGATCCAGGCAGCTGTACAGGCCGGACATTTCTCTGTGTCAGACGCAGCTGAGTGGTGAGTTCTTCCCCCAGCTCTATTCTGAAATAACTAGCATTCATTTAAAATGCTAATATCATTTCCATTCAGTGTCTAAAAGACCACGATGTTGAGTAAATTGATTCTATATCCGTCTCTTATTTGTCGACAGGCTGTTGCAGGGTCAGTATCCACATCACCGGTTGGTCAAGCATTCATCACAGCCGGCTGAGACGGCATTTTCTGCTTTCAACCTACCCAAAGAGGCAGCGGGCACTTCAGAGATGCATACATCTCCTTCTGACAGCAGAGGTATAATACCCAGCAGGTTGCTCTTTTTCATATAGAAGTTAAATAACCATTGTAATATCTTCCCCTGTCATTAACGTTTTCAATAGGACTTAAAGAAATTAATGGTTTAGGGAGCAAAATTTAAATTTTTAAAAAAATCTCAAACAGCATCGCTGCTGAGACCCTCACAGTCAGGCAACCTGTCCCCGGACCCACTACCAGTCGAGTCCCGCATCAAACAGGACAAGAGTGACTTTGAAGAGCAGCAGAGGCAACGCGTTGCACAGGAGGCTCGAACAGAGAGAAGACAAAAGAAACAGGTCAGCAGGTCACCGAACAGTGCCAACTCAGCCGGACTGGCAACTTGCCTGTTACCACACAGAATGAAATGTGAATGAACTGACCTCTTGCCCTGTGTGTGTGTGTGTGTGTGTGTGTGTGTGTGTGTGTGTGCGTGCGTGTGCGTGTGCGTGTGTGTGTTCAGGAGCGTGAGTCTGTGTTGAAGCGGATAGCTGAGGATCGGAGGAGTTTGCAGCAGAAGAAGCAGACCAGCGCTGCCACAGAGACGTCTCCTCCCAGTGCTCAAGGGCAGAAGCTCGGAGGACAGATTCAGACAAATGTGGACAACAACTGCGTCCTCATGGTGAGGAGATGTTTCATTTGTATCCGTGTATGATGTCGATACCGTCAAAGAACAGTTGTTTAAACCTCATGTGGTGTTTTTCTTTGCTGCAGATTCGGCTCCCATCCGGCGAGTCCATGCGTGAGCGCTTCCCAGCCGACGCTCCTCTGCGCAGCGTCGTGGAGCACATCACCGGGCGTCACCCCTCCCTACCCTCCTTTTCTCTCCTCCAGGGTTTTCCACGGAAGCGCTTCGGGGAGGCGGAGCTCGCTTGTTCTCTGCACTCTCTCGGCCTCACTCCCAACGCCGCACTGTGCATTCAGACCACTCCTCCCGAGACTCCTCAGGATCCACCGAGTCCCGCGGCTCCGCCGTCAGTGGGACACATTGAGCCCTCTCCCTGTGATGCGTGTCCTCAGCCACACGTCCCGGTCCTGGAGGGGGCGGGAGGGCCGGACCTCGTTCTCCCTCCTCCACTACCCAACCAGCTGTGGGAGGAGGCGGTGAACTACGCAGGGATTCCTGGAGTTGGTCCTTCTCTGACTGGACCATCTCACTGCTGGGGTATGTATTAAATACTGTGTTAAAAAAAAACAGATTTTAAGCTGGTTTGCTGCCGTACCTCACAAATTCATCAGAGCTTATTTGTTGTGTACAGTATTACTGTAGTAGCTTATGCAAAAATCATTATTTAAATAGCTGTTGGGTCATTATTTGACATTCCTGGTGCTGTTCAACAGGCCGAGGCAACAAGATGGTTACTGGTAATGCCGAAGAAGCTGTGGGCATAGACGTCGACGAGGAACAAGGAGAAGAGGAAGATCCACCTTACATGCTTAACGGTACGGCACCTCATCCCTCCTTTGACCTACCTTCTGCCTGCCATTTTTACTGTATCTGTACCAGCCGGTTTTGATGTCAGGGACTACTTCTTTGTGACATCTTACGATCGTTACTTTTGTTGTTTTCACAGGAATGCCGCGGCTGCCTTTCTTTCCGGAGAATCGGTTCCGTGGAGAATTTGAGCCGCGGCACGCTTGGCCAGAGCAAGGCAACCGCCTAAGGTGGGTGTCTAGACAGACTGGTGCTGATGTAACAACTGTGAGCTGATGTAACTTTGTATGTATAATAGATGCAGTTGTTTTTGTGTTGTGTGTTTAGCAGCTGGTTTTAATGAATCATTCTGAGGGGGCCCCTGTTTAGGGCTTTGGCACATTTATTGTTAAGCTCTGTTGTATTTTATTTGGAGAAAAATCTATTAATTGGCTGACATAAATTATTATAAAAGAGAGTTGTGTTTGTGTGTGTTTCAGGGAGGCTCCGGAGGAGGACCCAGCGGAGCCTGAGGATGCCGGAGGTCGGGAGGCCCCTGGAGCTGCAGGTCTGGCTGCAGTGGAGCGTCTTCAAAGAGCTGCACAGCAAGAAGACCCCCGAGCCTCCCAGGGACAACCGTCACCCCCTAAAAAACCCTTCAGGGCACCCAGCGTGCCGTCCCTATGTGCCTTGGCGACCCGCGCAACCGTCCACCTCATGACTGGTGAGAGACCCCGTAGGATATTTATTCACTGACGTGAAAACGTGTCTCGTCGCTTTGCTTACTCACTGTCGTCACTCTTGGCCCTCAGCTCCCAGCATGCAGTACAGCAGCAGTCTGGCATGCCTCACCCCGGAGCTAGCGGAGCTTCTGCTCAACCACATGTCCCGCGAGAGGCTCCTGCGTCCGCGCACCCTGGAGCTCTTCTTCGGCTGCCCGTTGCAGAAGTTTGTCCTGAACTGCTACCCGTACTCCACCAACGAGCTCCTGCGGCAGTTACGGGCCTTCACGGCGCTGAAGCACCTGAGTCTGATCAACTCGCCTCTCATCACTGGTATACAAGTTCATTTCAGGGTGGAATCTTTGGGCTTTTCAGTTGCTACAGTGCTACTTTCAGTTAACTTCTGTGATATGTTTTGCTCAATGTGCCGTTTCATTTTAATCTCCTAAACGTGTTCTGTCCAGATTCTGGGCTGTCAATCGTTTCCAGTCTGGTCAAACTCCAGTACCTCAACCTGGCCTCCTGTAGCAAACTGACCGACTCCTGTCTGCATCACATCACAGGTTAGGCTTTCCACAAACTGTCCTGCTAGCACGCCTGATCCCATTATAAGCTGCTCTGTGCTGAATGGGTTTTGGCAAGCAATCAACACATTTCCCTTCCCTGTGTCTACAAGGTTTAAACAGCCTGTGTTTCCTGTCGCTGGACCAGACCAAAGTGACAGATGCTGGGATGGTGTTGTATCTCCAGTCGGCTCCGTCGTGTCTCTCTCAGCTCAGCCTGAACCAAACGGCTGTGACTGAAGCCACACTGGCAGTCCTGCCCACCTCTGTGCCACATCTGAGGCTCCTCAGCATCAAGCAGACGAAGGTACCACGGCTCCACCGGGCACATCTGGCCGTCACGTCTGTTAACTGAGCAGCCGGTTTATCGTTTTATGTTTTTTTTTTTTCTCTCGTGACGTTTCTTGTTCTACCAGGTCAGTGATGTGTCGGCATTGGCGGAGCTGTCCAGCTTGCAGACTCTCATCCTGGATGGGACATGCGTGACGGAAAGCTCTCTGGAGCACCTCTCCACCCACCCTGCCCTGTCATCCCTCAGTGTGGCGGGAATCCCCGTAGCAGATGGTGACCACGCCCTGCAGATCATCTCAGGTATGTAAAATGGAAAGAAAGAAATGACAGGGTCTGCGGTGAACCGAACTCTTAAAAATAAGAGGTTTGTACTTTCCTTCCAGGTTTAAAGTTGACTCAGCTGACCCTCCCTGGACGCCACTTGGTGACAGACAGCGGGTTGTCCTTCCTCTCCAGACTGTCTCTGCTCTTAGAGCTGGACCTGACGGACTACACACAAGTCACGGACCAGGGAGTCCGCCAGCTCTCCACCATGACCAGGTCATTCCCACACCGTACGACACATGCAGGTCATTAGAACAGCTGTCTCGGTGTGACGAGGTGTATTGACAGGAGTGTTGCGTGTACGTCGTTGCGTAGGTTGAAGAAGCTGTCACTGAGCAACACGCAGGTGACGGATGCTGGGCTTCCCTCGCTGCGAGGCCTGCAGGAGCTGCAGGAGCTCTGTTTGGACCGAACGGCGGTCACCAGCCGAGGAGTGGCCGAACTCGTCACCTGTCTGCCGCACCTCCAGGTGATTTTACTGCCAAGCACCAGCGTGGTTGAAGAAATTGTTGAAAAATATTTTTTGGTTATTTATAAAGAGGACTTTTTATCCAGTATTTGCTGCTTTGGAGCTAATTTGGAGACTTGCAGACAAGTTGATTAGTATTTGGTCTCCATGCGAACCTCTGCCTGTATTGTCGATGATAGTAACAAGTTAAAATGTCTGAAATGATCTCCTTTTAATGTGCTTGTTAATGTTTTTTAGGTACTGGGGTTAGCCAGCACTCAGGTGGGCGACACGGTAGTGAGGAGAGGACTGATCCGCTGCAATCAACTTGTGAAGCTCAACCTCAGCCGCACGCGGATCACAGACCACGGTGAGGTCTACAATCACTGGCCCTGACTCGATCACCGCACACAAATGTGACCTTTTCTCACACGGGTGAACAATCTCGATGCATTTTTATACGTTTTTTAAATTTTTTCCCCCCCCTCAGGTCTAAAGTTCTTGAAAAACATGCCTCTGGCTCAGGTGAACCTGGACGGCACCGGCGTGAGCATGATGGGTATTGCGAGCCTCCTCTCTTTCACGAACATCAGCAGCATCCGGGCGAGCAACACCCGCAGCATCCCCTCCGACGACGTCTCGGATGAGGAGTGGGAAGCCCAGTGAGCATCGAGAGCTTACTCGTCCGTGCAGACTGTACCTGAGCTCGCCTCCGACTGCTGCGGTCCCCCTTTTATCCCCGAAAACACGCTGCCGTCTGGATACTGAAGCAGCATAACTGAAACACTCCTCATTTGCACTGTTTCATACGCAGCTAGGGCCACTAATCTGTCAATCACAGCCACTACTAAGTTAAAACCTGAAACGAGAGCCTAGGCCATTAACGTTTACACATATATAGACATACACTGCAGCCCTTTGTCTCTGGAACAACTCCACCCGACAAACGTTAAAGCTTTATGTGAAGCCTTATAGGTCGGAACTATCAGTTTCTCCTCGTTGGAGCTTTTTCAGCCGACCGGCAGGAACATATTAAACGTTGGAAATGTAACATATAACACAGCATGTATTTTCCGACTGTAAAGACTATCAGCCTGATATGTTTGAATTCAATTAAAACCTAAATAACAAGTTGTCAGTTCAACTAAATCTTTTTTTGAAGGAAGTGAAGTCTGAGTTATTAAAACTAACATTGAAGCTTCAGCTGTATTCACGTCAGCTGTATTCACGTCATTATTAGAATTAGGTCTAATATTTCTTTGTTAGTGTCAATGATTGGCACTATTAACTGTACAGTACATGCAGAAAACACTAGTCGGATGATAAAAAGTAGTTGCCACCATGACTATTTGCTCAGTTTCTCATTTTAATGTTATTTTATTACTACAGTGCACACTTTCTACCATCTTGCTCAATGTTTGGATCATTACGTTGCATAATTGGTCTACGTAGGCATTGATTGTGTTTTCTTTTTATAACAATTTGTTAAAACATGTTTCGTAAGGTGGTACGATAAATCATGTTTCCCATTTAAAGAGAAGTTATGTGATAAAGTGGTAGGTTTAAAATTTCTTGTTGAAACTGGAATATGTGGCAATGAGAATGAGTAGTGTTTATTAGAATGTTATGAGAAACTGAACATATTCGTCCTGGTAGCAGCAGAGTTTGGCCAAACTTGTTTCTTTGACACTTTACTGTAAGAGCTCATAATGAAGAGCTCATAACTTGCAAACCACCAAGTCACTTAAAAACAATTCTTGTAAGTGCATTGGATTCAGTTGATATTTCATAAATGGCTGTTGTATTAATGTTTATTAGCATTAGTTATGCTACCATCTTTTGGACCAGCTCAGCCATCAGTTCCATGGACGACGGGGTGAGCAGCAGCAGCAGCATACAGTGAAGAGACTATAAGATGAAGTAGGATCTATGCAGCCATGGGGCTCACAAGCCAGAATCCAAAGCAACTTATTTTACTCACCTCAAGTTCTGTCCTCTTGTTCAGAGAAGTAAAATACTTTATTTTCCCTAAAGGCTTTTGATTTTTGGATTCAAACACTGTATTCGTTAAGTGTAAAATAAAGTCTTCGGAAGCTAAATATGCTGTTTTTATGTTTCGTTTATTCAGTCAAACCTTTATTGCATTACATTGTTAAATAAGGAATTGTTAAGAACTGCTCTTTTACACAGAAAAAGAAAAAAAAAAGTCAACTTTTAAATATCATAAAATATGACCTAAATGCTGCTGCAATACATGGTGGGATAAAACAAAACTTCTATGAAGACAGCAGAATGGAATGCGTCCAAAATACACTGAGATGCTTCAGGTGAATCAGCCAATCAGAGTGCAGCCTGAGAGGGAGGGGAGGGGGTTGGAGCGAGTGGCACTGTCAAACCAAGATGGAAATACAGTACAACATGTACAAGAGACGTGTCCGATAAGATGCATAAGAGATTGTTTCAGTTCTGGTAACGACATTTCCTGCAATGTAAACCCTGCTCATCGCCTCAGGAGCTTGCAGGTCAAATCCATGGTACGAGATAAAGGAGTGGCTCAGAGCGTGACGTTTCTTCTAGATGTCATGCGCTTGCTGCTTCTCGATCTTTGATTTCAAGTGCTCCTTGTATGCCAGGATGTCCCTATTCCACTTTGTGATGGTTTGATTCTCGCACACCCAGATCTCCTGAGCCACCTGGAAAAAGAGAGACGGCAATTACACTCTAGGCCTGCGCCATTTTAAAAGCAAACGTTAAATGAAGTCAAACGATAAGATATTTACCAGTGAAATTAGCCTGAAGTCGTGGCTAACTAGCATCGTGCCGCCTTCAAACTCGTTGATGGCCTCTCCCAACGCGTCGATGGTCTCGATATCCAAGTGATTGGTGGGCTCGTCGAGGAACAACAAGTGAGGGTTCTGCCAGGCCAGCCAGGCAAAACACACCCGGCACTTCTGACCATCGGACAAGTTCCTGATCGGACTGACCTGGAAGACATTTCAGTTGTAAATTTAGAGGCAAGGGTAGACAAAGAAAAATAACTAAACTCCATTTAGCTATCCATGTTGTTCATCTGGAGGAGTATCCCAAGCCTACCTGCTGTTTTCCAGTCAGCCCGTAGCGGCCGATGATCTTCCTCATGTCCTCTTTTTCTTTGATGTCAGGATAACACTTCATCATGTACTCCAAAGGAGAAAGGTCCAGTTCCAGTTGCTCCGTCAGATGCTGGAACACGAGCAGATACACAGAAGACGTTTAGTTCTACAGTAAAGATACTTTTCATCTCTCCCAGGTCTAACATTTGCCCTGAATCTGAGGGAGCCTTTGGAAATTACAACTACAATAAATATTCCTTCGTATCTTTTCTTCTAAATTTGAAGTGTCTGTAGGTAACCTCATAGCAATCACTATTTCATGACATTTATCAAACAATCAATCTGCAATTTTAGAGACAAGGGAGGCTTGTGTGGAGCCACAGTCCTCTGTAGCTACATTCTTAGCCCGCCTACTTTATATGCAAAAGATTTGATTTAAATCCCTCTTGTAACTGTACACTACTCAAATATTGCGTTCCACTGGGACTTTAAAAAGAGATGACGTCGACAGTGTTTTACCTGGTGATATCTGCCAATCTTGACGTGAGAGTTTTTGCGGATCATGCCATCAGTGGGGAGGAGCTACAAAAAGAAAAAGGAGAATGAACTTGAATACTCTTGACAAGTGCAGGTTGTTGCATGAGTGTGGTGAACGACTGTGCCTACCTCTCCCATCAGCAGCTTCAGCAGTGTGGACTTGCCGGCTCCATTGGGCCCAACCAGAGCCACTCGTGTATCCAAGTCAATACCAAACTCCAGGTTTTTATATATGTGCGGCTACAGGAAACATTAAGGGAGTGAGACTGAGAAATGCATCCATACATCGAGTGAACTAAGCTCTGTCCGTGCTGTAGTGTTAACTGTACTCACTGTGTCGTCGCTGTACTTGAAGCTCACGTTCTGAACCATGATGACAGGAGGAGGAATCTTCCCACAGGGATGAAAGGAAAATGACAGAGTCTGTGGCAGACAAGAGGCAGGTGTTAGTACCAGAATATACATGTTCTCTCAAAAATGTTTGGCCCTTTCTGATAAACACTGAAAGTTTCCAAACCATCCCGACCACATCAGTACATTACCTTGTCGCTGACAACTTTTTCAGTTAAGCCTGAGGCCACCATCTTCTGCAGTGTCTTCTCTTTGCTCTGTGCCTGTCGGGCGAGCTTCGCAGAGCCGTGACCAAACCTGGCAATGTAATTCTAGAGGAGGGATGCAAAAAGAACAATGACTACAAGTGTAATATGAAATTATGTTTGTTAAAATCTCTTCTAAAGACGACCAGAGATGAGTTGGAGTCTGCTCTGATCGATCGATTTGTGTGCAGTGGAAATATTCCACCACATGGTGCCTCTCGTTTACCTTCATGTGTGTTATCTGGTCCTGTTCCCAGTTGAAGCGCTTCATCTGGTTCTCTTCCAGCTCCTCTCTGGTCTTCACATACTGGTCGTAGTTACCCTTAAAGCAGAAATAGATGTACAAGGTCATCCAAAAGGGTTGCACACAGACACATAATTAGTAACAGCATTTTAGCAGGATGAGATCACATATAGCAGAGCTTATTTAGGATGTTCCAAGGGATGCTGAGGCATCTTTATTTTACTTTAAGGTGGTTTCAGCCACGTGTGCTTACTGTGTAGTTTTTCAGTTTTCTCAGATTCAGGTGGATGATGTTGGTGCACACACCATTCAGGAAGTCTTGAGAGTGTGAGACGAGCACAAGGATTCGCTTGAACCTGACAACGAGAGGCAGGATGAGCACCACATGTCAACTGTTACCGACTTGTATACAATTGAGGAAGTAGGGGGTGAACTTACGAACTGAGCTCCGCCTCCAACCACACACAAGCATCCAGATCCAAGTGGTTAGTGGGCTCATCCAGCAACAGCATGAAGGGCTTGATGAACAGGGCCCTAGACAAATAGTCATTCAAATTTAGATTTAGAGGAAACTTTTCATTGTGAAACAGTTTTTCTGTATACGTTATCAGCTCTTTAGAGGAAGCAGTGAGAGTCACCAAAAACATATCGGCATAGTAGCTCAGAAGGATGAATCACATCATGTCACTGAATGGTGCAACACAAAGCACTTCATCTTTACCTGGCCAGAGCAACACGCATCCTCCATCCTCCACTGAAGTCCTTGAGTTTCTTCTGCTGCATGGCGGCGGTGAAACCCAAACCGTGGAGAATCCGAGAAGCTCGCACCTCTGCCTTGTCGGCATCCAGCTCCTCCAGACGCTCGTACAGCTCCATCAGCTTCTCACACTCGGCTATGCAGGAGTGAGAGAAAGGCATTTACTATCAATGTAGCTACAGTATAACTATATACAATAATAAATACAAAAACTGTTCCCCTCTGCAGTTATTGCTTGGTACATGACATTTAACTCACAGTCCTCAGCGGCAAGTCTCTCTGCCTCCTTCTCCAGCATAATCCTCTGCTCATCCACCTCCATGACACACATCAGAGCAGTCTTCTCGCTGGGGGCCATCTCCCGGGTCAAGTGGTAAATATCTATGTGCTCTGGAATGGGAATCTCACGGGCCCCGATGGCCGACAACAACATGGATTTTCCTGGAAGACATAAGTCGATAAGAAAATTAATTTTGCTCAACATATTATCAAAAATCCATCCTGTGCTACATTTATCCCACCTCTACTTAGGGGAACTGCTGTATATAAGCGAATGTGCAACTGTGGTGACTGATAGGATACTGACTAGTATATATATATATATATATATATATATATATAAAATTTGCCAGGAGAAATCTTTTTACCTGTGCCGTTGAGGCCAATGAGACCATAGCGTCTGCCTGAGTTGAGCTCCAGGCTTGTGTCCGATAGCAGCTCTTGACCGTGGAAGGTGAGCGACAGGCTGGCTACGTGGACATCGGTGCTGTTGGGGTGCGAGGCCAGCACGCCGGTCACCGCCCGTGCCTCCATCTTCGCCAGCTCAAATTCATCCAGCTCCTTTGTCAAACGGACGATCCCTATAAAGAAAGCAAAAGTTTATACAAGACATCTCGGGAATGATAAAAGCACCTAGGAAATCACAACTAAGCCTATACCAATTACTCAAAGATCAGTTCTCCTCTCACCATTGCTATCGGCTCCATTGAGCTGAGTCTCTGCTTGGTCACCCTCCTCACCCTCCTCATCAGTTCTCTTGGTACGCTGGCGATTTTTGGCAGCCTCCTTCTTCTTCGCTGCCTTCTTCTTGGCTAAGTCGGATGGCATGGTTGTGAAAGGCTAGAAAATTAAAAAAAGGACACAAATAGATTAACTTCTTATTCTCTAATATTCTATATAATGTGATGTAATTGTATGTATATGTACCCATATTTTCAATTATTAGAGGATTTCGATAATATCCGACTGGTTTAATGAGGGTATAAATCTGGGTAAAAAAAAAAAATGGCTAACGTTAATAGCCTACAGAAAGTAGCGTGTGCGGTAACTAACATGACGCGCGGCTTAACCGGCGTCGTAAACGTGCCGGTATCTGAACTCAGGGTGTAACGTTAACTTCAGCTCCAGTTGACTTTGAGGAAAGACCAACGTTAACATGGTTAACGGTAACAGTTAATGATGACTGTGACAATGCTAACCAATACCGGCGGCATTTTGATTTCTTCCAGTCCCACCTGCTCGCACGTTGGGTTCCTCGCATTATACAGCCTGATAGCCCCACTGTTAAAAGCTAAAAAAAGGTAGCGGATGCCGCTAACAGTAACGGTAAATGTGTCTCTTCAAAGTGAATTAATAATCGACGACAGTACCCACATAGTCGTGTTCGCTTTATAAAACAGGATGTCATATAACGCTATAGGGGAAAGAACTTAGCAAATTTGATAAACTAGCGTTAACGTTAGCCCTCTGGCTAACAACGCTAGCTAACCACAGCTGACGGGCCTGAGCGGCTAAGGCGAACATTACGCAAGGCCCGACTAGCTACTACCAAGCTCTAAAAAACGGCTAACTCGGCGGTTAATGTTCGTTTTTCAAGCCGGTTATTTATGTTTAACATAAAACTGTGTATATCAGCCGTTTGACCCGTAGTTGTCAGAACCGGAAAATATCGCTCTTACCTAGATAATGTGTTACTGGTCTCGGGAGCACACCGATGTCTCGTGTCCAATTTTGCCGGGTGGATGTAGCCGCACGCCAAACCGTCAGACGGACCATATATGGCCATAAAGGGGCGATGACAATTAATGTTCCCGCCCCTTCCCGTGGGACTGCAGTAAAATTTCCTTTTACTAGTTAAATTAATCGCAGATTTAATTTATAAATCAGTAATAATGTATTTATTGGTTGGGAGTGGACTAACTAGACAGAGGCTCAATTGTTAACTCTAACGTTTGCTAATAAACTGGACAATAAAACTGTGATGTAACCATACAGATAATGTATCTAAGTGGACCTTTTTCACATATATTTATATATTGACACTTATCATACGTTCATACATATTTCACATATACCATCCTTATCGCATAAACACGCATAAGTCAGTCGTAGGTGATGCTACAGCAGCTCAGTGATGATGAGGGTAAAACCTTAAAGCTGCCGTTAAACACCACAGAAGAAGAAGAAGAAAAAGAAGAGGGGTGTGTGTGTGTGGCACACAGTTTTTGAGGAAGTCAAGAAACTGAAGAAAATGGACGACATATGGCTATGCGTGACGGATTTTTTACCCGCATCAACGGTGAAAAATGGGACTTATTCCTTCAAGATGGATCGACGAGAGACATATCTGCACTAAACGATGCTAGCCTGCTAGCTTGCTCTGTGATGTTTGGTCCTCCGACACATAACGTTAGCTGTTAAGGTTAAAAATTTAGACACGGAGGACAGAACTTTTAAATCCTCTTGCGTCTTTTAAAATAATTACCGACTAATTAGAGTAACGTAGACTAAAACGGTTAACTTTACCAGGTAACGTTTAGCGTCTTGCTACATTAGTTAGCTGACTTTAGATGCAGCTATTAGCGTTAAAGCTAGCCCCCAAAAAATACAGTTCAGCTAATTAACATATCGTTAATGAATACCCGGAGTTTATATGACAATGACGTAACCAGCTTGGGTCGTTACACAGCAGTTACACCGCCATAAACGTGAATAGTGATAAGATAGTTGCAAACCAACGTTAGATTATGACGTTGCCTACACGTTTCCAATTTTAAACATCTTCAAATATGAGGTCGAAGATAAGACAAAGTGTCTTACGTTTGCTAAATCTTACGAGGTAACGATAGGTTGATTAGAAACGTTATAACGACTACCTGAAGACAGGGACACTATGTGACATTTGAGGCCATTTTCTCTTCCCCTAACATAGGTTCATCTTTAGCTGGTACATTTTTTCCAGAGCAGTCTCATCAAGTGTATCTCTAGATATGCGCCTTTCCTCTTTTCTGGCCGTGTTCAGGCCTGCTTTACCCCTCATCCTCGGGCTGTCTCTGGGCTGCAGCCTGAGCCTGTTGATGGTGTCCTGGACACAAGGGGACACCGACGACTCCTGTGGAGATGAAGTGGGCAATGGGAGGCTGTCCAGGGCCCGAGGAGATGCCCAGAGGGACTCGAGGGATGGGGCCGGAGATGAAGACGTCCAGCCACGGATCGTGCCCTATCACAAGGACCCAAATAAGCCGCACAAGAAAGTCCTCAGGTGAGTGTGGAAGTCCAAACACCAGAGTAATGTTCTGTGAAAGGTTTGTGTCAATGGTATAGAAGGGCTTTTTGCAATAACATAGCTACATGCAGCCCCTTTTCAACACATTTCAAGACAGATCCAGAGGATTTCAATTTGCTAATTCTGTTAAAATCTCCCCTGCAATAATCTAAATGCACTGAGTGGGATATACAGATTAGTAGACAGATAGATAGATTAGAGATCAGTCAAATCTCCCTTTTCATGTCTTATTTCAAGTCTGACAGCTGATTATTGGATTGATATCTTATCCTGAAATCTATATTTCAGTTGACTGTTATGAGAAATGATCCCCTTTATTCTGTACGTCCTCTATCTATTTGCTCTCTCCAGAACCCGTTACATTCACACTGAACTGGGCATCAGAGAGCGACTGCTGGTGGGCGTGCTGACCTCCCGGGCCACCCTCAACACGCTGGCCGTGGCGGTGAATCGCACGGTCGCCCACCGCTTCCACCGCACCTTCTTCTTTACGGGCCTGCGCAGCCCCAAGGTGCCTCACGGCATGACCGTGGTGGCGCACGGCGACGACCGCCCGGTGTGGCTGATGTACGAGACAATCCGCCACCTCCATCAGCACTACGGCTCCGACTACGACTGGTTCCTCTTAGCCCAGGACGACACCTACATGCAAGCGGATCGGCTGTCGGAACTGGTGGGCCACCTCAGTGCGGGCCAGGACCTTTACATGGGCAGGGCGGAGGAGTTTATTGGCGGGGAAGAGAAGGCACGGTACTGCCACGGCGGCTACGGCTACCTGCTGTCCCGCAGCCTGCTGGCCCGTCTGCAGCCACACCTCGACACCTGCCGTAATGACATCCTCAGCGTGAGACCCGATGAGTGGCTGGGCCGCTGCATTATTGACTACCTGGGTCTCAGCTGTGTGGAGGTGCACCAGGTAAGACTAATGCATGGGCAGCAATAGAAACGTGCATGGTATTTTGATCAATTTGACACCGTTTTATCGGTGGGATATCAGTATTAACATTTCTTTTTGTTCTCAATGTTTGTGTGGCTCACAGGAGATGACCTATCGGTACTTTGAGCTCGGGAAAAATGCAGATCCAGAGCGTGAAGATGGCGTACAGTTTAAAAATGCCTTCACGGTCCACCCTATATCAGAGCCAAATCTCATGTACCGCCTGCACAAACGATTCAGCCAGATAGAGCTGGAAAGAACATACCTACAGATACAACAGCTGCAGGTTCGTAGTACTCGACACCGCTTTCTCTCTCGCACACTCGTCTTTTTGAGCCAAGGCAGAACATTCCTGAGTAATACAATGTTGTCAGGAAAGCCAAAGACAAGGGATTGGGTGTCTCGCAAGGACATTCCAGTGTCATCATCCTGTGAATACGCATGCCTGAGAACCCTTATCATGTAATTAAAGTAGCAGCTAATGATAGCTCATTAGCGTTGCGTTGACATCACTTTAAATGTGCTTCACACCACAAGGGAAAGGGAAATGTTTACGCCCTAGACAGTGAGTACGTTTTTAGCTTTTATTATTTATTTTTTGTGCTCCTCAGGTGCAGATCAACAACCTGAGTGACCTGACACCAGAGGGCACAGCCGGAGTCACGTGGCCCATCGGAATCAACCCCCCCTTCAAACCAAGAACCCGTTTTGAGGTCATAAACTGGGAGTACTTCACAGAGGAGCACATCTACTCGTGCATCGACAGCTCCCCCAAGTGTGAGATGAGAGGGGCCGACCGCGCGGACGTGAACGCAGTGCTGGAGATCGCGGTGGAGCGGCTGAACGAGCGCTACCAGCCCCAGCTTCGTTTCCGCAAGCGCCGTCTGCTGAACGGCTACAGGCGCTTCGATCCCACGCGCGGTATGGAGTACGTGCTGGACCTTGCGCTGGAGGCCTACACCCAGAAAGGCCACAGTCAGGTCATCGCCAAACGGGTCAACCTGTTGCGACCGCTGAGCGCCGTCGAGATTATCCCCATGCCTTATGTGACGGAGGCAACGCGGGTGCAGGTCATCCTGCCCGTCACTGCCCAGGATCAGGACTTTGTGGGTAACTTCCTCGACATGTACGTGATGAACACGCTGGACACCCACGACAATGTGTTGCTCACGTTCCTGTTCATCTACGATCCCTTCGATGCGCAGCGGGTCAGCCAGACCGACGTGTTCGCCGGCATCAAGGCCATGATCGGGGAGGTGGAGAAGCGCTATGGAGACGTGAAGATCCCGTGGATCAGCGTGAAGACGGAGGTGCCCTCACAGGTCAAGCTGATGGACATCATCTCTAAGAAGCACCCCGTGGACACGCTGTTTTTCCTGGCCGGCGTGTGGACGGAGGTCAACGCCGACTTCCTGAATCGCTGCAGAATGAACGCCATCAGCAACTGGCAGGTGTTCTTCCCCATCCACTTCCAGGAGTACAGCCCCGCCGTCATGTACCGCGACCAGCAGCCCTCCGCGGCCTCCTCCTTCGCGTCGGAGTCGCTGCGAGACGGACACTTCGACCGCCACGTCTTCGAAGAGGCCTGCTTTTACAACGCCGACTACATGACCGCACGGACCAAGATGGCCGCCGACATCTTAGACAACGAGGAGCTGCTGGAAAACATGGACGTGTACGACATATTCGTGCGTTACTCGGGCCTGCACGTGTTCAGGGCCGTGGAGCCGGCGCTGATCCAGAAGTACGTGCGGCGAGCGTGCAACCCACGATTCAGCGAGGACATCTACCACCGCTGCGTCCTCAGCAACCTGGAGGGTCTGGGCTCACGCTCACATCTAGCCATGGCTCTGTTTGAACAAGAGCAGGCCAACAGCACCTAGGAGCCTGCCGGTGCCGCAACAATACTGCCTGGACTCGCACAGAGTAATGTGAATTATTATATGGTACTTTTGTGACCCATACAGGGAAATTCACACCCTTGTAATTGGCAGAAAGAGGTCAGGACCAGCTGAGGGACAGCATCGTCTTGCTCATGGACACTTTATCCAAGAAAATGGGTTCTCTTCCAGCTAAAAATGTCTTTGCTCAGTACATATGAGTACCACACCTCAACCTGACTCATGAGTCTACAACTTTGACTCAGTCTTGTCTAGACTTATGATGAGTGATGGGGGCGTCTGAACGGGACGACTGTTACATGTTTTCCTGCCGTTCTTCTTACAGGAGCTGAGCAACAATATTTATACTTAAAAATATAGGAGGTTGTGTGTTGGAATACAAAAAACTTGAGCCATAAGTCTTCCTGAGTGGAGGTGTTTAAAATAATACCGGAAACAAACTGAAGCCGTTGGCTGCCTTTTCTTTTCTTTTTTTAAGAGGTATTAAAGAGTGATATTCTGTTCAGAGGTGTTTCTTCATTCATACTGTCCATCAGACAAAAAGATACCGGTTTATCGGGTCTGTTTGCAGCCTGCTTGGAACAGTACAGGAGGTATCTGTATGTGGTCAGCGGTGATGGCGTGCTCATGTCCTATTCAGAATAATGTAATGCAGTCTGTCCGGTCTGCCTGGCAGCTCTTTACTGCCGCGCCTGCAGGCAGTGAACAGTTTGTTCCACAGAAGCCGGCCCCGCCTCGTCTCCCCACATTGAGTCAGTAAATCCCCACCCCGGCCCGGGCCTCCCTGGGTTTTTTTGGCGAGTGTTTCTGTACACACATGTCTTTGGGGAGAGAAGTGAACCCAGTGCCCAGGGGGAGGGTCGTGTCTAGCTAGCCAAGGTCCCTATAGCCTGGTGGTGTGGGTGGCTAACCTTCACAGCGAGGTGGTTGAACAAGCTGAATGGATCACTTCACTCTGCCTCAAACGGTCTCACTGAGGCCCCTTAACCTCCCCCCCCCACCTCCCACCCACACAACTTCTCCATGTTGTCGGGAGAGTAGCGGGGCAGCCGGGTGAAAGAGGCTCTTTCTGAGTTTGGAGAGGGCCTCCACCTGCTCCCTCGCGGCGAGGCCGGCGGACAATACAATGCCTGTCTGCCTGCCACCTCATGAGGAACGGAAAAATGTAACCCACCGATGAGCTCGGACACAAAATCCACACGTTACTGATGTTACTGAGTGTGAAGAGTGTTTCTTTAATGAAGGGCTGCATACTTATTTGCATAATTGGTTCCTGCATCTCCAGAACAAACAGTTAACAGCATAGAAATGGAATGTGGGGAAAAACATAATCTGCTTTTTATGGCGTGCTTTGTGGTGGAAAAGAATAAAGATGTGGATATCAAAGGGTGCATTTGAGTCATTTTGCCCCTCATCATTTACCCGTAATTAAAGAGTCCAGGTAGGTTACACTCCTTGAGACCTCAGATACCTGTTATTGTCAGCAGAACTACGTAAATATACTTAAGTATATGTGCTCATTTGTTTTCCTCATATCTAGTCATACTGTGTAGAATTAGCACACAGAGCAACATCGATATACTATCAACAGTACACTGAATATATGAACGTTAAGAGATTGCTAGATTTAACATTTTACTTATAGAAACTCAAAATATGTTAATCTGTGCTTTGACTTAAAGTATATCATTATATGTATGTAAAAATAGCTGTTATTTAAGAAGTCATAATACGTATAAATTAAATGAGAATTTTGCCCCCTTTTTTAGTTTTGTCTCATAACTTCATTTAGTGTTTTAAGACCTTTAGATGTGGAAACAAGAGGCTCTTCAACTACTTAATATCTTTCCTTAATCCCAGTGACATTCACTGTGTAGGTATATGTATCATTGATTCTTGGCTATTAGTTCTACAAAATGCTGAATCATCACATCATAATAAAAAGGACATTTTACCGTGACTAAACTAGATACAAACCAAAATTCAAGCCTTCATTTCATTATGTTTTAAGGATCAGTCCTCCAGTTTGTCGCTTTAAGTATATTTCCACCTTGTAAAACATTTAGAAGTAATGCAGCTTGAAGAGGATTAGCTTAACACATTCATGTGTACATGTTTGCAGCAAAGCACCAGAAGAAATCTGTTTCTATTATGTGCACATCAACACGGTGAAATAAAGACACTTTAGATATGGCATTTACAAACTTTGGCAAGCGCTTCTTTATTTACATCCAGGCTGTCTCACAATGTCACAGCTGTTTTCCCTTTTTTTTGTCTTCTTTTTTTCTTTTTCTTTTTGTAGAATCACCAAACAAGTTTGCTCGTTAACAGATGTACAGTGTTAAGTATACTATTACCTCCCTGTCGGTGACGCTCGGACAACAGTGTAAACAGAGAGAAAGAGCGGTTCCCACTCTTCACAAACACATGCAGGGAGTGGGAGACGAAAGACATGTCGACAGTATGTCAGGGCTCGGTGACAGGAGACACAGTAGTCGTGTTAACATTTCTGTCAAGATATTTCGGATGCTGTGGTGCTCAAAGCTGAGGTCACACAGGAGTTGCAGCTTCGAGTTTCCTCCACAAGAGGGTGCAAGTGAATCAGTGACTGAACGACAAGAAGGTGAATCAGGACTAAGAGACTACCAATGACTACGCTTTCCTCCTCTAATGAGTGCAGTTATTATAACTTAGTCCTAGTAACAAAAACACAGTTCAGAAGAAAAATCACACCTACAGTTAGTTGCTGGTAGGACATATCATTTTTGGCAAAAAAGTTTCCAGAAGGCATCTCAACAAAAGTCTTTTGCTCGTCACACAGACTGCTTATATGCCAGCTTTTTTTTTTTTTTTATATTTACACACACACACTATCTCGTCAGATGTATTGATTTAATGTCCATGGAGCATGCATAGGTCATCGTGAAATCATCCGATCACTTGTTGTGTACGCTGGGATCATAAAGAGGGTCTCACCCCGGGACGAGAGGAGAGTCCCGACAAGAGGATTACAGCACAGTGCAAAGAAACCCAGAACAGGTTCCGGCTAAAGAAAAACTGACTGCGGAGAAGACGACAAAAAAAAAAAAAAAAAATCCCTCCATCTGACATTACAACATATACATACAAGTCAAGTGTCATTTAAAAAAAATAAAATAAAAGTGTAAAAAGGAGATCGGTGCAGATTATACCATGTGTTACAGCTACTGAGAGTCTTTCTTTGTTGCAGCTTCTAGCTCCCACGATAGTAACGGGAGAGACCTAAAATAAATCACCCCAACCCAAGATAGTACACAGAGGAACACTAACATTCCTGCCCTACTAATTCAAAACTCATGGAGCTCTCACTCAGCCCCCCCTCCCCAAACCCCCCCCCCAATAAAAACAAACACACAAATAGTCTGTCATATACTGTACAGTTGGCCCTCTTAAGGGAAAAAAAACATATGTACATTCACATCTCTAGAATCGTTTTCTTCTTCATGTAACGTAAAAAAAAGTGTAGGAATGGACAAAATCCTCCAGACCTGGGGTTTAGTGTTCATTGCAATAACAGTTTTAGAGTTTGTTTATAAAAACCTGAGGCCTAATTGGCTACAAAAGGCAAACATTTGGGACTGAATCCGCTCTGAGACAACCCAGATTGTTCAGATTTTTTACGACCACCTTACAAGGGAAATGTTTTTTGCAATTTGCGGTAAAAAACCCCAGGTGCTGTGTTTTTTGCCCACTTCTATTTCAGTGATCATGTTCTCTTCTTCTTGTTGCAACCTTTGGTAACACCTTCAGGACATAAACACGCGACTAACACGACACAAGGAAGAGGCAGTGAGCGACTTTGACGAAACACATCGGTCCCAACATGTATCTAGGCATATTTGTCATTGTTGCTATGATTAAGGGAAGAAAAAGCTATTATTATGATGATCAATACTTATTTTCTCCTTCATTAAAACACTATTCTTGTCGTGATAATCATGTGGTAACACTTCAGTTAACTCGTCTAACACTGTTTACTGGCGAATAACTCTAGGATGAGACACACTGGAGGTTTGAACTGATTCACTCAAACCTGAAAATGAATGACATCCACACCTCGGGGGTTATAGATAGAATTGATTCCTGTGTCACACCGTAATCTCGCCTTTGCTGGTGTAGTTAATCAATATTTAAAAAAAACACTCTCCTAATGAGAACAAACTAAAAAAAACACACACACAGTCACACTTACAATCAAACAATAAATCAGTTTCAGAGTTAGAAAACATGAAATGTGAAGACTCATCCAGAAGGAAACTCTTTTTCGAGATGAGAATCCCCCCAAAAAACCACCGCGGTGTGTGAGCAGCCGGTTCAGAGTTCGTCTTGACGTGTGTGTGACGTATTTACAACAAAAATAAGCAGAGAGTACCGGTGAAGAGGAGGTCTCCGAGGGTCTTGACCTCGGAAGGGTGCAGCTGAACACATGCGGTTAATGATGACGGTCCTGACGGTCCTGCACGAAACGGGACAAATGTGCAGCGGACGCACGTGTGCATCGAGATCTGGGCTTCCATTCGTGAACATCGCTGCAGCCGCGAGAAAAAAACTCTTCCTCTAACTTCACATTTTTGCATTTTCTTTTCTTTTCTTTTTTTTTAGGTCGCCGCCATTTTTAGAGGCACAAGGCTACAGCGATGGCCTCACACGCATACACACACTCACGCAGGGATTCAGGAGGGCCAGGATTTAGGTGTTGCGGACAGCCAAGGCCTGCTCCAGCTCCTGTCTCCTCTGCTGGATCTGCAGAGGAAAAGAGGGGAAAGGAGAAATGCGTCGCCTGAGCATCTGGAGGCCGAGCTGGGAAGTTGTTGTGAAAGTGCGTGTAAAAGACGTTTCCTCACCTTGCAGTAGAAATAGCGGCTGACGGCCTCCTGGGACCAGGGCTCGTGGTAAAACGCCGCCCTCCTCTCCTCTTCAGGGTTCCCGACCACGTCTGTCATTAACTGCAGCCAGTGAGAAGGAAACCATTAATGACAGGGCCAAATAATAACCAACATTAATATTATATGTGACAGAAAGTAAACGGCGCGACGCCACAGTTAGTCCACTGCAGGTCAAAAACAGAAATATTCAAAGTAGCACAAGTTAAAGTTCTCATTAGGCGACGTAATGACGCGTCAGTGTGACATTATATTATTGTGTATTATTTAGTCGTAGTTTTTAGTTGTAGCTGGTGAAAATTCATATAATGTTTTTACCAATTTATATACAATTGAATGGTTTAATCTACAATTAATATATATTGAATCTATAATGCATCATATTTCATAAACTGAGAACATTATTTGTATGTTTTGATATTCAAAGTGACTTCCTGCATTTTATTACCCCCTCCCCCACCGAACATATGTCCAAATAAAGGCAGCGAGTTGTTTCAATGGAACTTTAGATTACAAAAGAAAAGGCATGAGAGTGTGTGCGTGTGTGTGCGTGTGTGTGTGTGTGTGTGTGTGTGTGTGTGTAAATATCAAACCTTAAGATCTCGGCTCTGGGATTTGAGCCAGTCCTGGATGTAGCCCTTGGGATCTCTGGAGAAACTGAGCATGAAGTCCCTCTGGATCTTCAGCTGGTTGATGGACTCGATGGTCTCATGGATCTGAAAGAGAAACAGTTACAGTACATCAAGAAAATGTTCTTTATTTATTTAGCATTTAACTAAATAAACTCTGTATCCTCATAATAAAAATATCAAAAATTATACTGAATCTAGTAAAACTGATTCTGTGTTATGTCTCAGAAACAAATCTCCAAACATTTAAAAATAGGAAGCATATTTACTCAGTACATAACAATGTTTATAGATATAAACATCAGGGGCAACAGAAGAAAAGTAAATAAACTGCTGAACACAGATTCTCCAAACCGGCTCACATCAACAGTTCAGTTCTACAAAATGAAACATTGATCTACTATCATCCTGTGCAAGCAAACTACCATAAAACAACAGCTCCTGTTCAAAATAAATGCAGTAAAATGAGTTGTTCCCATGAGGAAGCTCACTTTTTCTTTTTTTACATTTACAATGTACAACATGAAAGGTGAATCAATCCAAAGCTTTCCTTCTGTGATGCTGGTGATATCACCTTGTTGTCCAGTGAGGCGATCTCCTGCTGGTTGGCGGTGGAGAGGAGGAAGCTGCTCATCTGGCCCTTCAGGGGATCCTCCACCTCCACGTCGATGTCGTAGCAGGCCGTCTTCTTCTGGTCGTTGGGATCCACGCTGGCGGAGAGCAAACGTTCATTTGTACAGGAGATAATAATTGAGAGAAATATTTCAACAAATCTTTAAAAGCATGTCATGATGCCTGCAAAGATGCTGAATCCATGTTCCCTAATGAGATACATCTGGAAATCTACCTGATGACGTGGTTGATGACGATGGGGTCGGGGGGTAGCAGGAGGTTGGTGAGGCGCTGAGGGATCTCAGAGAACTTCAGCCGAGGGCAGTCAAAGATCTGCAGAGGAGGGAAAGAATCTGTTAATAATATACACACAGTGCCAAAACACATTTATCATGGGGCGTATTAATAAGTACGGCTAATTTATTTCGCTAAAACAAATGTGGAGGCATGTAGACACAGAGTTTTCCCTAAGAGTTGAAGAATAAAAGAGCTCAAAGGCTGATTTTACTTGTATTGTAGAAGACTAATTTGTTTAAATGGAGTTTGTATCGTGTATAATTTGGACATTACAGAGGTCAGTATTGAAAGATAGATGTTTTTACTCACATTGTCCCAGGTATATCAGATTTTCAGCAACACGGATATTAATATGTATGCAACAACAGCGTGATTTATAGCACACACACACAGAGTCCCGTACCTGTTGGAAGTACTTGTCACAGTTGATGTACTCCTTGTCATGGGAGTCCTGCAGCTTGTTGGTCTTGACGTACTGCCAGAGGGCCTGGATGATGCAGGAGCGAGTCTGGGTGTGAATGCCAAGCAGGCGAGCCAAGCGAGGGTCCAGCTTAAACTGGGGAGGCTGCGGAGACGACATAATCGCATTACAACACTATTTTTTGTACGACCGCCCACCTCGGAGCGTTTACATCATCGCATCTGGCGTCCTTATCGTATTTTCCCCCCGGGCTTGGAGACGGATGTCAGGTTCAAAATGGAGTCTTTAATGCACTCTGCAATGTTTGTGGTGGTTTATCAGCGACGCGAGGCCTGCGGGTTGTCACCACAACGGTCTGATGTATTAACTGTGCGGCGCCCTCACCTGGTAGTCCAGCATCAGCAGCAGAGTGCAGCGCACGCTCACGTCGCCCGGCCTCTTCACCTGGAAGCCGTCCGTCTCCTGAGTGGTGGGCGTGCGGTGCCACTGAAAGAGCAAACCGCCACAGAGTGACTACACACCCCAAACTGAGGTGGTTTATTCAGACTGAATTGTCTTTTTTATATAGTATCACACTTCATTTCCTGTTGGTTTCACGCTTCTTTTGAACGTGTGAAACAAACAGACACATACCTACAAATTATGAATGATAATTTGCAGTTAAAACACACACTGTGCTTTAGCATGTGCATATCATCCATCATAGTCCAATACAAATCCTGCACGCTGTATTTACTGTACATGGGCAATGTTTACAAGCATATACTTATACAACATAACCATGCTCATTTTAATTTGTTCAACACTTTGCTTTATGACCAAATACCTACAAAAACTGTACTTTGTGTTTAGCGCTCATTAGCAAACGTTAGCATGCTAACCCCATAAGATGGTGAACATGCTAAACATCAGCGTGTTAGCATTGTCATTGTGAGCTTTAGCGTTAGCCTTATCGAGTGTAGAACTCTTAAAAAATAATACTTCCTGAACTTTATCTTTAATTGTTGATTTTTATTTAATGTTACAGAGAATTACTTCAAGATGTGAACGTTTTCAGGGGCTTTAATGAAGCTGCAGGAGATTTGGCCCAATGAACAAATGTACAAAAGAAGTCATTGAGTGCACCTGTATCTAGCTGCTTTGATCTTGACCTACGGCACAGAGCCTGTGGTTTGGCGAGAGGTTAAATATCTGCAAACTAGCCATGCACCAAGATAGCAAGAGGTCAACCATGTGGCTGTGAAGCTGAACGTTATCACACCCAGGATCACACCGTCAGCGCAGAATTGAAGTGAAACAACAGAAAAACTAAATTAAACTAACTATTTCCAAATGATTCTGTGTTTTAGTCTTTGTTTTTACGTATATCGGAACCTCCTCTGCATCTAACCGCAGAAGAAATGCTTTTCAACATTTATCTAGAAACTGAAAGGTAAAGCACTTTAAGCTCCGTCTTCAGTACAGTGGATTGCAGCAACTTGGCATGCAATACAGAGTAATGTTTTCCTCCAACCAATGGCTGATTCAGAACAGATTACTGTATGGATTTTACCTCAAGGTAGAGAGAAAATTCTTTTGATGGAAAATCATTCAAAGCGATGCACCTGAGTGCGTTGCCAAAATACCCTCTTAAAAGGAGGAACCTTGAGAAGTCATCATTTTTCGCTTTTGAAATTTCTAAAGCTTTTCTTTTTTTAATACATTTAGTGAGGATACAACGTGAAGGGCAGCTAATGATTGTTTTTAATTAGGAAGCACTTGTTTTCTGCAGCTCTAACACCTGCATGTAAAAAAAACAACCTTGCACAGTTGGGGGGGGAGGGGGGAGGGGGGGAGTCGGTCCTTTCTGTTCTTGTAGAGAATCAAATTATTAAAAAGAAGAGAGAGGGCAGTCCACTCTCTCTGTCTGTTTGATTTTGTATGAATTCAAAGAGATTGGTAAAAGAAGGAGCAGGTTAGTTGAGGTGATTGTAGCTGGAGACTTAACCAGACATCACAAAATAACAATTTTCAGTGAAAAACTGTCACCGACCCTGACGGCATGGCTGAACAGAGTCTGATTCACCGAATTTGGATATACAAAAGCCATAATACTAGTGGATGTGAAATCTCAAATTTCAGCTTTCAACTATGAGGTGACAAGCAATGTGTCCAGAGTCCAGAATGTTGAAGAGATAAAACTAACACTGAAAAATAAGCCAATTAGATGATAAAAACATGCGCTTCAAGAGAAGGTCTAATCAGGCAGCGTATTAAAAACTACAGCTGTGTAATGAAAATGAGCCATCGTTAATGTAGTTAGCTTCACCTGTGATATCACTCCACCTACCAGCAGCTGTAAAGCTCACTGATTAGCATGTTATATTTTGTTTGTTTGATCAAAATAAAAAAGGCAAAGTATAAAAATTCCTTTCGCCTTTTTACGATGATCGACAGTTTTCTGGCTGTAGCTTCATTTTGGAGGTCCACCTCTCCAACTCCTTCTTCCCAGTCGAAAAACATCGAGTCCAATCACCCAAATATTACAGTATCAGAGAGAAAGGACTCTTCTGAACGCGTGTTTGTAATGGGAAAAAACGTGAGAACGTGAGCTGGTTCAATGAGTCAATGTGGAGTCAATGTGGCAGTTACCGGGCACCTCCTGTCCCTTTCAGGCTCACAAAGCCAAATGTGTCAGTCTGTTTGCTTCCATAGCTACATTGTATAAAAGAGCACACAGCTTTCTACGGTTTCAAGCTAAAAGTATGTATGACATGTGAAAATTGTGGGAATGAGAGTAACTTTTTTAAGGAAGATATTAAAGCTGCTCTCCACTCTAACGTTGATGTCACTCACTTTAACTCTGAACAATCCAAACAATAAAAAAATCGGATTTCTTACTAAGCTTCAAGTAAAGTTTTAAAGGAATTTAAAAGTTAAATAATACCCAGAATGTATGAAAGACGTGTAGCATACTTTTCTGAGAGTATGAATGAGTAGAAAAGAGTTCAAAATGCATGAAAAGGTTTGAGAATGTTTCATTGTGAACATTCCGTCATTTGAATGATAAAAGTAATCCTTTCCTGGTTGAGCCGAACAAGTTGATGTTTGAATGAAAAGAACGGAACAAAAATAAAGAGCGAGAAGAATCCAAATACAAAGAGAGAGCCTTGTAGTGCTACCTCTACTGACGACATTTGAAGCTGACATCCATTCATTTCAAAGACCGATGATCGTCATCGTGAACACTCAAAAGTCTGCAGTCATTTTGTCAGAGCAGGTAAAAGGTCGCTCTAAAACGAGCCTCTTCCTCTGTGGTCAGGATGCAGCGGCCATGTTTGAACTAACCTCAACCAGGTGGTTGTCAGGACCGTAGAGGTCTTTGTCCAGCTCGATCACCAGGCTCTTAAAAAACGAAGAGAACTTCTTCTTCTGCTTCCCCGGCTGTGAAACGGACAGAGAGGGTTGTGGTTAACGAATGTCTGAATCAGACACACAAATGCAAACATTAGCCGCCGTGTGTTCACTCGTAGCAGTCATCAAAAAAAAACCACAAGAGGGCTGAGTGAGATCAGCGAGGAAAGCGAGACACTAGACACTATTCTCAGGGCCCACTTCCTCCAGAAATATTTGAGGTTTGAGAAACCTAAATGCTTCCTACCGCTGTGAGATGACGTCCTTTTGCTGCTTGGCCTGCTAAGAACATCAGAGCTTTTTCAAGGGAAGCTAAAAAATCCTTCTGCTTTTCAAGCTGCATCCACAGTCTCTCTAAACACTCTTCACAACAGCAGTCATTCATTTTTATATTCCGAGCCAGACGACACTTTTCAGTCGTTTGAGCACATCATTACTGACTGCCGGCCAAAAACAACCCAGAGCAGCACACTTTCATGCTAAATGGGGAGATTATGATCTCAGTTATTTCAATTTTTAAATATCATAGCTATGAAACAATAAATAAAATAGACACTGTATATTTTAGAAGAACAAAACTCACGTCATCTATCAGCTTCCCCTCTACTCGCAGTTCCCACGATGCAATGCTGCCATCTGAGTCATCAGCGTCGGGTCTGGCCGGGTTGAAGGTGTTGGATATGTAGAGCCTCAGTTTACGCTTCTGCTGCTGACACAAGGGCACATAACAACACCACAAATTAAACGGACATTTCGTCAAGTCTTCAGTTGAACTGTCACGGTGCAGGTGGCCCATCTGGATCCGATTAGCTCGACGTAACGGCAGATTAAAGATGTGTTGCGATACAACAAGAGAAATCGAATCAATCATTCAATCGAGTTTTATTAATATGGCACCTTTCAAAAGAAATCAAATGCAATTCAAGGTGCTTTACAAATGATTGAAAAGATGAAAACAAGACAAAAAAGGAGAGAAGATGAAGAGACTAATGCACACCAATTAAGTTCGGAATAAATAAATGAATTGAAAAATAAATAAATGACGAAATACAACTCTTTGGTGTGGAAAAAGGATGTTTTTTGTCTTCAAAGATGAGGTGAAAAATAAAGTTATTAACTATTTGGCGACCTTTCAATACCAGAAATGGCGTTTTAGACGGACACTTGAAGGACAGCAGGTCTCCCTGGCTCCTGATTTTTCCCCTTACCTTCATTGGTCTCTTCAGTGCTTCCTGGATGTCCACACGTTTGCGCATGATGGTCTGGTCCAGTTTGCGCTCGAACGCCAGCAGATCCATGTAGGCCTGAGACTCTGGGACCAGCTCACGGATCTACTCAGAGGGGAGACGGTCTGACGTTAAAATCTTTAGATCTCACACACATCAGATTAAGGAGACTTTCTTCACATACACTATCTGAATATCACTAAAAGGCTTAAACAGATTAGCTGTCTGCCCTGTCTTTGTGCTGCAGGGGGTCCAAGGACTTGTTTCAAGGACATTTAGCCCCATAACATATCGTTTCAAGGAATGGCGTCATTTATACAGAATAACAGGAAAGCATGAGTTCAACGCTTTGTGAGAATTCTTATTCGCTTTCTTGCCGAGAGTTATCCTAAGATGAGGAGATCGACACCACTCTCTGTACGGTCAACATGAAGCCAATGGTAGCCAATGTAAAAGAAACAAAATCCGCCGACCAGCACCTCTAAAGCTCACGAATGGATTAAACGTTATTTATGTTTGTTAATCCTGGAGGCAACCTCTGCATTCTTTCTTATAGCCAGCAGGGGGCGACTCCTGGTTGCATAAAGTCGTCAGATCCTATAGAAGTCTATGAGAAAATGACCCTAATTCTCACTTGATTTATTCCCTCAGTAAACATTGTAAACATGAGGTTATGGTCTCAATCGCTAGTGTCAAGTCCTCTTCAGCACAGCATGTTCATTAAGTAAATGATTGTTTCATTTAGAGTATAACAGATCATGAAGCAGAGTATGCTTTACCTGCAAACGGAGCCCGGCTAGCTCCGTTTGCATCATTTTATACCCATTTCCCAGAAATTCAGACCAATATATTTTCTTTTTGGATGTTTAGGCTCTCCACTAGATTTGAAATAAAGTTCGGAGGGTTTGAACAAAGCTTGGCTGCACAGAATGAGTTTTTGCTGACTGAGCCACCGCTAGGTTAGTGGAGGTTTAAGATGCGGACCATGAGCTGTAACGGCCCTGATTTGCCTTCAGCCAGGGACTTATGTTGTATGCCGTTGCATGCAAAAACCTTGCACACACCTGTGACACCAAACAGGCTTGAGAAGACTAAGGACTTAATACCTTGTCATCCCAAATAGAGCTCATCAGATTACTAATATTCAAAGTATTACAGTATATGGAGAATAATCAACTGTGTGCAATATTTGCTCTATATATAAGACTTATTTTCCTCCAAAAACTGCTGCCCAGCCTGCCGTTCATACGGTGGTCCACACCGTCCTGGGGACACTGGGGGATAAAAAATGAGATGCAGAGTGTGCAGCCAACCAGCCGGGACTCAGACATTACCATACCGATGAAAGTCCTCGAAGCATCAAGGGCTGCTGCTGCTTACTTACCAAACTGCGCACACACACACACACACACACACTCTCCTTCTCTTCCCTCCCTCTCCTTCTCTCTTTCATGTTTCTCTCTAAATGGCTGCCTCCATTGTTCCCTCCCATTCCTTCTTTATCTCCATCTCACTGTCTTTCACCGGGCCGAGGTGCCGAGCAGACGGAGGAGTGTGGCAGACATTCCCTGTCCCTGACTCATTATTGTGGAGTGGCGGCGCCCCGGCCATGCCTACTGCTATCTCTCTGTCTGGGTTATGTTTGGGGGATAAGACCTGAGCCAAGACGCTCACGGGCTCCAGACCGCCATAGTTTCAGTGTGAGAGCCCTCTGTGTGCTGGCCGGGACGTGGTGAGGTGATGGCGTGGCACGGGGCCCGAAAAACTGAGACCGCGGGATGAAAATCACAACCTCTGTCGGCTAAGACTCACCTGTGGCAATTCTCTTTCGGTTCTACTTGTGGTTCTCTTTGCCATATCCCGCTGACTGCTCCAATTTAAATCAACGAGCCACCATCCAAACAACGGAATGAACCCCCTAAAAAAACTAAAACCTCCTGATCGCTGCCCTCATCCGCTCTCTCCTCATTTGGACATAACGCATAATCATCTGGCCCTCTGCACCTTCCAAGAACCCCTGACATCCAAAAAACGACCATGATTTATCTTTTTCCCTTTTCTTCACACAAAAGATAATAACACACACACACACACACACACACACAGACATTAACACAGCAACAAAGGTAAAAAAGATGCAGCCTCACCCTTTGCGGAAGAATCTTGTCTGCCATTTTCCTTCTCTTAGCACTAGAGAGAGGGAGAGAAAGACAGAGGGAAAGAGGGAAAAGAGAGCATGTTACTATGGTGACTGATAGCGTAGCGCCCAGGCCATCTGCTAAAATGCTGGGCCATATCCAGCACCCCAGCATCCCAGCTGTGTGTGTGTGTGTGTGTGTGTGTGTGTGGTATCTGAAATGCAGCGGTCCACCTGGAGAATGAGATCCTCTAACAGCCAAGGAAGTGTCACATCACGCACCTCTTGCCTGACATGTATTCACTGCACACACACACACACACACACTCTGCAGATTCTCGGATGGTGACGGGATGTGTTCGAGAGCTTTTAGGAATGATTTTCATGGAGGAGAATGCATGTGTGTGCAGGTAGACGTTTTCATTCATGAATGTTTCAGCTGTGTGAGAACATTTTAAATCATGTTTTTCTTTATATTATCATCTCATACTTACCACGGAGGGACTAAGAACAATGAGACAATCTGTGCCAACGTTGTGCCTTTGTCAGAACTTTCTTACTCGGTGACACCGATTACAAAAATAACACTTTCAGCTTCCTTCAGCTATTCAAAATGCCCTTAAATGTTCGATCTGTGGACACCTGTGATACGTGGAGCACCCTTGTAAATTCATGCAAGTGTTCTGATGTTGGCGCCTGCAGAAGGACACTGCCTATAAAACACCTGGATGGCACCACACTGCAAAAAGAGCAATTTAAAAAGAGTCGGAATAATTTATTTTAGGTTGATTTGTGTTTATTTCAAAGACGTCAGGTTCTTCTCTGTAGTAGCGTTTTAGGATATTACTAAAGTACAGTCTACTTTCAGGCACTTTTATTGTGACTTTGCCAAGTGTCACTGCCTATATCACGTCTTATAGTAAGATGAGGAGATTGATACCACTCTCGTATCTGTCCACTAAATATAAGAGCCAGCAGGTGGCTAGCTTAGCTGAGCATGAAGAAAAGCTCTTGATTTACCAGTCCATCGTTATCCTTTCTCAAAGCTCATGACCAAAGGTAGAGTTTGCGGATACAAGCGGCTGGAAATGAGCTTCCTCCGTAGGGTGTCATGAGGAGCTCAGATATCCAGAGGAGCTCGGAGGAGAGCTGTTACTCTATCGCATCGAAAGGGGCCAATCATCTGATCAGGATGCCTCCTGGACGGCCTCCCTTTAGAGCACAGCCAACTAGTAAGAGGACCTGGGGTAGAGCTGGAGGGATCATCTATCAGACGATGGATGGATGGATCGTCTTTGTTTAGACCGTACAAAAACCGATGTGTAAAAATAACGCAACTCATCATTTTTTGTACAGATTTCAAACAAGATACAACACGTTAATCAGTGATCTTTAGAGTTGCCTTCAAACAGAGCCTGGCTAGCTGTTTGCACCTGTTTCCAGTCTTTGCGCTAAGCTAGGCTAACTGGCTGCATATTTAGCATACAGGCACAAAAGTGCATCTCCTCATCTCGCTCTCTGCAACAAATGCGATTTAGTTTCGATGTTCTTTCGCAGTGGTCTGGTTTTTATGGTTTGATACTAGGTGTGGGCGATATGGATATCATCAGAATTGGTCATTTTATGTCGCATTATCAATAGATAGTGTTATTAAAGTTAAAACAAATGGAAATGTCTGCTTTTGTTTAATCCAAAGTACCAGAAAAATGAAGGTGCATGTTTGTTTACGACAATGACCTAATAGAGCGGCAGCAGGGAGAGATACAACGTTATAAATAATACAGAGACATCTTGGTTTATATGGTATCTATCATCATATCGCCCAACCCTAGCTGTTGGTAGACATTTCCTTTAGATAATAATAATAATATTTGTTCTTGTTTGTAGAAGGGGATTTTTTTTTGCAGTGTAGAGGAATTTTCGATCACAGAGCACTGCACCGGTCTGTGCGGCAGTGTGTTACATCAGCATGCCAAATACTGAAACAAGCCTGCTGCAAGGACGATCCAAAGATCCGGGGATGCATTGCAAAGGAAAACACACATCTGCATCACAACAATCCGCCACTTTAAACTATTTATAAAAAAGGTTTTTTTAGATTGGATTCTACTTTACGTTCCTGTTCTGGCTGAAACAAACGGTTCCCATCATGCCATGCTCCAGTCCAAAGCATGCACCACTACATTTTAGGGACTCAACTTCCCGGCCTGAACCGTATGGTTGGCCAAAGGAACTCATTCAGGGAGTGCTGGGCTCGGGCGAAAGGCTAGGAGTCATCAAAACGTTAAGAAAATGGACATGCAGCAGAACAAGCTCCTACTTTGATCCGAGCGTGGGATCTGATTGGGGCTCTCTCATGTCCATCTGCCTCGCCGGGATCTCATTGGCTCCGGGGAATCCGACTGGCTTCCTAAGGATTGGTGAGGATTCGAAGGTTGTCCGATTAGAGTTGTGGCGAGACACACACTCAAGTACGATGTCAGAGGAGGGAGGGGGGAGACACACACACCTGGTGGTTCTGGCTGTTTGAGTGTCTGTATGTGTTGGATGTGTGTTAAGGGTCTGTTAGTGGGTGCAAACTCTTCAAAAACTCAGACAAGGGCAGGCACTGGGATGGGCGTGTGTCTGCGTCCATGCACGCACAGAGTGCAGCAGAGGAGGTGCTGGGAGGCGTCCCGCTCATCTGAGGGACACGCTCATTCAACAAAGTCTCTCTGTGAACCAAAACAATCATGCTTCACACACGCAGACAGACAACACACAGACAGACAGACGGACACACTGGGAACGTGTGTGTGTCACAGGAAAGAGGAGCAAAACAGGCGGTTCAGCTCTATTGTTCGGCTCTGGATGGCAAATATGGATGTTGCATAGACGAAGTGATGAGCGGGATGACGACAACGTGCATGCTGCTCACAGCTTTTTCGCTCATTTCGAAGCACCTTAAAATATCTGGCCGAGCAACAAGAAACCCGTTTCATTATCGAGTGAAACCAGCCAAGTTCCTTAGCAACCCTAAGAGTCCTATATCAAACGTCTTGAGCAGCTAGGAACGGTTTTACAATAAAAACCAAGGTTCAGAAGTTCAAAATCTGGAAATACAAGATTTTGAAAAGTCCCCAACATGTGAACCGACCTAATGGAGGAAATGGGTGAAACTGGGTTTCTCAAAAACAAAAGAGCAGATCGTTCCAGAGTAACTTAACACCAGCTAAAAATCACTCCGGTAGCTACGTTTCTCGTGAGTCAGTGCACTTTGACATCACCGCTGGGTTTGGTTACACTCGTTGCAATGAACCTTCTCATCCAGACGAGGAAACTGAAACAAGTCGAGTTTTGTGGAAGAAGTCCACAGTTTTTAACTCATTTTCATGCAACTGCAGATGTTTTTTACCGTCCGCCTTCGTGATACAAAGACGCTCCATGATGAAACACAACAACTACAATAATAAGCAACTGATTTGCATAAAAACAATCCACAATTTAAGTTGTACAAAAATATGATGAGAAAAAAAGCTACTAAAAAGGCACATGCAGATTTTACTCCACATGGCATCAACTTTCCAAATGAGTAATATAAAATGCAATGAAAAGGTTTTGCCCAGGACGCACAGATGTCTTTGCTTTAACACGCTCTTTAAGACCATCTGTCCTGAGTACTTCCTGCTACGAGACACACCACAGAAATAAAAACCTCTACATTGCAATCTACACTTTTACGTCACTGCATAGTCGCTTAAGCACACTGGCGTCACAGTCCTGGGCACACAAAGTGTTTCGGTATTTTGGGGAATCAAATTAGTAGCACATAAACGTAATTCCTCTGACACAAGGTTGAGTATTCACAGCACTTTATGCAAAGCAAACCTGGAATTAAAGCCTATTTATAGCAGCAGCCCCGCGCAGGACAGCGTTTGTTCTGCAGAGCGAAAGTCGCTGGGGCCACGAGGTCTCAATGACAAACACAGGTGGTCCGGCCCCCCAGCTGGCAGCGTCGTGGGGTCTGAGCTGGACGGAGTTATAGCGAGTTGGAGAGCCGGAACATCAACTTTGTTTGCCAGAGGACACGCGCACTTCTCTCTACAGAGACACCTGGACGGGTCACCCTGGCCCATCGATCAGACCCTCCGCAGCCAGCAGGGCCGCTCTGGGGGTTGAGGCCCCCGATGCGGGAGAACATTTCCCCCCGACCTGTTCGACAAGCCCGCTTAATTGTAAGTGGATCAATCGTACTGCAGATACTGAGAGAATGAAAGCGAGAGAGACAGAGTGCGCATATTGATCTCCTTTCTAATGACCATACCTGCCACACACTCGTCTCCTACCAGACATCCATCCACTGTGTGTATTTGTGTATGTGTGTGTGTGTGTGTGTGTGTGTGTGTGTGTCTGGATACTGATGATCAGATCCTTTGTCAAACAGCAGACAATAGATCGTACTGATAGAAGTAGAGTCTGAACGCCTGCAGACAGCAGCATGGATGAGACCGCGGGGCAAACCAGACAACGAAGAGACACAAAGAGTGAACGGAGGAGAGACATTCAGTCACAGTTGTGTTCGGGACGGTGAGGAGGGGATGCAAAGAGCAGCGAGCAGGGCAAAGGATGCATCCTAAACAAGGAGCAGTGGGGGAGAGACTCAAACATTAAAATTGAAATGAAAGCTGAACAGAGACACACAAAGGTCATGGTTTCACTTCTCGGATTCTCGGAGATCCCAGTATGGAATTAGCTGTGGGTGTCTTGTACTGGAGGCTGCAAGTTATGATCGATTTCATTACCTCTCCTCTTATTAATCCACTATCCTTTAATAAAAATATCTATTTTTATATCATAACTTCCATTGGTTTTGTCTAAAAGCTAATTTACGATGATAGGAAACAGAGAACAGCAGGAAATCTATTTAGCTTTTTTTATTAGCCTTGCTAATAACATGGTGGCGCTGGGGTCCACTACTTTAGTCCGGACTGAAATATCTCGACAGCTTTTAAATACATTACCATGAACTTGTGTTCAAAGATTCACGATGAATTGTAATAACTTAATGTTTCATCTGGGGCCATCATCCACATTTTGTCTATTATCTGTGAAACTAATGACACTCCTGTCCGCCTCAGCTTTACTTTCTGTTTGGTGCTAATTACCAAATGTTAGCATGCTAACACGCTAAAGTAACATGGTGAACCAGGCACACGTTAAACCCGCTAAACATCAGCATGTTAGCATCGCCACTGTGAGCATGTTAGCATGCTGACATTAGCATTTAGGCTGCAGACTCTTGTTACTTTAAAGATCATTTTTATGACTCAATTATAATAATTAACCTACTGATCATTTAAGCGCTATTGTAGAATAACCAATAAGAAATCTTCTGATACTGGTGCCAGTATGATACCTAAGACTCTGGACCATTAAAATACTTGGTATTTTTCTCTCAAACCCTTTTCTATCAATAAACAAACTTCTAAAGTGCGTTCTGTTTCATGACGTCTTAGCACAAGCAGCTGTGTGCACATTTGCCTGCAATGACATAAAGTCTAAAATGAGCTAAATTGCGAGTGTAAATCTGGAATTGTTTGATCAGAAAATAAATAAAGCCCACCACGAATCTGCTAAAAAAAGTTTCATACCAGCGTTTAGTATCGGTTCAGTTTTAGGTTCATACTCATTTTGGTTGGTGCTGAAAGATATTGTGGTTTCGATGCCCAGCTCTTACTACGTGATTCATGACCATCTCCATGTTTGGGTTTTTGAAGAACTAAGCCCACGACTGGTGAAGTTCAAAGAGCAACCATGATCTCAATCACTCCACACAAAAGCAGACAAACAAAGGAGCTCTACAAACAAGCCGTGCAGCGGTTAGGTCGGAGTTTCAGGGGGTCGACAGGACTCACTTTCTGGCCCGGCTCTGGACGCCCTGCTGCTGTTGCTGCTGCTGCTGGACCTGCTGGGAGGGGGCGGGCCTCTTACGGCTGGGCTCCATCACGGTGGAGGGCAGGCCGGGCCGCACCGCCGGGCTCCCGCCGTACGGTGGGCCGGGGGGGCCCATGGGAGCTCCCTGGTGGGGCATCCTCGCTCCAGACGGCATGCCAGGACGCTGGAGGGGGGAGGAAGCAGGAGAGAAGACGGGTCACATACATGTAGACAACATCGTCCGCTGCGTACGCCGGTTTATTAGAATTATAAATTAGTGCTTCTAAAAATACAACAAAGAAAACATGAGATCAATAGCACATTTTTTTTACGCATTTCCTTCTGATGGATCGTGGTTGACTGAGGAGAAGCTTTTTGTAAACAAACTCGTCTCATCTGACAAAGTGGAGCTGCAACAAAGAGCGACGCATCCTGATCCAGACCTCATTCCTCCCATTTCAAATGAAATCCTGCCGTCTGCTCTCGTTCTATTGAAACTGGAGAGTCTCCTGACTTTCGTAACGTTTGGTAACATTACTCCGAGCAAACAGCAGCTAAGTTGGTAAACATGAACACACACACACCTAGGCAAATCTGTGACGTCAATTTACGAGATATCTGTGTTTTTGAATCTTTTCCATGTGGGGCAGCAAACATGAGAGAAAGTGTGTAGTAAAGATGGGAAAGACGTGCGACCCACAAACAAGGGATTTGTTTGCATGGACTTCAGGCAACTTCTGAGAGCCTAAAAGCGACAGTGAAACCGATCCGACAGTAATGTGAAATACATCTGAAAAATGGATACTAGAGCTGGTTTGACGGACGAAAAATACACTAAATTAAAGTTTTGTTCTTTTTCTTTCTCTCACACACACATACACACACACACACACTCCCCCTAAACAATGCTCACAGTGTCAGAGCCCACAGCTTCACACTCCCGACTTGACGCCTGGGAACAACTGGGGAACTCTCACCTGCGCTTGTCACTCCCATGACACAACAGCTGCCTCAATTTATTGTCTCAGACCAGATTGGGGTTCGCCTGATAGAAAGAAGGCCTTTGACTCCTTTGAACAAGAGCACAGACCTACTGTGTGTGTGTGTATGTGTGTGTGGGAAGAACTGGTCTTTACTTAGAGTAAAAGCATTGAAATTCATCACATTACTGAAGCTAAAGACGCTCTAACTGACACTTTACGCCATAAAGCTAGTTGATATTATGCTTACATGCTCCCTGTTTTTGCATAATTTTGAATTTAATCAAATTATAACTAAGCTATATTAGGGAACCCAGGGGAAATAGGGAGGGGGGGGGGTCTCTCATTAGGGGCCCGTGGTTTACCTTTGCCCCGGGGTCGCCTGGCAGGTTAATCCGGCCCTGACGGTTGCAGGATTTACTCTAAAACAATGAATCATATTTCATAGAATCATTGCAGGGGTTGTATATGACGAAAGCTTCCAGATAAATGTAGTGGAGTAAAAAGTATTTCCCTCTGAAGTATGAAAGAATATAAGTATAAAGTCTTTAGTACAAGTACCTCAAAACTGTACTAAAATACACTGCTGGAGTAAATACTCCACCACTGAAATGTATTATGAGCACAAATTGATCCACAAATGTGACAATCATTGACAGTTTCTCAGTAAGTATCAAACTATAAATATTCTACAAAGGACAGACAGTTTGTCACATTAGACATTTTAAACCATGAAAGATACTGAGAGTCTATTCTTCTTCTTCTACCACCTCTCTATTATTAAATAAAAACATCTAAACCTTGATTTTCAGCAGAGCCATGACTTAACAGACCCAAATGTTTAACCACCAACAATGTCCTCCTTTCAAAAACCTCCTGCCACACTTTGTAACAGAAGGAGTAAATGTTGGAGAGAGGACGGCTGAAGGATACAAGTTGTTTCATAAGCTCACATTTCACACTGTTTGTCACCACTCAACGTGGATTGCTTCACGCACAAAAACGCATCAGATTTGATCTTTAGACCGTCCACAAACAAACAAAGAAGAAGGTAATAAAATGCAGAGAGGGCACAATAACAACGGCAGATATCAAACTAGATGCGTGTATTCACGGGGAGATTTAATAACTCGGAGCAGACTGTGGCAGCATATACGCGAGAGGATAAGACTGACGTATTATGTGCCCTTTGAAATGGTGACCGAGCAGAGATCCTGCGATAAGCAGGCGTCGCTGTCACTCCGGCTCGGGAGTGTGGTCGGCGAGGGGGAGGGGATGTTGGGGGGGGGGGGGGTCAAAGCAACTGAGAAGGGGTCTCCAAAACGGGAGGGGATACGACAACATATGGTCGAGGGCCTCCTGCTCCAATGGTATCACCTTGTGGAGCTTTAAACTGTCTTTTTTTCTGTCTGCCTCCCACCTAAGCTGGACAATAACACCCGAAAAACAGGCCAGACCCTCAGCAGCCAGACTTCTGTTACAAGCGTCTGTCTGGAGAATCTGAGCCTTTCAGATAACAGATACAGAAGGAAAAAAAAAACGTATACGCTGGATAACGTGTAGGATGAGTTTCCCCTAAATCCACACACACACACACACACACACACACACACACACACACACACACACACAATGTGGTACTTTATAATCTGACCTGCTGAACTGACTCCAACACTCTGCCCGGAGCTCTGCCAGCCAGCCAGCCAAGCAATCGAATCTGCCATGTGGATGGATATCTGAGAAGTGTGCTGGCATCTCTGGAGGGATTTGAGGAGGCCAAACTTAACCCACACTGAACTAAACATACGAGTCTGTGGGTTGTAACACGGATGCTCCCTTTCAAAGGCTTTGATTGGAATCAAATCTATAAAAAACGGAGGTTACTCGAGTGGGACGAGAGTCAGAGATTTAGGGCTCAAACTTATCGTCGATGAAGTGTCGGAAAATAGCAAGTTTGTAATGAAAGAAATGCTCGTTTTATCAGATATTCATGGAGGAATTCAGTTTATTGTGTTATTACGTTGTTTTAGATGCAACAAATTAACAATGTAACTCATGTATATATCTCATTATGGAAGAAATCTTAGTTTTTACTCTGACTCTTGTCTAAATAATACTTTCAGATTAACTCATGTCCCAGTATTTATGGACCTAATATTGTATATCAATAAAGGTAAATAGAAGTTCATTTGTGATGAAACGGTGACCTCTCCGTCCATCTGTTAGTCTGGGTCCACAGAACACATTCTAGACAGTTTTCGTTATTTCTTTGGTAGGAAGCAATTTCAGTGACCGTGGCAAGGTCCGTGAATTATCCCCAATAACCGGGACATTGAGTTTCAAAAAGACAAGTAGCTGTTGAATCTTTTATCAAATTTCACTTTTCAGTGCTGTGAGGACATTTCTTTCACTTCCTTTGTGTTGTGGGTGGAGGGGAAAAAAAGAAACTATGCCACGTTTCTGCAATTTGGGTGACCTAACCCTTTGAGCAAGTTTTAATGATCCAGATCTGAGAGTAAAGGTGCGGTCAGTGTTTCAAAGGTGTCCCAAAAAAACCCCCCAAAAAAACGCGCTAGTTTCAACAGTTGACGACGCCACGGTGTGTTATGTTTCTGCTTATCGGGGTTTCCCACGCAGAGCGCTGGAAGGCTTTTTTTCTCATCGCCGTGGCCCTCGCCGACCTCCACGTGCACACGTAGGAGCCAGAGCATTGGGGGGGGCATAATGAGAGAGAAAGAAGAAGAAGAAGAAGAAGAAGAAGAAGAAGAAGAAGAAGAAGAAGAAGAAGAAGAAGAAGAGACCTCAGTCGGGCCTTCAGCCCACCCATCAGTCCTCAAAACACTCTCCCCCACAACACACACACTGCTGCTGGGAGGCAGGAACACCACGACCTTCGGTAACCACAACAATGTGTGCACGTATTTAAATATATGTGTGTGTGTGTGTGTGTGTGTGTGTGAATGCATCTACACATGATGGAGGGGATGGGGGGACGACGACGACGACGACGACGACGTCATCCCTCGCCACAGGCTAGCAAACTGCGCCGACTCCCCCCCCCCCCCCCCCCCACCCTATATCCCGTCGTATAAATATTTCTCCTTTCTGCAGTATACACAACGAGGAGGGAACCTGCCGCAACTATTATAACAAGAGTTTTCCATCTTCAAACATGGGGTGGGGGAGAGAAAGAGGGGAAGAGAGAGAGAGAGAGAGAGAGAGAGAGAGAGAGAAAAAAAGAAAAGCAGAGGGAAATATTTGGCTTGGAGCAGCCAGAAACCTCATCAAGGTTAATTGGTCTGTTGAGAGGACACGCTCATCTGGCTCATCAATCACCTGCTCCATTGTTTCCTAAAGTCTGTCTCTGCACACGGGGCTTCAGCTCCATGGCCCCTGTAATGACCGCTCCTGTCAAGCAGACAATACCTCATCTTGTTTCGGTGGATAAATCTACCTGGTGTCAGTACGCCAAACATCAGCTCTGATTAAAGCGCCTACAATCAGACCTCAGTTTGACGAACGGTCAAAGAGTCTTTCTTTGACCTTCTCCGTCTCCTTGAGGATTAGGAGGTGATTCCATAGTTTCAGGGCCTCCGTGCAGAGGTGCAGTTCAGCGGGAAGTTCAAAGAAACCACATCGCATTTATGATGTAGGAGTCAGGTCATAGTGGAGTCATTGTTGGGTCAGAAAATAGGGAAATTGTGGTAGATTCCTACCGCAACTCCTGTTTCTGTCGTTGCATATCAAAGAAAACTGAACATCATGGGGTTTTGGGGTTTTTGGGTCGGACTAAACGAAACATTAGAAGATGTCACCTTGAGCTTTGGGAAGTTGTAATGTGTATTTTTTCCCGCATTTTCTATTTGACTATACACTGAGTTAAAGATCTGTCAAACAACGGCAGGTTAACGCACAGATTGCATGCACACTGTGACATTGTTACTGCCGTAAATCATCCATTTTATTTACACACTTGAGTCAATGTCAAAGCCACGTCTGCTACAAACTTTTCGAGCGTCGCCGACTCCGACATCCTCCCCATTCATTCAGCTCATTACACAAAAACAAGACTCCTCCGTGTTCTGCCATTAACTCCGGTAACAGTTGCTCAACCTCTGACCCGAGAGCAGCGCTTGACTTTGACATTTCCCACATGAGCTGGACCGATTTGTATCGGCACGACTTCCAGGATTCGGGGCTCCGTCTACGCTACTACGTCCGTGTGTCTGTCTCGTGACCTCACAGGTTCAAATCCTTCCACGCCAAAACCAACAGCACGCTGCCTGCAAGGCTACTCTCACTGTGTTGTTGTGAGTGGACTCATCATCCCCCCCTCTCCCCCATCATCCCTTCTGTCTGTGACTCTCTGGGAAGCAGTGTGCTCCTCTGTTAGCCAAAGGGGGAGCTGGCTGCTTCTCTGCTGCTGCTTAGCTTCTATTCCTACATCCTACATGTATCCATGTGTGTGTGTGTGTGTGTGTGTGTGTGTGTGTTAGAAATCCTCTGCTCCCCATCCTTCTCCTACTCAGCTCCATCCATCCATGCTGCTCCACTTCTTGTTCTCTCAAGCCATCTCCTAACAGGCTGGGATCCAGAGGAGGGTGGAGGGTGGTGGAGGGGGGCTGGAAATAACCTTCACATGGCCAGCTTTACCCAGCTATCTCTCACACACAGACCGCTGCTGCTGCGCCGACTCATGCACACACACACACACACACACACACACACACACACACACACACACACAGATGCATGCCAGCTCCCTTCATGGGAATGACGGACAGCGCCACTCACCACTCCATGGACCAGGAACTCAAACAGTTTGCTCTTGGTGGCTTTCCTGGCTCCCCCCGCCGTCTCCTCCGTGGCCATTTGCTCGGTCCCCTCCGTTCACCCTGCTTACGTCTCCTCTCTCCTTCTTTTGTCTTTCCCTTCTCCCTTCTCCCAGCCTCCTGTTCCCCTCCCCTGCTCCACTTTCCTTCTCTTTGTGCTCTCCTTCACAGCACTGCTGCCTGTCCCTGACTCTCTCTCTCTCTCTCTCTCTCTCTCTTCCCTCCCTCTGACTCTATTTTGAATGTGCAGCAGCCCTGCCTGAGTCTCTCACTGTGTGTGTGTCTAGCTCACTTTTTAGTTGAGCTGCCTTTCAGGAGCCCTGCACGTCGCTTGGAGGTGGAGTGGATGGGGGGGCTGCGAGGGGGTCTGTGAGGGGGGTTTCAGACGGCCCACCCTGCCGCTCCCCCGCACAGCTGTTGCATTCCATTGGTAGATAAGGGCACGCGGCGAGGCTGCCGTTTGGTCCTAATCGGGGGCTGGGGAAGGTTTGAATCAGTTCCTCTCTGCTGCAGACACACACACACACACACACACACACACACACACACACACACACACACACACACATTGGTGACCAACCCAGAGGCCATGGTCAGCGCACACAGACCTCTGAGTCCTGGACATTATGCTCTTAAAGGGGCCACGCTGCACATCATTAAACATGTGCGCATAGACCGCCATATGATGGAGTCGTGACGTGGTGGTGATGACGAGGAGGAAGAGGAGGAGGGTTGGTTTCTCAACTTTAAAAAAAAAAGAAGCCACTCCAGGCTGGGTCATTTGTCTTCTAAAAGCCCCCCCCCCCCCCCCCCCCCCCCCCCCCACTTCACTCTGGAGCACGAGGCCATGTCAAGAGCACCTTCACTTCCTGTGTTTCAGTCAGAGTGCATTCATAGGTTACGAGTATTTCCTCCACTCGCCTCATTACGTTTTTTTTTACCTTTCACCCAGTAGTGGGCCCGGAGGCTGCATGCAGGCCGTGTGGCTCCAGAGTAATGGCAAACAAACACAGCAAGGTGACCGTGTCACTTGACACGTGTTATTGGGTGCTGTTGGGGAGGAGATTTCTCCTCTAAATGCAATAAAACTGAAAAGGTGAAAGACCAAGTCAGAAGCATGTGAAGTGAGGAATAAAACTACTTATTGAGGCACGGCAGAGGGTTATGTTTCCCACTCCAGTAACACACCACACAGGTCATTACTGAGACTATAAAAACCACGCCACGTTGAAGACTACCACTCCGGCCCCTCTGTCGTTCTCTCCCTCCCTTTTTCCAGCCATCAGATCAAGGGAGTGAAATATTCATGAGGTTATTTGAATGACAAAGGAGGTGATTCAGGAGGGGGGGTTGCTTGGCTTTGTGACACATGACGGCATCGTATTGTCCACCGTTTGCTCAAAACAAAACTGCAGAAAAGTGTCGAACCAGGTGTCACAATAAGGAAATTGCCCCTCAAGAGGTGACGGAGAGCTTTGACACCAAATGTGTCTTTCAATTATCACATTACGACAAGCCTGTTCCTTAAAAAATAGATGTTGTTCTGAAAGCTCTGCAGTCTCTGTGTGTGTGTGTGTGGACAGCTGGTTAGTGGTCCTGCAACATCCAGGCCAGAGGTCAAGACCTTCTGGAGGACTCACCCTCCCTCAGAGGCCTCTCAAGCTGTTTGTTTTATAATACATGCATGTGATCCATCACTATCTAAAGACGCCATCGCTGACAGAAAAGTTGCATCTAAAAGGAGAAGCAGGAAGATGAAAATGTACGTCCTTCAAATTCTTGGATTATTGGATTGGATTTATCGATGAGCTGAAGCGGGCCCTCTCACATGTGTTGCTGACGGCTTCTGGTGTTAGTTTGCTTGGTGGCGACACCGGGTGGTGATATGCATGTACTGCAGCGGTCTTTAATCCAGTCTGCGAGGCTCTGAGGAACACGAGGAACCCAAACCTCCTCTGCTAAATGCATCTGTGTCCTCCATTTAGTCAAATACTGCTAAAAATATCCACTATGCATTAAATGAACCTCGTGTTACATATGTATAACTTGATTTTTTTAATATATTCATCACACAGGCACACAAGCACACGGTGCGCGTCTCAAATTCCCTGCAAGGTCCAAAAAGCTCAACCCCGTCGAGCGAATCCACGCCGATTTTTTGAGATTGTGCCAAACCTCGCGTTTCCCTCCACGTGGGTTCTACGATAACAAAGAGATCCGGCGGCTCGGGCGATGCAAGAAGGGAGCCTTCGGCGCGGGGAGTACCCCCCTGGCGGACCCCCACAGTCTCCCTCACCAAAGCCAGTCAGTCTCACCGAATGGTAATGTCCCAGTGTGTAGCAGACAGGGGGGGGCAGAGGGGGGTGAAGGAGCAGCGGTAGTTCTATTACTGACCGACAGAGGGCGCAAACAGCCAGGCAGGGAGGGGCCGACTGCTTTGAATTCATGTTTAAATTCATCACTTCTGTATTCGGCCACAAGAGGGAGACAAAGCACTCACACTACGAGTCACGCTTCCTACAATACAGTATGCAAACTGTCTAACCTGCGATACTGGCTGCAGCCATTATTTCATAGTGTATAATAGTATTATAGTACAATAGTGTATCGTGAATACTGGGTACTTTCACTTCTTCAAGCCTCTGTAGAAACTTCAGAAATGACACAATATGGGGAGTAGCGCTTTAAATAACTGTTATTTCCATCATTTATTGCATTCTTGATCAATCGATTAATCGTTTGGTCTATTAAATATAATAAAAAACAACAGAGAAAAGTTTTTTTCTCAATAACAGTTAATATTCATTACTAAATAAGCCCAAATCTAAGCTAAAGGTCAGAGAAAAACGTCATTTATTGGAGTTAAACAAACAACCCCACATCAGATTCTGATTCAAATCTTTCTAAATTCCTCTGATTGGTGCACGGAAGTACGTGACATCACCTTTTTCCAAGTGAGCCCCGCCCAATTTAAACCACCAAGAAAAGCAAGGACATCAAAAGAAAAGAAACATGAAATAACAAAAACTATTGTAACTGTATCTAAAATCTTAATATAGGGCAGCATCACTCATAGTAAATACATTTTAAAAAGTGTTTTCAGGGTCTTTTAAAGGGTCTCAAATCAAAGATGTCTGGTGTTTAAATGAAAGCATGCGCTAACATTCAATAAAGACCCCAAAGTGATTGAAATATCAATAAGCAATTACCTGAAAATCAATTAAGTAGCATTGCAGTTGGATTTTCTTCTTCTATTTTCTTCAAAAGTACACATAGTGAAGTTCATTAGTGGTAAGAAAAGCCTGGTGAAGGTAAATGTATTCGATTGTTTTTGCTCTCTTTAGCTGAAGAAGGAAGGAAGGAAGAGAAATCTATACATTGATGGTTTTAGGCCCAGAGAGGAAGGAAAGAGAGAGAGAGAGAGAGAGAGAGAGAGAGAGAGAGAGAGAGAGAGAGAGAGAGAGTATACAAAGCTGGTGCTGATGTGAAACCCACAGCTCCCTGTGGCAACGTTTACATTCCAGAAACCAGGAACCTGCCCTCGTCCTCGTTATTGTCACAGACAGATGGGGCGCACGAGGGGGAATATACGGACTGTACTGAAGTAAAGTCTGATTCCCTCCCACTGCTGGGGCCCCTCTCTCTCTCTCTCTCTCTCTCTCTCTCGCTCTCTCTCGCTCTCTTTTTTCTTTCTTCGGTTTAAGAGCTGCACACAAAAACCAAAGCTCAAGCTGCTTTGAGGCCGGTGCTCTTGGAAAGCTACTCAATGGCCCCATCAGCTAACCATCAAAGGGTCTGCACAAAAGCATGCAGACCTGCACCTTCACTGTGGGGGGGGGGGGATTAAGCAGAGAAGTACATTTCAGGGCCCATTTATTGTGGCTTGGCATGTGTAATGAAGAGGAACCTATAGAGAGAGGGGGGGAGAGAGAGAGAGAGGTCTCCCCTGGTGCCTGAGAATAATAGGGCATCTGCTGATAGCTTGGGATAAAAGTGATTTGGTACAATAAACGGCGAGGAAAATAGGGGAATGTGTTTTTGCACAAAGCCGCAGTGCTTTGCACCTGAAGTGAGGATCTGCAGAGTTTAGGGTTGCAGACCTCGGATTTCAGGGCTTGTTTGGGACAAAGCATCTTTATCCAGACAGCGTTTATGGTTCAGCTCCTTGGCTGCTCCCTAAAAAAAAAGAAAAAAGAAAAAAAGGAGGCATTGTGGGAGCAGATGGAAAGCAGAGCCGCGGTAATGAGCCCCAGTTTTTTTTTTTCCCCCTGCAAGCAACGAGCAACACACACACACACACACACACACACACACACACACACACACACACACACACACACACACACACACACCGGAACAAGGCCTGAAGCTGTTACCTGCTTCGGGGGCATTTCCTGTTTGCGCGAGCCGTGACGACAACATAATCTATGAAGAAGCTGAGCAGCCAATCGACTGCAGCGGCTTCAAAACTGGAGCAAACAGCAGCAGCAGCAGCAGCAGCTGCTGGTGAACCGAGCAAAGGAACTGATCCAGGAGCTGAAACTGTGAAAACTAAAAAAGAAATCCCAACTAACTCAACGCTGAAGTCAACGGGGTCAACTTTGACACAAATATACAGTGAAAAACAATCACTTTCCATGAATGAAACCGACCCCGGCTACCATATATAATTCCACGGGATGAAAAATCAAAACTGGCAGAGTAATTCCACCGCGACACACTCTCCCCCTCTCTCTCTCTGCTCCTTCCTACTCTGCAATCCAGGCTCTGCATTAGCCCGGATCTTTCTGCACCACCAGGATGAGAGAGAGAGAGAGCCGACAGAACGAGGCCAGGACTGGAGATGTGCAGCGCCGCATGGAGACCGGCGCAAAATCACAAGAGATGAGAAATCCGACACAGAGAGGAGGCAGAGAGGTGGCCGGGAAATCAACTGCTACTGTGTCTGCACGCCAAGGAATGACGGAAATGAATGACATGTTATGTTGAAAAGCAGATCCGCTCCCTCAGGATCATAAGACACCATCCAAGTAGCAATTAGAGACAATCGTCAATAAGCACTCACACATAGTTTGTGCCTCTCATGTTTCACTACCACATGTCCTTTATAGACTCTTCGTCCTGATATAGATAATTTAAAATGCCATATCTTTGCTCTTTTTCTTTTGTGTGTAAGAATAAAAAATATGTGTGAACATAACAAAAGTAACAGCAATACTAATACAACTCCTAAAAATAAATTTGGATTAGGAAAAAAGAATCTCAACAGAGAACAGACGGAATATCTTCCCATCCAGATGGTTGTTAAATGACTGAAAACATTTATTTCTAATTGGATGATTAGCTTGTTGACTTCAGTGTAATTGGTGTAAAAATTGGTGCCAATAGGGGACAAAGAAATTCTATTCTCTTTGTTTTCGTCGACTAGTCGATTTGTCCACGTTAAATCTTGTGTTTGCCAGAGATGTGCTCATACGTTTCCCAGCGTGAAAAGAAGCTAGAAAAATAGGACTAATGGACGACAGAAATGTGAGTCGACCAAACGACCGATTAGTCGACTAATAGACTACGAGTGGGCATTCAAAGGAGCTAATACTGTGTTGTATGTTCATATAAACCTAAACCAATAAACATATATATACTGTCTCATAACTAACGTGTAGAAATGTATATCATAGAAGCAAAAGTCAAAGATCTCCATGTACAGTTATATTCAGGTACATTACCATTCTAGGGACTGTGTGGTTTGGGCATTTGTATGTGGATGACACAATAAACAACAACAACATATGTCACCTCACTCTTACACTAACAGTTTACAGATGTTGCGCAATAAATAAGAACAAAAGACAACCAGATAAAGTAGCACTTTTAGCTCATGTCAGTCACAACTAAATCATAAGCACTTCATCAGTTCCCTTAAACAACTTCCCGCGTATCTTTTGGTATAAAGTGGAATGTAAAAACAAAAAGGTTTAATCAACAACCACACAAATGGTCCTCAATCCCAACAGCAGCGCCCTGTTCTAACACACAAAGGATTTGTAATAAAGTGGAAAGAAGCTGAAACAAATACTCCATTAATCACAAGAGAATTAATCAGGAACTATTTTGTTAATGGAGCTTCTTAAATGTGAGGATTTGCTGCTTTTCTTTGTCGTATACGTGATGCTACAACGTGATGCTACATTTATTATCTTTCTGGCCTGATGGTCAGATAAAAAGAGCTGTTTGAAGACTTGAGGGAATTTTGACATTTCTTTCCACTATATGTTTTAATTCATTGAGAAAATGATCATCTTAATTATTTAAAATAATTATTGGTGGCAGCCCTAAATCAGGCCCTAGATACAGGGCATTATCATTAAGACCTGATCCAGATAAGAAAAAGAAAAAAAACTTTAATTTGTCTCTTTAAAATCATTTTGTTGTTTGTAAAATATTATTAAATATGCTTTTAAAACTGAGAGAGAAGGTGGCAGCTGCATATAATACATTATTGCTGCATGTGTTTTATTGGGTTGTACTGAAGCTCTCCAACAGTATTTGGCGCAGTATTGAGCGTTAACATCTAAGTGGGTCAACCAGCCGCTCGCTGAACTGTAGCACCATTAGGACCCAGACAGTTTGTCTCTGAGTCGAAGGCACAATCTCATTAGACGGCCAATTCTACATTATGAATGGGAGTAATATGCAACTGAAAGAAAACCCCAGCGATAGTGCTTTAGGTGGGATACCAGTGATTAAAAAACACGGATATAATCTGTTGGTAGGCAGGGAGGGCGCCATGTTAATTAGGTTACAAAGCGCTCAAATTTATAACCATAAAAACCTACAATCTCTCTGAGGAAATGACTCAGTGGAGGTTCAGAGGGCTGCGTGAAAGTGGAGTTTATAGGTTGGAAATTGTATGAAATTTATCTTCAGTATTGCGGCTATAAGAGCCCTGTATGTCTGTCTGTGTAAAGTATGCCAGAGCTGTAGCCTCTATATACAGCACAGTCTGCAGCACTCTAGATATAATATTGGTAGACATGATATTAAACTTTAATCATATTTAGCAGGGCTGCAACTGATTCCTATTTTCATTATTGATAAATAATGCAGATTCTCTTTTTTGATTATTATATATAAGTGAAAAGCAACCATCACAATTTCCCAGAGCTGGAGGTGAGGAACTGTCCAAAACTCAAACGATATTTAATTTAATATCATGTGAGATAAAGAAAAAGCTTCTTTTTTTTATTATCAAAAAGTGTTGCTGTTAACTTAACTATTCCTCTAATTCCTCTGCTCGTTTCAGCCCTAATATTTTGTGAAACTAATAGTTTTCCTGTAAACCGGGTAAGTTTCCGGGGTAACAAACAGCCATTGAGCCAGCACATTCCTCACCAGCCCAAAAAAAAAAAGGAAGTGCTCCTTTGTCCGTTTATCCCTGCGAGTCACACAAAACACAAAGCCGGGGGAACATTTGATTGATACAAAGCCAGATCTGTATAGCTTTCCCGTCTCATCAATCTCACTGCTGGTGCAGAAACAGTGTGGAAACTTATGGAAAACTCCGGAGCTCCAACACTCAGCGAGACATTGATTGACCTTGATTAGTCGCCCAAACTAAATTTCAAACATGACTGAGCAGAGTGAGTGGGGTGTATATATATATGAGGAGGGGGGGGGGGGTGTCCTGTGCAGCTTTCCTTAAAAAGTCAGGTCATGCATTCTGCAGACTGTAAAAGGAGCTGATCCTCTGATCCTCCATCAGACCTCTGGAGCTGTGACGGCCCCCTCGCATACTAATGTGCCTGTTCTCCTTTTTCTTTATACTGAAGGGAATCTCTGTGCCAGCAGCTGGGTCAGGGAAGACTGTGGATTTTAATTAAGCTATTTTAATCCTGTTTTCATAGAGAGGTGTGCCTGTATCGCTGAAAGGGTTCAAGCACTCTCTCTACGGCAAAGAATAATTTGACATAAAAGCAAATCAAAAGCAATAAATAAAATAAAAGCAATCACAAAACAAGTGCGGAGCAGCTCAAAGGCCTCCTGTGCAGAGTACGTAAAACTGAGCAGCGAGAATAGAAGAGGCATGTCATCCCTGCACCATTTCAGGGAAATTCAATGTAAATTGTATCTGGAAAGAAAGTCTTTGCATACAGGAAGGGATATGGAAAGCCAACACAAAGCAGCAATTTCTTGGAAATAAAAGTGGTTATGCAGTATTCTGTTAGCTGATTGCACCCAAATGCCAGCGTCTGTGCTTTTAGTTTTATATAGATCATCAAACCGAAGTGCATGTGATGATGCAAGCATCTGAGTCACCAAGTCCTCCATAACTCAACAGTTCTGTACATGAAACCAGAGCAGGAAAAATAGAGAGAGATGGAGAGAGGGGGACATCTGAGAAGGCCTTTAAAGTGTGCAAAGAATTCAGCAACTACACATTCACAGAACATTTTACGAGGATGAAGGCCTCATCAAAAAGATTTCAGCATCTTCAAGTCTCCCCTAAGCGTTTTAAGTTTTACTGACTCACACTGGGAGCAAGAATAATGAGATGATAATACAAGCACAATAACAAACGTTCCCCTAATGTAATACAGTAAAAAATTAGCGTTTCCCTTTCTTGTCCAAAGATAGTAAAGAAGACTGATAGCACTCTTATGTCTGTATGATAAATATAAAGCTACCTCTAGCAGCCAGTTAGCTTAGCTTTGCCTAAAAAGTAGGTGTAAAATATTAGCCTAGCCGGGTGCATTGACAAATAAATAATCCAGAATATCACCACATAGCATCATAGCTTGTTGTTTTTATATTTTATATTAACACAGATTAAACAAATGATAAACATGTTCTTAAGAGTTAGCCAAGCTAGCTATTTTCTGTTTCCATGCATTCTCTATGCTAAACTAAGCTAACAAGGCTAGCTAAACTATAGTGAATATTGCAGACTACAGCTAGAGTATAAAAACTAAATTTTCCTTTGGATTAGCAAATGTAGATCTGGCCTCAATTGTACACTCCAATTTAATACAGTAAAAAGTAACTTTTCCCTTTCTTGCCTATAGTTACAAGAAGCTGGATAGCACTCTCATGTCTGTATCCTAAATATTGAGCTACAGCTAGCAGCTAGTTAGCTTAGCTTTGTCTAAAGACCAGGAGCAGGTGGAAACAGTTAACCTGGCATTGACCAATAAATAATACAGTATATCACCACATGGCCACATAACGTGTTATTTTACACCTTGTTTTCTTTGTCATAGACTGTATATGGTTTGTGTAATGAGATGTAACATGTTTGTGAGATTTAGCTAGAGGTTAGCCAGGCTAGCCGTTTCCAGTCTTTATGCTAACTAGGCTAGCTAAACTCTGCAAAAAAACTGTCCCAAAACGTCGACATATTATTTTAATACAAAGTTTAGTGGCTTCTCTACGTGCATAAAGCAGATGTAGCTCCAACAGAAGTGAATGTGTTGCAGGCTACAGCTGGAGTATTAAAAACTACATTTTTCCTCTGGATCAGCAGAACTAGATCTGGCGTTAACTGAACACCCCAAAAATTCCTCTCCTGCTGCTGTTGTGCACCCACAGCAGAAACTTTCCCCGCAAGATCCAAAACACACATGCACACTTAAAGGAGAGGGGGGGGGGGGCACTAACGTGAAGCACCATTATATCATTGTGTGAGCCCTGAATCAAGGAGGGAAGGAGGGAGGAAGGGGGAGAGACTGCGAATGAATTAGAGGCATGCGTAAAGAGGCGAGAGGATGATCCTATCTCTCTCTCTTTCTCTCTCTCTCGCCTCACCGTGCATCCCGTATATTACTCCTCAAGTGTCTGTTTCCCACACCAGACAAGGTTAACAAGCCGCGCTGGTGTGTCTGCGTCGGCTGGAAAAAACGGGGAGGGGTGTGAGGTGGAGAGGTGGAGGGGTGGAGGTGGCTGCAACTATACAGTGATGTGCTGTGTGATGATGCAGACTACAGCTACAGTAGCCTCACACAGTCCCCTTAAATATACAGTGAGGTGTGTGAGGATGCAGACAGTATAGCCTCACACAGTCCCCTTAAATATGCCCAACCATACAGTGAGCTGTGTGATGATGCAGACAGGCTACAGTAGCCTTAAATATGCCCAACCACATCCCACTCCCTGCTCAATGTTCTCGGATACATTGTGCACCATGCAAGCTGTACACCGGAATAATCCTAAATACACCGAGAGGGTGGAGAATAATCCTGCTTTTATTTATTTATTTATTGTAGATATGCACAGTGAATTACAGCTATAGACGAGGTAAAAAAAAAATAACTCCGGTGCGCACTAATCCGGCTGGCAACGCGCCTACAGGATAAAGAAAATAAAATAAAGAATAGTTTTAATGGTGGATGCGTATACGGAGCAGCGCGGCTGAGGCAAAGTGATGTGCAATAAAACAAATGGTAGCATCCATACCTTTCTCTCCATCACTATGCGCTCTTTTTTTTTTTTTTTTTAGGCTACTCAACAACAGGAACTGTAGGATGTGTCTCTCTCCGTGGAGGTGTCCGGTCCAGCGCGGCGCGGAGCTTCCAGTCACTCCTCAACTTCCTCACACGGCTTCTTCTTTTTTTTCTTTTCTTTGAAGACAGAAGCGTCTCTCCGATCACTTCCCCATTACTGGACAGCTAGGCGACTTATATTAGCACTGGCCTGTGGGACGCCGAGTCGGGGATGGAGCCAGAGCCGGGATTGGTGAAGCCTCGTTCGGAAGGGGAACAGGAGCGCAGGCGCGGATCTCTCTGCTGGAGAGTCGATATAATGAAAAATCACCAGTGGCAGGGAGCGTCATCAAATTATCCTCAGGAGCAGGCTTTTTTTTAAGGGGGGGGTGTACTGTCCGATGCAAGCTTTAACAAAAGGACTGTGACATGATGACTACAGGTTATTATTATAATGTGCACTGCAAGAACAAAGACACATTTTTTTTTCATTCTAGGCCTCAATGATGTTCTGAATAAAGCCTGTTTACACCACCTTCAGCTCCCTAACCACATGGACTGTGGCACTTTCTCATAAAGCACCCTTTATGTAGGGGTTGCGAGTTGTAACTGCTTTATGGAGCAGTTATAGGCCGATATTAAGGACGTTTGGTCGCCAGATTGTGAAAAAGAATCCCCCTTGGTTGCATTGAATCACCATTTAATTGATTACTAGCATTTATAACATTATAGTATATCATTTATTGTCAAGCTAGGTACATCTTTAAATCTGCTTATATTTGTTGGCTGTTTTTTATTGTATTGTTCTGTAAACTTAAGTATTGAGAGCGAATGGGAACTGGAGATTCTTCATTATTACCAAATTTAAAGGATGATTACCAGCCAAAGGGATTTCCCAACCTGGCAACCCACGTTCTGCTCCTTTTAATGGGTCATAGCGGACATAAAAAGCTTTAGTAAATGATCGATTGACCATTAATGAAGCTATAAGTTAACCCCTTTATCAAGAAAGGTAGTATCTAAAGGGGAATAAGAAATGTGTGAATGCAGGACTACTACTGAGATTTACTGACACCATGAGAAAATGTATATCAATAAGCATGGGAATATTATCAAGATTAAAGGGGTATAAATACTGTTGTTCTCCGAAATAAGAGGTATTAAATGAGAAACATCGTATATTCTTACCTTCCATTTTTATATTTATTGCTTTTCCCCTGTTTAAGTTTCTTTTTGGGTGAGTTTTCCAAATCAAGGGCCTAAGAATAAAAGTGTTGTATGCTGTACAGATTGTAAAAACCCTTTGAGGCAAATGTTGTGATAATGGGCTCTAAATAAAATAGACTTGGAATCTTTCAATTTAGGCTGTACAATTGAAATATCGCTTGCCGGTGAACTTAAGAGTCTTCAGATCTATATCAGAATATTAGTGTCAGTGTTCAAAACCATCATGATGAGCAGCATCCTCCCTGTTTATGAATCCCACTCACGTCCATAAGTTATGAAACTGACCTCACCTATGAATTCCTTGAGGTTTTACCTAGGAAGAGTTTTTTTAGAAAGTGCAGCACAATATCTGGGTCATAGCCGTGTTTCCACACAAAGCCTTCTTACCGCAGTGTAGCCCACTCCTACCCACCCACACTCAATCAGCAGAGGTTCACTATGGAGGCCTTGGCTCCACACCAGCAGATATCCCACTGCTGGAAATGTTCTCCAGCTCAATCTGAAGAAGCATCTACTGTTGAGTCGTGAGCTCGTTTTATGAGTGATTGAATATTGACGCAGACGCATTAAATTCGACAATTGTGTCCTTTAAATAAGGAAGAATTGACTGTTTATTAAGTTCAGTGAGGGACCGGTTGCATTCAAAGGAGGCAAACAAAAAACACTCAGCTTTTCAAAATGATCCGTGCAGAGCTCAATCAACTTTAATTAATATCGAAATTCAACTCCTCCTCCTCCTCCTCCTCCTCGATAAAACAAGCAGGTGTTCCCAAACTTAACCATTTAATTATGAAGCCACAAATGAAATAAGGTGATTCAGACGTTTTGGCAGATTGATGTTAATGAGTAGATCCTGAGGTTTCTTCTTCGTATTACTATTTTGGCCTCATTTTAGTCCTGGACGTCAAAATAATCTATCACAGGCTCTTCTTTAACCATCTTCGACCAGGTGCCTCCGCTGGCGGCCCTGAGAGGAGAATCAAGAGGAAAAAGAGTAAAAGAGTCAGTAAATGTGAAATCTAACATTAACAACAAGAGCAAACAGTCCAAAGAGGAAGACCTACTTGCTGCTGTGCTGTTTGATGTGAGCGATGGGGGGAGGGGCCCTCGCAAACGTCTCTCTCTCTATCAGCGATGTCAGGGTTGAGTTTGGACAGGCGGACTTCCCCCTGAGACAAATACACAAATTCTTCAAATCCACAGCCAACACTTCTTTATTTATTTGTATTATTACCGTTTGAATAGAGCCTCACTTTTGGGCTGTGATGACCACGTTGCGTTTGGGCTCGCTGTCGTAGCTCACGCTCTCCACGGTGTAAACCTCGGCCAGCTCGTGGATGATCTTGCGGTGCTCTCTGTTCATGGGGGGGAAACAGTGGCTCCTCCTCGGCTGTTTTCCCTGCAAACACCAGCACCGCACAAGCATTAGCAATTTAAACAGAAAGGCATTTCAAAAAGCATCGCTGATCTGCTTCCCGCTTCGCTCCAGCTACACTGGGAGTTACTGTTTCTATCACTCAAATACATCGAAAAATCTATCCTCAGATAAAGTGGCAGGTCAGGACCTCTGGATGCAACGCAGATCTGAGGCAGAGCGAGATCATTAACAGGATGGGAAAGAAGAAAGTCTGACTAATGCTCTTGTGGCTGAATTCCTAAAGCCAAGTTAAACAATCTGAAAAGCCTTCACCGAGAAGCAGAGGCTGTTATAATTCACATATATTCCCACGGTACGGGTGTGATGTGTGTGGGTGTCCACATATGTATTCCACCTGACTTTTTATACTAGTTTACTAGACATGGAGAGTTTGGGAAAACTACAACTGGCATAAAACTGACCCACTTCCTCTGCCACAAGCTAGTTTTGCAACATTTTGATAGAGGACAAAAATAATAGCCTCTGTATTAATAAAGTATGAGCCCACAAAAGAAGGTTAAGAGCAGAGAATCACGTCAGTACACATGCAGCAAATACAATAAAACCTTTCAGAAGCAGACTCTGAGGCAGAGAAGCTTTTGCCCCCATGATTCATCGTTCCAAAAAGAGATCCAGCTGGTCATAAACAATACATTTTTACATTTAGCACAGAAACCAGAGCAGCAGTGACCTCGACTGTTTGGCTCAATGCATCCGACGAGACTGTTTTTCTAGCTGCCCCATGAGGAACCTACTCATTTAGTCTGGCTTGATACTAAAGAGGCTTCGCCGTCCTGTCAGAAATCTACCACAGCCGGTTCTTGCAGGTCCACATGGAGAATTGACCCGAGCTCAGTAACAGCTGAATATACAACAACCAGGTCAGAAAGCAACGTAGAAAATAAATATGATAACAAAAATAATGCACGTTGTGGGTTTAGACAGCTCTTGTTTTGCTTTACTTGATGGTGCTCCGGCTGTTCCTCACAGCGTTGTATCTGAACTGACATGAAATGAACCTCCTTGGGGTCAATTAAGTGCCATTCGTCGTTATGCAAATGAAAAATCAGTAGATGCTTCGGTACTGAGAGGTGATAAGTTAAGGTTGTCAATGTGCAGGAAGAAGAGAGAAGAGTGGGCTCACAACACAGCCAGCAGAGGGAGCACAGGAGGACATCTAACTGTCTGTACTCGGCTCATCTTACCTTATTAGCAAGCTCAACAAGATTCTTGATCTCCTCTTCTACCTCGGTGACAAATTTCAGGTCCTTTCTAAAAAGAGAGGAGGAACAGAAGAACGTCTGTATTTTCTGTCTGTGGGAAACAAACAAGATGGCCGATAATAAACGCGGTAAAACAGACGGAACAGTAAAAGTCGGACCTGGCATCGTCTTTGAGGCTGTCGCTGTATACAGAAGTAGAGCGGGCGTTGAAGGGGTCAGAAGATAAGTCGATCTGCAACGCCTCCGCCAAGCGCCTGTTTCTCTCCAAGGTAGCGCACTCTTGATCACATTCAAGCCTGAGAACACAAACCGGATGAGTTACACAAACACGCAGGCCGATCTCAAATCACATCTTTACGTTTCACTCCTCGTTTCTTTCTCTTTCTTTGCCGTCTTAAAATGCTTCTTATGAATCACCGGATGGTTCCGAGTGGCTGATGTAATCCAGTAAATGCATTACCTCTGATTGATTGATTTAAATATTTATGCACAAACAAAAAGTAATCCCTCATAGCAAACAGGAAATCAATTTCTATGCAGAGGACTATTTAAATAATGTTTTATTATTGATTGAAAGGAACGGCATGGTGCCTCGCGGCTGTACTAAAACCACTGCAGAGAAACATGCCTCGCCTCCTCAAACACTCCACACCCTGCTGAATACCTGGTCTGCTTCAGCTCCTTCTTAGTGAGGAGCGGGCCGATGTCCATCGACTCGCCGAGCTGCATGTCAGACAGTTTACTGGCCATGGCGATGGCTGCATACCTGCGGGCACAGAGGGGTCGAGGGTTTCAAAAGCGCACTCAACATTCAAAAACATCCAAACAGCCGAGCACGGAAACGGTTTAACCGACCTCTGGTATGAAGCGGTTGCCTCTGTGCAGGGCACCGTTTCCTTTCTTCGACCGCAGTCACACTGTAGAGCGACCTGTGAAAAGTTAGAATTAGACTCCCACCGGTAGTGTTTCACATGCAAGTGGAATCGACTTCAGGCTTTTTGTAAGCAGACAAATATGTCACTTTGTTTAAAGGTTTGGTGCTGCTCGTGTGAGACATTCCTGCAGCTGTGAAAGCTCTCGTTGTTTGTTGAGCTTTTGAGTTTGGAGGACTGCCACCGAAATGTTATTACTTGATGCCAAGTTACTATTTATGACAGTTCCACTCTATTAGAGCAGCTTTCACCGACATGTGGCTAACAGGAACAGAAAGAATACACATCTGTACTGAGCACAACCCACGAATCCAACGACAATCTGCGCAAACTTTGCCACCCATGTGTCTGCTGCTGGGAGTCCAGCTGTTGTACCTTGGCGGTGCAGGTGGTGCGTGGGCAGCTGCTGCCTTTATGACAGGGAGCGCAGCACGGGTGGCCACAGTCTGGACGCAGCAGCGCGCACGGCTGCAGGCAGCTGCCTCCCGCCAAACACTCGCTCCGGTGGCAGATCCGTCGGCAGCGGTGCATCTCACACGGCAGCGTTTTGTTACACGTCAGGCCACAGGAGATGTCTTGCAGATGACATGCGATGTTGCTGCGTTGCTGCGGGCCGAAGAAAAATACTTTGGTCACAGGAGTCAAAAAAGAAAAGAAAGTAATACGAGTTATGCAGCTCGGGGGACGTTACCTCGTGCTTTCCCATGCACCATTTCTGAGTGAGGTACGTGCACGGCGGACACTTGTCTTCACTGTGGCAGTTGTGGAACACTAAATGAGAGATAAATGTTAGGATTCTCATTCACAGTTTAGAACTGCAGTGTGAACGTTTGCCCTTTTTTTATTATCTCACCTGGGTGGTCGCACTCGTGTCTTCTCGTGCACATGCTTTTGCACTCTGGTGGCTTTGTGCCACAGGGGATTGGCGGGTACAAGACAGTGAGTCCACAGTGACACGCCAGCTCATCAAAACCTACGAAACAAAGGAATCATAGCAACATAAGTCATAAATCATTGCACATTAATGCCAGACATAACGCCACAGAGGACAGAAAAACTATGCAACAATGTCAAATGACTTTTTTTTTTTTTATTGTTTTTGGAATGGCAGGATGTGGTTCCTCTGAGACTTGGCTCATGAATACAGTGCTGCAGGACTCACTGGACTGCCAGCAGGGCTCACAGTTTCCACGGTGGCAAGAATCCTGGCAGCGGTGGAGGCCACAGTTGAGCTTGTAGCCGCAGATCAGAGGACACTTGTGCTCCACGTTCTGGACGGACAGACAGAAACCAGTGACACCACCTATCGCCTAGCGCTGTCCCAATAACAACACTTTTATTGCCATTTTGATTCATTGTATTAAACACTTCATCAGACTTATGTGTCATCTCCAGATGTGTCTAGCTTGCATGAAAAACTCACATAAATGCTTTGCCACATGTTCAGCAGGATAAAAACCAGCATCTTTTCAGCTCTTTTGCCATTTTCGACATCAATTTGTTCAATTCTACGTAGTCACAGGATACTCACCACACAACACAGCTCGCCGCACTTGTGTCGGCCGCAGGAGCGTTTCTTGTTGCAGCGCTTCTCACAAGTGAAGACGAGCTCTTCTAGAATAGAAAGAGTCAGAGGTGAAACACCAGACAATGCAAGTAGATGGTGACCTCGATTGTATGTAAATCTCACCTTCTTTTTGGATCGTTGCACATGGGACCTCCTGAAGAGCAAAGGATTCTTTTTAAGTTCTTTAATATCATAATTTGAGCATAACTAATGACAGCGATGATAAATGATAAACGTTCTGCGGAGGTTTCTGATTACCTTGGTCTTGGAGCCACATCTGCATCTGACAGTGGAGGTCAGGCAGCAGGGACCACAGCTGTCCTCATGGCACATCTTCTCACACAGGTGGATGGTGTCTGAAATAAACAAAGACATTTAAGTCCTGACAAAGTGTAAGAACAACGCACGCGAGCTCAACAGAATGCACATGGGAGAGTCTGAGGCACGTTGAAACACACACACTTTGTCCGTCTCCCTTACCGCTGGAGCCGCAGACCAGGGGCTTGTTGCAGGTCTTCCCACAGGAGGGGATGGCATCAGAGCAGCACCGGCGCTCAGAGTAGCCCAGCTCCAGGAGCTTGGTCAGCGGCGTCTGACTGCAGGGACACGTCTTCACCAGGCTCGGGGAGCGGGGACACGGCTGGCACGGGCCGCGGTGGCACTCCAGCTGGCACCGGTGAGCTTCGCAGTTCAGCATCCTGAACGGAGGAAAAGGAGTGTGAGGCAGTGGTGGGAACTCTCCAACTGAGGCTAACGGAGGACGGACGTCATTAGTGTCACGGGGTCAGACTTACTTTCCGCATAACTTTTGACAGGAGAAATGTCCCGAACCATCGAATCCGTCTTTATCTGTGCCGCACAGGACTTCACGAGTGGTGACGCCACAGTAGCACCCTAAAGACAATAAAACCAGGAGAAAGCAGGTCAAATCAAAAGACAAACGTTTATCCGTCAGAACATTGTATGGTGGGAACAACGTGAGACTCACCCTGCTGAACTTGCAGCTGGCAGGGTTGACACGCCCCGCTGTGGCACACCTGGGTGCAGGTGTGTTTGGCACAGTTGAGTAAGGCAGCACACGCCGTGTTACACCGGAGCGCTGCACCCTGGCCACAGCGCATTGGTTGACTGCAAAGATAAAGTTCTATCAATACCATGGTATCAAAACCACAGACAAAAAAAAAGGAAGCAATCTCTTTGGGTAAACAGATAAACACACAAAGACACACAGACAGAGAGGAGCAAACGGGATTCAAATGTGGCGGACCTGGTCTTCCCACAGATACAGGATTTCGTTATGAAGGCGGGACATTGTGGACAAGGTCCAGGGTGACATAAGCTGAAGGGAGACACAGAAAATACTGTTGAACAAAAATACAACAAAAGAAAAACAACATCAAAACACTGTAATCCTGTGATCTTCAAGGCTCACATGTTACAGGGGTGGTTGCAGTCCGCTCCGCTTCTTTTCTTCCCACACATGTCACCACAGCTGTGGGGGATCTCAGTGCGCTGCCACTCTGGGTTTGTCACTTTACCTGCCAATCAAAAGTTGAATAAAAAGAGTGATGACCTTGTCTTACAGCTTGATTTGCTATAAAACGGGGGAGAAAAGAAGTCTCACAAGAACAAATTATACATTCAATTATCCAACCGGACAACTAATAAATTACTGCTCATGAAATGTATTTAATTGCATGAATGAAACAGTCACTCACCACAGAAGCAGGTGTAGGAGGTCGGTTGTTTCGGTGCAACATTCTGGCAGGCCGGACAACGCCAACCTTCAGCCGATTCTGAGAAACAGCATGTTTTAGTACAAATATATATTGTTTGTATAGACTTTCCATAAAGACAACAACAGATATTCCCTCTGGACTCAAAACTGCAATGTGATACAATGTATTGTTGATGCAGCAGGAACTTCAAAGCCTTTTTGTTAATGGGGCCTCAGCGTCTAGGTATTGTTCAGCCACACAACACCATTATGCATTACAGTGGATTACGCTGTTGTTTCGTAGCCTCACAGAGACCACCATACTGGGGGGGGTAGTTTAAGGGCTGTACCGTCTGCCTGGGAGGCCGGGGATCGAGCCCACTTCTTGATGCAGTTCAGGTGGAAGACGTGGAAGCAGCTGAGGCAGCTCCACACCGGGGCCATGCAGCGGATGACGTCACAGCAAACCATGCACTCATACTTCTCCTCAGACAGCTGTTCAATCAGACACCCTGTGGAGGGAAGAGTTGAGAAAAGATTCTTTAACCTCAAGAACAGGCAGCTCCGATATTCATTTTGGATACCGCCAAATGATGCGAGATGTCTACTGTGAGTGGTAGAGTTATCTTGGCGTCCCGTAATATAAAAAAATATAGTAAACAACTCTTTCTCTATGAGTTTACAGGAGTTATGGTCTCACCTGTCTGCGTCTCCTTGCTCTCTGGCACCTTGTCCCAGCTCCTCTGGCCGGGCCTCTGGTTCTGATGATGCGTTGTTCTTCTCCCTCCTCTGGCCTGAAGGGGTGTTTGTCGTCCTGAGCCACGTCCAGCTTTACAGGCAGCATCCTGAGAGGATCTGCCGTAGCCGGAGTCATCCTGGACACTGGCCCCCCTCTCTGAGTGCGTTTCCTCTTGCGGTGGTAATTTGGGCGGTTTAATTGGGCCCTGACGTTGTTTTACCTCGGCGTGTTTCCTCTGATGATCATCGTGTTGATAGTCTGGACCTGTCCTGCTCCTCTGACTTCTTTCCCTGATGTCTAAAGAGGGGTTTTCTCTTTTGACGTCGTTTGATCTCTGACCATCTCCTGCAGTGTTGTTCTCTTTTAAGCGAGTACTCTTTTCAGTTGGTTGTCCTCTCCTCTGCTCCTGGCTAAACTTCCTGGCTCTTTTAGCTCCGGCATCCGGGTCTTCGCTGGTTTGTTCAAGATTCCTGCCTGCATCTTCTCTTCGCCAGCTGGGTCTATCGGGTCCATCATCCATGGGATGTGCCCGAGAATGAAACCCCCCGGCACCCCTGTTGTTAGCACCATATGGGCCAAAGTCACCTCCGGGTCTTTGGCAGCTGGAGCCATTTACACCTCTATTTCCTTCTCCCCTCCCTCTACCTCTGCCTCGCCTCCTGGCGCCATCCTCTCCCTGGTAGTGAGGCTGCTGATGCAACACATAATCTGAATTATCGTGGCTAAATGGGGGTTTAAAGCCCTGATGAAAGTGTCCGTATTGTTGAGGAGGATCATAACTATTTAGGTTTCTGTCATTGTTGTATCTGGACCGGCCTCTTCTGGATTTCTGCGGAAATTGTTTTTGGTGCGACGCCTCATTTGGATTGAGGTCAGGTGGGTCTGCAAACACAAACAGTGACAATGTTAAAAGCCTGAAGCTTCGTGTATGATAATCTCAACCAAATACAGCTACAGTATATAGCTAAATATGCTATAAAGAGGGAATGAAAACATGTTCACCGGTCAATTAGTGTGTCTTTAAATCAGTCTATAACAATCAATCGCTACCAGAGCCCAGAATAATGTCTTAAAACTTACATTATACAGTATGACCAACAAAAATAAACAAAATAACTCCGCAATTCAGCATTTTGCTGTTGATTTACTACTCAATCACAACACATACGCGGGTCATGTAGCCAGCAGTTAGCACCACAGGCTACCAACATTACTCAACTAAGCTAATAATCATAAATAATGGATCATAAATCAGGTGTAACGTTGGCTTACAAAGTTCAATGTCACGTGATGTCTACGGATAGCATGACGACACTACTGTTACGTTAGCCTTCAGCTCGCTAATGTTAGCTGAAAGTTAACATCAGCTATGCAACCAAATGAGCTTATTTACCAAATAAAGAGTGTGTGTAAAACGATATAAAACACGTTTGATCAAGCGGTCTATCGTTACAGAACAATTAAGTTAAATTTGGACAGTAATAACTTGTTTTCCTATGTATGGACACGTTATTTCGACAGCATGCTAGTTACCTGAGGAGCCCTCAGCCATTCAGTTTGAACTCTGGTTATTTCTACTCAAGCTTGAGGCCAACAGGCTGTTATGTGAGAGATGACAACCGTGTGCAGTTGATCGGCAACAATATCCACTTCTTCACTCGTGTTCTGGTTCTTAAAACCTGCGACGAACTCCCTAAAAGAAGCAGCAACAATCTCCTTCTACCTTCAACTCACTTTATCAACACTAGCTTAGAGCTAACGCAAGCTACGTTACGCTAGCTAAGGCAGAAGCTATCAAAAGCGGAGCTTCCGGTCAGTATTTTTCAAAGTAAAGGTAAACAGAATTCAAATAACCGGACATAAAATACTTCCCCTCTACAGAAACTCTATTTGATACCATTGTGGTTTTAAAACTATAGTTTGGAATATGAATGAGTCATGCTTATGGGTATAATATTTATTTGCGAGGACAACTCATTCAAGGCATAATAATATATTGGACAGAAAATAATACTAGTGAACGGCCACAAGGTGGAGCTCCATGTTTGGATTAGTACAATATGGAAAGAGAGGCTTCTCTAATTAGGAATAGTGGGGGAAATCGAAATAAGTCTAAAGATATTAAAACATACTTCAATACTCAATATTTCTCAGATTTTGAAGATATGACACACAGTTGTGAAGTTGGTTTAAAAAAGGAAGTAGTATAATGTTACTTTGTGGCAAATATCTGTTTGTGTATTATAATACACATATTGTATTACATGTGTTTGACATATTTCTTTATTTTTTAATGCAAACCTTCTTCCCTTGAGGATAATGACGTTTTAAATGAATTAAACTGAACTGAATTTATTTTAAAAGGACAAAAAGATTTACCATACAGACAATGACATACTTTATAAATTCATAAAATGATTCTTTGGACACCTATATGGGATTAATAAATGAACACTAACTTAATACCCAGGAAACTATTTTTTTCATGTGACATTCAGCTGAACTAAATTGAAATAAACTCATCTGACAGTAGGGGACACTAGTCCAAACTCACTAAAACCAACTGTTCAGTTTTATCAGCCCATGCCTATGATAGGCTCATATTCTTCTGACGACACTCAGGATTATAAATATGATAACAATTATAAATATATATCCTTCTAGTTGTCGCTTCAAGTCAAACAAACGAAACATTAATGTTTATTTTGTCTGTAAACCGTTGTTTTCTGCGGTAAGCAGGCCTTCAGTGGTGCGGGGCTCTAGCAGTCACAGATTCCAGATCACGCATGCGCAGAGTGACATCTCGGCCCCCGTCGTCCGGGCGAAGTGGGTGGAAGAGAGTTGTGTCAAGTTGCCACCAATAGGAGCAAAATGCCGTAAAAAAGATCGTTTGTTTTCAAAATAAGAGAGTAAGACTACATCGTGATGATAGCGTACTGCTTTTTGTTAAAGCATTACATTATGATAAAAATGTGATTATATATCATCAGAAGCTCCTTACATTTTTTATTTTTATTTCAAATCAACTCAATTAATTATAGTACAATATCTACAATTATTTTGCAATGTTGTATTAAACCGGCTGCTCATTAGTCCGTATTAGTCCACATTTTGCTGAAGTTTGAACACATTTGCCATTTAACCACTGAATCCAGGGCAATACTAACAAAATGTGACAAAAGTTGACATCTATTTTGAAAAAATAGTCAATAAAATTGAATTTGTGCATCAACTGGGTTTTCTGAAATAATTACATTTTGCAGAATTATATGTTCATTGGCCTGCTTTATGTGACGAGGGGAAAATATGTATATATATATATATATATTGTTTTTCTATACTCATTTGGGGGATTATCACATTTAATTTACCCCGGGGTCTTATTTTGAAAGCCATTACCGGAAATGAGATCATTCTTTCCAGCTAGCTTGACCCTGGCTCTGAGAAAGCTCGAGCGCGGCCGAGCAGGAGAGAGTGGCAGTGAATGTGTCTGCGGCAGCGTTTTAGCGTTAAAAAACCACAAACTACGGCCGGAGAAAGGAGGACCAAACCCCGCTGCAGCGAGAGACGACCTCGGCAGACCACATGGACTATGATAGAATCTAAACAGAGGCTGGTAACGGTGCGCTGTTTGGACGACAAGCGGTTTATTGAACATCTGTAGAGCATATAATGAGGGCATCCGCTATTCTCTACGGTGGTTTTTCCTCCGAGGTTTAGTTATAGACGCAGAGTGACACTATTTATACGTGCATCGCTTTTAGACATCTCTCGAGGAAAAAGGACGCACCGAGGTAACACATCCTGCAGACATTTAGTTAATTCCCTGCAGTGAAGTCATCTGAGAAGAAGACACGTCTTAATCATCTCTAGTTTAACACAGTTTCGCGAGGAAAATCGGCATTCCCCTTCCATCGGCTCCTCCTGTGGGCATTTCCCCCCCCCTCTCCCTCCCTCCCCACCACCCACCAGTTTAAAGGATGCCGGATCAAATATCGGTGTCCGAGTTTCTCTCGGAGACAACAGAGGATTACAATTCCCCGACAACGTCCAGCTTCACCACCCGGCTGCAGAGCTGCAGGAACACCGTGAATGTGCTGGAGGAGGTAAGGCCACGGTGTCCGCCTGGATGGATGGATGGATGGATGATTGAAGACGCCTGATTAAACAACACCAAATACTATATTATTATATTAAAGAATGCATATTTAAAGCACATACAACAGGTTTTTACATGGCGGAATGCAGTTCATATACATGCAATCAACCCTAAATTCACTGGTTTAAGTTTAAAATCCCATTAGAGGCCCAAATGCATTATTGTGTCGCAACAGGAAATAAAATAATTGCACCTGTTGAGCTGCAGTTGCTGTGAAAGTGCATTTTTTTTATTGTACCTGATGGCAAAAAATGTGCATTTCCCGCCCACACACACACACACACACACACACACACACACACACACACACACACACACACACACACACACACACACACACACACACACACACACACACACACACACAGATAGTTAGTGCAGAGCTGGTGCATGTAGGTGACCTCTCATCCTGTGGATCTGCTGCTCCTTTCTTACCAGAGTAATAATAGAGGGTGGGTGGATGTGTAGGCAATAGGAGGATGTGCACTCAGGCCTGCAGCTCTCTCTCTGTGTTCACTGTTACATAACTCACAGCTTCAGAGCATGCTGCCAGGCTGTGGCACTGTGTGTGTGTGTGTGTGACAGAGAGAGAGAGAGACCTTCCCCAGTCACTGGCAGTCAAATCTGGATTTAACTGTCAGGATTATAGAGATTCCCCGCTCTCGTATTGGCCAGGTTTGCGTCAAAAAATGCAATATTTGTCCTCAAAAAAGTGAAATGCGGTGCAGAAACACACCCAAAGTCACACTCTGTGATGCTGTGTCACCTTCGATCATGTGGGGGGGGGAATCGGGCCAGGCAGGTGTGTTGCTATATGTGTGTGTGTGTGTGTGTGTGTGTGTGTGTGTTTCCCACCTCCCCACCCCCCACCATCATCCTTCCTGCTGCGATTAAATGGAGCATCAAACCAGGATGGCGCACACCTTCTCCGTTGTCCGTTAACGCCAACATGTGACCTCATTTCCTGCTTTTAGCTGCAGACGTGAATGACCTCAGACTCAGTCTTTGGTAGTAATCTGTCATGTGATGCAGACAGTTTGAAAGTGATCAAATGGGGTTTATTTATGACTAAATAACTGTACAGGTCACATGTAAACAGTATAAGATGAGCAGGACAGTAACCAGATATGTTTGTTTAAAGGGAAAGAACACAGGCCTAGTCCTCTCTTCGACGTCCTAACAGCCACTTCAACAAACCGTCCGTGCTATCCATCACTTCTATCTTCAGGCTTTTACAAGCCTATTATATCATGATGATAAAAAAAAAAGAACAAATCCACCAAAACAGGACCATGGTCGTGTTTATTCTCCACTTTGTGTCTGCTGACTGTAACGAGGGAAAGGCTCGCATCATGAATCACCTCTCTGGCTCCGTGCCTCTGAACCCAGAGACTGCAGCAGCACAAACGAAAAACATCTGGTCGAAAAAAAGGGCCGCCATGTGCGCCGGGCTTCGGTAGCCGCTCTGGAATTCTTTTTTTTTTTCGTTGCAGAGATCACATGACAGGGACGACCATTATGCTGGTACCGAAGAGAGGGCTAACACGCTGTTTTAAACAAAAGGCTGAAACATTTAGGGCGAGGATAGTCGGGGAGGGGGGAAACACCCATCAGACGGCAAACACACCAGCAGACAGCCGGCCTAAAGATGAATACAGTTAGATTAGTGTCTGTTTCGTAAAATAAGCTTCCCTGTTTGATCCCTGCATGGACATGTAAGGGCTCACTTGCATCATGCACACAGAGCCGCTGCAGTAAAGCGGCCCTCGGCGTCATTTTGCCTGAAGACGAGTTTGTTTAAAATGTCCCGGGGTTTTCTGCTGAGCTCCGAGTTCCTGCCCTCAAACCTAAACCCCATTAAGTCCCTATTTCTTTCCCCACCCACGAGTCACTTCCTCGGTATGTTGACGAGGTAAATTATGCAAAGGTCCGGCTTGAATATTTAATGCTGTAACTTGAGGGGGTGAGTTGACCTGCAGGATTCTGCAAGTTATCTATCGGTGCAAAGAAAGAAAGAAAGCAGCATCATATCGTCCTTACTCATCAATTATTGATCCGCGCATAATGACACAGAAGTATTCACGAGTCAACAACGAGCAGCACGGTGGACAGATAAAACCTTCACTGTAACCTTCGAGATCGGGCCGATGTGAATGTGTGTGGGCGGCGGACCAGGAAGCCGTGTTGGTACGTGTTGTGTTTTTTTTTATTTTAGTTGTCATCTTTGGTGCTGAGCAGCCATTGTTGTGGTTTCCCACTGCATTTCCCAGAAATCTGTGAGAAGTTGTTAATGGTGATCCTCATCTGTTCATCCAGATTCCAGAGATTATAGCGGCAACTAACAGCAATTTCCGTTATTGATTGTTGTAAGAAAAATGACAGTAAATGTCCCGTAATCCAGGAACTCAAAGTCCTACAATTGGTTGTCCGTGGTATTTAATTAACAGTGATATGAATGAGAGAACGGCAGTAAAATCTTTAGATTTTTGACACTGGAACCCAAAGATAAATACTGATGGAAGCAAACGGATGATTGGTCGGTTGGTTCGTCAAACAGCCAAAGATTGCCATAGATTTTTGTTTGTTAATTCCTGCTCCGAGCGCTTTATTTCTCATGTCTTAGTTTGCAGACCACCATGACATTTGCCAGTACATTTTGGCTATCAAAGGGAAAACCCCGTTTTGTTTTTTATGACCCTCTGACCTTTTCTTGAGTGCCATCCTCAGGGCACACGTCACATGTTTAGCACCACGTCCACGATGCTGGCGAAACCTCAAGAATAGAACGATTTCTATGGTTTATTTTGTCGTTCGTGACATCCGCGAACATTTAGCCTCAGGCAGCATCTGCTTTCATTGTCTCTGGTGAAACCTGGCAGCTCACAACAGTCAACCCAAAAATGTTTCTGCACTCAAACGATGAATTATTTCTGCTGATAGTGGTAACTACTGCTTTCCTCTTTTAAATGTAGAAATACACATCTATGGTGTAGAATTTGTATTGCCTTAGAACTTACTATATTCCATAAAGTTAAAGGTAACCTCACTACATAATATATTACAGTAAGGATTAGTTTGTTATATTTAAAGGATTGTTTTTGCTTTTGTGGTTGTGGAATAGTTTGGTTTTCTGGGAGAATGTCCCTTCAGTTAATTAGCAACACAATAAATTAGAGCAGCAACGATTAGTCGTATAGTTGATTAGTTGGTTGGAAAATCGATAGGCTGCTATACGGGAAATCAATTAATTATATAATATTATTAAATGAAGTTATTATTTCAGAAAAACTATTCTTGGGTTGCAGATTCTTCAACGTGAGAATTTGTTGCTTATCTCAGATTTACGTCATTGTAAACGGAATATTTTAAATTTTGGAACTGTTGTTCGGACAAAACGAGACATTCAAAGTCTTGTTTCAGTATTTTCTGACACTGGTCGACTTAATGATTAATCAAGGAAACAAACAGCACATTCATTGATCATGAAAGAGTTAGTTGCAGCTCTACGGCAGACGATAACGCAGAAGACCAAAGAAGAGTAAACACGATAGCAAAGCAGCAAATCCGACATTTGCTGGTATGAAAATGAATTCCCCGCTTTCTCTTATTTAGTTAATACTAGCAGCTAGTTATTCCCCCGTGGGGCGTTTATTGTCTCTCTCTCCCCCCCCCACAGATGGCCCTTTACGTCACTGGGTTAGCTCTCCTAAAGCACATACAGCCACAGCAGCAGCAGCACAAGGGAAACCCTCACTGCATTGGCATTCCTTTGAGCGCGCCTCTCGCACCACATCACATGGGCCGCACCAGAAGAAATGTTGACTTTTCACAGTCATTCTATTCAAGCATGGCTGGGCTTGACCTAATAGGCAGAGGCCTTTTATATTCTTTATATTTACGTAACGGCCTTTTCAGTCGCCGCATGTTGGACTCGAGACACTTTTGATGCCCTGCTGTATTTGAAAGAAGAAGCTGAATGAGGAGTTTTATTCCAAACCACTGCGCACGTCGTTGCCTGAAGTCGTCGGAGAGTTATTCAAAGACAGAAGAAGATCTAGTTTTATAAAATGTCTCTTAGATGTTGCCAGGAAAGGAATTAACATTCCTCTCATTCTTTTAGAAGCGTAAAAGTTTATTCTCGTCAATTTATATGAGTACGTGTCGCTCCAGTCAAACGTTGGAGGCCTCATGTAGGAAGAAGCTGGTCTCAAAGGTGCCGTGTGGAGACTGTAGAACTACTGAAGATGTCCATGGGACACACATTCAGAAATGCATATGAGGCGGTAATGTGCTGTAAAAGCCAGCAAAGCACCAAATAAATAAAGAGTACAAGAGCTGTGTGTCAAGTTCTACTAAATCAGGTCAAAGGACCCCAGTGAATATGGCCATGCCAGTTTTTTCACCAGCCAATATTTAGACTACTTTCAGAGCCTCATTTAACATCTTTCACGACAAGCTAGCAGGACACGGTTGGTACCGTAGTTTCATATGATTACCGTGAGTCTAAAGCCGAGCCTGCTACAGCCTCTGTTCGGCCGAGGACGTCCGCGTCCAAGTGAAGTGAAGGAGGTTAAAACAAAAGAGAGCAGTTCATGCATATGATTTATGAGTGAAACATGTTGAAAAAGAACCCAAGGCGGTGACGTCCTCACATGTCTAGTTGTTATAAAATTCAAACCTATTCTGTTTACTGTCGTATAAGATAACGAACGGCAGCATATCTTCACATTTGAGAAGCTGGAACCGGGAACATCTTTGCGTGTTTGCTTGAAAAATATTCCCAAACGATAATTTTCTGTCGCTTGACTAATTTGTCTAAATGTTTCAGCTCTTAAACACACCATTAGGAGTCATGCTGTGTCTTTTTTATACAACACACGACAGATGAACATATGTCTGATACTCTCATAATTAAAGTCATCATGCAGAGGAAGTCAGAGGATGTTTCTGAATTATGTTTTTACATTACGTTTTTACAAGTTAATAGTCAGAATTATAAGCATGTATAATAGTTAATAATATAATGAGTTTGTATTAGTAACAGATACAGTATTTGTTGACTATATAGTTTGAAGTTGTTTGTCTGTAAAGCACCTGAGGCCGTCTCGTAGACGCTGTCATGTGAGCGTTTATTCTCGTCACATGTAACATCTGGTCCACCAGCAGGGAGCCGGTCGTAACAATATCGACACAGATAACAGATATTATTTGTTTTGTTCATTAAGCCGTAGAGCATTTTCAAAGCTTACGTGTTTCGCTTTTTGGGGAATATCTTGTGTCACACACTTAATTAAAACCAAATACTGTAGATTAATTGGTTCATGGATTATTTAGCCTCCGTGGCTCCATATTTTGGACCTCTCTTTGCCCCCCCCCCCCCCCGCCCCTTCCATCAAAAACCAGGCAAAAAGGATGAATAATTCAAAAGTTCGAGGGAGGGTTTTTATCATACTTGGCTTTACATAACATAACTGAGCGCTGGCTATTTAAGGCTCCATCCACCAACATTTGCAACTAAGGAGCACAGCTGTGTCAGATTCAATTATTAATCAAGTTATGGCTTTTTTTTTTTTTTTTATTCATCATTTGTCCCCCGTGTCACCGAACCCGGTGAATCATATGGTGCGAGAGAATGGGAGCGTTTTTTCGTCCCATGGCGCCGTTACTCACATGACATCTTGTTCCAGTTAAACAAAACAAAAAGCAGTTAACGTGGTCATTTCCACTTTGTCAGTGCTCACTAAATGCTGTTTCAAAGATAACAGTGACGCCACTGCTGTGATGTTTAATCTTTCTGGGATATCTTGTTGATGAAGTTAGAACTTTATGACCCAATAATGACCTCCCTGCTTTATCTACCTTCAGTAAAGTAGTAAACATATTTCTGTATAAAAAGGCTTCAGACTCAATCACATAGTGCTTGCTGCAGTCGGTAGGGCTGAAAAACACAACTTGAGTAGTTCCTCAACTTAGATTCTTTGCCTCGAAGCGTTCATGTCATCAATGGAGCTATTATATGGGGGTCAAGTGATGCTTATTGACCGCACAAGTTGAAAGGGAAGGAAAGAGAAAATGCAAAAAGAGTGAAAAGAAAGTCAAAATGGCGGAAATTGTCAAAGTTTTGCAAACTGCTTTGTTTGGCTGCTTCTTTGCGCTAGCAACTAATTAGCGGATAATGCAACAATGCAGGCTGAAGTGCTTTATTTAGCCTGTTAGCTTAGCCACTGTAGCACAAATCTTTCAGGCGTTCCCCTTTTCTAGGCCTGTAGTCACGTCACATGAATGTAAATGAATCCTAAATTAGCTGAAATGTATGTGTTACTTATTATCTGAAACCAGATACAAACAGTTTAATAAAAGAGCGTCTCAGGGGGGCGATTGCTCCTTTAAATCTCTCACTATAAATACGAACAAACCTCTTAGCCATTTTCTAATTTGCTCTGTCTCCCGCAGCAGGAGGTGAGACTCTGTTGTGTTGCTTGTTTTGTCGACGTGTTTGCCGATCTGTGGCTGAAATCTGATAATCGGTCCGTGGGCCACAGCTGTTGGCCTACCTTCCTGCCACAGCTGCACTGCGTATATCATCAAGGGCTATTAGCCGGCAGCGGATTAGCCCCGGACCAGACTCTGCCCCGGCGCTCTGATCCCCCTGCTCTACCCCAGATTTAGACCAGGAAGAGTGGGTCAGTGTTCACATCTGTCTGCAGCGATCCTCACACGGATGGATGCTGTTAAAGTCTTCCTCCATCAACAGCCATTTTGATCTCGGTGTGCCATCAATGCAGCTATACTGTTACATTTCCATGACTGTAGAAATATGGTCTTATACAAATATGTTTTATTAGCCATGCTAGCAGTGGGGCTATACAGTAGATATGCTAATGTCGGTCGGTTGGTCTGTCCACCGCTTTGATTCAGACTGAAATAGCTAAAAAAACGTGATATTGTTTATTACGTTCATGGTTCCCTGAGGTTGAATCCTACCCACTGTGGTGATCCTAAGACTCCTCCATTAGCACCACCAGCAGGTCGACATTTTGAGTGTAAAAATGTGGCTGTACTGCCATGAAATTTGGTACAGATGTTCCTGTGACATCAGCATGTCAGCATTGTCACTGTGAGCATGTTAGCATGCTGATGTTAGCATTTAGCTCAAAGCACAGCTGTGAGCTGCTAGCATGACGATAGTTTTGTTCCTTAGTGACCTTCATCCATCTTTACTGTAGTTTATATGAAATATTGTGTTAAAGAACCATCACTTTACATTCAAATATTATCCCAGTATTAATGCCAATAAAACAGAGTGAAAAATATGATATATACCGATATATTTAAGAGATCCTAACACAGAAGACAAAGCTACTTTTCTGTACTTCAGCTGCATCGACACATCAACACCCACAGATTCCTCCTCTTCCTCTTATGTTCATCTTTTGCAGCTCTTCGTTTTTCTTCTTCTATGCTTGTATGAGCGCAGTGCTAACATTGTTGTACTCACTGACTGCCCTGCAGAACCAGGAGACAGCGTTGTCCTGTGATGACTGACTGTCTTGTTGTCGCCTGAGGGGTAAACAGTGCATCTCTGTTTGTGAGCTTTGATGGTGTTTGGCCCCTGGACTATGTGTGTGTGTGTGTGTGTGTGTGTGTGTACCACAGCTAAGCATTTGATACAGCCTTTCAATGTTGAATTTGAATACTACCTTTCCCAGAACAGCCAAGTGCATTGAAGCCCGGAGGAAAGGCGTGGACAGTCCTTCAAGACAACTTGTTTACATCTTCTCCTAATGCCATTAAATGTCAGTAAAAAGCATTGCATCACTTTCTTTTCCACATCATGACAGCGGCCGTCAAAGCTCCTCACTGCTCTCTGAAAGTACACAGACGGGGGGAAATCCAAGTGGGGATGTAGCATTAAGAATGGTTCAAGCTTTTGTTTGGACGTCACAGTAAAGGCTTATTTCTGTTCCTCTGCGTGTCCAGTTGCTCAACATATCTGAACATCCAAACGGCCCGTGGGAGTGGATACACCTGTGGTTTTGGAATTAGCTGGTCTCTAACCCGGCAAGAGTCCCATAAAGTGTGAAATTCGAGACTCGTCTGCAGAAAAACTTCAAGGAATGCTGTAAAGCACTCTGCAGAGTCTGTGACTTTGGCCAAGGCCTCACGGCCGAGCGTCCGTGCAGGAACGTTACTCAGAGGCTAAAAAAAATAAGGTTACTTCTGATTGTGCGTTTTTTTATCAAGGGAGCACATTCTTTGGCGGCGTGCCCGAAAGATTTACTACGCGGGCGGCTGGTTGGTAGGAAGTTGAGCTGGCGGGCTTATCAGTTGATCAATGATCAGTGAAAGATTAGAGATAAACGCGTGGAGTTGTTTGTTTTAGTGTTTCTTTGATCGACATACACAACGCTGGTTTGTAAGTCTTGGCCTTTAGCTCTTTTTGTGAAGTATTGTATACTGTGTAATAATGATCAATACTCAAACACTTAAAAGTATTTAAGTGTTGTTGATATAATGAGCCAGATTTTTCTGTTATTGTTTCTCATTTGTTACTGATTAACATTTAAACAAAACACCTTTCGCTAAGTCCCGCCCCTGGAAAGCAGATTGGCCAATCATAGCGTAGCATCGGTTAGTTGAGACTATATGGCTGTGTTCCATTGACTCTCATTCAATCGTTTCAGATCTTTATTTTCAGGCTAATGTTGAGGATTTGGAGCTAGTCATGGTTAAACATGGTGTGATAATGATGGAAGGAGATATACGTTTGTAAAACGTTATGTTAATATGTCAAAACCTGTGAAGCTAATGTTAGCAGAGTATGTTAGCACATCATTAAGTAGCGTTAGCACATCAATGCTACGCTACCTACGGAAGGTACGTACGAATGTATAGACATGCTGCAAGGTCAACAATGAATCTCAACTTTTAAAACCAGAAGTTACTAAACATCTACAATCCATCTGCTGAGGAAGGTCGTGTTATATGAACGAAAGGTCCAGAACAGCTACTTGGTGAACATTCAATCTCCACCAAGACCAGCGATTCATTGTGGGTTTTTATCTAAAGCACCATCGTTGATTTGTTTTGTTCAAGTGAAGCAGTTTCTGAGGTTTGTGGGTGAACAAACTTCTCTCTGGTCACGTTTTGAACCGGAAGTTAAAAGTCAGGAGACCGTAAATGTATCTCTGTTTCAACACATACCTTATTGTCTGTTGAGGACTAAATGATCAATCAAAACCAGAATCACTAGATCTGTTATAGTTCCTCCATCCCTGACTAGAAAGTGTGAGTTTTGAGTTTCATATTTTTCAGGAAGCAAACAACCTCTTTGCTATCAGTGAGAAAACAAAGAGCAAAGAGCAAACACTGTAAGAAAGAGGATGCTAGGTCTCACTTTTTTTAAATAATCAGCTGCGAGTTCCTGTCGCTATTCTCCCGCTGACAGCTGCGTCACACGAATAATGACTTTTTAACACCATACAGATACAGGTATGCTGCCTGTTTGATGAATGCAGTCTAATGCAGGGGTGTGTGGGCGAGACTATAAAAACATGCACATCGCTCGGATAAAAAGGTGGTGGGCTGAGAACGAGAGAGAGCGAGAGAGCATCGTAGAGGGAAGTCGCCAAATGAAGTGTGAATGCGACGCTGCAAGCGTGCTCGGCTTGACTTTTCGCCGGCCGCACGCATGCGTGTCAGTTCCTGCGAGATGCAGCTCGTTCCTTTCCCTCTGAGGGTGTAGCTCCAGGATGCTAATAGCGGGACTAATAGCCGCAATACATAATGGAGCAATCTCTGACTTATATTGACTTCTCTTACTGGCCAATAGCATTAGCAGGTCAAGATTTGTGTAATATAGATACAAGTGAATTAGAGCAGATGTTTCGTGCATGAAGTGCCAGTGACTCAGTCTTCTTCCGATTGTCATTTCATCACAGTAGATGTTCCGTTCAACTTGATTCTTCGTCAAAGTAACATTATTATCACATAGCACCCCAGTGGAGAGCAGGGACCGTTTCATTTCATTGTGGTTTGGACTTCCAAGTGCTAATGGCGAGGTTACTACGAATGGGAGTTTGAGAGTTGGCTGCAAAGATTGCGACGCATCGACGAGCTGCGCTTCTGGATAGTGTAACAAAGAAGGATGAGCATAACATGCAAAATATGATATTGTGATTAAAAAGAGCAAAAAGCAAGCGATGGCATCCTTTGCACTGCAGCTGCTTGAGTGTAATATCTGATTACAGATGTTGAGCAAAGATCACATGTGCTATGATTTGGTTATCAGATTCTTTATTGCTTCGTGGTAGCTGTCGGTCTGTCGACTTCTTTGGCCCTCACTGAACCTTCACAACCAACTCAACTATCAGATGGATTGGTTCAGTCATTCGTGGTCTTGTATGAATTTAATTTCTATCAAAAAGAATAACCGTGAGTTTTTAAGTTCCTCGTCTTTCTACCAGAAAGAAGTACTATCGGTGTATATTAATGTAATTTTCCAAAGAGAAAACAAACAAAACATCAGTTTGATTCATTGTCCCCTTTGATATGAAGCAACTTTTGTTTCCAGTAAGTGAATTTATGTACTAAAGACTCCCCTGAAAAGTATGAAACGTATCTTAAAACACATGTTATGCTGTGTAGAGTGGTCAGCAGTAATGTGTACGTGCATATGTATGATGTGTAGTTTAGGGGCTGAGACTTGTAGAACCACTGGTTTGACCCTTTTGAACTGCTTTGTCATTTTCTGTTTATTCCTCCACTTTGGTCATTGGTCTGGTCCTCCATCGTGGACTAGTAAAAATGAATGTGAGTAGGTGGAGGGAGGTGTTAGAGTATGCTTTGGATTGTAAGCATCAGCATGTGGCCGAGTGATAGCTTAATTATTGCTATTGATCGAGAACCCCCTGTAGAAATATTATGGTCTTTTTCAGTGTGAGGAGGTAAAGACCACTTCGTATTGATCGATGTTTGGGATCCTCATTAACTTCAGAACCCTGGAAAAGATGTAGTCTCACTTGATCCTTCTTGCATTACATCGGTCCTGTGGTCACCCTGATGCACCTCCTTAACCAAAACCAAAACCACCGGCAGTCGATCGCTCTCTTTCAGTACTGTGTGTGTGTGTGTGTGTGTGTGTGTGTGTGTGTGTGAGAAATAGGCCATCTGACCTCAGCTGCTTTTGGAAATGTTACATCCTCTCATTTTTCCTCTCCCACTTGGAGAGCTGAAGGCCTCTCTCCGGCTGCAGGCCCAGAGAAAGGGATGTGCATTTGTTTCCTGCCAACGAAAGCAGCTCCCCACCCTTCCTGCTTGAGTCATGCCACATAGACTCAACAGACAGACAGACAGACACAATGACCTGACTCCACTGTGAATTCTTCATCCAGACAGAAATAGAAGCTTTATCACTGTAATTTACACAGACATGTAGCCTTGTTTTTGTGTTTTTAGGGTGTATTTTTATAGTAGTTGTTGTGTAATTATGAGCCAGAAAGGAAATGAGAATACTTTAGTGAAAAAGGAAGCAGAAATAAAACTTAAGGTTGGTCCGGAGATGTCTGTAAAAAAGCCACTGCGGATGTTTTTTAGCCCCGTGTTCTGTTTCTGGGGAAGTCCTTTGATAATTCCCTTTCCTGTTTTCTTCTTCTAGGAAATAATTAGCGTATTAGCAATTCTTAGATCTCGGGTGTCCAATTTTTTTAGCTGGGTGAAGCGTCAAAGCTGCCACAGTGGCACAAGTTGAGTCCCAGTGTGCTGCTGACGAGCAGCGAGCGGGACGGTTAGTCAGAGCTGCTTCCCACAATCTCCACAGCGAAGAATGTTGAGCCGACGCGTGAGACGGCCAGACCGCGACTCCTTGGCAGCCGCACAGCCGCAAAATATCGAGGTGGAGGAGAAGAGCAGCGAGGTTCAAGGAGCCGGGGAAGGATGAGTTCAGGGAGGAAATGAGGAAGACGACTTAACGTGCCATGAAAGTGACGGGAATGTGGGAATTTCAAGCGTGGATCAGTGGATCAAGAAAAGCTTTCACCAGACAGCCAGAAAGCGTGTTGTTTTTCAATTCCTCAGCTGTCAGCGGCGAGCAGTTGGTGTCATTAGACGGGGTGCTGCCGACCCGGGACAGGACACCGACGAGCCTGGCCGCTTCCTGCTTCCTGTCAAAGGACGGCTGCAGGGGAAACTGCAGGCCTGCTGAGGGAGGATAAGGCCTCCGGGCAGGAAGCATGAAGCTGAGACAGCCTCCAGTCAGTCATGCCCAGTCACTTACCCCGACAACCCCCCCCCCCCCCGAGGTTCTGACCTCCTGGGCATGACTGTGTGTTTGTGCGGTTGTTTGGGAACCAGGAAGTCTGCCCCATTAACCCCATTGGTCACACATGGGTCACACTTTAAGGGCTTTTTGGACTATGAAATTATAAAGTAGGGCTGCAACAAACTTGTTTCTATTTGTCTAGTATATGAAAAGCCTTAACAGTTTCCCCAAAGTCCAAGTTGACCAAAACACAAAGATATTTCATTTACAATAATATAGAAGCGAGAACAGCAACAAATTCTTACAAACATACAAACAGCTGATGGATCACTGACTAATAACATCTGTGATCTTTTATTTATTTTTTGTGATATTTGTTGTTGATGGAGTGGTTTTTGTGGCTTTTAACTGCTCTTCAAGCTGCTGAGCCACAATTGATTAAAACCCGCTTCCATTTCTCTCAGAATGCACCAGAGAGAAACCTCCGGCCACGAGCTAGAGGTCGGTGATAACACAATCCAGCGCATCGCTTTCCTTTCCTTTTTTCGTACCGCGTTTCCTCTGCGACCGTCTCTAGCTCGGCCTGGGAAGGCCCGGGATGAAGGCTTGCGGCTCTGGCCCTAAACCGCTCTCTTCCTGTGGGGAGGGGCGGGGCCACGCTGCTCCCAGCTCGACTGTCCCCGATGGTGATGTCGGTGGCCCACCAGACTTGTCTTGGATCACGGATCCCTTCTTGTCACCATGCTCTGTGGGTGTGACTTTTTTCTGCCGTGTCATCACCATTCTTATTTATACAACCAATGTGTTCGTGATTAAATTGTTTACTAGAGCTAAAAGTGTTTCAAAGTTCTTCATAGCCTCTTAATTTAGCTCTCATAGTGCGGCAGATTAATGCATTTTACTTTAAAATGAACAAAATCATCTTTCTAAATGCACGTTTCCAAAATCAATGAGTAAATTACCGCGATCTCAATATTGAGAAAGAAAAAATTATGAATTTTGCCATAATCGAGCAGCACTAGACTTTTTTCAACATTTTGTGACTTCTTAAAGACCAATCCATAAATCAGTAAAATATTTGTAGATAATGAAAATAAACATGAGCTCCACCCATTGCGTGAGTTTTGTGAACAAACAAGGTTATGCATACACGCTTGCACACAATAGCAGCAAAGTTACAAAGAGTGCATTCGCCAAGTATGTTTGTGTCCACGACGTGATGAAATGTGGAGTGGATCTTTATTTTGGGTTTCAACCCTATTGACACCACCATCAATACTTCTAAAAGAATTGTGTTTGAACAGGATGAAATGCAAGAAATGCCTTTTCTGCCTGCTGATTTTTAACACCAGACATTTTATGAAGTTTCAAAGGCATTTATTTGTGACCTCGCTGCTCACGCTGGTTACAAACTCTGTCCTTGCTGAGGCACCGAGCACCGCCACCGCCCTTCACCTCCTTAAAGCTGGCCCTTGACCTGTTTGGCTCCGCTTCTGACAGACTTCTACTTAAAAGCATTCTGACACTGACACGTTGACTTTCACAGCACAAATGTTTCTCCGAGATATGTATTTCTCGTTGGAATAACACAATGTTCTTTACGTCTTTTTCCTCAGAGGCACTAAATAAATCGTCCACATGCATCACTCGCTGTTCGGGTGGAGAGACGAGCGACCGCAGATGTTTTGGCATTGTCGCATTTTCTAATCCCCCCCCGGGTTGAGTTGGAGCTTGCCGTCGGTTCCTGGCAGATAAAAAACAATCCTTTGACTACATTCAATAGTTGTCGGCCTTTTGGAGAGCAGAGTTTGGATGCATTCTTGCCTGTTGCCAAGGGCTTGCAAAGAATGTGTGCCAAGACATCGCTTATACATTGATTCCCCCCCCCCCCCCCCCCCCCGCCTCTAAAAAGCTGAGAGATAACAGCTTTAGCAAACCACCTCTCCAAGTTACATTCTTCACATTTACCACTGAAACGGCGCCGGCCAATGTGCAGATATTTATTGTTTATCTCATCAGAAAAATTGCTGAATGAATGTTCCCAGCCTTGTTATCCAAAACAAACCGTCTAAAGCTGTCACTTAATCCGATTTTTGACACGGTGACGTATGGATGTGTTGGCACGCCAAAATCTAAATCGGGTAAGAAAGTGAATCTGTGCAAGCGTGTTAATGTTACGGCTGAACATTTTAATTACGAACACAGACAGTGGATTATGGGTGACCCTTGGGTGGCGGTGCCAGCTGCTCTCAACATGAGCGCCACAAAAGTCAGCCCGCCTGTTCATCCTAATCAGCACACGGCACTACACCGTCTGAATAATCACGGATTTGCTTTCGGAGTCGTCTGAAGTGCACACTGAGCGGGGTTTTTCGTGCGTCGCAAAGAGGCGAAGAAACGCAGCTTGTTAGTAAATGTGTCCGCTGTAACGGGGATCTAATGCGTGACCTTTGTGGTTTAACTCGTGTCTAATCACTTCGATGGAGTCTGCAAGAAAATATATGCTGCGGAAACAAAGTCAGCTGATCATTTTCTTTATTTAATTATTCATTGTTTAGCCACATTAACCCAGAGCCCATGGTGGCGTCTACAAATGCTGGAAGATATTCACTTCACAATAATACAAAAACTCATAAAATGGCCTCTGAGTGGAGGCGCCTCACTCGTGTTTTCAGAGAACAGGGGTCACTTGATTAGTAACCTCAAGTTTTCATCATTTCAGCATGTTTTCATATGCTTTGAAGATTTTCCACTATAGTAATTATCAAGATGTCATATACAGAGACAATACTGGTCAATACTGGTACAAGCCACTGTAGAGCCAACACAGGGCTAAATAATGAGGCCGTGTGGGGAGTCATAGGGCAGCGGAGTCTGTACCTATGTGCAGGAGGGGGGGGGGGGGGATCAAAGGGCTCGGCCCCGGCAGAAAGGGCCCTGCAGCGGCAAACTACTGTTGCCATAATTGGGGAAGAGCCATGTAAAACCGCCCAGGGGAGGCCAAGGACGCCTTAATTATGTCGTGAAATTTAATTAGCCCTCTGTTGTGTGTGTGTGTGTGTGTGCGTCTGCTCTTAACCGCCTGACCTTGATGTAATGGTGTTTTTCGCTGGTGTTTATCATCCATTACGAGCGGACACGAGCAGAGTTACGGTTCCATTCCCTCCGGTTAAGAGGGACTGCATATGAAATGATTGTGCTGTCGGAATAAATTATGGTGAAAAACGGTAATAATGGCTCAAGACGGGTGATTCAGGTGACGGTCTGCGTTGCCTGTGTCTTTTTCATATTGTTGCGGAGGAAAGAATAAATGCTCGACCTCAATATCGCTGCATTTGTGAAGCCGGTCAGGAGGGTGCTGTTGCATTTAACTCCCATATTCCCCCAACAAATAAACACCTTCCTTTCACTTCATTACACTGTGATTACACATCATAATCAGGGAAACACCACCAGCCAATAACTGCTAGAAACTTAATTAAACAGAAGGTGCTGTGTTTGAATACTCCAGGGATGTATTAGATTTAACATAAAGGCTGTTGGACAGATACTGAAGGTGGTCAAATTGAATAAAGTTTTTAATTTATAACAGCATGATGTGCATGTGAGTATAGACGCAGAATGTCTTAACATATTTAGAAGAAGACGTTCTGAAACAATTATTTATTATTTGAGTAATTCGGATGGTTTCTATTACTGTAAATCCAACAAATGGAAATTCACCAGATCTTTGGGCTCGAATGAGGTTTAACCATCACCAAACATGTTAACATTGTTAACTGTTTATTTTAACTCCAACAACAAACTACATTTATAGTATGCACATGTATCAGAGTAGAGTCACTCCAAAAATAATAGAGGCGTTGTTGCACTTTTAAACCAGAGTTCAGAGAAAGTTTCTATCTCCTGATGGCAAGTTATTCTTTATTATTCCAATATAATATTAAACATTTTTTAATAAATTTACATTTCAAGGCTATGAAATTGAAAAGAAGCGTAGAGATTGTGCTAGACCGATGAGGTAATGACAACGAGAGGCAACCGGTTGTTTGAAGAAGATTATTCTAAGACGGGCTAATAAAGACAAGACAAGGCTATAAAACACAAGAAAGGCTTTTAGAAATGTCTCCTTAAGAATAAAATGTACTTGAGTTTAGGTTTCAGGCCACAAATCAAACCGGGCAGCATGAAAGATGTTTAAATGTGGCGTAACGTCCGATGATGTTGATATTTTCTCTGGCAGGGAGTGAGCTCAGCAATAATAAGAGCACATGAGTTATTCTAACAGGCGTATGATGTTTATGATGATGAATTTTCCTCGTGCAAAGCTGTTTTTTGAGGGTCGGGGGTGACGAGTAAAATCGGTTCAAAGGTCACACAAGCATGGCTTTGTCTTAAATGGCTTTGCAGGCTTTTCTCTAAATATAGACATGCATCATCGTTAAATGGCGTTATGATCTATGGCGTCTTTGAAGTGTTTCTCCTGTTTGTATTGGTCACTATTTTAACTTTGGGTGCTGAACTCTTGAGCATAAATCTCTAAACTTTGCATGGAAGTGAGACTGTAACAATAGGTCAGTGGCACTGTTTATTCTTCTCGCATTTGAATGTTTCACAGTGAATAATTATCGTAATAAATAGCCTGACTGTTATAAAATTGGATATCCTGCCTATTTATTTTGCCTATTGGAGAGGACAAAGGCTTTGCTCCAACGGTCGACAGTGAAATAATGATTTATGCCACATTCAGGTCAAGCACTGTGTTGTGAGCACTCTGTCTACATTAGCTATGCATGCTTTGAATTACTGAGCAAATATTCTTCTTCTTTTGCCCTTAATTCTTCAAGTTTGCTGTCGCGTTAAATCAACTGTCTTTTCATGTGAATGCGTGTCCCGTGTGTTCCTAAAAGATGAAACCGATTCGGAGGTTTTAAAGGCGTCCTCTGCTCCTCTTTCCTCAGGCGTTGGACCAGGACCGGACCTCCCTGCAGAAGGTGAAGAAATCAGTGAAGGCCATCTACAGTTCAGGACAAGGTGAGACGAGTCTGCTCCTAAATGTATCAGGACCGAGTGTGCTTAAGCTGATTGTTGGGTTTGTTCTCACAACTCTTTCCCACAGGAGAGCCCAGGGTTTCTTAAATATCTTTAATAAAAAATGAGGCTTGCATGTTTTTGTTGTTTGGAACATTGCCTTTTGTGGGACAGATGGTGTTTTGTGTGTGTTTTTCAGGCTGTCCCAGAAACCGACACCTGAGTTTTGTTTTGTTCGTTGCTGTGACATGGATCCTCAGTAATTTTCCACTGAATACTTCTGAGAGCAGCCTCCTCCCTGTAAATTGACAGTTTCAGATCCCACAAAAACTGTTTGTTTGTTCTCCACAGAAAAGAGAGTTTACCTTCCTCCCATTTTGACTCTCTCATGAAAACAACTGCAACAACTCTTCAGTCGAGTGCCTTACCAGTTACACAGTAGTTAGTTACTTTGGTTTGACGTAGTTACAGTGAGAAAAATACTGTTTGTGATCTAAACATAAATCAGAGTGGGATGTTTGTACTTCTTGCAAATATAATGAATAGTTAGACTCATGGCCGTAGAAACACTTCAGCCCGCAAGTTATAATCCTTCAGATTTCAGTCCTGTATGTTCAGTTGATTTGGAGACACCCGGGGTTACTGATGGTAACAACAATCACTCTATACTTCACTCTACACTGTAGCCAAACAAACTTGTGTCGATGTTTTACAGAAGTCGGTCAATAATTGACCCTTTTCACCTCACGTTTGAGCTATCGTGATTTGATATCATGGAGCACTCAAAGCAGCAGCAGCGGCAGTATGAAATGTTGAGTTTGCATCAGCAGTAACTAAACACGGCTCTGACATTCTATATATTATGTGAAGAGAGTCAATGGTGAGGCTGTTAACAATGAGACAAAACTACAAACAGTAATGCTGCGTCATTGCTTGTGGATTTCTCGTGCGTAGGAAGTTAATCTGAATCCGGTAAATGAATGGTGGACCCCGCCACTGCTGATAAAACCTACTATATATAGAGAGAGAGGTATTAGCTGAAAGTAAGATTAATTAAATGCCTGTTTCAGAAAAAAAGTATGACCATAAACTTTTTAAATATGCAATTTTTTGGTGGCCCAGATAATACCTACAATGTGGAGTAAAAACTAAAATATATATATAGAAAAATATAGAAAATACAAAGATGAAAAACACAAAAAACATACAGAGGACAGAACTGCAGCCCTGTTTGGATTGTATTTGAGTTTCCGGTCTGACAAAAGTTCAAAATGGCCACCACAGCTCTTCGTGCTCCTTGTCTCACCTGCCCACCGTCTCAGAACTCAACCTCACATTTGGCAACGGTCTGAACATCGCTCCCCCTCCGTCCCTCACTTAGCGACGAGGACAGATGCTGCTGTTTGACTGACGGCTCCTGCAGAGCTTCAGACTCCTGGAGACCCACACATCTTGTCACGCCGACATGTGCTGCGTATAAAGACGACTTATTACAGTCAACGATGTTTAAACAAAGTTTCTCTGGAGCGGCTCTGATCAGAAATCACGGGTTACGGTCACATGTGTCTTGTTATTGTGTCACTCGTGTTGCTGCACTGATGAAAGGAGAACGTTGCATTGTGGGATCTGTTAACTATTTCCTCCACATCTGTGTTATCATGAACACAACGAGGAGATCTTAGAAGATGCACAAGCCTGTTTGTTCCAGGTGTTTTTGCCTCTTTGCTGTTTGGAACAAAGAATGAACAAACACTTTTCTTTCACTCATGTTGTTGTAAAGTAAAATCTTGCAACATCAGCAAGCATATATTTAGGATATTCTTGGGAGAGTTATAAAGCTCTGTGTGACTTGCATAGAGTCATCTTCACCAGTAAATTATACAGCATGTATGTGAACATCCTCGCTCATTGGATAATAGAGGTGCTGAGTCAAAGGCTAAAGTTATGATGTAAAAAAGACACCATCTGATCAGAGAAAAAGTTAACAGGATTATAAATCTGCTAACGTTTGGTTCTTAAAAGGTTTTCAATATTCCGAGCTTCGGACGTGTGGAGGTTTGATAATAAGCCAACCGTCACCTTTCTGACCGTTGCCCCTTTGCACAGACTGCGGGCCTCGACACATGCTAATCATGCTAACCATGCTAATCATCAGCCAGAGTTTAGGGCAGAGAGACTAAACCAGCGGTTGTTCTTTCTCCTCTGTCTCCAACACAGACCACGTCCAGAATGAAGAGAACTACGCTCAGGCTCTGGACAAATTCGGCAGCAACTTCATCAGCCGGGACAACCCCGACCTGGGAACGGCTTTTGTCAAGTTCTCCTCCCTCACCAAGGAGCTGTCTACCCTGCTGAAGAACCTGGTGAGTTCAACGTGCCAGCACTTTTGATGTCAAATAAACGGAGTAGCTTCTCCCACAGAGTGCTCTGCGTTTGCTGTGGATAGCCAGAGGGAAATTCTCCAAAGACAGAGTATAGTTTTTCTTTCCTGTCTTCGCTTCTGTAAGTGGTTTAGGATTTGGGTTTAAGGTTAAGATTAGGATTAGGGTTTAGGTTGGGCATGTAGTGGAGAAGGTGACGAGGTTATTGAGGAATAAAACTCATTTAATGCATATAAAGATAGAGGTGTATGTGCCTACAGGTTCATCAATCTCTACCCTTTTAAAAAACCTGTATAAAATGTGCTGACACCGCCAGACGCGTCATAACAGCCGGTCAGTATAGCTGACTGCGGCTATATCTACCTCAAAGCTTTGTATTTTTTTTTTTTTCCCAGCCGAGGCTCTTATCTTCCTGCCGTGGATTTCCCCTGACGCTTCTGTTGAATAATGTGTCCTGTTTGAATCCTCTGTGAGTGATTGTTGTTGGAAGAAGAGCCGGTCCCCGCTCTCTCCCTCTCTTCCTGTGTGGCTGACGGCGAGATTAGACTCCATAAATACACTTGGCAGCACCAGGAACAACTGTGTGTGTGTGTGTGTGTGTGTCCATAAACCTTCCTAAATCGCCCACCTGTTGGCGCTACCTGCATATTGCAGAAAAGTGAAACTATCTCCACTCGTTCCTCTCTCCTTGTTTTCCCCTGTCTCTTAACTCTCGTCTTTTCCATTTGGAGTGTTTTATTGAGTGACTCTTTTAGACTTCAATAACTGCGCCCCGAGGGCTGCTGGTATGTGCGTGCACTACAAATGAGAATTGACGAATAGTGCTAGTGCCCTAGATGTCCTACATGTGTTATCGGCTGAAATGTAAGGATTTTATAGACAAATTTGGCCACGTTGTTGCCAGCTTTTCCTCATCCTTCTCGGTGGTTGTTTCCTTTATTTGAGAACGTTTTACTAGAAGAGACGGTGGACGCTTCCAGGATGGGCTGTTAGAGCACGCCGGCAGCCGGCCAGCACAGGATTGATTCTGACACTGGCCATATGCAAGTCAGGCACTTAAGAAGCACATTACCGCCCATTAAGCGTAGTTTACTTCCTTGACCGCTGCTGTGTGTGTGTCTGTGGAGCCTCGGCTAACAACAGCAGGGACTTAAATGCTTAGTAGTGTTGTAAATGACCTCGCTGATCCTAATGGTTAGAGCTGCTGAGCATAACTGTGGCAACCCAAGCTGTTGGCAACCAGCTTTTGCTAATTCTTCAATAGACTAACTTGCACTTTCACTATTATGTCGCTGATGTCTTAAGTGTTGCTCTGCACTGCAGGTTAAAGGGACGAGGCCGGCGTTATTCTATATTTTTCTTATGGTCAATAAACCCATTATGTAAACTAAAACCGACGTTCCATCTTTCAGTGCATAACAATTCCCGTATTCCTGTTTTTTTATTGACAACGAATCAAATGAGCACATGCAATGTGGAAAGGGTCGCTTTAAATGAAAAAAACCCACTGAGAATTAACACCTAACTATGCAGCTCACCTCACCTATATGGAAGAGTTTTAGTCGATGTCTTTCATTGGCCACGAAAATTAGACAAAACGATTTAAGGTTCAGCAGAATCTCCTCAAGCGCAGACTGGAGCGGGGCCTCCATCAACGACAGACCTGCTTCGCTTCCTCCTTCGACCCGCTGCAGTAAAATGAGAGGTCTTCTAAAGGGAGTCAGAAACACTACCTCTTTCATCCACAGGGACCGCCAGAATCAACACAAAACGAAAGTTTAAAGTAGTAGCTTTAAAAATGGGTCACAACTATATATTTTGATCCCTCAAACAACAATTCATTTATTGGGGACTATTTTCAGCTGCTAATAAGATACACATTTAGGGCAGTGTTCATCATAATGCACCATGATAAGGAACATGTCACCCAATACAACAAAGTAGATGACTTGTGTGTTTTTCATCAAGCTTCAGCGACACAGACAATACTTTTGTAAGATCAGTTGAGCCTTGTTTTATAAAAGTTATGATATGTCAGCGCTGTTTCCTCGTGACAACAGCTGCATTATAATCCCCTGTGTTCTCCGTGTGTCCTCTTCCAGCTCCAGAGCCTCAGCCACAATGTGATCTTCACCCTGGACTCGCTGCTCAAGGGGGATTTGAAAGGCGTTAAGGGGGTAAGATTTACTGTTGAACAGTTTCTCTCCCTGACATTTATTTTCTCTCTCTGTCTCTCGACTCTTCCGACGCTCCCCCATCCCCACGGCACAGCTCAACAGCGGCACAGGGACAATAGATGCCTCCTCTGCACATCTCTCTATTAACCTCTGTATGTTGAGTGTAAGCGAGGCCAGAGAGACTCTGTTTTAAAAGCTCGCGCTGTAAATCTTGCAGAAGTAAACATTTGTGCCTTTGTGTTGTGCTTGAGGCGAGTGGCGGGTAACTGGGTCATGAACCGTTGATGTTCGGGGTCCAACAAGAGGCATGGACGCCCGCTTGGCCGTCCCGGGCGTAAATTGTGAGCGGAGTGAGGCATTTGTTGGACCTCTGGTAGCGATCCAACTCTGCAAATAACTCTGGTCCCCGCGGTGACCTCTTTGTAGTCTGCTGATGCTTGTCCCCCATGTGTTTCTGCAGGACATAAAGAAGCCCTTCGACAAAGCATGGAAAGACTACGAGGCCAAGTTGTAAGTGGATAATTAAAGTGTACTGTTGTAATACAACACATTTGCACCATTAAGCTAATTATAGAGCACTGAATAATGGATCAACACTCTGTGGATAATGTGTCGCAATGTTTGGTATGCCCTCCAGAAGATATTGAACGCATTGCAGAACAACAAACCTGCATGCACGGTGAAAGAAGTAACCGTCCTCTTCTCTGTGTCAGTACAAAGATCGAGAAGGAGAAGCGAGAGCACGCCAAGCAACACGGAATGATCCGCACTGAGATCACCGGGGCTGAAATCGCCGAGGAGATGGAGAAGGAGAGGCGTCTCTTTCAGCTCCAGATGTGCGAGGTAGGTTGTAAAGCGAAGCTACAGTTTAGGACCTTTTTGGTTGGCTTCTCCGCAGTAATCAAGCATCAGAGAGGCCCAGTAGTTAGCCAGGCCCCTTTAACGGGCAGGTCAGAGGTTAAATGCCCACAGTACAGCACTGTGTGCTGTCCAAATATCCTCTTTTATGGAGCTGTCTCATTCTAAATCACAAAATGACCGTCGCATGTTATGTTGTGTTCCGTTGTTGGCAGACAACACCTGCACTGTGGCAAACAACACATTCATTTCAATGACAAAAAAACTGCAGCATTGTCCGACAAGACAGTTGAACCTTGCTCAAGTTATGCTGCAACATAATATAACGTTGCCTGCATTTAATACCGTACATGCAAGTAAACATTTCTGGTAGATTACTTATTACTCTGGCATTATTAGACGTGATTAGATGGTCAAGATAGAGATATTAGATCGATTTTTATCACGATAACCTTCCAGATGTGTGAAATGCTGTCTTATCTTGTAGTGTTTTAGCATTCAAGCCTTCAAACTCATGGTTCTGTCACCTGAAACCAACCTTCCTGGGTCGTATTTCATCTTCTTACGGACACCCGTTGCAACACAAACCCTCCAACGCATGCGCTATTTTTGGTTTGAACACCCACTTATTACAATCCTATACGTGAATGTATGTAAAGTCTTCTTCACCAGCTGCGCTTAAAGGAGACTTTAAGCCTGAGATTACTTTTTCTTTCTGAGATGATTTGAATAATTTAGAGAATATCTTTAAAACTTCTGCAGCTTCACATGTAGGGATTACAGCAGCCCCCAAAAAGACACATTAATTCATGAACAAGGTATGCACAGCTGTCTGCCTCAACACTAGACTGAAACTGTTTTTTTACAATGATTGTATGTCACGGGATATGATTTAGAAAATACAACACAAAACATCTTGTGTGTCAGTCAGATATTTGAGCAGCTCGTACTTTAAGTGTTGTCAGATGTTTCTCTGTTTCTGTAAACTTGTTTTCTTCTCAGCATGCTGTGACCCTGTTTGAGTTGTCTTCGGTATTAACGCTCTAAGGCGAATACTTAAAGAACTCTGACAGCGAGAATAAAGTGTAAAACCAATGTGAGGTCGTTATGTGCCCAAGAGAATCAGAACAAACTGTAAGCGCTCACTCTGCTCTGCCAGAAAACCTCTCTCCTTGTGGGTGGTGACCGCCTACGCCTTGTTCACTGTTTTATCCTGCGAGGATTTTTTTTACTCAAATTACATAATGGACCAATGGCTGTTGCACTGCTGTTGCTCGTGTGAATTATTCAGTACAGAACTTGCTGCAGTCCTTCTGTGCCCTGCAATGCTGATCTGCCCTCGTCTCATGGTGACTCAGAGGTGTTTCCTTGCCCACATTTTCCACCTGTGTTCCCACCTCTTATCCTGCTAGAGACCTGGTGTTTGATTACGGTTATGTACACGTACATGTTTTCCAGGAAGTGCTAAAACATGGGACAAGGGGAGCAGATGAGAGTACAACAGATGGAGGCTGTACTGTATGAAGAACAGCACGCTAACATGCTGATGTTGTGCAGATGTAATGTTTTCACCATCTTGGTTTAGCATCATAGCACTTGAATATTTGCACAAAGCACAAAGTACAGCCGAGGTTGGTGGGAATGTCAGCGGCGTGGATTAAAAGAAAATTCACTAAAGTTGATGTGAATCGTCAGAGTGTGAATCTACTGTCATCCAACGTGAAGCCCTCGTCTCTAAATGATATTTACCCCTCCTAGAAATGTTCTAAGTGTTGGTTGTTGTGTTCAAACCACTTTAGCAAAGTGTTTGGAGAAGCCAGCACAACACTCTTTCAAATATTATCATATTATATGAATATTTAGACCAACACAGAATTTAATATTATTAGATTTTGTCACTTCTATCACAATTCATTGTTTAATACAACTATAAATACAACTTCCTGTATTTCTGGGCAGTATTTGTTTACATTTTGGCTAATAGGCATTAAAAGCTTTCAGAATTACCAATTAGCGGTCCCTGTTTGCATCTTACTCATGGATGGATACTTTGATACTGAAGATAGCTTTTATTTTGCTATTATTTTTGCCAAAATAAAATAATTCAAGCGAGTCAATTTCCCTTTTTTTAGCATTAAAGTTTGAAGCAAAACATTTTGTCTTCATGATTTCATAAGATCTACTCGACGGTCTGTATTATCCATTGTTGTAGCTCGCCTCCAGTTGATGCCGGATGCCAAAAAAACGAGCTGTAGCTCCCACGTTATATTAGCGCTGGCTTCCTCTTTCATTCTCAAGTCCAGATTTGATTTTATATTTCTCATCATATGCAGAGCTTTGCATGTTTGTGCTCTGACTGACGGTATGATGCCGATCTGTTGTGTCCTCACAGGACTGCATGAGTCGTCTGCACGGTGCCTGTTGGTTGTTGCAGCATAACAACGTCAAACAAAAGGCCTTTGTGGTTTCGGCCTCTTGTTACTGAACCAGCCTCGCTGTAAACGGTAGTTAGATGACTCCGTGGTTTGAGGAATTCGCCTTAAAAAAGCATTAAAGGGCTCTATTATAAGAGCATAATTGACTTGTTTCTGTACATATATGATGTGATGGTTTCAGGCCAAGTGAAGTTCGGTGCATCCCTAATTATTTTATACTCTGTTCATGTTCCAGAAAATGTTCTGTATTTTACTAAGATATAAGAGCTGAAACTATTACTATTTAAAAAATATGTTTAAGATGACCAAGAAATTGTTACTGGCATTTTTACTATTTCTTGACTAAATTAATTAATACTGTCAGCAATTATTTCCATTAACAACTAGTCTATTTGCAGTATTGATACTGCAATGTAAAAGTGACATACTGTGTTTATCCATATTGCACATTGAATATCTTTATGTGAAGCATTTCTTTAATCTGACTAGTTTTGTGTGATGTAATCCACAACGTTCTGGGATTTATCTGTACTTTTAAGCTTGTACCTCTATAAAGTAGTATAAAATACTCTACCAATACAAAGAGGAGCTTGAATGATCACAAACAAAAAGAGATTTCCTAAATCAACAGTCATCATGGTTGGAAATACCAATGTTGCTGCTGTGTGTGTGTGTGTGTGTGTGGGGGGGGGGGGGGACAGTTGCTGCAGTCAGTGGTACAATCTGTTCATCCCACTTAACCTCATTTCTCTCTGTGTGCGTGCACTCTCTCGCTCTCTCCCTCTCTCTCTCTCTCTCTCTCCCTCCATGTTACTCAATCACCAGATTGCAGGATGCTCTCACTCTCTCACCCTTTTCATCCCCACGCCGCCAGTTGAAGGAGTGTGGAAAGGCAGGGCTCAGCAGGCTGCATTATGTCCCGCACGGACACGGCAGCGGTCCGAGCGATGCCGCTCGTTCACACAAAAGAGCCCCGACACGCACATGCGGCAGGGCTCTCCAAAAACACTGAACCCACACAGGGCTCAGACAAAATGTGGATAATCTCCCATCCAACAGGCTCTGTCAGCCAGACAAAGGGACAACACATGCGTGCGTACACATGTATGCATGCACATACAGATGCACTCATGCGTGTGCTAACGCATGCATCCACGCACGTGATATAGAGAGCAAATTGAAAATGCATGTTGGCGTCGGAAGCTTTTGTGTCACAGATTAAATTTGGCTGCGGAGCTGAAAGTGGTCTTTAGCTGTGTGTCTTTGTAAATCTCTGTGGATTGGCATGCTGCGGGATTATTTTAGATTAAGATTAGCTTTTATTCGTTTGTTTGGTGGGAGCCCTGTCTGAAGACTCCTCGTTTGTTTTGAATCCCCAGACACCCAGACTGAGCATACACTCTACAAAGCACTTCCTCTGCAGGCTATTCTCTCTCTTTTTATAATGCTAATGTGCAATATTTCTCATCATCCTTTTGAAACTTTATTTAGATCAAGGCACACTGGATGGTATTCTCTTGTACTGCAAGTGTGTTTACCAGTCTGGTCCCCACTCCCACAGTGTCAAGGCAGTCTTGGCTCGTACATCAAAGCCTTCATAAAGCGCTCAGATGTGATTATCATGAGGAAAAGTGTTCATACTCTTAAGTGTCTACGGCAAAGCTGATGTCTTCATTCTCTCTGTAACAGCTCTGCCACATTATACCTCATTAAACCAAAAACCCTTTAAACACACCCTGACTTTCAACTCCCGGCTGAACTTTTCACCTCTCTTTGCTTTGCAGTACCTGATCAAAGTAAATGAGATCAAGACCAAGAAAGGAGTGGACCTCCTCCAGAACCTGATTAAGTATTACCACGCACAGTGCAAGTAAGTACCACCGTAATCCCCCTGAACCCGAATGTGTGAAGGACCCCTGTTGTGTGCATCACACCCACTAAGAAATGTATTTCCAAACACGGCAAAGAAAATGGTTGCTTCACTCTCCCTCTTTGCAGCTCTTGATGTCAATTAGTTTGTCCCCTGTATGATTCACAGATCTTGAGGGTGCACAGTCGTGTGTGTGTGTGTGTGTGTATATCCCTCATAAATATGCACAGGTCATCATACAGATATGTTCTGACAGCTGTCGAGTTCGGTGGGTAAATAAGTGGGCGCTCTCCGTGCCAGAACCTCAGCTCACAGCGTTCTGCGACAGAATGACAAATTTTCTCTCAGCGTTGCTAGGTCCTGTCATAACACTGGGACAAAACAATACACTTCCCCCACCTTTTAATCTGTTCAACCTGGGCGTTGATGGATCGAAAAGCTGCAGTGGAGATGGATTAGAAGCAGAAAAGCAAATGATGGAGAGCTGAGGGACGAGTGTGACTGCTCGCAGCCAGAAAGAAGACGATGTTATCGTTTTTACCACCTGAACCACCGCTTCATTCAACAAATTAAGGACGGCACTTAACGGGAAATTTGGGTATTTTGTCAGCCAGGCCCAGGGAAACATGGACTCTTGCAAGAACAACAGTGGGTCTGTTCAAAATTACACACTATTCATACTAATATGATGTAAAATTGAGTGTGTAGTGCGTTCTGACCGGTTCTGACTGCACAGTATGTTTATTTTGTGCATTCATGAAACGGCCGAATGTATACTAGATTAGCAAGAGTTTCTTAATATGAGACATGAGTTTACAGTCTGCCGGTAACAGCATGCTAAACGGGGAACTTAGTTGGCAGGATGTTAGTATTTCATTTCAAACACAGACCTTGATCGGGGTGAAATCCCTTTGGCTTCCCAAAAAAACTTCAAAGTAACAAATTACCTCAAATCATCTTCTATTGACGGGTAATAAAGTGTGTTGCTTGTCATTTTATTTTATTTTACTACTTGACTTACTGACAGACGCACTGCCTCTCCAGCATGCACACAAGCTAAATCACTCCTCACTAGCATAATCACTTTGGCGTATGCGCATCAATGCAGCAGGTACGGCAGGATGTTGCTCTGCAGTTTGCTACAGCTCCTACGGGGATTTCTAAAGAACTACTTTCTGTGCTTTGAGAAGTTTTTTTGTTTTACAAAGATGTGAGAGTCTCTTACTACTCATCCCAATAAACATCATTCTTGCTGGAGGCCACGATTCCCTGAATGTGGTGGGTAAAATGTTATCATGACCAATAGTCATAATAGGTAAACGTAATGGTAAAAACATTCATAACTACATAGTGCGGCAAAATGTGCAAGAAAGTCCACCGAGCTGAACCCAGTCTATACCTGCAGCATCAACACTTTTAACTATATATTCTGCAAGGCCTTCAGTCCGCGTGGGGGAGCCGGACGGAGTGGGAGGAGAGATGGGGGATCCTTAATGCACAGATTAAAAGAAAACAAGCAGAGGAGAGATGTGACAGAGAAAGTAATGAGCAGAGGAAGGGAGAGGAGGGCGCGGGGTGGAGAGAGAAAAAGGTCATTAGCGGTGATTTGCGACTGCAGCGCTGCATCGAGGTGTGTAACGCTGACAGATCTGTGATGGATTTCAGGATGTGCTAAGCACCTCAGTGAATCTGCTGCGGACACGGCCAGTCGCGATTTCTGTGCCAAGAGGCAAAGGCAAGAGAGTGAGCCACGCTATACATTAAACATAAACTGCACCAATCTCCTCTCTCTCTCTCTCTGTGTGACCTTCATAGGGGCCAAAAGCAGCGCGCCTGACATTTGCAACGTATTAATTCGCGAAAATTGACCACTTGTCTCTCATATTTATACCAATGCATGTTAATGTCAGTGAGATTCACACGTGCCGCACCTTTTGTTCTCCAGTTTCTTCCAAGATGGCTTGAAGACGGCAGATAAGCTGAAGCAGTACATCGAGAAGCTGGCAGCGGATCTCTACAATGTAAATACGCACATCTTCCATCTCGTGTTATGCTTGGACAAAAGTGCCACGTTGACATGCATCATAATACGTTTTTGGAAAGTTTTGTTGTGCTCAGAACAGCAAACAGTTTTTAAAAAGACGAGCCTTCACTGACTGCTCATTAGCGTTTCTTATTTACAGCACTGCTCGGCTTTCCCCTGAGGCAGCAGTTTTATCAGCATATAATGCTCCTGCAGATGTTATGTGAGGGGAAAGTAGCACATCTGCAGCAACTGTCATGATTCAGAATCTCCTGGAAACTAGAAAAACCTCACATATCCAAAGATGGTAACGCCTGGAAGTCAGACAGAAGATTCTCACAAAAACACTTGGCAGCCATCGGCACAGTGTGCGGATCTTCTGTGTGGCCCTCGCTCTTTGCTTTGTGATGCAGCACCTAAAAAAAGTTGTTGGGATGTTTGTTAAAGCTTGGGGAGAAACACACAATTCACTAGAGTGAGAGACTTCGATTTTCAGAATAGAAAGTAAATATGAAAAGGCTGCTAAAGTTTTGTCGGTGCGTCCTCATCTCTGCATTTGTTCTCCTCAGATCAAACAAACTCAGGATGAGGAGAAGAAGCAGCTGACTGCCCTGCGGGATCTGATCAAGTCCTCCCTCCAGCTGGACCAGAAGGAGGTAGGCAGGTCACATTCAGAGACACCCGGCCAAATTTAAAACGCATACAGGACCAAACGCAGCACCTGATTCACCCGCCTCGTTGCTCCGGGTGCCACACAGATACGTTGTTAGAAACCGATGATCCGACACTCCGATCCCACGTTTATTTACCCCGCACCTCCTCTCACTCTGGCCACTACCAGGTCTGGAGCTCGTCTCCTGCAGCACAGAGCGAGTGCCCAGTGCTGTACCATGCTGGTAGCCAGTGTGTGGTAGGCTTTGCTGGTGACCAGTGTTGTGCCTCACTGGCTGCTCAGTGGAGAGCCACTCACTGCCCCGACTTAACACCACATCCCTTAAAACACTGCCAACCCCCGGAGTTACTTATAAACGTAGTCTGTCGCGGCTGTACGTGTGTTTTTCACACATTCACGTTTCTGCATGACACAACAGTCTTTCACATTTCACATAGCACCTACGGTAAGCACGACATTTAGAGGGTTAAACACGTGAGATTGTTTTTTGGGGCGGGCGGCACACTTTTTCACACCCACCGCCTGCACCTGAGCTAGATCTTTCACACCTCTCCCCTCTATCTCCCCTCTTCTGCCTTCTGCTCGTCTGGATTCAAGTCTAGAAGAGTAAGTGCTGGTGCATGTTGAGCATGCTGGCATCAGTCTGTTCTGCTTGACAGTAGAGTGGTTTGGCCCTTTAGAGGCTTCAGAGCATGCCTTTCTAGTTTCAAATGTTCTGTTTCTGTTAGCACTTTGGTGTTGAGAAGAGACCCTGTGCTGTACTTTGGTGTTGGAGGATGAGTTTGTAGTGTGTTTGTGTCTGCGTTGCGTGTCCTTCAGCGGCTCCTCAGTGCACCCCGTGTGTTAAACGTTGGTATTGTGTGGATTCGCACAGGACTCGCAGAGTAAGCAGGGTGGCTACAGCATGCACCAGCTGCAGGGAAACAAGGAGTTTGGCTGTGAGAAGAAAGGCTACCTGCTGAAGAAGAGTGATGGGTAAGCTGCAGACACGGCCATTATTTTTTTTTTAAAAAGGCCGTGGAGCGCCATTCATGTTGCATTAAAAGTGGACACAGAAAAGAACATAACAAGTCCTTACGTCATGTCCCTCCCTCCCTCTCTTCTTCACAGGCTGAGGAAGGTGTGGCAGAGGAGGCAGTGCTCAGTGAAGGGGGGCATGCTCACCATCTCTCATGCCACAGTGAGTTCAACACACACACACACACACACACACACACACACACTGACTGCGCAGATCAAAGGGAGAACATCATGCGGGGAGGTTGTGTTGGTCTTTCTCAATCTGCAGGCTGGCAGAGTGGAATTGACATAGATGGGTTGTCATGGCAACACCCCCCCCTCCTTCCCACACCCCCAACCCCCCCCCCCCCCCCCCCCCCCCCCTCCGCCTGCTGCGCCTCGGTGACTCATCTCAGAGCGAGTGTGAGCGTACTGTATACGCTGGCACGTCTGCAGGGTCGACTCCTCTGCTGTGCAGCTGCAGTAGCTGCTGTGTGCCGTTTTATGGACGAGAGGGAATCTAAAAAAAGATGAATTTACATCTGATCTCACGATCCGTTCAGCAGAGCAATGCAGTTGTTTCATCAGACACCGATAAATCCAAAATGTGACAAATGTTCATTTGGATTTAGGAATTAACGAGGTATAAGCGGTGCATGTTGGCTATGTCAACCTGACTCTTACTGCACTTTGAAATTATCCAATTATTGTTAAAAGAAGCTCCTGAAAGGTATCAGAGGATTAGGTTTTTCGATCATATGTCTACAAACAAACAAATTCACTTTTAAGATATTTAGGGAAGCTCATCTGATTGATAACAAGCAATGGTACCAAACATGCAATTCAAACTACTTGATTTTATACCTTTTGTGGATCAGAAATCAAACTGAAGCTTAGTTTTTTGTAGCTGCTTGATTCTTAGACTGTAGGCCAACAATAAATAGTTGTGGTTCAATAACACTTCAATCTATCTGAAAGATGACACGTCAGACACTTGTCTTCTTACCACATCTCTTCATTATTCACAGTTCATTGCTGGCTAGGAATCACACGAACCTTCTCTATATGAAGAGATTTTAGTTTGTCATCTTGAAGAAGATCCTTTTCAGATTACATTTTTACCAGTTTGATGAATAAAGTTCACTAGTTTGCTGCCAGTTCTAGTAACTTTGAGTAAACTTATGGTAAACTATCGGACACGGCTGGCTGTAACATGGCCGGGAGGATAAGCTCAGTGCATAGCACTGACTGAAGTATCCATGAGTTTGTATCGGTCACATGTTTTCAGAGTGTTCGGGTGTGAAACTTCACACAGCCGCTGCGTCAAACATGGAAACATCCTTCGTGTCTGCTACGAGAAGCTCAGGGGAGGCGTTCGTCTCCGATATGATATGAAAGGTTTCATTTTGTTCTGCTGAGTGATGGAGGGCCTCAATCTTGAACCTGTCTTGTCTGCTCTTCGTAGTTCTGAGAGCTTCTAATCTCCTCTCAGTTCTTGTTTTCTTCAGCTCTGGTGGCAGCTGAACTCTAGGTGACTCCAGTTGACATGGCGGGATGCCAGCAGGCCAGCCGAGCTCCACGGCTCATCACAGCCTGTTAGCATTTCATTAGCACGTGTCCTGGCCCCTCCTCCGCCCCTGGCACTGGCAGGAGACAAAGTCCAGTGTACATGTGCCAACTGGGCCCACTATTACAGTATACAGAGCAGGCAGCACGGTCCAGTTTCTTAACGGGGACAAGACAGTTCATCCCGTTTCTGTGTGACACAAGTCTGCAGCTTTAATTATGTGAATTATAAAATTCCTGAGATATCTATCTGGATCGTAGCAATAGTTTTGAATAATTGATGCGCAAGTTGACACAAAAATCTACGGCGGTTCCAGCTTCTTAAATATGATGATTCTTTCTGTTTTACAATATTTTTAATGTAATATCTGCGGGTATTTGTTGGACCAATCAAGCTATTTGCAAACGTCATCTTGGGTCTTGCGAAGTTCAGATTTCCTGACATTTAATCCATCGAAACAACAATAACTAATTCATAGAAACCCTTGTGTGTAATATAGTGTTTTTTTATGTGAAAACATATTTCCTGATTGATCCGTGTGACCCTCAATGTGATTATTCTCCACAGTCCAACAGGCAGCCGGTCAAACTCAACCTGCTCACCTGCCAGGTCAAGCCGAGCACTGAGGACAGGAAGTGCTTTGATCTCATTTCCCGTAAGTTTCACTAGATGCCCGAATAGTTTAGTCGTCCGCATGTTAGTGGGAGACAGTTTGGGGGGATTCCTGCACTTCATAAACATCAAGGAAAACGAATCTGTGGAAGTACAACAGACTATTATTAGACTGCACGTCCAATAGGTGCCACACAGACGAGTGGTGTATTTGAATAAGTGACTGCAGGCTGTCTGTTGCTTCTGGTGTTATAAAATGCAAGATAAGACATTTACTTACTTAACGTCATTGTTTCTGTGTCCAACAGATAACCGGACGTATCATTTCCAAGCTGAAGATGAACAGGAGTTTGTCATGTGAGTACTTCAGAGTGACACAAAGAGCATTTATCATGATTTCTTAAGGTTTACGAGTTTACCTGTTACACTGTACGCTTCTTGTATATCTGGCCACATTCAACTGAATCCAGTGAATGAGTGTGTGTGTGTGTGTGTGTGTGTGTGTGTCACCTGATGGCTTTTATTAATGGAGGGGCTGGTTAGCGTCTGCTCTCATGCTTAAAGACAGGAAGTTACAGAGAGTCTGTGAGAGTGAGTGGCACCGAGAATAGCAGTGGGATTTGTGGTCTGCAGTAATTCACGTCGTTGTAATCTCACGCTGTCACACACATGCATGTCAGTAGGCAGACACACCCACACATGCACAGACACATATTACTAGAATTCTAGTTTTATTGATTATCACACAGACTTTCAGAAGTAAGTTAAGCTTTTCATTCTTAACAAACATACACACACATTTGATTGTACTTCTGAGTTTTGATTGGACTAAGAGACAAGTGACTTAAATTATTTTTTTAAAGTTCAGTCAGTGACTCGCGTTGTTTCCTCTAAATATGTTGCCTGAAGACTACACAATTGAAAATAACATTAATTCGGGGTTGAAGCATTGCCTCTACTGTATTCAGTCTTCGACTGAACTGAGTTATTTCATACTGATGCTCTGCGTTTATTCCACCTTTTTTTACATTTTGCACTTCTTCTAATATAGATGTTAATTTCAGGTAATGCTTATTTAAAATATCAAGCTAATAACATTTCTGTTTTTATTGCTGGATAAAAAGGTTATGTTTGTTCTTAAATCACAAGAATTGTGGATGTCAAAAATAGTCTCAAGGCATTTAAATGATCAGAAACACACTGAATCATATTTAAAAAAAAGGTGTTCACACTGATCTTCTTAAGCTGTCGAGACCTAAAAAGTCTCTTGATTTGTGGCACTTTTCTGCTCTGGGTCTTGCGTGTCCTCACTCTGATGCCTTGCTGCGGTTGAACACTGTGTATCACCGTGTCCTTGTCGTCCTTTGGGATCCAGCTTGCTGCTGCTCACTGCCGCTTCAGTCACGCACTTCCAACTGCGGCAGCATCAGCGTCTTCTTGGGCTTTTCCATGAAATATTTAGTATTCCATAGGGCTCCTGCTTTGTGCGATCACGCTCCCCCTCAATTAGGCTAGGAGCATATTATGCATAATATAAGTAAACACACAAACGCTTTGGCTCGGCATCTGTACACCTACGCAGCTGTGGATGAAAATATCTTGTTTTTTTTTCACACATACAGAAAAACAGACAATCTAACACATTGGTTGGTGTGCCCAGTCCCTGTTTGGCCTCTGCCTTTGCAGACGGGGTCGAGTGGCAATGACAGAGGAAGTGCTGACGTCAGCCTCATAAAGCCCTATGTGTGTGTGTGCGTGTGTGTGTGTGTGTGTGTGTGTGTGTGTGTGTGAGGGCCTGTTCAGTGGTTAGACTGCAGGAGCAGATTGTGTGTTGTAGAGAGCTGCAGGAAGCCAAGTTTGAAAGGCAGCTACATCGCTTCCGATCTGCATGATTCTTAATGACTACAGTGTGTGTGTGTGTGTGTGTGTGTGTGTGTGTGTGTGTGTGTGTGTGTGTGTGTGTGTGTGTGTGTGTGTGTGTGTGTGTGTGTGTGTGTGTGTGTGTGTGTGTGTGTGTGTGTGTGTGTGTGTGTGACCTTTTCCAAGTAAATAAATAAAGTATGTTGAGGGATTTAATCCAAAATGAGTGCGTTTTCAGACACTTCATTAAAAAGGAACCATGTTCGAAAAATAGAAGTAAGAAGAGTTAAAGTAATTATCATCAGTAGTTATAGAAATATTTCCGTCAAGCATCTTTTTTTTACTATAATTTACATTTTTTAATGATTTGTTTATGTCTATAGAGCAGAAAGGATTAGTCACTTTCTAGAAATAGGTGACTCATTGTTGAAGTTATTTTTTAAGAGAAAATAGCAGCTTCTCAGTTGTGAAGATTTTCAGTTTTTCTCTGTTTTATATCGTTGTAGAGTGAATATCTTGGGGTTTTGGACTGTTTTGCTACAACAAATGGTGATGGCCAACAGTCACAATTTTCTGCCATTTTATAGACTCATCAATTAAGTGACTTGAGAAAATAATCTCTATACTTCGGCAGTTGCAGCTGTAGATTTTTCATATTAGCTTAGTGGTGCTTTTATCTCTTAGTCAAATACCTCTGCAACTGTTGCTTTCATGAATGCATTTATTTTATGTATAACACCAGTAATGATGTGATCCCTTCTGCAGCTGGATCTCGGTGCTGACCAACAGTAAGGAGGAGGCCTTGAACATGGCGTTCCGTGGCGAGCAGAGCAGCGGCGGCGAGGACGGTTTAGAGGATCTGACTAAAGCCATCATAGAAGACGTGCTGCGCATGCCAGGCAACGAGTTCTGCTGCGACTGCGGAGCTGCAGGTGTGTACTGCTGCTGTTTGTGTGTCCAGAGAGGCTACATACACATCCTCTTCCTGTTTTATGCTTAGTCAACCCTCACCTTGTTGACGGAGAAGGCAAACAACCTTACTTCAGCATTTTCTTTATTTCACTGTGGGCCAATGTTTTATTTAAAGCCACGCACCAATCTTGATTTCTTTGCAATGTCACAGCTGCCTTGAACTCCGTGACCTTCAGTTCGATGGTAACCGAGCAAGCTGCAAATCCTCCTGCAGCTTTCAACAAACAAGTGTGTGTGTGTGTGTGTGTGTGTGTGTATGTGTGCGCGCGCACAAGCGCTGTTAGCATTCAGGACACAACCCGATCCTGATCCTCCCCCACATTAGGAAGCACGGACTCAGCACTCAGGAGTGGCGTAGACATTCAGGCCCTCTGACACTTAACACACACACACGTATACATGCATATACACACACACACACACACACACACACACACACACACACACACTCTCTATCCTCTGTCAGCTCACACACTGCAGCTCACCGAGCCACTGAAGAGAGGACTTTATGCTCCGAGGGTTAAAAAAAACCAAAAACATTTGTACGCTTTGAGAAACGGCATCATTACATCATGTTCTTACATAAGTCACGCACGCTCTGTCGACCCCTGCATTCTGCAGAGAGGGGAGGTAATATGTGTCTATATGCTCTTGTTGCTTCGTCCATTCGCGTACATGGTTTCAGTACAACACATGTTCCAGATGTGGAGTTTAAGCCCCGTTTCCCGTTTGATTACTGTTTTTCTTGATCAAATGCTCTGACGGGGTTTACTTTTCTCAACCAATAAAATGACTGTTACTTCGCGCTTGAAAGATCCCGTCTTTGTTCCATCTGGTCTCATTTGATATTCTCCCAGGATCTCCCTCTGTACGACACAGCTTTGCAGCTTTAGCATTAATCAGCTGTAGAGGTCACCGTGCATCAACAGTGCACTCCGTGACCCATCGCTAGCCTGCATCTGCTCATTGTGTTGTGAGAATGTGTGTGCGTGCCTGGCTTTTGCCTGTGTTTCGGTGTATGACTCATTAGTTTTCGAGCTGCCTCCGACGTGTCCGCCTGGTGTTCATTTGTCGGGTTCCAAACAGAACAACATCCCCGGCCTCACGGCATCAGCGAGCACACAACCGACAAAGCTTTTAAAGCTCGCTTAAATCTCCCAGATTGCATCAGAACATCAGGCGGTGACGTCGGTCGATGACGGCGGTTTACAGGGCGCTTCATCACAGCGTGCTCGTGCCGTTTGATTGGCAGTAGGTTACGCAATGGGCTGTACATGCCTCCTGCAGTATGATGCGACTGTGGTCATCGTTTGTGCCTACGACAGTCTAGTGGTCTGAAAGGTTGATGTATTAAGAAATACAGAAATTTTTATTTTATTCCCACAGAAAATCATCTAGATTTAGTGTTGCATCTCTGTTATAAAGGAATTTCAGAGCAGGAAATGTATAGAAAACATTGGTGTCAGTCAGTGATTAATAGCTTCTGTCAAGGCTCAACATTTTTCTCCCCAAGTCTTAGTCATACAGGAATAAATCAAATGTAGGGACGCTGAGAAACCAATTCCTCTACTGACAGCGGCCTTAAAGGACCAGAATACAGAGCAGACACACAAAACATCTAGTAAAGGACGGATTTTATGGCATTTAGTTGCTAGTTGACAGTAGAGAAGCAGACGACATGTGTCTGATGTCCCAAACTGGACTTAAGTTGAATTTTACCGCCATTTATTTTCACGATTTCTGGCTTTTCTTTCTGCAATGTGGAGCTTTCACTGTTACGTGGCACTACTTAAATCAAAATATTTTATTTGGTTTTCAGTTACCACCTGTGATCACGTTGACTATAGCAGCAACGATATATACTGTGTAGATTATAAAGAGCCTTTCCTCATATTGTCTGTGTCTATAGATCCTAAGTGGCTGTCCACCAACCTGGGGATCCTGACCTGCATCGAGTGCTCTGGAATCCACCGAGAGATGGGAGTCCACATCTCCCGCATCCAGTCCATGGAGCTCGACAAGCTAGGAACTTCAGAACTCTTGGTGAGTCAGAGAAATGGTCTACCAAGTGAATAAATAGCCGTTTGAGGCGGCAGTCCACGCCCTTTTCCGCTTTCATCTCGAGTGAAATATTAGAAGTAATGAAAGAGTAGTGGAAATGCTGCAGAGAGCCGAATTTGATCCTTAAAGCTGCACAGATGCATAATCCCAGAACCGACGTGCTCATCTGTCTCTGAGATCATACAAATGCTGTTCTACTGCTGTGAACTAATGCAGACTTTCTCTTCTTTCTCCACCAGCTGGCCAAGAATGTAGGCAACAGTAGTTTCAATGAGATCATGGAGGGAAACCTCTCTACCCCTTCACCAAAGCCCACTCCATCCAGTGACATGTAAGTACTCTCTGAGCAAAAAAGCTGCCCGGAAACTAGATGTGCTGACTATCCAAACGGCTGAATTCCTCTTCTCCGCCACAGGACCGTGAGGAAGGAGTTCATCTACGCTAAGTATGTGGACCACAAGTATGCGAGGAAGACGTGCACGTCTGCGTCGGCTAAAATGATCGATCTGTTTGAGGCGGTTCAGTCCAGGGATCTGCTGTCCCTCATCCAGGTCTATGCAGAGGGGGTTGAACTTATGGAGCCGCTCCCAGAGGTTGGATCGGTAAGTCCTCAATCAAATATCACCCATATCAAAAAAACACAGGTACTCACTTACCTCTAGTGGTATCTGGTCGAGTCATATTTGGTTGCTCATTTGACTAAGATGCCTATCCAGTGACAGTTTAGTTTAGTATGTTGCCTGGAATCTTGGCACGTCAACGTCCTCATACACGGTTACATGTATATTCATCCTCGCGTGACGTTCACTGCCAGCAGGACAACCAACGCTGACACATTTCTACCAGTTGGTGAAGTATTTGGCTGGTGGAAACGGGTGTAACAGTTGGAAAATTGACAGTCATCCAGATAAGTTCACCAGCAGGTGGTGATATCCAGCAACCTCCATTTTTATTTCGAGCTCACATTCACTCAGATGACATCTGTGGCGGCACAATTCATGTCTCTGTTGTTGTTTTTTTCCCCCCGTGATTCAGCCTCTTTGTTTCCTCGCCTTTTTTTGCACTCCTGCTTCAGGCATAAACGAAAGTTAAATAACAAGCGGTGGATGGTGGAGATGCTGGGTGATCAGACTTAGTCTGACATAAATGGGTCAAGGTTTTATAACACAGACATGGTAGTTCTCTAATGAAAAATTAAGTGTACGTTGCAGCAGCAGAATAAGAGAGGATATCGTGTGTTGACAGAGGGAGCTGCTGCTGCTGCTGTCTGCGCTATGAAGTCTGACTCACCGATATCTGATCCGCTGTTGTCAGTACAGCTGAATGGCTGCCGACAGCACAGCGTCATTCCCCCCCCCCCCCTCCTCCCTGCACGACTACATACGGCCCTTACTCTACCCTATAGATGCCACCAAATATACAGCACATACACTCCTATACGTCTAGTCTTTCATCTCCATCTTCAATGCTGCATCTAAAGAAAATACATTTAGTTTAAATTTACATTGCCGGGGGAAATTATTGCAAGATACTCGCAGAAATGTGCAGATCTCAGCTTCGTGCCTGCTGAAAATAATATTTTAGGAGCCATTTTGTTTACTGCAGCTTGTTTAAATGCTGAAAGAGACTCAGAGAGGGAGAGAATACAGAATGGATGCTGCCCAAGATTGTCTCACCGTGTCTTTGCTGTGTTTGATGGCCCCCTGCAGGAATCCGGAGAGACGGCACTGCACTACTCTGTACGGACTGCTGACCAGACCTCCCTGCACTTAGTGGACTTCCTTGTGCAGAACAGGTAGATTTTTAGCTACCTAATGGCATTTTTTCCCCACTAAGAATAGAATTGCGGGGGGTTTTTTTTACGTTTGTTGTGCAAGTTAAACAGCATACAAAATGTCTTTAAACACATCAGCGGTTTAGAGATAAATGATGTAGTAAACAACAGTTTTGTGCAAACGCGTGGCATCAAATGTGATCCCTTTGTCTGCGGTGAGTCTTTCTTCTTCTCTGCTTCAGTCTGTAATAAACGCAGTGGAAGTGCAGAGCAAAGCTTAGCGCTGCACAGCTCAGCTCAGATTCCCACAAGGCAAACAGAAATGGGTCAAGCACTTGTTCCCTGCCTTAATTTATTCCTCTCTTTTCAATTGTTTACTCACCACTGCTCCAACTGCACACACAAGAAGTGGAACCCTCTTATTAATTAATAGCTGTGCTGGTACGGTGTCATGCTCGGCCCTCATTATTTAAGATAATTCTCTCGCCCTTTCTGAGAGCTACAAGAGATGTAAAAGGGATTATTTACCTGCTGTAGCATGAAGTTGGTTTTGCACGGCTTTTACAATTACAGCATGTCGGTCTTGTGTTATTTATTTTTTTATGACTGATTTCATTTGCTCACATTAGGATCCCCATTAGCACAAACAGTGTCTGTTCGTCCTGCAGTCAAACACACTTATACGAACTTGAATTATTTAATCTTCAGACAAATAAAATAGTGATTCTTAATAAACATTAAATCCTTGTCTTAATGACCTTAAATTATATATTTAACCATCCTGTGCTTTCACACATTTAATTCCAAGTAAATGGGGTATTAAATACATTCTCTCTCAGGTTTACATTTGATTTCTTAGACCTTTTTTAATATTTTACACACACACACAGTTTGATTATGCTTCCTGAAATGTTTGGAGATACTGTTTTAACAAACAGCACACTATAAAGTGAAAACAAATTCCAGTTTTCTCTCACGCTAAATCACAAAACTCTGCGAAATAACACATTGACCTGAAGCTGCAAGACTGTGGAAAACACCCTGAGGCTTGTAACCTGTGTCCTGACTCTGTGTGTGTGTGTGTGTGTGTGTGTGTGTGTGTGTGTGTGTGTGTGTGTGTGTGTGTGTGTGTGTGTGTGTGTGTGTGTGTGTGTGTGTGTGTGTGTTTTCTCTCCCAGTGGTAACCTGGATAAGCAGACGGAGTGGGGGAACACGGCCCTTCATTACTGCAGCATGTACGAGAAGCCCGAATGCCTGAAGTTGCTCCTGAGGGGCAAGCCGTCGACTGATATCAGTGAGTCACCTCCTCTCGTTAATGTCATCCGTACGCACGTATCCAGTCTCCTAACTGTTGCTCGTCCCTCCTCCCCCCCCTCCCGATTCAGCCAATCAGAACGGAGAGACTGCGCTGGATGTTGCCAGGCGACTGAGGAACACTCAGTGTGAGGAGGCAGTAAGTACAAGACCGCCCGGCTGGTGGTTTTTGGACATCACAGTGGATTTGAATGCTCTCAAGAAAAATACTGAATCGCAAAAGAAAAATATGGAGAAATGAAACAAAAGGTTGCAGAGAATAGATGGCGGGTGATCAAACATGTTAATAGGCAGATTATTCGGAACACTAGATGGCAGTCAAAGGTCTGGCTGCAGCCTCGAGCAACAGGGACAGTAGAGTGGAAATAATTGTTGATGTATGTTCATTATTAACGCTAGTATGACCGTGCAGATAGAAAAAAGCTGTTTTATATGCAGTGTACAGTGTCTAATAAATATATTAGCACATGTAACAGATTAGTGATACTGTCTCCTTGTTAATTAACCATACCCAGAGAAGACTGAACCCTATTACACATTTTTCAGTGTCTGTTTATAGATTTTTATATTGGCAGGCAATTTAATGTCACTCCTTTTATCTTGTTGCTGTTTTCCATTTGATCGATAATGGTTTAGATGTGTGTAACTGATGATGGTCTGTGTGTGTGTGTGTGTGTGTGTGTGTGTGTTAGCTGGTGCAGGCTGCAGAGGGGAAGTTCAACCCCCACATCCATGTGGAGTACGAGTGGAGCCTCAGACTGGAGGAGATGGACGAGAGCGACGACGACCTCGACGATAAGGTTCGAACAGAGCGTCTCATTCAGTTGGATGAGCTGGAATTCAATCAGGCTTTCATCACGCCGCCGTACCGGGCCGTTGAATCTAATAATAAAAGCGGCTTTCGAGTCAGTCTGGAGTGGTGTCTACAGAAACGTCGGTATTGTCTATCAGCCAAATTGTTATATATGTAGTGACAGAAATTCATGGTTGAGGCAGACATACCAATTTATTCTACTTACAGCAGCATCAATACACCATCGTGCACCACGGCTTTGAAAATGGTGCCTTAAGTAGTAAATGTCAGATAGTTGACAAAAGAATAAACACTTCCCGGTGAGCAGATTTGGTGATTTACTAGTCAAAAGTAATCTAAACATTGAGGTTAGAAAGTCTTTTTAACTACTTTTCAATGGTTATATTTCAACGGTCCTAACTCCATGCCAGACATCTACAGATATTTTGGCCTGCAATTCAGCCAATCTGCACTTGTGTGCATGTCGGCTCCGTCTCAGCTGCGTCGTGTCCCTCTGCAGCCCAGTCCCATCAAGAAGGACCGGAGCCCGAGGCCTCAGAGCTTCTGCCACTCCTCCAGCCTCTCCCCCCACGACAAGCTCTCCCTGCCGGGCTTCATCAGCCAGCGGGACAAACAGCAGCGTCTGTCCTACAGCGCCTTCACCAACCAGATGTACAGCGCCTCCACCGACCTCACCTCCTCCCCCGTGGCCGACGGGCCGCCGCTGCCACCTAGGAACCAGGGAAAAGGTCAGACCGGCCTGCTCCAAGTGCTTTTGAAACCATATTCTGACGACATTTACAGTTTTATCAGTGTTTAGTTTACATCCTGTAATGCAAATGCTGTCGGACTACTGTAGAGGGAAGATAGAGTTTGAAACTGTACTTTGTTATGTCTGTTAATGTTTGATTATATTCAGGACAGGATAAGGTGCAGATGAGTGCTTCCTAATCACTTTTTTCTCCTTTGCACTGTCAGTCAGTCCACACACACACATATACAAACCCTCCCCGCAGTGGAATGCAATTTGTCAACACGCGAACCGGAGGGCGGGATACAGGTGTCATGAAGATTGCCTACGCAGTAAACCTTCAGGAAAACATAGCTGCAGGGGAGGGAAGGGTGGCGATCGTTAGTCAGTGTGAGAGTGAAGCTAAATGCAAACTTCATCGTTATCCTTCGACACAGTATACACACGGTGCGCTGTGGGCGTGCTGTCTCTGCAGTATTAGAATTAGAGATAACACTTCTTCTGTGGACACCAGCACATCGCAGGGTGAAAACATTCTAAAGCTTACACTGCAAAACATCCATCTCAACAAGTCATTTTTAATCCATTATTGAGTTTTTAAATCTTAATTTTTCTTAAAACAAAAGTTATTTCAATTGAACCCTTAGTTCATGTTGCTACGCCTGTCGGGCTTTCCGTTCTCAGTCCATGATGACAACGAGGCAGATTAACCGTCGGCCTTTTGCTTTCACACAGACGTGAACAGCAAAAAGTTGGCTCCTCATTTCGAGCTGGCAGCCGTTGATTTCGTTGGCTGAAATGACGACTGTCGCTGGCAGATTTTTATCTAACTAATTAACACCGACTCTTTCTCCAGCTGTTCATCTTTTTAAGCTGAGTCGCTTTAAAATGAGAACCCTGTTAAATGGTCTTAGATATGCACATGATAGCCACATACTTGACAAAATGCTAAAAGACTGAGGCTAAAGCTGCGTCTCTCGGGACAGAAAGTCAGCATCCTAATCATTTGAGGAACCGCGTAGAAGACATAAAGAAACCATCACCTCCTTTAAATAGCACTGGAAACGAGTGAAGTTTGATTTATTAAAAAATAAGATGAAAAGCCAGAATAAGAGGCTAAATGACACACATCTAGAATAACATGCTAACTCTTCAGATGCAGCGCTCTCTCTCTCTCTCTCAGCGGGTGCTGAAGAGCTCGGCCCCCGGGGGCCAGCTTCGTGCCATTTTTCCTCTTTTTATTTCCCTTCTTTGCTTGCCACTGACAAGATTTCATCTTGTTATTTTACAGTGTGTGGGAGCAGCTCTTTTCTTTTTAAGACTGACATACTGTAGAATCTCTCCCACACTCCTCATCTCGCTCTCTTTTCTTTCTCTTTTTTGTTTCTCTATTCTTTCAGCTCCACACTTGGCATTCCTCGGCTCTCATTCGCACTACGCCACACTGGCTGGCACCCGACCATACATCAGTGAATATCCTGGTTTTATGTTCTCCCCCTTACTCGGCTGTGTGCCCCCATACAGTATATACCTATCCCTCAGCTGTTTCGTCCTTTACAGCTCAGATTCGCAGGGTGGTGGTGGTTTATTTAAGTAGAACAATGGGACCGTGTAGGCCAGCTGATTCTCCAGTTGATTATTTCTCGCCTACATGGGTTTTTGGAATCATGTCCCACCATCCTTGAGCTGTAAACCCTTAACCACAGCTGATTCCTCTCTGGCTGAGCTCTCTATTGGCTGCTTTCACCCTACTTTTCTCTATATTAGGGAACAATTAGTGCTTTGGGGTCCCGTTACACACAAACGGGCGTGTTCATGAACAAATTCACAGAGTAGAGACACCAGCAAATGTGCCCGCAGCCCAAATGTGTCTCTTTTCATTATTTCGCATTCCAGTCCAGACCTTTCTGTTGTATATTTGTTCAGACAGTATGTTGTTCTACTTGCTCCTCCTCTCCTCTCCATGCTTCATTGTCCTCTCCCTTACTTTCTCTGGGGGTTTTTTGGGGGAGTCTAACAGAATGACTTTTTTTAGGGGGAGCCGCATCACCTCATGTGTTTTATGTATCGCTCCTCCAGCTCCTCCCCCATCTGGCCCTCCCTCTACACTCACACCAGGAGGCAGCTCCACCCTGTCCAAGAAGAGACCTCCGCCCCCACCTCCTGGACACAAACGCACCCTGTCTGACCCACCCAGCCCGCTCTCTCACAGTCCACACAGTAAAGGGGGCTTGACTGGGGGTGAGACGCAAGCACACGTCAGAACAGTAGAGCTGCTTTCGCTCCAGCCTGAAGCGCCGATGCTATCATCGTCCAAAATTGCAGGGTTATTTAAAAAAAGTCCTGCACTGAAATTAAAATTAAAAAAACTGGGCGCAGAAAAAGCTCCTAAGAGGACCTTGAGTTAAGACTTGTTTGATCAAATGTTCCCAAGATTAAGAGTGAATTATTAAATGTTTCTAGATTTCTTGAGGGTTTTTAATTTAGACCAGTGGAGGCTTTTTTTATTTCTCTTTGTGCAGTTTAAAGGTATGTTTAATGGTAGTCTGACTCATTAGGTGGATATGTGTAGGGCTCCACATAACATTTATTGTAGTTATGGAATAATCTGGTATTTTTATTAATCATTTGGTCTAAAGTCCAATGTGACTATTTTTTGACCTTTTTAAGGAAATTAATCATTTTACTATCACATAACATAAAAGAAAACGGTAAATAAATAATGCAGTTAAGGCTTTTCTCTGTCCTTTACTGCGAAGCTGTGAAAAGTATTAAACCCTCAGCTTGTCGTATGTGCTGGATGGTTGGTCGTGTGAGGGTTAAAAATAATGTGATTTGACATTATAGCACCGTATCCAATACATTTGCGTTTAACTACCTTGAATGGTGAACATCTGACTGAAAAATGTTGTACTTTGCTACCTTTAAGAGACAATTTTAATCATTAAACATCCACAAGTTACGCTGAGTTCACCAGTAAACATACTTCCAAACGGCACAAAGAGACACCCAAGAGAATGACTCTGTTCGGGTTAGAAGAACTGTAAAAAGTCACAGAGACGAAAGCATCGTTTGGTTTGACTCTGGTTGGTCTACACTGAAAAGAAAAGTGATCTTGTAACCACCACAAAAGAAGACACCTCAGTCATCTTACCTGCAATCTTGTGTTCCTTATGTGTATTTTGACTGTTGTTCCACTTTTATCATTTGTCCTCTGTGGTGTTTTGTGCATTCTGTGTCAGCCGTACAGTAACACCCAATCACTAATTATCATGATGACACTTTATTGCACAACCACTAATTATCAGGGGCTCATAGAAAGCTCAGCCAGATGACTCCTCCCTCATTATTATTTTTTAACCATCACAGCATGTTTAAGTTATTTCCACATTTATATTAAATTCATCTCTTGGTGAGTGCTCTGTTATGGTGTTGAACGATCTGTGTCATCATCAATGTCGATGTTTTAGGGAGCGACTCCACCCCTCCTCCTGTCAGCAAGATGTCTCCTGTTTCTAACAAGTTTGAAGGAATTCCTCAGCCGCAAAGGTACAAAAAAAAAAGAGTCCCAGGGAAATTTCAAGTTTAATTGGCTTGAAATGTATTGCTTTATTTGCTATGATAACATATATTCCAGCTGATGATGCAAACATATTCTTGGATTCTGTTTTTCCATTTAACTTCATTTGAAAATCTTTTCCCAGCACTACTTCAAGCAACACAAAGTCTACACTTGGTCCACGGGTTCTTCCCAAACTACCTCAGAAAGGTACAGTCTTGGTCCAGTTTTCATTTTGATGCCAGCTGTTGAATTGAAGACCTTATTAAGTAACTGTATGCTGCTCTCTCCAGTGGCATTGCGGAAGATTGACACCATACACCACCCGTCTATGGATAAGCCCAGCCTCCCTCCAGAGGTCTTCCAGAAGTCCCCGCCGGCGATTGACACCCCGCAGAAGGCTCCTCTGGCGGACAGGCCTCAGCCGGGAGACCTGCCCCCTAAACCGCAGCTGTCTGAACTTCCTCCTAAACCTGGAGAACTTCCACCGAAGCCGCAGCTCTCAGACCTCCCTCCTAAGCCTCAGCTGGGCGACCTCCCGCCCAAACCCCAGCTCAAAGACCTGCCTCCCAAGCCGCATCTCGCTGACATCCCCCCCAAACCTGGAACAGCCGAGTCCACTCCCAGGCCGCCTCCCGGTGAGACGGTGCAAAGGCCTCAAACGCAGCCTCCGCCTCCGCCTCAGCCTCAACCGCAACCTCAGCCTCAAGACTCACCGTCACCTAATCAGCAGGCCACTATAGGGACCCCCACCCAACAAGCTGCTGAAGACACCAATGGGACCCCAGCAGGGACTGCGGAGACACCAGTGCCCCTGCCGAGGAAGATCAACACGGTATGAACATGCTTACCTTTTAGTTCTATTCTTAAGATTCCTTTAGTTTCTTTTTAAAGAATCGTGACCCAGGTAGGTACTGAACAGGACAAATAAACTCTCAAGTACATGAACTCTAATGGAGACCCTGATTTTAAATGACATATTCATACATATCTTTTTCTGTTCTGCGATTTTGTGTTTGATAGATCTTAGATAAATGACCAATTAATCAGTCTATCTTCTATAAATGTAATACATGTGATGCGTTATGCCATTTAAAGGCTCTTCTCCTACTGCTGACAGTGTGGTATCAGTTATTTCTACTGCTCCGTGTTGCATATTCCGTTGTTTTTAGATTATATTTCCCCATTTTCTCACTCAAAATACACTAGAAACAGTTACCCGATGAAAGAAACGTATCTACAGTGGTCCAAGAGGATCCAATATTCCCACATATGCATGAATATGACAGTAAATAAAATGGTGAACTGCCCCTCCATTTTGAATTTGTCAAGAGTATCTGAACCCGGTGGTCACATAGAGAACACACTTAAGCATTTATGTGATTTTGATGCATTTTGTTGCTTTTTCTGCCAGGTCTCTTCGTTAATATTAATATTCCTGGACACCTTTTGGTTACTAAGCTAAATGAGAGTTAACAGAGACACGTTTGTGTTAACTATGGTAACAGTTTTGTTATGTAAATGTCCAGGGGAAGAGCAAAACCCGTCGGGTGAAGACGATCTACGACTGCCAGGCTGACAATGACGACGAACTGACTTTTGCTGAAGGAGAGGTGATAATAGTTACAGGAGAAGAGGACCAGGAGTGGTGGGTGAGTCCAGCTTCAGTACTACGCTCTTGTTTGCAGCACTTGTTCTTCTTTGAACCATCTGAAGGGAACAAAAAAGAATCACTGAATGCCCCTCTACTCTTCCTCACATGTTCTCTTTACACTTCCAGATCGGGCACATTGAAGGAGAGCCGGACAGAAAAGGGGTGTTCCCCATGTCTTTTGTGCACATCCTGAGTGACTGACAGTCGGAGAGACTTGCACTACGCCTCTGCCTAAATTGGGAGGCCCTGTAAATAGCTATCATAACACCTCTTGTCACACGACAAGTGTCCTAAAAGAAGAAGAAAAAAAAACGCAACGAAGAAGAAACCCGAGAAGGCTCATCTAGCCGTGGATGCCTCATCCATGCTGTACAAAGAATGTGTGTATTCTTCCTTTACCAGTATTATCTTAACCCTATAGCACGGCTGTGACGAAGCCACTCTCAAAACCCTAGCACTTACCTAAAGTCTATGTTTATGCTGTTACTGTGTATATATGTATGTAAATATATATATTTGTGTGTGTGAGTGTACATACATGTTTTATTGTACAAAACATGTACCATTGCTCTCTCTCTCTCTCTCTCTCTACCGGTCCGATTAAGCGTCAGGGCGGTAGACTTTGAATTTTATCTGTATTGATTTTACTGGCCCTCAAGTAATTATCAGCTTATATTTCTGAAAAAAAAAAAAAAAAGGACAAATAAGAATTGGAATGTGAAATAGGTCATGTCACTATTTGTCTCTTGCATCCCTGTTTACCACCATAGTTGACCGAAGAGGCTGGAGTCTCCCACTGATCTCCCCCACCCCCCGAGATGAAAACATTAAATGTACTCCTTGTTCTTGCTTGCTTTGTGTGTACACGTATTATGGTTGTTTTACAGTATAGAAACCTGCTGCTACTGTGTGGTGGAATATCAAAGCCTGTGGTTCACTGTAGGTCACTGATTTACTCCTTGTTACACTGTTCACTGTATGTATGCAGCTCTCGTTTGTGAACTCGACGCCATCGCCACAGTCCTTTGACCTTTTCTGTGCATGGTGTAACAATGACTGGAATTGAGTGGAGTGCTGCGTTCAACGACGCTCACCTCAGGGTTTGAAGAGCCACTATTAAGCAGGACTACGCAAAATAAATAGTTATCCTGTTGAAGCCACTATTAATGACAAGTACAGGAAACTCAAGAGGATGTCTGAGCAATAACTTGATTTTCTGAAAGGCTAGAAATTTCACATTAACCTTTGTTCACAATTCAGTGTCTTGTAAAAAAAACCTCATGAGCTTGACATTTTTTTTTTTTAAGTTTGAGTCATGTAATATCATTCCATGTTACTGGATCCTGTACATTTCCAGGTTTGCCTGTGAACCAGAGATGTCTTTTAGAATGGTGGACTTTGTAAAAGGCTTGAGAGCCGATGTATTTTCACCCAGTCCTCACTGACTTGCAGTCCCCCCTCCATGTTAGGAACAAACCCCATTGTATCATTAAAAGTGCTGTACTTAAAATCTGAGCCTGCTCTCTTGCTTCATCCCTTTGATGTTTTTACTTCTCCTTGTAAGTTAGATTCTAGATAAAAGCCACAGATATTCTGGAGGAGAAGAATACTTCGATATGACGGTCACAATTTTGAGGTACTTTTTAATGCATCAAGTTCCATTTTTGAGCTAAACTAAGTTTGCTTTAAGTGGCTTAATATTTACCCAACAGGCATGATCTTGCATTTCCCTAAATGTATAACTATTCCTGTAAGCGGAACAAACCATGTGGAAAGCTTACTCTAGTTTTAATTAAAACTTAAAAAAAAAAAAAAAAAAAAAAACCTTGCAGTGTTAGTTTAAGAACATTTAAGACAAAGTTAAGATAAAGTTCAAATAATTCTTTATTTTGTTATCTCAACAAATTACAACCAAAGTTTACCTTCCAGTTCTACCGAGTCTTTTGGATTTATCAACACAGGAATAATCACTTAAACATAAATACTTTGTGTCACAACACAAAAATAGCATTTTACCAAATAAAACTATTCAAAGCAGCAATACCAGGATTTACTGGTAAAAAAAAACAAAAAACTAAACAAATTTACACACTTTGCTTTTTTTTGGGCAAGTTTTGACCCTTCTGCACAGACTTGATGACGCCAACAGCGACTGTCTGCTTCAGGTCTCTTGCTGCAAACCGACCTGAGGAGCACAACAAAAATGAACCATTAAACACGGCACAAGTCAGATTTCTTGTGCTTGAAGAGGTTAGACTTGGATGGATGTTGTACCTAAGGGAGGGTACGTGAAGAAGCTCTCCACACACATGGGCTTGATGGGAACCAGTTTGACCGTAGCAGCGTCTCCAGAGATCAGGGCCTGCGGCTGGTCCTCCAGTTTGTTGCCGGTGCGCCGGTCGATCTTCTCCTTCAGCTCAGCGAAGCGACAAGTCACATGGGCGGTGTGGCAGTCCAGGACAGGGGAGTAGCCGGCTTTGACCTTCCCTGGATGGTTCAGGATTATCACCTAAAGACAAAATCCCATCAGCACAGAGGGGAAGCCACACATTTTAGGTTAAATTTTCACTCAATTGAACCAACCTGAGCTTCAAAGCTGCTGACGTCTGATGGAGGGTCCTGCTGGGCGTTGCCGGCTACATCCCCACGCCGCAGGTTCTTCACGGCCACGTTCTTAATGTTGAAGCCAACATTGTGTCCTGGCAGAGCCGTCTCCAGCCCCTGGTGGTGCATCTCGATGGACTTCACCTCAGCAGTGATCTTGGCCGGGGAGAACATCAGGGTCATGCCGGGTTTGAGGACACCAGATTCAATCTTACCCACTGGCACGGTCCCTACTCCTGCAAGGACGAAGAACATTTTCAAGTAACGTCTTTAAAATGACCTACATTTTTTATTTGATCAGTGGACAAATGTTGCTTTCCTTCCCCCACTCTAATCCGTCTGCTGCCCCTGCTGGGCCATTTAAAAATGATTTAAAAAGGAACTTTGAGCAGGATTTCGAACCTCCAATCTTGTAGACATCCTGCAGAGGTAATCGTAGGGGCTTGTTGGTGGTGCGCACTGGTGGCTGAATAGAGTCCAGGACTTCTAGTAGAGTCCTCCCACTTGCGTTCCCTTCTTTTCGTCTGGATTTCCAGCCTTGGAACCAGGGCATCTGTAGAGAAAGACATTATTTTTGTTCAAAAGGTTTGCATGTACTCAGACATTTTTTAACTTAAACCCATCTCTACCCTCTGAGTTGCAGTGATCATGTTCTCTCCAGTCCAGCCAGATATCGGAACAAAGGGCACAGTCGCAGCCTCGTAGCCGATCTTCTTGAGGAAGCCGCTCACACCTCGAACCACCTCTTCAAAGCGTTTCTGGCTGTAAGGGGGTTCAGTCAGATCCATCTTGTTCACACAGACGATGATCTGCTTGACCCCCAGAGTGTATGCCAGCAAGGCATGCTCTCTGGTCTGACCGCTCCTTGACACACCGGCCTCATACTCTCCTTTCGCTGCAGAGACCACCAGGAGGCCAACGTCAGCCTGAAAGGACAATGATATAGGTGAAAATAAAATACATATATAGCAGGAGACGTAAAGTACTGAAAATATATACTGCTTACCTGTGACGTCCCGGTTATCATGTTTTTGATGAAGTCCCGGTGGCCAGGAGCATCAATGATGGTCATAGTGTATTTTTGAGTGTTAAATTTCAGCAGAGATATATCAATGGTGATTCCTCGCTCACGCTCAGCTTTCAGTTTGTCCAACACCCAGGCAAATTTGAAGGAACTCTTCCCCATCTGTGAAACAACATAAAACAAGTCTCACAACAGGTGTTGAAACATTTTACAGCAGGGTGTTTCCCCCTCTTCCTTACCTGTGCTGCAGCTTTTTCAAACTTCTCCAGTTTTCGCTGATCGATGCCACCACATTTGTAGACGAGGTGGCCGGTGGTGGTCGATTTGCCGCTGTCGACATGGCCGATAATCACCACGTTAATGTGAGTCTTCTCCTTCACCATGGCTGAATCCAAGTTTGCCGAACAAACAAAGTAACTGCAGTTTTCTGAGATGAACTAAATGCCTCCACGCTTTCAACTTCTTCTGTTCAATGATTCTGGACCGTGACAGTGGCTTTATAAGCTCCACGTGGCCACACAGACACATGATTGAAGGCAGGTGTGCTGTGGTTAATTAAGCTTAATGAGTGGCTGATGCCTGTTTGGTAAAAACTGAATATTTGACACTGTTAAGTAACCTGAACACCAAAGTAATTAAATGCTGTAAAATAATTCCTCACGGATGTTATGTTTCGTGAACAGCAGCGAGAAGGATATAAATTGAATCTTTAATCAATGTGCAGCAACAGGCAGTTACAGTCAGTTGATCCAACACACCTGTCTGTTAGATGAGCTCATTAGTCACTAATGATCTCAAATTACAACCAGGTGTGTCATTCAGTCTGTGAAGTAAGGTCTCCGTAGAGAAATCCTGACTGGCCACACAGCATGAAGGGAAAATAAATATATACATATTAAATATGTAGAAGTGACTATAATATAGGAAGACAAGAAGCTAAATATAGATCCCACCTTCACCCATTGTGCTAAACACTCAAAAACCTATAGTTTAGGGGAAGATGCCTTCTAATAAATGTCTTACTTCATCTTCTTACAACTAATTGCACACATGTAAATAAAATCCTTCTTTGAGGGAACAATTGTGGGTGAGTTCATAGTGAGATGGCAATAAAATGTACCGATGTTCCCTAACTGTAAGCTGGTGTATTTCTTTATTTGCTGAGGCCTATTTTCTAAAATGAAACATCTTTTTCACATTCAAGGCTTTTGAAAACTTCAGTTCCACTGACTCACTCTGGGGTCAACATGGAGGGTCAGATGCCACATTAGCGCCCCCTACAGCCTCTTTAAGGTTTACATGAGCTTTTTGCTCAAGGACACTTCGGTAGAGGGAATACACGTTGGACATACAACCTGTTATTATACCTAAAAGGCTTCAAGCAGTTAAAAGTCCTACTTATAACTGCGCTGTGAGAGATTTTCTTACTAGGCTCAGTTATAATCTAATGGAAGCGGACGTTAAAACCCATCACCGGGTCACCGCTGGCGGGCGGGTCCATCTTCAGTTAGAGTATGAAGGTGAACACCGCCCACCTCCGCGCTCAGAGGTGGAGCAAAACGAGCCCCCCTCTCGTTTGACGGCCACAGTGACGCTCAGTAACTAACCCGGAAACAGCGACCAGCAAATCGCGTTTCTTCTTCTTCTTTCAGTCCCGTACCGCTGGCTTTCTAGCGTGGTATCCAGACCTCGACTCCAGTGTTTTCTCCACGAGCATCAAGGTAAAAACAGAGGAAACATACTACAAAATACTACTTTATGTCGCATTTTGTCTGTCTTCTCAACTAACCTCCTTTGCTGCCCACCGGTTGCCATTCAGCCTGGCTTGTTTTGAGTGTTACATTAAAATTAGTTATGAATCATAAAACGTGTCCGGCGAAAATCCGACCCACGCATTGCAAAGTTACTATAAAATACAAATACAGTGGTAGAGAATTTGTGTTTAGTATTTTTAAGTTGCATCCTCGATGCTCCGTTAACTTCCCCTTTTCAGAACAGCGGTCTGAAGGTGGACGTTAGGCTGCACCGATAGCTTTTCCCTTTATTTGACCAGAGACACTGGCTGTTTACTAAGCTTTATCAGGTGTGTTTGACATCGACCACTCTGCAGAGACAGGTAATGTATTCGGGTATAAAGTAGCCTGTGGCTCAGAATAAACACCGCTCTCTTTACATGCACCATCATGCACCATTAAAGGAAATGCACACACACACTGACAGCTGGTTGGAGCTGGTTTGTCTTTAATTATTTTTATTCTGATTAATGCATGATGATGATAATAATACAAAATGTCACAGGTGTCTAAACTGTGGTCCTGGTTGTAGCAGAACCATAATGTAAAATTACTTCCTGAATTTAAACTCTTAAATTCAATAAAAGTACACAAGTACTATCAGATTATTTACTTAAGTAATGCAATATTGCTGCTTGTCTTATTTTAACAGTTTTATATACAGTTTAATATACTATTTAGTAATTAATCAGGCAGGTCATTTTTAAATCTGACGCTGCAAAATGCAAGTAAATAGATGTAGTGTCACAAAAAAGCAATATTTCCCTCTTAAATGTAGTATAAATTTGCATTAAATGGAAATATCCAAGAACTTGTTCTTAAAAATTGTACTTAGTCTGTGCTCTGGGACCTACCTAGAGTCCAATGTTAAAAAAAAGTTTTCTCTTTGCGTCAGTAGTCTGCACAAACCTACCCTAGCATGGAAGTCTTTCCGGCCAGTCTCTGCAAAGGCTGTGAAAGTGGAAGTGAAACGTCCCAGAAAGCCGGATTTGATGGTTTGTTAGGCAAGTGCAGCCCTGTTGTGGTTGTGATGCAACCACAACATTAAATTAGTCTCAAAAGTCTCACGGTCCCCGCTTGGGCTGGTTTGGAAAGAAATACATCTTTAGGATGTGTGTTGAGGGGAGAAAAGACTCCTGGTGTTTTCCTGTTAAAGGTATGCTGCACTTTTATAAGTCAGGAAACCTTGATTTGTGAAAAGCTCCGTCTGTCTTGAGGAACCCAGGAGATAACATGCCTCCAGGTTATTTGAGTTGTCCCTCTTTTGCAATATGTCCACTGCACATTTTCAAAGAGGGAAGTATCGCCTTTCTCTGTGTTCTTTAGCAGATGGACATGCATGTCTGCTCTCATAGTTTTGAGTATGTGCTCTGGAAAATACAGGTCGGACTGTGAGACGTGGTGCGACTTGTCTCGTACTCTTTCTGCAGCGGTGTGAGGAGATGGGAGGATAATGGCTGTTAGTCTACAGCTAATTCTTCCATGTTTTGAAACATGTATTTCATGGGTTCAGGCAGTAACCAGTGGGAGCTTTTTTCTCACAAACTTGTTTTGGTAGTGGAACAAGCATGGGAATATGGCTCATAAACCCCCGTCTCATTGCAGGAGGCTTGAACCTTCATGAAATTAGACATGTACTGCATCATTTGTCGTGCAAAGCAAACATTAGAAGCCCCCCGGATTAGGAGAAGATTCTTTTTTTTCATCCTTTACATGTCACTATTTAGTTATAATCTGTCTGTAATCTTGTCATAAAGCTTTTGACTCCCAGTCTTTTTCCTGCGTGAGGATGTTGTTGACATTAGATAAGGCTTTTTTTGTCAATGCTTTACACCAATGTTTGCATTATGGGTGCTTAAATAACAATCGGGGGGGGGCAGAGATGTGTTGAATCTGTTTACAGCAGTCTCTCATTGTGCGAACGTAACGAACCCTGAGGAAGCTGTACAGTAGATAAGGGTAGCATGGGCTGATAGCATGAGGGCGGAGTCACTGTAACAGTAGTTCATGTAAATAATTTAGCATTTTTCCAGGAGTCCTCCCAATGCGTGACCTTTAAGGGCAAAGCTGCTCTGTTGTTTTCATGCCACAGACTTGCAAACAAATTTAACACTCTGTCCATACATTAGAGTAAACAGGTTGGACGTTATCTCATTAAGGAATATTCTTGACTTCATTGGAATGTCACAGAGTCGCCAAGGGGTCCAGACCCCTCTGTGCGACCCCCTCCCTTGAACACACCCAGCGTGGCTGAGCTGCCGGCTTCAGGTTGGGTTACTGCAGTTATTCTCGGTATGAGGTTCACTGTCGTCTCCTGCTGACAGTCGGACTATTTATTGTACTTCCGGCAGCAAGTGGATGCACTTATGCTGAAAGGGCTCATCTAGTTGAGTCATTGTTGTAACAGGTAATGCAGCGTTGTGTGGTGTGGTGCGGCACGTCGACGATGATCGAATGAATTTATTCCTTTTTATACTATCTCCTTTTTATTATGTGCTCGTGTAGGTTGCAACACTTGTGCAATGCAGCACAGTCCACAGCAGCTTCAGGAGACGACCACAGACTTGAGCCAACACCTCTCTGACACGGGGCCCCGCCAAAAACCATGTTTTCAGATTTAGAAATCTGTCTGCGTCACATTGTTAGCGTTGTTGCGTCTCCACACTCACTGCAGGCAGCACGCTAGGTCAGGTGCTGCTGTCTGAGCTTCATGCACAACAGAGCCGTATTGATCCCTTTCTGTGGCATTCTGCTGTTTGTTCACTTATTTGGATTAACTTCCTCCAAGTGTTTTTAGCCCGGTCAGCGTTCTGCTCTTACGCCATTATCATGACTTGGAGATTTAATGGCTTAAGCATTGTTCCTTAAATGCTTAGAATTGTTGTTTTTCATACATTTTTCTTGCAAATACTTCGTTTAGTGGTGTGGAAATATTGGCAATGAATACCCGAGTCAGCGTTTTCATGTACTTGTCTGTGCTATAGGAGTAATCTCATTTGCCTCTTGACTGCGCGCACACACACTCCCTCTTCCATTGCTACTGCATGTCTGCTCTTGTTCATAAAGCAAATCATAGTTGAGATGATGACATGACGTGCGTCACTCGCTGGGAAAGGCTGACTGTGCCCCCCCCCCCCCCCCCAAGTAGGCCGGCCCGCTCCTTCACACGGCTGAATTATTAGAGAGCAGATATCACAAACGACGTCTTGATTTAAAGTTGCAAGTCACCGTGTACCCTAAAAGTTGTCCCTGGTGTTAATGACTGCATCAGCGTTTATGGACCTGATGAAGTGTCCCTGCGGTTGAGTCCACTAACAGATTTTGTTGGTTAACACACACGCTGACTGCCTTGCTGTTAAGCAGAGAAAGATGGTGTGGCAGTGGAGGTCCTAGCTGTGGTGGTTTGTGTTTGCAGCCTTTGGCGATGGCGAGTCATATACTTTTGGTGTGTGTGTGTGTGTGTGTGTGTGTGTGTGTGTGTGTGTGTGTGTGTGTGTGTGTGTGTGTGTGTGTGTGTGTGTGTGTGTGTGTGTGTGTGTGTGTGTGTGTGTGTGTGTGTGTGTGTGTGTGTGTGTGTGTGTGTGTGTGTGTGCGCGTGTGCGCGCCAGTTTCTGATCCGCAGCGCTGGCTGTGCTGGTAGACTCGAGCATTCCTCTCAACGAATCTCACTTCGGTCCTGTGATGTTGGCTTAACTGAAGCCCTAAGCGTGCACATAAGAAGAAGAGAGAGGGAGAGTCTCTTTTTATTTTTTTCCTCCAACAGGATGCTTTCATTTGTTGCCTCCCATATGCAGCAGCAGCAGCATCGTCAGAGTAAATGTGGTACAAAAGCAAAGTGGACTTTGCATAGAAATTCTCAACATGATGCTATGAATAACCCACTCAAAAGGAAAACAAGCTGTCACTTTGTGTGCCCCCCCACCCCCACACCTTTCACACACACACACACACACACACACACACACACACACACACACACACACACACACACACACACACACACACACACACACACACACACACACAGAAACCACCTCCAGGCTCAAATCAGAGAGAATATACAGTACAGATCAGGAGGTTTTTCTCCTTTGACAGCAGTTAAGCAATTATTTGGTTGTTCTCACATCAAATCACGGTGGCATGTTTTATTATAGTGTGTTAACCCAGGCAGGCATGAGATGCTCATGTCAGTGGACACACAGAGCAGGGTGTTACCACAGATGGCAGATCAGCATGCGAGAAATTCAGCTTTTGCATGAAACTGTTGCTGCGCTGCCCCCGCACCAAACCGCCGTCTTCACGTGGTGTTATAACTGTAAAAAAAACCAACATGTCCTACTTTCTTTTTTTTTTTACCCACCTGCCTGTGCATTCATTAAATCATGTCTAAATTGAGGAACGGATGTATGAAAGTATGTAGTTACATGTATTATGATATTTATCATAGTCAAAGCTGTAGAAACCTGGACCAAAGGAGAAGAACGTACTCACAAACACTCACTATTTTTTATTTAACATGTTATAACATCCCTGCTCCGTGGTTGCCCGGCATGGTGTGAACCGTTTGTGAACCCAGCTGAGAGTCATGAGCCCTCAACAAGTCATCTGTTGTGACATTTCAGTTGGAGGATCTCCGTGTAACTGATCTGAATGATGAGGCTCCGTGGGCTTCAGTAACCCAGTCGATGGAGATCCATCCTCGTCTCTCAGCTCACCAGTCGAGACCGGGGGGGGGGGGGGGGAGAGATACAAGTTGTCATGGTAACTTGAGTTCCAATGGAAGTTTCATTCGGTGGTGTTGAAACACAGCGAGCACTGATTTCTATCCCAGTGTCACTTGCTTCAGTCCCCCCCCCCCCCCCCCCCCCGTTTACACCACTGAGGTTAGCCTAAATAAACCGGCGTGTGTGTGTGTGTGTGTGTGTGTGTGTGTGTGTGTGTGTGTGTGTGTGTGTGTGTGTGTGTGTGTGTGTGTGTGTGTGTGTGTGTGTGTGTGTGTGTGTGTGTGTGTGTGTGTGTGTGTGTGTGTGTGTGTGTGTGTGTGACACACACAGGCACCGCATACAGTATGGATCCTATTGATTCCACGGTGGCCTGCTTTAAAGTCAGCACTCATCTGCAGCACACCCACCACAGTGTACAGCAGGCCCACACATGTTGGCCCACAGTTATTGACCCCTTCATGTGGCGGACTTAATTAAAACCAAACAGATGTACTCTGTATGTTGACGTATTGCTGCGACATACTGAAGATGTGAGAGCACAAGATTTCAACTTGTCTTTGCTCCTTTTTAACAGCAGCGGCGTGGAGACGTTGCAGCCTCGTAAATTACTTCTTGTACACAAAAACATTCAAGTCCAGTTCTGGTGTGTAGCTACCGAAATGACAAATATAAAACGGAGAAATGTGCCCTTTGAAGCAGCAGGAAGCGAGCGTTCGGTTCAGAGAGAGCTGCACTGAGCAGTGTTTGTTTCATCGCCTCTGATCATGTGGGAATAAAGCAATATCCCACCAGTTGTGTTGGTAAACAAGAGCTTGCTGTGAGGACTTTACTGAAGTTTTGTCGTGTGATTTTAAGGTTATTGAAATTCAGCTCCACTGCCGTGCCTCCTCTCCTCCCATGACATGGTGCTTTTTATTTCAATGACTAGTTTAAAGTCTTTGCTGAAGACAAAGAACTCATCATGTGACTGAGTGGATGCCTCGTTGCATGCAGTGCCACTTCACTGTGATCTCATCGTGTGGGTCTTTTCCCCACAGCGGCACTGAGGTGGATGACGGTGTTCCTATAAACGGAGAAGCCACAAACCTGATGTTTGCCACAGCCGTGTTCATAATTAAATAAAACATTTGATTTAAGTTCCTGGAAAGGAATTACTCAGCGTTTTTCCTCACTTTTTGCAGCGACGGAGAGATAAAATAATCAGCATGTTGGCGTCAGCGTTGAGCTCAAAGTGCAGCTCACAGAGCCGCTAATATGGCTGTAAAGTCTCGTTTGAATAAGCAAAAGCACCTCGTTAGGTATTCTTATTTTCTCTTCCTCAAATTGTGAATGATGTTTCTTTTCTTTGACAGATAAAGTAAATAAAATCCATGAACCCTTTTCCACTACGGGAACAATCCGCGTGTTATTTTTAATGCTCGTGACTCCATCATTCTGATAATCCGGCCCGTGTTTGTCGAGTTAATTTCCTGGAGAAACACACCGCGTCCTTTAGTTCCCCTCTTGAAGTGCTAATGCAGCGTAACCCCTGTAACCTCATATGCTTATTCAAGGGAGGATTTGGCCTTATGTTGTGGCCCCCAGCTGTAGGCGTGATGCACAGCAGACTCCCATGATGCCCGGCTGCCACAGATGTCACCCAGAATGTCCCCTGTGACATGTCAGCTGTAATGGATTAGGAGCACGTCGTGGTCAGTTTGCATGAAGGAAACGCTCCGTCAGAACGAGTTATAAGAAGACTATTTTATTGGCTCTTGTTATTCTTAGAATATAGTCTACTTCTCGCTTTTTCCTCTTGAGTTTGCCCTTTTTCACGGTGTCTTGTTTGCGTCCCCTATCGCTTCTTCCTCAGCTCTCGCTGCTCTGGTGGGTTTAAAGTTTCAGGCTTTGAAGTCAGATCACAATCGTGCGTGACCAAACACCACTACTATGGCCGTGCATTTGTATGCAGCCCGGTGAAGAGAGCAGAGCCTTTGGTCCTAACGGTCTCACACTCTACTGAGCTTGTTCTCTCAATCAGGGCATGTGAGCGACTTGTAACAACGAGCTTGTGGCTCACAGAGACTGTGTCGAACTGAGCTAGAAGCTAGATGTGTTTTTAGAGAATAATGTTTCTTCTAACGTCTCAAAGTCTTAAGCTTTCCTTGGATTAAAGGACATAAACGTGAGCTGGATTTGAGTCATTGTGCTGTAGAGCTCTTACAGGAAGAAAAACCTGAAATGAATCAGAGGAAGTGTTACACAATAGGATGTGGTGTGTTTTTTTTATGTGCACCTATTTGTTCCATGTTTTATAAAAACACTGCAATCAGCCCATGTTTCACAAGGAAGGTATAGACTCAAGAACAGCCCTGAAGTATGCAACACATACTTCACATGATACCTGCAGTTCCCCTTTTTGTGTGATTTTACTGTCTTACCCCCGAGTTTAAAAGAAGTTTATGAATGTTATCGCATGCATTTGTTCGAGGTGAAGAGAGCACCGGTTGTGTTCAAGTGTCATTAGTTCCACTGATGATGCTCAAAAGGAAGCAGTCCGTCAGGTACTTTAGACAAACGAGAGGAAACCTTTTCAGTGGATTTGTGTGTTTTTTTTTTTTTCTTCTCGTAATGATGCCACAGTTTGACTTTAACGGTTGCAAAAGACCCTGAAATGTGCTTTTTTTCCCCCTCTGGTCTGAGATTGTCATCCGTGTTTTGTTCCTGTTGACTCTTGTTTCAGAGGCTGACCTCTGGTGGAGGACTGTGACCCGGGGCCACCTGCCAGGCTGGGCTTCCCTGCTCCTGACCGACCGTCTCACAGCTCCACTGCTGGTAAGACCTTCGGTGTATTGAATGTCATTAAATGGTGAAGAATCGGAAGATATCTGATTTACAAAAAGCTATCCTAATTTGAATCAACGTTTGAGAGGTTGTTGAGAATAACAAGGCTAAATACTGTGTGTTACGTCTGCATTTCTCCCATTGTTTCACACTAATTTGGGTCATAGTGCGCACTGAAGGACTTTGACTCAACTGCCATTTAGAGAAATGCCTCTATTCATTCAGTAACCTTGCTTTCTTTCCACTGGTGGTGTTTTCCATGCAAGTGTGGGCTCAGCATAGCTAGGACCAGTTTATGGAAATATCTAAATACAGTTTGCATGAATTGCACTCTAATTTTGCCCCTGTACGTTATGCACACAGCTCCTTCTGTGTATTCAGATTGACTAGAGAAATAGATACAGGTCACATTTTTAACTAGGACACTGTCGGCTTTAGTCTGAATGCAACACTGCATTGCTCTCTATGGACATTGTGCCCCAGCTGGCGTAGAGTCAAACCTCGGCAGAACTGCCGTCTCTTAAACTCCTTCAGTCTGAAGGGAAACGACGAAAAAACCCATCTTAAAACCTGTAAAAATCCCTTCAAGACGGTTTCTCTTCAGGTTGTTGTGTTGAGGAAAAAGACTCGCACGCCATGTTAATAAAATCAAGACTTTATTGTCAGTCATCACCTAATCTGATGTTTTAAACGCGATCAAGAGAACCGTAGGAGTAGCTTTGGTGCACCGATACAAAGTAGACGTGTCATTATGTAAGAACGCCCGTGGTATACCTATTATAGTCTTAATGTAGCCCGCTGTGGGTGGATGTGTAATGCTTGCTCAGGAAATGAATTGCATTGTGGGCCATAGAAAGGAGTTGAGTAATGTAGGTGCTCCCAGCTTCCTGTGTTTGTGTAACTACAGGGTCACGGCTCAGCTCTGACACGAGACCACGCTCGAGCACATTTGACTTGTTTTCATTTAATAGTCGGTTACATTGTGGCGTTTGACGTTTAGTGGTTTCACTCTCATTATAGACCAGTATATTTCAGCAATGTGTAGTTTTTCTGCACATTTTTATTTGATGTTTCACATTAAAAGGATTTTTGTTGTTGTTTTCACCCCCCCCGCTTGCATGTCTAGCCATCCCTGTTGTATTTTCCTCCGCGTCTCCTTGGAGATTGTTACCATGACACAGGCGGCTATCATTCGAGTGGCTGGGCTCTGGTGCTGGAATGTTGTGCCGTTTTGACAGCTAAGCCTCAGGTGGTTTCATATATAGGATCACTAAGTCAGTGAGGTGTGTGTGTGTGTGTGTGTGTGTGTGTGTGTGTGTGTGTGTGTGTGTGTGTGTGTGTGTGTGTGTGTGTGTGTGTGTGTGTGTGTGTGTGTGTGTGTGTGTGTGTGTGTGTGTGTGTGTGTGTGTGTGTGTGTGTGTGTGTGTGTGTGTGTGTAGGCTAATGCCAAGCTGCCGTGCTGCTAGTAAGATGCAAATCTTTTCACAAATATAGCCTGGATGGCTATTTCAGTGAGCACGCAGTCCACAACCCCGTGGCAGTAGATGTGCTGCATTACAAATGGAGAATGGAGCCGAGTTAATGCAGCGGGCCGGGTTTTGTGTGTATGTGTATATATACATACATACACAGGATGGATTAGGCATGCTAAGCCAGGGGGAGGTGTGGTACAGTAGCCTGAGGTGAAGCTTTTCTTGTCTCTCTCTTTGCTGTGATCATAACCGGGTCAATACTGCCCCCCGCTGGTGAAGCCTAGTACTGTTATATACCTGTGCAGATGGCGGCTTGTGAACAGAAAATATTAGGTTTTATTTTTATTTAAAGCTCTAGAATTAAGGATTTCCCCAACTCTCTCTCCCTTGTCTGTTATTTTCTGTTACCATATCTGCCACTAAATACACCACAAGAAGCAGTTTTTGTTTTCGGGCCTATTCACTCAATTTACCTATTTAGAAGGCCTGATGAGATGGTGTGGAAATATCAGTAGCTCCACTCATGACTCAGCATGTGGAAGATGATCCGGCCCCTCTCGACCTCACCCGCTGAGCAGGTAATTTGAGATGATGTGTCTTGAGTGGGTGTAATATGTAGAGTGGCTTGTTATATCAGCTAAAAGCTCCCGGCTTCTCCTCGACCATCTATTATTTACGCCCCTGGAGGGCTGACACTGTATTACTTCCTGCCCGAGTTTTCCCTTTAAGGAGCCCATCAGGCGGCTGTCATTCCTCTGCAGCGTTACAAAGCCTTAATGTCGGGCAGATTAGTATGAAACATGGCAATAACATTTAGTCTGCAGAAATGTCATGTTCGTTTTAATGTGTTTTACTCTGAAATGGCTGCATGTGAACACTGGATGGTGCTCTTGCGTCACGCAGAAACTTGACATGTGGCCTCGAGTAAGAAATACATTTTCTTTGCTGCTATTTTCTGCCAAATTCTGCAGCAAGTGATTGTTCTCCAGACAAGACGTTTCACTGTAACCGCTGCCACTTGTCATTAGCATTTCTACCTTTTCAGCTGAAGCGTTCCTGAAGCCGGTATGTTGATGATAAAAAAACGGTTTTGGGAGTGGTCTTCCCCCTCCGCTCACTCAGTGTGTGTGTGTGTGCGTAACTGTTTTCATCCTCCAGATGGCACTGCTCTCTTTGTGAATGAAGATTCTGGTACTCTTCACTGTGACACTCATCACCCATCCACAACCCTCCACTGGGCCCCACCCAAAATCCTGTTAGGGTAATACAGAGCAGGACAAAAACAACATATTTTAAGGTGAAGCTTATCTGTGTTTCTTCAATTTTAAATCAGGCTTTAATTTGCCTACTTGCGTGAGGCATTGTGCCCCCTGAATGCTCATCCCTAAATACTTCGATAGATTTGGAGGGATGCAGTGGCGTCGGTGAGTCAGTCAGAAGGTCAGTCGTGTAATGATGGTTTCGGGGCTGTTTTAGCAGAAGAATGGGAGATCTTTGTTTGAATGGGTTTAGGAGGCGGCTGCCCTGAGGGAGGTGCGTCAATACTGCCCCCCCCCTCTTAATGATTCCCTAACACATCGTAGGAAGGAGTCAGAGGACTCTCAAGGGCAGGGTGGGGAGCCTTCTGAGCCAGATGTTCAGAGAATAAAAGTGGTAGATTTGGAGTTCCTAAAAACACCATGGACTGCTTTTTACAGCTCTTTTATGTATGTATGTATGTATGTATCAGTCACAAGAGATCTCAGGCTTTTACTAGAGCAGCATCTTCACTCGAGATGATCGTATAAAGGCCCCTGTGGTGTCGGAGGAAAAGTCTCCTCGCTGTCTCTTTTTATTTCCCACATTTCGAATCCATTGATCTGAAATTAACATCAGTCCCGGGCTGTCAGCATTCGATGGTATAAACTGTCGTATTGCTGTGACTGAAGAGTGGCGCTAAGAGCCTCTTCACGGAGCTCCATCTCAATGGAGCCGGCGTTTTTTTTTTTAGCTGACTCTTTGTGTATGTGCCTGTTGCCATGGTTTCCCACTTTTTCCCATCAGGTGCCAGTCCAAAGCGAAGGGGCTAAGCTCGAGGATGAGGCGCTCCCGCTTTCATCCTCCTCCTCCCGGACAAACTACCGGTTTCATGCGTGTTCGTTTGTGCCGATTGGGTTCGTCGAGGAGGGAAAATGTTTCTGGCTGCGGGAGTGAAGATGAGACGGCTGATACAGGATGTCACCTCATGCATCGCTGTCAGTTGTAATGATTAAATCGTGCTGTAGAGGTTTGTTTTGCTAGAATCTGGGTGAAGGGGGGGGGGGGGCATTAGTTTGATGTTTGCAACAATACGGAGGCGTGGCGACGAGGTAATCGAGTTCACCCCCGTAAACAAACAAATGGCAGACGCCCCCTTCTTTCCTCATCATGTGCCCCTTAAGCCATTTTTAGTCAGCTGGGATCGGATTGGCAGGAGATGGTCTGGGGGGGGGGGGGAGAAGTCGAGTTCTGGGGGGAGGAAGAGGATCAGGGGAACGCATGCCAGCCCCATTTGGGAAGTGCTCCCCCATTTTCTGCCTGTCGAATCGGGCCAGTGTCAGCGAGCTCCGGCGGGTCCAGGTCTGGCCGAGTGGGCTAATGCGATGTGGCGTGTCACCCGGGGAATGTAGGTCAAGTTTAAAGCTCTGCTGCAGTGTGACGCCTCTCAATCCCTCCCCTTCACACACACACACACACACACACACACACACACACACACACACACACACACACACACACACACACACACACACACACACACACACACACACACACACACACACGCTCGCAATAACATTCAGCACACGTCCTCACCTACATCACTATTTTCATTGAGACAAAATGAGATATGCATTTTCCTCTCTAGACCCACATAGTCTCAGACATAAACACACATACACCCTGCTGACTCTCCCCCATCCCCCCAACCGTCTCCACACCCCAGGCAAGCTCCGTCTCAGCCTCTCCACGGCGGAGACCACGTGACGCTCCGGTGTCTGCGCCCGGTTGGGGAGGGGAGGGGAGGGCGTTGTTTTTCCTTCCATAGTAAAGCAGCAGGGCACGTGGATCCTCATGCTGCAGCCGTGTAGTGGAATGTCAGCACTATCCCACTCTTACATTAGTAAGCCATCAGCCCCCGAGCTGTTTTTTTTTTTTTGCAGGACGTTGCCGCAGTGCTGGGTTTCAGCTGTGCCCTGCTTCTATGTGTGCTTAATAAAGGGCAGGCCCAGAGCTGGGAGACGTAAAAGGCAGTGCCATCCAGAGGTCAGGCTGCTGCATGGGCGTGGCATTGTTTTGGTGTCTTCACCAAAACAGGCTTCAGCCTCTTTGCATCATCTGCAATCTGCAAATATTTGGGATGTTGATTTTAACGATAAATCCAACATTTTGTTATTTTGTTTATTTTTTTATTCATAGCAAATCATCATATTCAGCTGCAATTAAAATGTAATATTTTGTTCATTATTATAGGGTTGTGATATTTCTTTTTCAGACATTTTTTGATATTTAAAAAATAATGATATTAATGTGAATTTGCTGAGCTGCAGAAAACGCAATCAAATCACATTAAATCACTGAGTGCTCAGTAGTGGAATTTAATATTTCTCCATCGTCTCCAGTCGACTTCACCCCCCCCCCCCCCCCCCCCCCCGACTAATCCGCTGTTTTTGGCGCATTACCTCATCTGTATTAATATATGCATGTACTTCCATGCCTACTACTACTGTACTCGCCCCTCACCCGGAGCTCGCCTCTCATTGGCTGCTGCAATGTTTTCAATGGCTCCAAATTTTTTTTGGGACTCCATGGTTACAGTGAGCTGTTGGGTAGATCGGCTCAGCCAATACGAGAGCTGCGCGGGCTCCTGCTTGTCAGATTCTGCCGCTGGCCTTAGAAGCAGCCCTCCCACCCTCGCAGCGAGCACGCGATGGCTCAGTGGGGGGGTTCAAAACAACAACAAGGCTGTCGTCTGGCTCTCTGTGGTGCCCCGGACATGCCAGCGCTACTTGGTAGTACTACAGCCACGAGGGAGGGGAGGGCTTCGATTCCTCAATCTCTCTCTGATGCAAGTATCTGTGTACTATCAGCCAGCACCTCATCCTTTCACTTACTACGCTAAGCAGCCAGTTACTCAGTCACCAACACAAATTGTCATCTTTTAAAGGGAGGTTCTCAGGGTGACATTTGACTGGAAGAGTTGGGTATAAAAAGCTGTAAAATGTACAAGTTTAATCCGCTCTTTTCTCTGGTGCACTTGAAGATTCTGTGATGGATTTTGAAATGCAGCCACGCAAATCCCCCGTCCTTAAAATGACCTCATTATAAGCAGCACAGGGGAGCAGCGCTGGGCCTGCGAGGCTGCCAGTGTCCGTGTTGAAGCGCCGCCCGGCCCGGCCGGCCTCGGTCTGTGAGCGGCACAAAGGTGGCGGTAGAGGACCAGAGGAGGCCTGGCGATGGTGGGCAGTGCCCACATCATCCGGCAGGGTGGGGTCAGTGACAGCTCTCATCCCTTCTGAGGTCGGATCAGGTGCTGCTTTCAGACAGATAGTGAGGCCACAGCGCTGGCACAGTCAGACATTCAGGTCACATTAGTGGAGGGAAAGAAGACGAGGCTGGACAAGGCAGGTGGGTCTTTGCAGGTGGTCACTGGGTCGAGTGACTAACGGGAGTTACGGTGGCTTTCGAAGTAAATAAACGTAAACATTTTTTAGAGATGGACCACATAAAGACAAAAATAGAGCTGCATTTAACAGTTATTTTTTATTATTTATTCACCTGCTGATTTGCTTTTCAATTCATTCATTAGTCTCTTGGTTTATAAAATGCCCTTCACAATTTCAGTCCAAGGTGGCATCTTTAAACGTCTTGTTTTGTCTGAACAACAGTCTCATGATGTCCACTTTATTGTCATATAAGACAAAGAAAAGCAGCAAAAAGTGGCTGAACAATAAGAATTCGGGGCCTTTTTGCTTAGAAAATACTTAATGATTAATCAAACCTTTTAAAATAGGTCTTATTTGAATTCATTGTTTCAGCTCTAGTCACAAGTGTGTCTTAGTTTCTTCAGTGTGTTGTGAACCAGAGGAAGCATTAACATGTTAAAGGAGCTGCTCGCCTCTCTAACATCTATTAATAGACGCGTCGACCGAGTACCTGGTTACATGAAAGGTAGTTTTATAAATTCTTTGTGTACTCTGTCCATGCTTCACTAATAGAGTCAGGACATGACCCACTGTTTAAGATGCAAGACATGTCACCCCCCCCACCCCCCGCTGATGGTGCATCTCATGCATTTTAAAACCACTCCGTCCAACCCTCTGCTCGTGACTGCTGAGTGTGTACTTTGCTCTGTCCCAGCACCTCCCTGTCTCCCAGTATTACCTGTGCACACATGATTTACCCTGTCACCGCTCGACCCTCACGCAGTCACTTTGGCTCTTCACCCGTCACTCATCTCAGATGACATCCGCCTGCCGAAGTTTAACCTCGGTGTTCATCCGCGTCGGCCCTCCTTCCGCCCCTCTTGGAGGACATCCTGTCCGTCTCTCCGCTCCGTCTCCGAGGGTTAAATTCGGTCTCCGTTGACGGAGCCTGCCGCTGTTTTCTCTGCAAACCATCACAGATCTCTCACTCTGTCATACGTCTGTTGATCGGCACTCTGCTCTCTAGGAAGTGAGAGGACCACCGGAGCAGTAGAGCTGAGGCTGCCACCTCTCGTCGCTCACATCACAGCTGAGGTGTACGCCGAGTACAGATGTGCCTCAGCGGGGAAGCTGTGGATGTGACGGTAAAGTCACAGCGTGACTGCCGAAGCTTGAACACACCAATCATCCTCTTCTTTAACCTGCAAGTCCCCTGAAGCCACCGTCTCATTTACAACACGAGTATAAACTAGTGATAAAGCACTGTTGTTGGGCTAATAACGCAGCCACTATCAGCATAGGTCGACCTTAACGGTAATGCAATTTAGTTTAAAGTTTTTAAACTGGGCAGGGAGGAGTTATTTTTGTTCATACAGCCGCTGTGAAGCGGAGGTTTGTTGGTTACTCATTTGTGAGTGAAAGTCCACAAGACTGCAGTGTTGTTACAAAGCAGTTCAGACTCTGCTTTGGTTTTGGTGCTTCTCCCTGCGTACGCTCCTATCTATTGACTAGTTAAGTGTTTTGATAACCGAGGAATTGCATTTATCAAGAAGTCAGTCTCTCTAGTATAAAGATTTGTCAGATGAAATGATTGAAGACGCCACTTTGAGCTTCAACAGTTCTTTTGTTATTGATTTATCGGTTGATTTGTTTTTTAATTAATAGTTTTGTCTACAAATTGTGAAAATAAAGAAGAACGCAACATTGCATGTCTTTATATTCTTTGTTTCAGCTGACCACCAGTCTAAGACAACAGAATAGTGATTTCACTCACATTTGTCAAAGAAAAGCAGCAAATTCTCACATTTGAAAGGTAGAAAGTCTACCTTTTCAATCTAAAAAGAATTCGATTGAATTATCAATTATCTCAATCTTTTTAGCTTTATAATCAATAATGTTTGGCCGTCTGACTCATTTTCCTAGACTTACATATATTCCAACATGACTCATGGAATGGAATGCATGTGTTTATTATGATATTATATTCTTTAGACTTCTGCACAGACTCTCTGTGCTCTTGTAATTAATTTAAGTTGCTGTACCACATGTACATGTACACATGTATGTGTTTATTTTACTAAAGCATATTCAACATCGATGTTATGTTTCAGCTCCTACGACAAAGACCCTGCGTTGCAGTTTGTTATTTCAATGCACACAAGGTCGAATTCACAAACTCCAGACTTCATAAACGGGTCCTCTTAACGTTTCTGCATGACAACTTCCTTTTACAACCGTTTAATTGGACGTGTCCTGTTATGTGTTATGTTGCTTGCTTCACGTGTAGATCTGATTGTGTGTGATTTCCCTGCGGTGGCTTGTGAAATGGATTACTTTGCATACAACTGCCTGTAAATGCTCATGATTTCTGGGAAGAAACTTAACAAAGCAGAAAAACGTATCTCAGCGTTTCTATTTTTGGGGGGACTTTGTCTTGTGACATCTGGTTTGGCCGTGGCACAGGAAACACACATGGGGGGGCGTGGGGGTCCAAGGGGAGCGCCGGTGTCTGAGCGGCGGGCACATCTGGGGCACCGCTGGGTCCACACAGGCACCAGAGCAGTGGAGCACAGCAGGAGCGAGGTGTCTCACCACCTGCTGCCTTCACTGCTGCATTCCTCCATTAACTGATCCCGTCTCTCTCGTCCTCTGCAGGTATCGTAACATGGGGAACCTACTGAAAGTCTTGACTTGCACAGATCTGGAACAAGAGCCCAATTTTTTCCTGGATTTTGAAAGTGAGTCTTTTTCAAGTGATTGCTCCCTCCTCCTGATATCGATCACATGAATATCTTACCATAACATTATCAACTCTGAAACTCTTAAGTCTTTTCACCCGCTCTTATCTTTAACGCTATGTTCTTCCCAGCGGCAAGAGAATCAAATCTACCACTAGAGCTTCTGCACTTTCCATCAACCTGCCTCTTCCATGTTGGAATGTGAGCAGAATATCAATCAGGGCAGAGTTGCAGCAGAGCCCCCTCCTCAAATATAAAGCACTGAAGTTCAGCTGCTGCATAGCCTAAGGCCCCTCAACACGGCTTGATCCTGCACTGAAGTGTTCTCACACTTGGCAAACCCAGAGACTCAGTCATACCTTTTTGAGAAAACAATGCCTCATACAGCTCGCGCTGTTTCTAGGTGATTTTGTATGAAAAGAACATCGCAATTAAAAATTCAACAAGTACCTCTTTTGCGCAACACTCAATATTGTAACGTTTTCTCTCAATTTACCACATTCTCAGCATTTTATTTTCATTTTCAGAATGCTGTTACACCCTGAAATCATACCTCATGGAGGCTCACATCAAATATATAAATGATGATTTTAAAATCTATCATTTATGATAAATTACAAAGCAAAATAATAAAAATACCGCATGAAGTAAAAAGACTAGACTGCTGTCGATATGAGCTTTGTTTTAGATCCTTCTTCTGCAGGCCAGCAGGAGTTTGCAGTCATCGCACTTGGCAAGGTGTTCTTGCTTCAGGTGGTGGGAAAGGTTCATCGTGTTCTTCATTGCCACATCTCTAACCAAAATATAAAATAAAAAAAAGACCTCTGAAAGTGAACCTTGCTGTGCAGAGAGAGCATAGCTCTTTTTTCATCTGTCTTCTCTTGTCTTGCTCCATTTTCTTCCTCTTTCCAGCGTCAAAACTAAACGCTGGAAAGATTATTTCAGTGAACTCTAATTTGCATAATTAAAAGTTGCCTATTAGACATTCTATTAGGCTTTGCAAGAGTTCCTAGAGCTGCTTTTTACTGTATTATTGAGCCCAGTGTGAATATGGATTTAGTTCCGGTCACATTCGCCCTGTTGTCCTTTGCAGATGCCCAGCCCACAGACGCAGAGCGAGAAGTGTGGGAGCAGGTCGACGTGGTGCTGAAGGACGCTAAGGGGATCCTGGACGAGCTGCAGGCGTACAAAGGAGCAGGGCAGGAGATCAGAGAGGTACACCTGATACAAACATCCACCTCCGACCGACGGGACACAGAGCTGCGGCACAGTTAGGACAGACCGCTGTGCCGAAAAGGCATTGAAGGGATGCTGCTTTAGGTCATGGGGAGATTTTAAGGGCCTTTATTTAGAGTTACGATTTTTATCAGTCATTTCTTTATTGATTGCATCTCTCCTCTTGGCCTTATCACCCACTGAGTCAGTAGATCTTTCTTGGTTTAACAAAGAAGTAAAGAAAAGTCGGCCTCAGTCTGTTTTAAGCTCTGGCCTATAGAAAACATTTTGCATTTAATTTCTGTAGAATAATTGACATCCCATTTTTGGTTTCACACAGACCTACAGTCAGGGTTCAGTCACATGCCTTCTGCAGCCTCAAAAATCAGCAGATTATTAAACTTTTCAGAGTGAACATTTGTTTCCAACTTCTTTATCTGAAAAAGACGTCTCTTTTGAAAAAAGAACTCTCATATACGGACAGTTAAACAACAATACAGCAGAACCAAAGATGTCAACTTTTTTTATTGCTTATCATAACTGGCGCCTACATTACCCACAATGCAACCTAACTGCAGACAATTCGGTCGGATATTTAGGTGTCTTATGTTTGTAGCGGCTAATGTAGCCTTGAACCACTCGCCTCGAGAGATATGAGGTCTAAGAAACTCTCTAACTCCACACCCCCCAGACTTTGTGTTGCTCCTTCTGGAGCCACAAAAGGTTTCATACAAGTTTTCCCCACATATGCAGCAGTACTCTCCAGACTTTGATGTGTCAAATCGGTGCAGTCCTCCCAGATATGTCACTGCACACAGTTATGGGTGCCTTAAATGGTATCTAATGTAAGATTTAAACTAAAAGTCTTTTTTTGGTGTTTGTATTTCCAGGCGATCCAGAATCCAAGCGATGAGGCGTTACAGGAGCAGGCGTGGGCGGCCGTGGTTCCCCTTGTGGGGAGACTGAAGAAGTTCTATCAGTTCTCCCAGAGATTAGGTACGATTCTGTCTCTTCTGCTCCTAAAGGGAACCTTTGTTATGTAGGACGGTTTCTAGTGGAACAAGCTCAGGTGTCCTGTGAGGATTTTCCTCAAACAGATGCAACGTCATGTGTGACGCGAGATCCAAATGTGCAATAACTGGAGCTGTCAACAGTTTTTAGTGCAGTTTATCATTTTAAGCACAAAGTCACAGACGTTAAACCACGAAGGTCGAAAGCGGACGTCCGATATGTAGAAGGTCTTTTCAAAGTGGTGTCACACAGGCACAACCTCCATACATGACCTTAATTGTTTGCATGTGCATCTGCAATATTGACTGCTGAGCTGCAAAAGTCAACAGACATGCGACACACACACACACACACACACACACACACGCACATAATGCACCCCATCCTTATATAAACATGCTTTGAAAACCCCCACAGTCGTGCATTTCTCAACATGCTGCTTGCGCTGCACTGTGCACTGACCTCTGTAGGAGGGGGCTATAGGTTGTTTAATTAGCATGGATACAGGGGGGGATGGGGGGAGTAGGCTTACTGCTCCCTGATCTTCTTATGACCCTGAGGCGGAGGGCGTTGGGGGATGGAGGAGCAGAGCCTTGATGCCCTCAACCCCGTAATCCCAGTGGCGGTGGAGAAGGTAGTCAATGGGAGCAGTGGGCGGCAGAAGCCCGGCGATGGCTGTTATGTAACGCCCCCTCTCAGCCTTGGCCACTGCTCTATTTTGCTGCCTTGACTTTAGGCTTCGGGGGCCGTGATGGGCGTCCGCGTCCTGTCCTACAGGCCGGTGGGTCTGCAGAGCACCACTACCAAGCACGGAAGACGTTATGGAGGGAAGATTATGCAATTGGCTTTGCATTTGAATTGAACAGACAGGTTTTTCCTGCTCCAACTACTAGTTCTTGCATTGCACATAATGCGACATAAAAAATATACATTTTGTAGCTACAAAACAACCTAAAATCCAAGGTGTGATCCTCATATTGCTTTTTTTGTCAGTCAAACCCCCTCAGTATTGATTTTACAGCACTATAAAACAGAATAGCTACAACATTTTGACTTAAATGGTTGTCTTGTATTAATAGTGTGGGTTTGTATATCCTAAGTTAATTAATTTTGTATATCACAGGACTGGGACAGATTTATCCTGCTCCAACTACTAGTTTGCTGACAGAAAAGCACTTATTTTCTGGCTATATGCCTCCCTAGAATCGAAGGTGAAATCCTAATATTGCGTATTTTGTCCAACCAATAGTCATAAACCTAAAATATTCACTTTACAGGAATATGAAACAGAGAAAAGCAGCAAAATGATCATATTTTAGAAGTGGAAACATGTCGACATTGCAACAATGACATTTTTGCTTGATTAATGAAAACTAGTCAGTTATGTAAGGGACAGTTTTCTCGCTCCATCTATTTCTTGCATGGACAACATTGTTGACGGAACAATATAAATGTTCTAGCTGCAGCCCCACAGTTGATGATCAAGATTAAAGTTTTTTTTTTTTCACTGTTATTGACTGAAACTGATCTGATTTAGAGTCAGTCTGGTCCGGCAGACATTGTAGACCAGACTAAAGTCCCGCCATGCTCTGACCCTCCCCTCTCGGCGAGTAAAGCGCCTACATGCCCGCATTCTGCTCGCCTGCTCTGCCGTGACCTGATGAGATCAGACATCCCCCCCCCCCCGCTGCCCCGCCCCGCCCCTCACCGACTTCCCGACATACTAGAGTGGCTCGTTTCTGAAGGCCTGAAAGCAGCTCCATCTTAACTTCTGTTTTGACTGGGACCGAGAGCGGCGGGGGTTAAAAGAAACTGCACCACTAAGGCCATTTTTAATCAGCCGCTTCGCTGCAAACGCTGGCCCCAGCAGATGGGAGTCGTTACCGGATGGCAAACGTGCTCAATTTACTGCACTGCACTGCCAGCGATCTGTCCGTCTCCTACAAGTCCCCTCACGATTATCTTAAGTAGACCGCGCTCTGAATCTGCTCTTTTATGTTGACATGCTCATCGTCATATGTAATCAACAAGAATTATAAAGTACACTTTGGAAAAATCCACACAAAGCGCTCATTTGGTCCCACGCAGGCTCATTGCGTCGGATGTCGAGCTCGTCTGGGTTATGTCATTATCGAAGCCTCTCTACAGCGTCTAGACTGAATTCTGAACACCGTCTGAGTCTATAAATAAAAATTCCCTCTGGGCTTTCAAGGGTTTCTATTATTTTCTTCTTTTTTTTTTACGTGAACAAGACATGTTTGTATGAGGATATTACTTGTGTGGAAGTCATTTCCCTGCTGGTGCTCCTCATGCATGCTTCATTATCGGTCTGTGGGTATGCTACGTCGATGCATGGCACAGGCTTTGTGTTTACTTATTGTCAAAACAATGAGTGTAATCCTGCTTGAGTGGAATCTCGTTCACCCACTCCCCCTCCCCCCCCCCATTTTGTGGCAATGAGATAATTAGTCCCCCATGTCTCATCTGCATCTGAGCAGGAAAGCCTCTCTGCCCCCCCCCCCCCCTCTCAGACTGGCACTGGGCCCTGGGCAGTTTGGACACCACCGCTGCCCCATTATCTGTCTCCATCCTAATCAGGCTGCTTCAGCTGGCGGACGCAGTACGCCGATCACACATCTAACTGCGTTATGATCCACTTTAGGAGCTGTGCTTCGGCCTCGTCCATCGTACACGTAGAAAAAGATCTCTCTGTTGCTCCTCCTCACTTTTTCTCTATCAGAATCATTTTATATAGATACACAGCAGACCTGGATTTAAAGCAGTTTTAGTCTTTAGGATAGGAGCACTTTGGTGGGACGACTTCTGTTTTAACTGTCCAACACACTGACTACAATATTGACAGATGCAATCTATGCCAAATAATTATGCATTTTGGCTGCACGGTATTATTTTAATTATCGATTTAAACGGTTTACATAAAATGGATAAAAAATGCATTACATGACATGTTGTGTAAGTTGTTTTCTTCAAGACATTTTCTTGTTCCTGCCTTCCAGTTGTGATATTTTGCTGCTATAAATCAATGATGAAGTGCAGTATTTCCTCTTTCCTTTGACTCTTTGCATGTAGAGCTGATACTTCAGCTTTTCACTGGGTGCTTGAACGATAAAATATCATCATTCACTCACTGATGACCCGGAAGACTTTAACACACATCAGCCAGGTTTACGGTTCATCCCGGTCCTTAGAGAATGAACCATATATATCTTTCACAAAAAGGTTCAAATGTTTCTGTGGCCGCCCTCTTGACAGCGCTGCACCTCTAACACCGATCTCTCTCTCGTTGGTTCACAGAGGCGGCGCTGCACAGCCTGCTGGGAGCTCTGACCAGCGAGACTTACGACGACCCCACGCAGCACCTGGAGCGGGAGCAGGCGCTGGCCAAGCAGTTCGCGGAGATCCTGCACTTCACACTGCGCTTTGATGAGCTTAAAGTACGAGCATCTCTTTCTCAGACATATCCCAAGTCTCTCTCTCTCCTTTTTTAAACCCCAAACTCACCTTTTGGATGTTGATATGAACTCTGTACTGTTCTCCTGTGATACAAACCAGACCTCTTAGTCGGACTACAAGCTGCTGATGCCCTCGAATTGATTTTAGCTCTGCAATTTTAAACTGCAGCCGGTGAGCGCGTGATTAGCATTTAATTAGAATCCTGATACTGCTCTGCTGTTTATAATACGGTGGACGTCGGTGAAATGGCTAATAAGGCTTATAGCGGGGAAAGAGGGCTGCGAATCGTTGTTGTCCTGAGTCGAGTTCTGCATAATGTAGCAGGTTTCTTAGAAATGCTGGAGGGAGGGGAACTTGAAGAACCCCGAAAACACCAGGAATGAAGCGCGGGTGACGGTCGAATGCCCATTGTCAAAAACATAATTGTGTGAGCACTCATCTGGTTAGACAGTGGCTGAACTGGTTCCCTTTCACCCTCGCTCTTCAGACAGAAAAACCTAAAAAAAAACACCCCGACACCCCCAGGCGATTTGCTCCGACGTCCCAATTAGTGCCCACTACTCAGGCTGGCAAGATAAAAAACATGAAGGTAGGGGGTGCAAGGTGGCATGCCAGGCCTATTCATCAATCTTTCACACCCATACGCGGGCTTCTGACCTAGTTAAAGTGTCTGTGTGGCGTGCGGCCCCTCCCTGACGAAGAAGCCTGTCTCTCCCGGTGCACACAGTGGACACAGACTGAGTACCAGTCTATTGTAGCGGGATTAGCCTGCTGCCAGTGCAGCTTTGAATGTGACAGGCTCATACAGGAATGAGGATAATTAACCACATGATGAGCTCTCACTGGTGGTGACGTGTGAAAGAAGCTCTCTGGTTGGCCGGCTTCTGTTTGAGTTTCAGTTTGGCTTCGCGGTGAAACCAGATCATTCATATTTGTGTAGGAAGTTAACTGACTCCTGTCATTTTTATCTGAGGCTGTAACTTTGAATAACAGGCCTACATTTGTCCCCTCCGTAATGAGACCATTTATACCTTTTTGTCAGCTTCATAATTGTTGACCCCCTTGTCACAAACTATAAGGATGCACAGCCCGACTGCAGCAGCAAAATAACCAAATTGTTCCTGACAGGATGAGCGGGGATGTGGATGTAAAAGGGGGATGAGTGTCAGAGGATTCAAATCCAGTTCAGCAAATAAATCTGTAATTGTATCCGTGTCCCTTTCATGGGATTTTATTTTTTTTACCCCTAAAGCTATGTTTCTGCCTTGTTGGCTAAAGCATTGTGTCATGGCGATGGAAGTGTTTGATCCAGAAGTGAATGTCCTGCTGCAGGCGGTGCCACCCACAGACACGGAGAGAAACTCTGTCTCTCTATTAAGATGCTTTTCTGTTTTGTCTGTCTGTTTTTATTGCAGATGACAAATCCTGCCATTCAGAATGACTTCAGCTACTACAGGAGAACCCTGAGCCGGATGCGGATCAACAACGTACCGGTGAGCACATTACGTCCTCCTCATCTCTGGGCGACTATAATCGATGTTTGTGTAACAACGGATCATTGGATTGACTCCTTGCATGTGAGAAGTAGTTGTGAAATTGACAGAATTATCACCCAACGTGATAAACAGCGGTAGCATTTACGTCAGCTATCATTAGGTTCCGCAGAGACGACTGAGTTTATTTTAATAGAATAATGTATAATAAATAGTGCATTTCAGTGTTCAAGCAGTCTGTAATTTCGTATTCCTTTTTAATGTTTCCACGGCGTTGGCCCTGATCCAATGCATAAATGTGCGTCATCGTGATTCGTCTGTACTCAGACCCGATATTGATTGAAGCCATCAGTTCTCATTAGAATCCCAGCTCAGTTCAGAATGCAGGAGCGATGAAGGAAGTTTGCAGACTGTTAGAGCCCCCAGGAGTCAGGAAGAGTGAGGCAGGGAGCGTCTCGCAACAGGAAGTCGGAGCCCCGCGGGGAGTTTGAAGCACAAAGTGTCGGGCAGCGGCGCGTGGCGCCAGTAACTGATCCCAAATCAGTGGCGTGGCCCAAACCCTCTAGAGATGAAACGCCTAAATCCAGGTCAATACAGTAGATGAAACCCAAGACAATAAAACCCCTAACAGTCCTCAGTGTTTCAGATTCATGCATTTAAATTGAGAATGTCGTTACTACCAATGCATGTAGCGCTGGTAATGCAAGATGACATCACCAAAACTGTCAGTTACGAGCTCGTCCTTATGTCTTCATGTTTATAGCTCGACATCTATAAGGTCTGATCTAAAAGGCAAATTAGCGACCCCCTCAGTTAATGTATTATTTGTGTTTTTAAGTGCCATAAAACTGAAGCAGCTCACTCAATACCATTTAAGTGGATGTTCCCTGTATTTATTACGGACAATAGCTTTCATATGAAACTCAAGGACACAACCACTCTCCTCATGCATGCTGCACTTCAGATATACCTCTTCATTCAGCAGCTCCAGAGACTTTAATGCAGGAATCAGTGGGATTTCAGTGTTTCTGTCTGTGCAGAACGAACGGCTCTTAGTTTTGACCGTCTCACGGGAGGTTTCATTCTCCAAACCAGAGTGTGCCATTAGGCAAATGGGCCCAGACAAGTTGTCGTTAGGACCTGTCACTGCTGGGAGAGGCTCAGGCTGCCGTCCTCTCCTCGCACAGTCGCCGCTCAGACGACTGAATCATTCAGACATCTGAGATGAAACATATCTGTCCCCGTGGTAACAAAGTCTTTGAGCTGGTGTGTCATCATTTGTTGAAACATAAATTGGTTTGAATTTTTTGGGGGGGATTATTCATATTCTGTCAGTGTTCTCACGGAGAGAAACAAACAAAAAAGGCAGGAAATGATCTTATTATTTAAATATGTAGACAAATTTAGAACCGGCTGTTCAAGAGACACCTTGTTCTTTGTAACCCGGCAGGTGTTTTCAATGTCTCGCTCAGCCTGAAACTATAAAGCAGCAGGATCTGTTAGTCAGCTGGGAAACCAGGAGGAGCAGCAGGGCTCGCTGATGCAGTTTATGTCAGTATTTCTCAGTTATGATTTTATTTAATTCAATTCCTTTTAATGTGCGATCTATCGGGGCTGCGTGACAACGACGAGCGGGACGCCAGACAAAACATCCAATATTTCCAGATGTTTCATGCTTCCTTAAGAGGTTTCAAATAAGATTAGCTCATTATCTATTTTAATAACAAAACAACAGCTTTTTAAAAAGCTTTTCTCCAGCAGTTCAGACATGTCACTCATCTGTTTAATCTAAAGATATCAATCCACACTCTCACAAAGCCTATCCTTCAGCTCACCAGGATGGATGCTTTAATGGTGTTTTTCACGTGTGTATTTGGAGTCGGACACAAGAGTCCTCTGACGTCTCTGTTCTGTTGCTGACCCTGACCTTTGACCTGAGGAGATGCAAGAAAGAAAGAAAGGAGTTTTACCGTTATTGTCTTTTAATGATTTTCAGGCGGAGGGTGAGAATGAAGTCAACAATGAACTGGCCAATCGGATATCTCTGTTCTACGCAGACGCCACGCCCATGCTGAAAGCATTAAGTGACGGCACAACAAAGTTTGTATCAGAGGTGAGACTCGCGGAAGGAAGCAGTGAACACTTTGAAGAGATATGTGAAAGCATCCTCTCATTTCTTTTTCTGTCTTTTTTTTAATTTTTCTTACAGAACAAGAACCTGCCCATCGAGAACACAACAGTCTGCTTAAGCACGATGGCGAGTGTGTGTAAAGTGATGTTGGAAACACCGTAAGTGACTCACTGCATCGCTAAGAGCCGCTGCAGTTCTCCTTCTTTACGTTCTTGTGTTTAATTCCTGCTTTGTGTCCTTTCAGGGAGTACCGCAGCCGGTTCGCCAGTGAGGAGACGGTGTCTTTCTGCCTCCGGGTGATGGTCGGGGTCATCATCCTGTACGACTACGTCCATCCTGTCGGAGCTTTTGCAAAGTCCTCCAAAATCGACGTGAGTACAGTCATGTTCAGTGAAGACGTATTCAAAACCTTATTTAAGTAAAAGTATGTACATTTTATCAGCAAAATGTACTTGAAATTATGGAAAGTACTCATTGTGCAGTAAAATGTTCCCTCAGTGTTTTATTATCGTGTATATGATGTTTGTGGATTAATGTTACCGCTGCATTAATGTGTATGTTTAAGGTTGTGCTAATTATAAACTCCTTTATGTTCTGTTGGGTAGTTTAATCAGTGCGTCTTATTCAATAAGAGCATTATATGTTTGCAGCGTCTTCCACTAAAAAGTTAAATAGTGCTCATGTACAACTCTGTGCTTTCATATGAGTGAAAGAGGCCCATCGGGAGGGCTTTTAAACACTTTATTTAGCTTTAGAAAAACATTATAATTCATAATTATCATCATTTATAGGTGTTAACTGGATAGGAAGGCTATGAAAAAATTGTAATCTGGAAAGTACCTACAATTTAGTTAAGCAGAAATAACTATTTGCAGTTGATGTAGTGGAGTAGAAGTATAAAGTAGCATCAAATGGAAATACTCAAGTAAAGAACAATAACCTCAGATGTGTACTTTATTACAGTACTGGAGTAAATTTACCACCACATGTTGGCTCCACTATACCACTTCTCAGCTCGCTACATAAAGCTAACTCCGTGTTTCTTCCTCCGCAGATGAAAGGCTGCATCAAAGTCCTCAAAGATCAGCCTCCGAACAGCGTGGAAGGCCTTCTCAACGCTCTCAGGTAAGCTCGTGTTGAAGTCAGCCCAGCATGTAATGTGATTGGAGCAACAGTCGCGGCTTTCATTGAGAAGGGAGCAGGCTGCTCACGCTGTGAGTTGAATGATATCGGTGCCTGTTCATGAGCAGCAGACAGACCGCTCGGTTTATTTCCCTCCCCCGGCCGTTGGCACAGTCGGTGACTCATTCTCTACACGGTCCAGCCGGGATTCAGTCAGCTGTGAGCGCTCTGTGCCAGATCCGGGTTGGGTGTCGAAGCCTCTCCATGAAAGACCAACTACATCTGACGCCTCGTCCCCCTATGCAGTCTCCCAAATATCCCCCCTTCCCCCCCCCCCGCCTCGCCTAACGCTCACAGCTGCTGGAGATGACGGGGTCATTTCTGCGGTGACCTCGCATCTGTATCTCTCTCTGTGTTTCGGGGCCCGCCGGCGTTACCCGGTCGCATGACGTCACTCGCATGCAGAAGTGGCCAGATTTCATCTCTGATCTGACAGAGGATGACAACATTTTGTAGCTGTACGCAGCGGTGGAAAGTAATTAAGTAAATGTATTCAAGTTGTGTACTTGAATAAATATAACTTACTCATGTATCTTTTAATGATACTTTATACTTCTTATGAAAGTGGAATATTGTTCTTTTTACACCGCTACAGCTGTAGTTGCCCAGACTAAGATTTTACATGAAATAAATATAAGATCATAAAATACTTAGTTATAGATCGGCCATACAACAATGTGATAAGTAGAGAATGGGCTCTTAGAAACATCGTATCAGTGTGGAAACAGTTTCCAAAAAAAACCCTCAAAAATGGTGCCATTTGCTATATAATCACGTGACAAGACGTTACAGTAGACTGTGGCTGGTTTAGCCGCAAAATATGTAAAGATTGACAAGATGAGCACATCTGCAAGACGAGCGAGCAGTCATGCCTTTCAAACGTAATAGTGTCAGTAACTAGTGCCCCGTCATAATAGCGCGCACTGGGGCCAGTCAGAATTATATTATGCAACTGGGGATAATCATTTTGCTTAAATGGGTCCATTATTGAAGGAGAGCGCTGCAGACTGCAGCCGCTAAACATGCCGCAGTGTAATCGCTCGGAGCAATTCTTCATCGTCGATGTACGTCCAACAGTGCTTGTTTTTGCCACAGACCGACTCGGATTGTTATTATAAATGTCTGACAACATCCCTAAAGAGAAATAAGCATTTCTCTTACTTTTGCCTTGATCCCGTCTGTTTGTTATTGCGTTCGAACAGAAGTCTCGTTCTGAGATCTCGCGTCACATCCTCGTTGTCGAAATCCGCAGAAAATTCAGCCAAGATGTTGAAGAACTTTTAGAAAACACTAAGCAACACTTCCTGTAGTCCAACACATCAAACTATGACAAAACCCGGCGCTCTGCTCTCCTCTCGTTGTCTTCCTGCAACAAGTCGCGTGACACAAACCGACCGCATCGAGCGAAAGGTGACGAAAGATGTTTTATTTCTCTGTGGGGTTCTTTCCATAATGTTTTCAACATCTGTATCCTTCGTCCACCTCTGGATGAGATCACTGATGTGTTTTTTTTTGTTTTTTCTCACCTGCAGGTACACAACCAAGCATCTGAATGACGAATCAACCAACAAGACTATCAAGAGCATGCTGCAGTAGACTGAGCTGCTACAAACTGCTTGCCTCACACACCCTGCTGGGGGGAGACGCCACTCTCCTGACTGATGTCGGTGCACAGAATGTTTTTGTTGCTTTTCTTTTAGTTGATAATGGAAAAAGAGCTACAGCTCCGCCCTCTTTTTTTTATATAATGCAAAATGCTACTGCCATTATGAACGTCTTTTTCTGTGCCAAAAAGATGTTGCTGGGATGTGATGTTTTCGATGAAAGGCCATGCGACAATGGCAGCTAATGAAAGCATTGTGGTGTTTTAAAACTTGTTTTTCCCTCTATAAGGGACGGGAGTGCTTTGACTTGAAAATTTAAAAGAGAGAGATATATATAGAGAAGTATATATTATTTTTGTTTGATTCGTTATTTAATATTACATCCTCTGCATGATAAAAATGATGTCTTTTCCTTCTATTTAAAGAAACTAATGGTTCAGTTTAATTTGTCTGCTCAGTTGTGCATTATTACATGTTTTGTTATTGAAATGGTACCTGTCAAAATGAGATTCAAGAGTACTGGTTTTATATTTTTTATAGGTTTTAATTTGTGCATATGTCCTCTTTTTTTCATAGTTGTGTCGTATTTTTCATTTGAAAACTTTAAACTGTGACGTGTGCAAAATCAAATTAAATTGGGAGTGTGTACTGTAAATGGACAGTATGTTATGGCTGGAGAAATTAAAAGGAGAACTCTTGTTTTCTACAACCCGTGTTGTCAGGTTTGATCTCTTATCTCATATCGTCGTCTGCGAGTAGCTGAGAGGAAGTTTGGTGGGGTTTTTTTTTCTCGTGAAAAGCAGTGAAATACAGTTTCTCATGCTCAACCGCTAGACAGGAGTGAGGAAAGATGTTTTAGATCTCACAGCTTGATGAAATGTACACAGCGACACACACGGAGGCAGTTCATTTTCTTTTGAAATGACCTCGTATACTAGAAACAGTTATGCATCTTCTTTAAGCTCGTACTCGGCACCAACGAGCAGAGAGACGCCATAGTTCAGCATTTAGCAATTAGAGAGGCCGATATTTCCCTCAGGAGTTGGTTGAGACCGGAAACAGGTTTTCATAGTTTATCGAACCGGGCTAGCGGTTTCCTCTCTTTTCCAGTCTTTATGCTAAGCTAAGCTAAGCTAACCGTCTGCTGGCTCTGGGTTAATATTTACCGCACAAACATGAAAGCGGTATCAACACTCTGTAAGAAAGCGATTGAAGTGTGTTTCTCAAAATGTAGAACGATTCTATTCAGCAGTAATCAGTCAACCTTAAGATAGATTAGTATCATGACGGATAAATTGAAAACAGGATTGTTTTTTCTTTTAGATTAAGAAAAATACATTGAAGAATTTGTTGCTGATACATATTTCCTGAATGTGCTTCTTATCTGTTCTACTTTTCTCACCACTGTCTACTAGTTGAAGGCTCCTTAAGAAACATAGCTGCATGAGGTCGATGACCAGTGGTCCTGTTTCTTTCATCAAAAGGGCTTTTCTGAATCTATTATTCTATTCTTTTCTTTTACTCTCTTCCTTAGTAAGACAAAACAGAAATATCCTTTCAGTTTTCAGTCCACTAACCTCTCTGTTTTTTTGGGGGGGTTTTTTCTCCTGCTTTCAGTCGTGCTTTAGAGGGAGAAGGGGGCTACTCTTGGGTGGGCACTGCAGCAATATCAGCAATGCGTTGGAGAACTTCTCAGGGTCAAAGACAGAGAGGCAGCAGAGTGTGGATGGGTGTGTCCTCTGCAGCATCACTGCACTGACATGGGAAAGGAAGGAGACAGGAGGGAGGGAGGAAATAAAGTGGTTTAATCTTGGGTGGGTTTTAAAGTCCTTGAGGGAAAGAGTGGTAAAATATGAGAAAGTGCTGCCTCCTTAGCTTCTTTTTTTTTTCAATCGATGAATGCAGCTTAAATGTGGTTGTAGACGATGCAACACTCACAGAAAAAAAGTCAGCCTGTTATTCAGCGTGACTACTTCTTAGTGGGCAGCGGTAACCTTGTTCTGATCTCCCACCGTGACCCTCGATGCAGAAGCTCAGTGATGCAGCTCTGATATCCAGATGAGTGAAACCTTTCTCAGGGAGGGCTGTTGTGTTGAATCTAACTAACATCAAGTCGACCTGTTTAGATTCTCCACACCTAAAGATTTGACTGTTTGGAGGCGTGTCTGCAGACAAAAAGCTCTTAAAAACATTGTGATCAAAGTCAAAACGTACACCAAACCTCCACTTTACACCGAGATGGTGTAACGGATCAATACTGAAAGATCCAAAGAGGTGGATTAACATCTGTGAATATCGTGAACAAAATTAATTTTACTCTCGACTGTCCTTTATATCGTGATTATCTAATTTACATTCACGTCCAATGCTCTTCATATTTGTATGAGATCAATACATTGTGCTGTTAGGTGCCGGTAGGGATGCATAATGTGAAGAAGGTGGACACTCTGCACATCCGACCCCATTAAGGTGCAGATGTAGGACAAACAGCATACAAAAGCAGATAAAAGAGCGGCACAAGCAAAAAAAAGTATGAAAAAATGAATTAACAAAGAAGCTGATGGACGAGCTGTTCTTGATGTTATTAATTTGGAGTTATTTGTGGTAAGAGAGAGACAGCCAGTCATTTTATTCTACTTCAAGTTGAATCAGCTGTTTTTATTTTATTGGATTTTGAGATATGTTCATAGAAAACAGAGAGTTATTCATCTCATTCAATGCAGATACATGACATTTATTTTAACATGTTCAATTTATGCCCAAACCACGCATGAAACGTTCTGCAATGAGCCTTTTTGTATTTCTTTTCCCTTTTGGCACCTGCATTTGTGCACAAATGGAGCATAGTTCAAATGTGTTTTTTAGTTTTTACACAATGACCCATTAGGGAGGCTGATTCTTAAAAGGTTACCGTGTGTTCCTGTGCATATTAATCATGGCACGTTCATACTCATTAAACCATTCAGTGACCCCTAGTGCTCTATGTGGAAGCATTTGGATTTGTTATGTCGCTCCGCTCAGGTTTTCCCTTAATTTGACACCTGTCTGTGTGTATATATATTTTTTTCTCTTTTTAAAAGCCCCAATAACAAAATAAATTTGTGTTTGATTCAGCGTCAGTAGAAAACAAGGCAATGCTGGATAATTTCTCTTATGCTTCCCCAAACAAACGGTCCGCTGTAACTTCCAGGCAGGGGCCCCTAACAGAGGAACATAACAGCCGTAAGAGGACGTCGAGGTGTCAGAGGAAGTAAATTATCATGTTGGTAACACCTCACAAATAATATCTCTCTCTCTCATGACCCTGATTGATCCGAGGGCTTTAGGGCAGCTGTCGCCTCGGTTAACGATGTGTAAAAGTCTACAGCATTTCAGGGTGTGACACAAAGAATGAAAGAAATTGAAGAGATGGAAATGGTTTGACATTTATCTATTTATTTCTTAGGACAAATATGCCCCATTTACCATAATAAGGGCTTTTTTTTAAACACACACTGAGTTTGACTGATGTGTTGACAGTTTGACATTTGGACTATTACAGTATGTGCCACAGTGAACTCTGGCATAACTGTCGGTTATTTCTGAGTAAAGAGTTTCTTCTTTTATTCCAGGGAAAACCCCCAGCAGCCTGAGAACTGTGTTCTGTCCATAAACCACAAGGCCCCAACACATTGCTCATCTGTCTCTTGGGTGAGACAAGTTCACTTTTCTGAGAAAGACAACGGCTATCCTCTGAGACCACCCTGCCACCCTCTCAACCACCCCTCCGCACACAAACACACTGTCACAGATGTAGACCCCCCCCCCCCCCCCCCCCCAGAAATCCCACTTCCTTCTGCACGTTGCTTTAATCGGGGGAGTCTTAGTTAATCAGTCGTGTCAAAACATTAACGGCTCATTGAGGATCACTTTTCATGCCAGCAAAACTGAACCAAGAGTGCTGTAATCTCTGTCAGTTGGGCAGATAGCATTCTTTTTTTGGGCAAAGCGTCGCTGCTCAATCAGGAACTAAGCGTCGGTGAAAGTATTGCTACACATCAGCGAGAGGGCACAAGTTCCTCTAAAATACTGTCAAAGAAAGTGTTACAGTTTTACACCAAGAAAAATGTGCTTTTTGTCTTAGTGAACTTCTGCTCGTGAACGTCCTGTAACACATTGAAAAACAGCCAATCTATATTGAGATTTAGAGTTCAGACACATGAGGAGGACAGACTGTGCAAAGGTCTCTGGCACATTAAGGTACATTCAGGTTTAAAGTTTGTTGATACTAAAATAAAACAGAACACTTTGCCTTTATTTCAGTTTTTATATACCATACTACATACATATTACATGCATTATTCATGAAGACTGTACTATAACATTTTTATGACTTTTTTTATGGCAAGGGAAAAGCATGCTCACTTGGGTTTGAGATCATGTGACTGACTTGGCCATTGAAGAATATTCCATTCCTTTGCCTTGAGAAGCTCTTGGGTTGTGTTCACAGTATGTTTTAGGTCATTATCCATCTGCACTGTGAAGCGCCGTCCAATCAGTTTTGTAGCATCAGGCTGAATCTGAGCAGATAGTTTAGCCTTAAACACCTCAGAACTCATCCTGCTGCTTCTATCAGCTGTGACATCACCAATAAACACCAGTGACCCGGCTCCATTGGCAGCCATTCATGCCCATGCCATAGACCTGCCTCCACCATGTAAGACAGATGATGTGCTTTGGATCATGATCCGTTCCTTTCCTTCTCCACACCTTTCTCTTCCCATCACTCTGGTACAAGGTAATCTTGGTTTCATCTGACCAAAGAATCTTTTTCCCAAATCTGGTCGGTCTTTTTCAGATGTTTTCTGGTAAAGTCTAATCGGGCCTTCCTGTTCTTCAGTGTTACCAGAGGTTTGCACCTTGTTGTAAACCTTCTGTATTGAGATTCTTGAAGGCGTCTGTTGATTGTAGACTTCGACAATTACGCGTCTACTTCCTCCAGAGTGTTCTTGACTTCGGTATATGTTATGAAGGTTTTTATCCTCACCTAGGATAGACTTCTGCGATAATCCACTTAATGTGTTCCGTTTCCTTCTGAGCCTTTTAGTGTTGGTTAGCTTGCCAGTGCATTCCTTCTTTTTAAGAATGTTTATTTGGCCAATCCTAATGTTTCTGCTATCTGACTGTTTGTTACGTTTTTTCAACCTAATAATGGCCTCCTTCACTTGCTTACTTTTTTTCGACATACTATACTTTCATTTTTTCTGACTTTCGTTTTAATGATTTGTGTCGACATGCTATACTGTCGCTCAGAGGTAGAGCTGGTCGTACTTCAATCAGAAGACGGGCTGTTCAATTCTGTGTCGATGTGTCCTTGGGCTAGACACTAGACCAATTTGGCCTGAAATTTGTGCCATTGGTGTGTGAATGGGTGTGAATGATTAACTAACCTTTTTTGACATACTATGCTATACATTTTTTCATGACATACTATGCTAGTCTCTGTGCTTTCTCGCCTTGCAGGTTTCCATTCCTCATGGTTTTGCCTGCTGCCGTGGCCCTGCTTGAGACCCACTACTACCATTATTATTTGTCATATTTCTAGTAGTACTGCTTTCATTATCATTCTATTATAGCCACTGCTGCTGTTATCATTAGTAGCTATCCTTTTTCTGTCATTATCATTGCTGCTACTGCTGCTCTCATATGTATCATTTCTGCCACATGCATTGATTATGTTGTCATTTTAATATGTTGTTTATTCTGTACGCATGACATCTATTGCACTACTGTTCATCCTGCGAGAGGGATCCCTCCTCAACTGCTCTCCCTGAGGTTTCTTCCATCGGTGGAGTTTTTCCTTTATCCGATGTGAGGGTCCAAGGAAAGAGGATGTCAGATGTTGTACAGATTGTAAAGGCCCCTGACGAACATTTGTGATACTCTGCGATACAAATACGATTGAATTGTACTATTAGATTTTATGAAATTTTTATGACAAACTATACAATTACTTTTTCATGACAATTTAATGACTTTTGCTTGCATGTTGCTCTTTCGGCCAGGCCTCCCTTGGTAGAGATTTTGTAATCTAAATGAGACTTATTCGGTTGCATCAAGTTTTAATAAACATAGTTTATGTTGTTGCTCTCTTTGTGTTTGATGAGCTGAAGACAAATTTACAACTTGTTCTACTATAAAAGGATATTTGTTGACATAGTTTGACTTCATTCACAATATTTCTCTACACACTATACATTGACTTATTTTGGATTTTTTTGACATGTTATATATACTATGACTTATTTTGACATACTATACTATGACTTGTGTATGACATTTCTTTCCCACATACTATACTTTGACTTTTGTATTACTTTTTTCAAATTACAATACTATGAATTTTTCATGACTTTTTTGAGATGCTATACTATGCTATACTACTAATGACTTTATCAAAGTCAAACTTTGAACAGAGACTGTTCACATGTTGTGCTATGATTTGGGAGAGGTTTTAGACTTGCAGCTTCATCATTCCAAAGAAATAATAACAATAAAAGTGTTTTTTTTCCCAGGCGAACCTGAAACTTTTCAATTTGAGCTGTGTGCCATCTTCATTTACTCTTAACCAGTAACATATACACTGATATTTACACATCTGAACACATCTCACAAGTGTTACCTTTATTATAACATCGAAATTATTAAAATAGACCTTGTAGTTGCAGAAATAGACTCTTTTTAGTATGGGTATGCAATTTTCAAGCAGAGGCCTAAAAATAGGCTTAGGGCTTGACTTTTTGTAATACTATACTGACTTTATACATTTTTTCGACATGCTACACTGTGACTTGTATATGAACATTAACAGTGGGACTAAACTTACACCATTATACATGTCCAAATGTTTTATTGACAAAATGGGAACCAGGGCTTTTTTGTCAATGATGATAAGGCTAAGATGGCACAAGTTAAACTTCATCCTCATAATAGCATCGTCGGATGGGACAACAGCCTCTTCTCAGAGGTCTGGAGAAAGACTCATTGCATGATGGACAGGAACCACTTCCGGACCCTCGGGATCAACGGTACATTTCTGCAAGACATGTGAAGGCCCAAAATAATGTCCACCCCATTGACATCTGTTACTCACTCAAACAAACAGAAAAATGTGTCAAATCTAGAGTCAGGTTTATTGGGGCCATAGTTTTTTCCGACATATTTTATGATATACTATATTATGACATTATTATGACATACGATACTATGACTTTCTTACTACTTTTTTATGACATACTATACTATGACTTTTATAAAACATTTTTATGGCTTAATATATTATGACATTTTTAATGTCACTTTGTGACATACTACAAGCCACTGTCACATTTTTTGTCATTCTTTAAGATGTTCTATCCTGACTTATTATGGCTTTATTTGAGACATTTTTATGCCATTTTAAAAACATTTTATGGCCTTTTATGCCTGTCCAGTAAAGTAATAATACATTATTTATCATTGTTTACAACAACTTGTTCACCCCTTTTAAAGTATTACTTTTTAGATTTAGGTCTTATTAGAAAGTGGTACTAAAATATTGTCTGATCATTCACAAATTTAGACAAACTTAGATCTTCCCAAGTTATTTCTGATCTATTAAGTCTTAATGTATGATTTAGTAACCATTAATATAGTGACTTAAATATAATCTGCTCATTTACAATTTTTTGGCCGATTTTCCCAATTAATTACAATCTATAAAGCATTAATGAATAACGCATTAACTATTAATCAAGCCATTAGCTACAAGCATGTAAAATATTACTGAAACTGTGGCAGTGAAACATCAACTTCATACGTTTTGACAGGATAATCACTACAAAAGTGTTCCGATTCAAATCTAAGAATAACCTCAAAGCTTCAGGCTCAGATTAAAACCTGACTTGGACATCAAGATTTTTTTTGTCCACGTATACAAAACTGTCGTGCCCACATTTACTTCCACTTGCAGTTTTGATCCACCCTGCCTATTGCAATTTCCTCAGACGGAGGTCCTGAAGGGAGTCAACCGTTTTCTGTCTTTCTGTAGAACCATAAATCATGGCGAGTCCTGATGACTGTGCTACTGTGGTTACAGTCTCCACAGTGGAGGTTTGTCTCCAGCCATCCTGTCACTGAGTAATATCCGACAGAATGGCACAACATTCAAATGAGAGGCCTGGCTGTGTGTGAAATCCTCTGGTGTGGTCTCACCAGGTTATTGTGTTTTAGTGGTCGTCCTGTTCAGGCTAAATGGCGAAATATTTTCAGTTTCTTATTCTTGGTAACAGGAAGTCGTGGGTACGACAGAGTGGAAATGTTTGAGACCTTTGTAACACTTATGAAACTAAAGCCAGCAGCCGGTTAGCTTAGCTTAGCATAAAGACAGGGAACAGGGTGAAACAGTTAGCCTGGCTCTGTCAAAAGCTTTAAAAAAATTGCCTACCAGCATCTCCAAAGCTCACCAATTAACACATTATATCTCAAAACCAAGCTGTAAAAATGACATGTTGGGTTTTTATGGGCTGTTATGTGCAGGACGCTTCCTTAGCTGGAGTCACTGTAAAACCACAACTTGACGTTTTTTTACACTTCGTCATTTGTATCAATGAAACAAACAAGATATAACGTGAGATAAGGCATTAGCATTGTTGGTAGACATCTTTCTTTATATTTCGGTCAGAGCCAGGCTAGCTGTTTCCCCTTTTTTCTAGTCTTTATGCTAAGCTAAGCTAACCGCCTCCTGGCTCCAGCTACATAGGCTAATTATCGTGCAGGCATGAGAGTCAATCCTCTCGTCTGTCTCTCTGCAAGAAAGTGGATATTCCAAAAAAACTATTTCTTTAAGATCATGTGATGTGTGCTGCACTGTGCTACTTTATGATATTCTGCATTTAAGATAAAAGGTTTATTTGATGTAATTATTCATGAGATTCGATGAATTAATGTGTGTAATTGTTCCTCATTTGTTTTCTGTGAGTGTAGTTGATGTTTTCTCGTTTGTGATCGCAACAGGAAGAGAAAACATCTACCTTGTTCTCCCTCCAATTAGTTGCTCACTCTAGTGGTATTAATGCAGCGTAGATAAGTGTCTCCCTTTAACAAATTGAAAGCCAAATTAAATGTATTTTCACAGTTTGTGATTTTAATTTTAGTCTTCACAATACTCACATTTTGAAATAATCATTGAAATCTGTACGACTATTTCAAAACAGAAGAGTAGTGGAAATATAATTTAGATTTATTGATTGCAAAGTGTCATTGATTATATATTCAAACTCATGGATTAGGTAAGTGGTACTGTCTTTAGACACTACAGTGTTTCCCTCCAAAGGCTGATGGAGTGTATTTATATTGAATTAGAAACCAGGCAGTTTGTGTGTTTGTGTGTGTGTGTGTGTGTGTGTGTGTGTGTGTGTGAGGGTGTGTCAGCCGGTGCAGTGCTGCTGCTGCTGCTGCTGACTTTAGCTGAGAAGCTCCAGCTGCTACTGAGCGTTCACATTACTGTAATCAAGCCCTGTTGGCACCAGTTACGGTTCCTTTCCACCTCTTTCATGCCATGCTTCAGGATTATCTTACTACTTACTAGAAAGGGAGCTGTAAAAGATGTCCGGCTTAAATAAGACTTTTTATGTGAGCAGATTTTTGCACGCGGGGTTACAACTGATCATTGCACTTGTTTCCAGCAAAGGATCATTTCTTTTAGGAGACAGTAAAGGCATCTACTAGCAGATCTCTTTACCTGCATTAAGCGGAAGTAAAGCGATCTCACCATATTTCATGATATGATTTCAGGGCAAAGATGCACATTCGTTGACGTGTGAAGCATCAGCAGCACTCTCATCACTGACCTATTGCAGGGCGTGTCACATGAGGAATGAATGGAGACCGGCAACTACAGCTGCAGCTATTTGTATCTAACATTTAAATGACATTTAACATCATGTCACTTCACGATCTATATCCTCTGCAGCGACAATCACAGCTGCACCCAGAATAAAAGTATTCCAGCAAGATTTATAATTTCTCTTTGGCAAAATATCCTTTTTTTTAAGTAATAATTATGTACTTGGGAGGAAAACCTTGCAATGTCAATATCACTTTCGACTTACTCACACCCACAAGCGCACGCACTTGCTGTGGTTGTGAGCCTGCAGGTGGTGCAGTAGCATCAGCTTTGGCTCGCAGCTCTGTCTGTCGGCCTCTCCCTGACTGGAAGAAGAGCTGCTGACTAGAACACATTTCCTCCGCTCCGCTCTGCAGAGAGAAAACACTGATTCAGCTCTTATGGGAGAACCCCGTCTCTGGGGTTGTGGGGCCGAGGATATCACCACCGATGCTAAAGACACCCGCATCCCATCCTCATCCCTCTCTGTCACATTGGAGCACTCAGTATAAAGATTTGTTTTATAATGCAGGTATCGATTTGCTGTTAAATATGGCTAAATCTATTGGCCACTAATGATGCTGACGATTTGTATTGCACACGTTTTGTAAATTAAATGTATATTTGACATTATTAGAAGCCACGGTTGATGTTCAGGCTCTTCTGATGTGTCCACACCATACAGTCGCCAATCACAGTGCAATATTGAGGAGGATGATCGTCGCCTGTGAGAGCGGCCTCAGGGTGATGATAACTGACAGAGCTCAGTTGCTGGGTCTACGACCTTCGCTGGTCTTTACAGCCTGGCAACAGCATAACACCTTCACATGCCCCTGCAGAGCATATCACCCCCCTTTTCCTCCTCCTCCTTCTTCTTCTTCTTCTTCTTCTTTTACAAAACCCCTCCTCAACCACAACCTCCAAAACCTCACCCTCTCCTGCTACTCCACATGAATAATGCAATGGGCCTTCTCGATCGTCGCTACCAAGATGCCACGGCATGTTTTATTCACACTAAAGTCAGACAGATCTCCACCTCGCCACTGCCCTGATCCGCGAGCCGCCCGTCGGCCTCAAAGACATCAGCCTCAGCTCGGCGTGTCTGCTCGCTGCTCGTCTCCTTGACCTGCACATCCCTGCAGAGCAGAGCGACGCCCCGTTTTTAATGGAAGTACAGAGCTGGAGGTAAATATTTGCATTTAATTCTGGACGCCCTGTCACATCGTGCTGAAATTAAATGTGCTTTCAATCAGTCGTCCTTTTTCCATTCCATTTAACCGCTGTATTGATGTTGTTCGTATTCAAGGTGGCATCATTTCTACACTCAGTGAAAAACATAGTGAAATAAGATAAATACCTTTTCCAGTTGTTTATCCTGTGTTATTGCATTAATTCTGCATTGAAAAACCTGAGTTAATTACATTTCTGATGACACATCCTTCACTTTGGGTCATAAAAGATAAATTGGTACCACTTTTTTTTTTTACAGGTCAACCAATATAAAGGGTCAATAATAAGAGCTCACTTGGGTTGTCGGGTTGTGAAATTTGTTTTTACTAATTGGGTTGTGTGACCTCTGACCTTTGTCAGAAAAGGGCTGCAGAGGATCTGGACCAAAAATCCATCTATTTAACAACTATGATCAAACATTGATTAATAGATTGCTAGCATTTATAACCGCATTATTACCAAGAAAGAATAAACACCAACAAAAAAAGGATATTGCACAACGTGGCAAGACAAACGTTGTTCCTATTAACGGCTTATGGCCAATAGTTTCAACCTATTAACCCTTTAAACAGGGTGCATTATACGTTATCATCAAATATGATTTGAGATCAGCGATCCCTACAATCATGTAAAAATGCACTTAGAAGAAGCGAGTGGAGTTGGAGGAGTGTGTTTGGATTTGAAAACACAAAAAATACATTGTTGTCGTCAAAGTTGCTGAAATGAAATATAAATGTCTCCTCCTGTGCTTCCTGTTGCAACAACGCAGGTGAGGTGGTTGATCAAATCCTTTGTTGACATGCGGCTCACCCTGCTCACATATTCTGTTTCACTTTTCCAGATATATCCCATTACGGATGCCAAAGGTTCTCTAACTGCGACTACACTGTGTTTTCAAACAGCACCACTCAATGTTTACCTGTAACAAATGTTTACCTGGACCGTTGTCCTGAAGGTGAGGCGTTCCCCAAAAACCAACTGCTTTGTGTATCATTTGAACATGCATGCACCCATGAGTAACCACCTGTGTTCCTGTTTTGAAAACAACACGCTTCCCTTCCTCTAACAGACGGTGTTGCCACATCAGAGTTTTTCACCCTTATCTGGCAGCCTGATCGCTCCCCGCTCATTATCTTATGGCACGGTCCGAGAGGCAGCTTTGGTCACGCGTTACCGACCCTCCATGGCCACGTCAGCGAGGGATGACAGCACTTTGATGAACCATTTCTTCCCCCACGGGACTCTCGTCTCCGCACCTTTCCGAAGTACTTGATTTATTATTCATTTGTGTTCCCGCCGGGTTAAATTCCAGGGCTTTCTGTACAGGTTTTGATCCCATTTTGTCCCACAGCCCGAAGACATTCTCAGATGGACTGGAGACTGTTTTCGACTGCGTACAAAGCCGATTGCCCAACTCACTTTCACCGACAATCCTTTCTTGCATCATCCTCAGTATCTCCTTAGTATGCATCCCCCAAAAACGATCCTTCACCTCTGAGTGGTGTCCAGATGGTCCGCCATGGCAGCCTCTTCATCCTTTAAGTGGTGAGATTGGCTGTTGAAGAACAAATATGATTAGATTTATTTCTCTTAGCAAAGAATACAAGCACTTTCAATACCCCAAATCCTGAACGTGTAATCTTACTATGGTATTTTTGTTTTTTTCGGTTGCATTTCAGGGAAAGTCAGAGATGTTAGTGGAATCTTTTCATTCACGTTGCCCACATACAGATAATACTTGTTTTGTTTTGCAACAAAGGCTTCCATCTGGATCCTGTGGCTCATATTTGATGCTGCTGATAACAATGATTCAAACATGACGTGTTCACATCCAGTAAATGGGTCAAAGGCAAAAAGCTGTGTCATTTATGTGGATTGTTTAAAATCTTTGACGCCTTCTTTATGATACGTAAGGAATACATTAGAGGATAAAAGCTTTTACCGCGATAGATCTGGAATAAAAATTCTCCCATATATTGTCTGGTGTATTTATTTGACAAGCATATAAATAGTGAGTACTTATCTGAACCTTTGGTCCTCTTGAACAGCTAATGTCTTTAGCTTATACTGAAAACCCTTAACACAAGAAAATGTGTGAGGAATGTAATAAACAGTGAGTTTATCTGCTCCAACGTAAGCTGTTCATCCCTTATGGAGATATAAATGTCAAAGGTCAAGAAAACTGTCTTGCCCGAAATACTGAGGAGTATTTTTATGCTAGCCCTAGGTGGGTGATTTCAACATATTGACCCAGGCAAAGACACACTGAACCTTTGACGGGGGGAAAAACATTGCAGAGAACATAAAACACATTAAGGAGACTTTTCAGAGGATATTGAGCTGGGACCCTCCATACGCTCCCCTGGCTAACTAGACATAATCCCTTTTCTACAGTTAAAATGAAAACAATCTCTTTGAAAATACAGCGAATTATGTAAGGTATGTAGCCAAACGTGGTCACAACAAAATAACAGTCTCATTTTACATTTTCCCATATCATATTCACATTACTAGAAATAACTAATCCGACACTACTTGCAAGTACAAGTCAGTTTTTTTTTTTTCTATTTCTACTTCGTACACCATCTTGTTTTAAAACAAGTGTGTTTTCAACCGACTCATGGAGCTAACGTTAGCTTAATTAGCTTGCTAGCACAGTTAAAAGACAGCCTTGTTTTGTCTGTCTTTGTCTGAAATCAATGACCCATTGATTGAAAAGTCACAAATAATTTCGATGTTAACCTTCTGTTTTCTGTTAGTAAGGAAGGAATTTTGTCTTTTAAAAAATATTTCAATCTTTTAATAACCTATCAAAATATAGGAAAAAGGTGCCAGTATTCATCATAATTATGCTTTGCTTTTGCACAAAACACTTTGGTATACACCTTGATAATGTTTTTCTTTAGGACCGTGTATATAGATGAGACAGTGTTGTAAAGGGAGAAGGTGTCCCTAATGAACTACGCACCATATGACAACCTAATTTAAGGACGCTTGAAGCACTCACTCATGTCCAACATGCCTTATTTTATGGATTATGGATGCTGAAATGCCCTTTACACCCAACAAGGAGACTCCTGGGAGTCTCAGAATCTGCTCCTGTCCAAGTTTAGTAAATAAAAGCCTGAAAACAGATGTCGCTGCTCAGATAGCTATCAGGAGGAAGGACAGTGGGCCCAGTGGAGCGATCCTGGCCAACAGAGGTCATGTTCTGCGGTGGGAGAGTAACTGAGCACATCATTGAGCGCTCAACTTGACCCTCGGTGAGTTATTGTGTGGAGGCGTTCTGGTTTGCAGGGAGGCCCTACTCAGATCACTTACATCCCACGCTACCTGTGGTGCTCCAGAGACTGTCCTGAGAGGGTAGTTTGTGTTGGTAGGTGTAACATGTATGGGTGTTAATATTACTATCAGGGGAGAGCTTCAAAGAGGAAACATTTCTGCCTCAGCTGAAGTCAATTTTCGTGTTTCTCTCATGCTAAATTCATTAAAAAAAAATGGAGCTGCTGTACATCAAGCTCTTTCCCTTTCTCCCTGTGCGAAGTGTTCCCATCATTCACTCAAGGCTTACTTAACCAGCGGAGTGGAGATGAAAGCTTGAGCATTCGAGTACCCCCAAGATCCTTTGATGCCCGACCATGAAGTATGTCTTAGAGCTTTTAGCATTCCTGACTCTGGAAATCAGTCAGAAAGATTTTTTTTTTTGTCTCAGAGAGTAGGAGGTCAACACGGTGAACGCTTTTTCTGAATTGAATGTATGTTGTTAAGACTGTTGAACCAAAATGCAATGAGTCAGGTACCGCACAGCCACAGCGTGTGTAATCTTGCCACGCTTGTTGCTGCAGATAGCACAACCGCTGGATACAAACCGTTGTGGAGGGTGAGACGGTTGTTTCTGATAATGTGCAGCAGTTGTGCATTGTTTGTTCTAGATACAGAACAGAGCCAACAAACGTTTCTTCTTCTATTTTGAGCACAGCTGTCTATTAGCTGAGTGCCTGTAAGCCAGTTTTTCTGCTCTCAGCTTTTTGTCAACTCTGCGGAGATTTGGGTAATGGCTTCCGCTCAGCTTAAGGAACGGCTCTAAGTGTGCAGACAGACTTCATCTCCTTTCCTCAACAGGCTTCCCTCATCAAAAAGTCCCAGAGGCCACTCTCCGCTGCCTATACGGGCCCTCGTGGCCTCAGCTGCTCAGGCTCTGGAGAGCATCGGGCCCACTCAGCTGTCTGTACCCGTCCTGAGCCCCCCGCCCCTCTGCTAACCACCGGCATATAACCCCCGCTACGATTGACAGCATCTGTCAGTGTCACTCATTCAGCAGCTTTTTGACGTTTGACCTTTTGAGACGGGACTGTGCTGGAACTGTAAACACAGTTTTTTTTTTATCATTATTACGCAGCTACAAGAGGAAATTACTGCTTGCTACTGCTGTAAATATCCTCTTTCACCATTCTGTGTATGGTGTTGGACTTCATGTAGGACAATATATCATATATGAGAGCGCATAAACAGATAAATTACCTGCAGCAGCACTTCTCATTGACCTTTGCTTTCAGATTGGTAAAAGAAACGGGGCAGAAGCTTCGTGATGCCGGCGGAGAAGATCACGCCTTCACCCTTTTTATTAGAGGCACCCACTGATCCGCAGGCTCCGTCCCCCTCGCGGGGGAAGTCGTTTGTCAAAGACAGATCCCCTCAGGAGCTCTGCAGGATTTAGGGGTTTCCTCTGCTGTTCATGGGGCACATTTCCCAGAATCACACTCATTCATGGTGAGTGAAAGCATCCAGAGGAGAAAAGAGCTGCCTCTCGCCTCCATTCAGCAGCCCAGGCCCCTAATCTCTGCTGGGACAGCCCATAATGAGAAAGGAAGGCCCGGGCACTCACATCAAGCACCGGCCTCTGTAATAAAAGCACAATGACAATAGATAACATTTCATGGTGTAACATGGACTGCCTCATCTGTGTGTGCTGCTGGAAACTTTTAAAGCACTTCAAATACCTCACGTTTCTTAAAGCGCATTCCTTTGTCCCACAGCAGTAATCACTGTGTCCTTATAATCACCACTGTGTGTCACGTGTGGCAGATTTATGAGTCTAGTTTTAAATTGGTACACATTTGTGTTATACCTTTCAACACATTTTACTATAATGACAACATATAGTAAGGTATATTTTGCCAGTAAGTGATGCCATTTACAAAATATTGCAGCACAGATATGTGTGGTCCCAAACAAAGACACATGGATGAACAAACCGCATCTACTTTTGTAAATACAAAACCCGTAACATAAAGTTTTCCCCTTTTGTTTCCACTTACGAGTAATGTATTTCTGATGAAGTAGAGTTTACTCAGCCCATAAAGGTCTCTCAATTCAGATTGATCTCCTACAGGGTTTCCTGGAAATAACTGTGCAATTTTGTACCAATTATGGGGGAAATCATTCTTCGTTTACTTTTTTATTGCATTGCATGCTCGCCTGTGTACAATTTTCACTTTTGCATGTTCAGCTCACCTGCTGTGCACAGACTAGAAGACTTTCATGGTTATGCTAGTTACTGTAATTGGAATGAATGAATTGGAGATCGTTTCTATTGTACAGTAATTGTCACCAAATTACAGAGCTCGTTTGCAAGAAACTTCAAGGAAATTGTTAGAAACTTACAGGCACCTTTTTATTGAATCATTCCTTTTATCAGCGGCGATCAATATCAACAAATTCGGAGATGCATGTTTTTGCACATTGACAATATGCTGAATTATACATACATCTACATATAGATTAGATCTGTAAAATGTATATTCATAACTAATTGCTTGCTGTTGCAGTTCTGGCGGTACCGTTTATCAATATTGATCGGCAGTAATAGTTGTACTTATGCATTGCGTTCAACATCAATATATGCTTTGCATTAGCTGTGAAAACTGCTTGGAATCAAACCAGCAACATGGGAAAGTAAACACTTACCGCATGTGTGTGTGTTGGTTGCATAATGAGGTGCATTAACAGATTGCCTGGAGGCAGTCTGGAGGATATCTGGCCAGTAAAAACGTCACACTGTGGCTCTGTGACCTGATCATCACCTGGAAGAACACCAACAAGCACGCCTCACTCATTTGCACTCCACACCTGCTGCAAAACCCCAAACAAGTACATACTCATTTGTCCTCTGTCTCTAAACCAGTTCAGTCTGGTGCAACAGAACTGGTGGCCTAGATTTTTTTTTTTTTTTTTTTACCAAAACAGCCAAACAAAGCCAGAGGACATTTTGGTAAATAGCAGTAGCCCTTGGAGCCGGTGCCTCTCTGCTCTTCTGGTGTTGTTGCTAGGAGACAGTGGGTCTAAAAAATCTGGCTTCGACGAGGTGCACCTGCTTCACGGGGTCTGGCACATTCAGCGTGTGCACATTCAACGCACGGGAGGAAGAACTGATCCGAGCTGCACGAATCTTAGGGGAGTTTTCTCCGCTTTCTGTCCTGCTTCACCTGATTAGAAAAAAATTGAGCTGAGTAAAAATCTCCAGGGACAGGTGTGCAGGTGTGCAGGTGTTTTCTGCGCTTGTGCCCATACTGTACTGCACGCTGCAAGTTATTCGTGCTCTCCCAAAACCGCAGAACGTCCTTCGTCTGTCTTTTGCGACTCAGTAAACATCACACGGCTCAAAAAGTCAATAAAATACAAAAGGATTTAAAATCACGCAGCTTATGTGATTTTCAGCCGAAGCAGAGCGTCCTCTCTGAAAGCAGTCACACCCACTGAGCAGCTCATCTCCATTAGGCCTATAAAGATGGAAAAGACTCTGTGAAAAATGGGTCAGTTGCATTATAACTCAGTGACATCTTATGTGAGCTGCGGTGGTTAAAGCACAGAACGTGTGATTATATAGCTTTACTGTTTACCAGTCAGCTGGGACCCAACAGCTGCCTGCTGTGACCCTGAAGAGCTCTACTGTACACGCCATCATGTGGGGAAACTATAGCAGCATGTACATCTTTAAGACCTTCACACCTTTTCATGTTGTCAGATATTATTCATGGGGAGTAAAAAATAGACCTCATTTACAGACCTGTCTCGAGGAAAGTAAAACAAAACTCTTCACTGTGCATCACAAGAGGATTAAAATAGCACTCGAGCATCACTTTGTCTGGTGTCTCATTGGTGCTGCTATGTGTGTCAGCCTCCTTCTGTGTGGCTGCTGGGCTCCACTGTACTACGGTGCATGTGTCTGCTTGGACCGCCTCCAGCTCCAGTCTGGAAGATGATCAGCTGGGCGCGACAGGGTCCGCTAGGCTACCAAAGCCAACAGCCAATAAACACGTCCGCATCCACGCGCTGACCCGCTGAGCTGCGGAGTGTTAATTGTGCTGTGGGTCATTAGGCTAAACACAGGCATTTTTCAGACCTGGCCTCTTTGCAGGCTTTGACCTTCTGCTGGGCACCCTGGGTAGTACTGGGTGTTTGAGCGCCAGCACCAAACGGACTGGTGTGAGCCACAACGAGCCAAAATCATCCCTATCTTCATAAATAATGATGAGGATAACTGACCTAGTGGCCTTGTTACCAAATATATACTGTATCAACTTCTGTAACTTGGTTTTCCTCACTGCTTTTTCAAGAGCTGATATATATAATTTATTATTATCATCTGATTTCCTGTTCTTCTGTATCGATCTATCCTCAGTCTTTGTGATTTATTGTGTTGTATTTGTGCCGTTTTCTATGTACAGTTTGGATCTTGGGAACTATTCTTTAGATGGTGTATAGAAAAATCAGTTCTATTGGGAATATGCAGTCCACTCAGCAGCTTTGGCCAAAATGACTTAATAATCAGACACCAGTGACTTTGAAAACCTTCGCCAACTAGCTTTTCAAAAACCTAAATTCTCAGAATTACTGCATCTGTATTCTTACCACCAGTCACTTTATAAGCAGCATGGTTTGAAACTTGAGATTTGAAAGTAACAGTTCAAAGTTTATGAGCACAAAAGTTCACATAAACACAAACGCTTCAACACCTGTTTGACAAACCATACATTTTTTTTACGATTATCCAAGTTGTACAATATTTACAGAGCTTCACTTTCAGTATCATTTCCAAGTATATGGAGTGTCGTACAGAAACTGTCCCAACACATTTCCCACACAGTCAAAAATCTTGATGGGGATATAGAGGGATTTATTTTTGGGGGCAGAAAAAGGGGAAAAATGTCCACTTCATGACCCTTTTACCTTGCAGAGAACTCACCTCTGGAAGCCATCACGGTGATTTACGAGCCCAATCGGGTCAATGGGCAGCTCCATTTAAGAAGCTCAGCGAAGCAGATGGGGGGAGAGTACAGTGAGACTTCAGGGAGGGCAGGAATCATCCACTCTGCTCGTCTGATGTGTCTGTCTGAGGCCGGGGCAGATGAGACATGGGGTGTGTTTGATGGGTGGTGGTGGTGCCCACTGGCAATTTCTTTTCAAGTTTTTTTGGGAACAACAACTCGATGCCCTGCTGGGAGTCCTTTTTTTTTTGTTGTTAATGTTTATTTGCTCAGTGGGGCTAAAGGGGTGCGGGGGGGAGTAAAGTTAAAGACAGATAATGGCCTGCAGCGTCAGACCTATTTCATCCACTATCCTCACTTCTTCAGGGCTTTTCTCCTTAATAGGCTGCTGGTGGTGAGTGTGTGGAGGGGTGACAGAAATGGACTGTTTAATGCAAAAAACTGATGCACTTTGTATTATTATTCGGTTTGTATATAATTTGATGCTACAAGTTACAAGTTTCTGCAACTCACCCCCCTGTCCCCTGCAAGACTGACCAACACACACAAATTATCACAAGCAGAAAGAAAATGACAACTTAGTGTCTGAAAACTATTATATATTCATCTTGACATTCCAATATGAATAAATTACAAGGAAAATAAAAGAAATGTTGCAATGATTCTACGAAACGTCCCTTTTTATGCGCTTTTGCCAGCAGATCCTGTAAAATTTAATAGCCAAATGGCATTTAATAAAGGCTATAATCTACAAAATGTAAATTTATAATGACATTTATTTCAGTTTAAACAGAAGGCGTGGCGTATTTTCAGGGCTGTGCTGCTCCAACAACTGAGGGGCATATTTACAAAATGGTTCCGCGGCTTCTGCGGCTGCTAAACCTGCAAAAACAAGACAAGAAGAAACCGCGTAATTCTGAGTAGCTTCATTTTAGAGTATGCTAAAAAAACAGTGTCTTTTTTACGGTAATTTTACCGTGTTTTGAAAATACAGTGACTACTGGAACATTTTTGCCAGTAAGTTACAGTTAATTTGACAATAAGCATCCTACTTTTTACAGTGCAACGTGTTTCAGATTTGATTAAATTATGCATTTCTTCTAAATACAAGGCAAGAAAATCATGGAGCAATCATAAGCTAGCAAGTAAATCCTGCTGGGTTTAACTACTCCAGACAACAATTCATCAACTGAGCCCAGAGTAGCGTTTCTAAACTTCTTCTTCTAGTCCTTCAGATGAACCATCATCCGTGTACCCAGTGGCTATAAGAGGAGGAGGGCTGGACTACCAACCGTGTAGAATGAGACGTCTTGCTAAAAGCAACAAGAAGGTCACAGCTTCAGCCTGGCCTCGGGAGATTCCATCAGTGCCTCACCAAATACTGCTAAATTTGGATTTGGGTCTGTGACCTTGTTCAACACGTACGAAAAGCTTTCAAAAGTGCCCTTTACTTTGCTCCGACCTTTTCTGGACAACAGCTGCAATACTGTGAAGAAGTGTAGAAGACTGGTTCTTGTTTAAGTCCAACATGGCTCCTACTCTGTGCCCAGATTTTAACGGGCCTTTAATAACGATATTTTAGCAGCCTTAAAGAGGAGCACAGATATCATAAACTTGCAGGGTGATTGAGACTTTTTTCCATGTTTAACCGCTATGGACCACTCTCATCCTCAGGCTCTGAAATCTAAGCTATCTGTTTGGATACATGAAGTACAAGACGATACAATCCTTCCTTCTGTCGTCGTTCACTGAAGCTCACTGATGAACTTTAACACAGAAACGCTCTATCATCACATAGACACATTTTAAATGATATTGTGCTTTCTATCAAATTATATCAGGAGGATATAATGTTCAACGAAAGCAGCTACGTTGGGTTTGAAATTCAGTTCATGTCCAAGAAGAAATTCCACTTGACATTTTCACTCATGGTCTGAACCTCTGGGGCGATTCTCGGTAAATGACAGATCAGCAATGTCAAAAGACAGCGTCTGTGTGTCTCTGTTGTCTGAGAGACACCGAGGAGGCTTGTTGCCGAGTGCCACTCCCACATCCTCTGCTCCCACTGTGGCACAAGCCTTTTAACCTTGACTTCTTCCACATTAAACAGTATTTCCATCAGACGGCGCAGAGTACCCTGGTGGTTTGCCTTGATGTCGCAATCAATCTCCTTCTGCCTGCCAACAGGGACCTTTCACAGGGTAGCACGCAGGAATCAAACGCTGAGCAGCTACCTTGAATCCCATCGCGCTGAGAGGCTCATTCAGTTTGAACATCACATTCGGTGTTCGCAAATTCTAGATGTTTATTGTTTTTTTTGTCCTGCAGGAGAACCAAATGGGACTCGGAGAAAACATGACAAGTGATAGAAAGTTTTGAAAAACAGAAGTAAATATTGTTGTGGTCTTTTGAATTGATTTTTGCTTTAAAGTAAAGTGTTAATTTGTTGCAGAAACAATTTGTCTGGTTTAGTAAAGGTTAAATTAAATAGCCTCTCCTGGATCAGGTCTCATCCTTTCCAGCAAAGATAAATACACTCTTGATTACGGTGGTCTATATAGAGAACGTCTCAGGTTGCTCTTTCCTAGCAGGGTATGATATGGTTGCACATTCCCCTTTGAGGTTTGGCCTCGATGCCAGAGAGGACGGACTCGTATTCGGGACTCATGCGTCCCCTCCTGTTCACCTCCTCACCTGCCAACCAGCTCCTCATTCCTCAGCTTCCACTGAGATATCAGGTCCTCAATCCTATGGAGGTCACCGAGTTAACATGTGGCGCACAATCGGGTCCTGCAGGTGTGAGTCTAGCACATGACTTTTGTCTGATGTTGTGGTGTCATCCAAAAGGGTTGTCTGGGTCAAAGTGAAATAGTCATGTGGTTGACTTCCAAACTGCCTCAGCGAGTGCGTCTGCCACAGAAAACTAACATCTTCTAAGTCCTTACTGCCCACAAGAAAATAAATGGCCTCCTCTCAGCAATCCACTGCTATATGCAACAACTATATGTATTTTAAAAGCCTTAATGACACCAGATATGAGACTACAAATACGACTGCACTTTAATCTTTCTCAGGGTCGGGTTTACACAGAACTTCCGCAAAATCTGCAAAAGAAAATATGAATTAATGCACGTTTCTATCTACTACTGTTATGTGAATATTCAGAGCTAAACAGTTCTCCAGTCGGGTGCCATGACACCACTGCTGAGAAAGAGGGGCAATGAGATAACGCAATACAGTAAAAAGAGCTCCAGTAAAACCTCAAACTGTAGAAAACATGATGGAAGTCTGACATTTAAGATTCACTGATCCGGTGTTTTGGTTCTTCACTTCAGCATCAGAAGCTTGAGTGACAATTTAGTTGTCACATTTCATCTACACCTTTATTTATTTGTTAAGTCTGTTTTATATCGTCGCAGTTTGTTTCTATTGATTGAACAGCTTTTCAACCTCAGCCAGGCGTACATCATTTACTCTCAATTTTTTGATATGCAAATTGTAAATCTGCACAAAGACAGGTAGATACAAATGCACTTAATCACACGTAGCGAATACTAAGCACACATAATAATTTGCAGAGTACCATCCTGCACTGTGTCAAAAATAACTAAAACATAAAAGTGGATTGTCCCTGAAACAGAGAAAGAAAATAAGTCTGTGTTAATCAGAGCAGTCAGGCTATGGATTCATTAGCTACAGCTATTAGTTAGTTCATTAAAAAGGATAATTTAGCAAATCAGCCTGTTAAGGCTGTAATGTCTGCGTCTTCTCAATACATGGTGAGCAAATCAAGTGTATCAGTGTGGAAATGATCCAGTTCTCTGTCAAAAGTACCACAGACATCAACTAAATCTGGAAAAACAACTGGTAGAAGGGCGTATCATGGGCCAAGTAAGAACCCAATACATTTTGAAGAGGATCCAAATCAATGGGCAGATAAAAGCATTATTTTTTTCCACTTATGGTGTTCAGTCTGCGCTCTCGGAGTGCCCTTCTGGTTCTTAATGTTTCCCGTTAATTAGATGGAGGAACATAAAGGAACTGCAATCTGAACTCAGTGGAAGTTGGCCAGATGTTAGGATGTTTGGACCACCAGCGTACAGACCAGGACTTTCAGTGTGTAGGCCAATTATCCCAGCAGGAAATGAAGGGCTCCTGCACACTAATGTAGCAGAATACAAGCTCAACAGCATCTCTCCACGTCCCTGTTGAACATCCCATGAGCAGCTTTTTTTCAAGTCCAAGTGAGTTATTTTCAGCTTTACCTGATTGTCAAGTGTCCGACTTTAAACTGAACAGAAATTGCTGTTAAATTTGACAAATGTGTGAACTATAAAAGAAATGTAATAAACAGAGTTTTGAGTCTATGCTTAAATAAATGGAAACCAATACATTTATAAACGTATGAGATGCTTTGATTTAGTGGGCGATTATATAATCGCTGAATGTTTTTATCATTCATGGGCTAAAACAAGCAAAACCACAAGTATGGTCCCCTAAAGAGGAAGAGAAGGTCTTAAAAAGTGAAATTAGAAAAGCTGCGTTGGCCTGTTTCTTCCTGCCAGTCTGGGAACAAGATGCCAATACGAATTTACAGCCATCAGTGAATCCACCTCGTACCGCCGGCCACATGAGGACATCTCAGGGCTCCTCTGATAATAGGAGTTAATAAGCACAACAACCTAATTACACTTCATAATGGAGATGACGAGCATGTCTCAATAACACAGAGGGGGTCCTCCATGAACAATGGGGTCCATTGCTAGCGGGGTGGAGACCTCCTGACTGTGACCCTGACACATTCACCCACATCAAATAACTGCAGACAAACACGCGGCCGTCGCTATACAGAAGGAAGCTTTTCGTGTTTTTTTCCCTAACCATCGAGAGGCCAGTCCACGTGATAGTTTGTCTTTATTGACACTGAGAAAAGACCGGAGTCCACGAAGTATTTTTTCTTTTATAAACCAGGCAGAGGTCAAACAAATGATTTGCATTGTGTACTGATCGCTACGAACAAAAAACAATTTAACAGAGCTAAGTTTTGATCCAACAGAGATCTTTGTCAAGTAAACACCACGGAGCAAAACAAGTAACGTACTGTGTATATAAACATAAATACTCAATGACTCAAAGTGTCAGCCTACTGCTAGACTGAACTCGTCAGAGCACTGACACTAAGAATACTAATATTTACAAAGAAAACATAGAAAAGATACAGAAAATAAAAGTTGAAAAATATTATTAAGAACACGGACTGATGTTGAATCTACTACACATGCAAACCAGTAAAACACAAAACATAAATCCCATTAATTATCCAAGAAGTAAACAATTATCACAGAAACTACGACACAGAAGAAGTAGTAATAAAACAATAAATATTGTAATTTGCTGTAATTTTGTAATGTAGTAGTTTCAACATGTTAGTATTTATTTCTCACTGTACATTTTATATCCGTCATACTCACAATCGTATAAATCACAATCACCTGAGTGACTGGTGTGCTTTTGTCTCTGTATATTTATTTTACAGCTCTGTGGTGTTTACTTGATATGAAATAAGATCTTTGATGAATCAAATTCAATCAAACGTATTCAAAGCAATTGTGCAGATCTTTTGTCCTTTTGTCTGTTTTAAAAATAAAAAAATAAATCTATAACCTGTGAAGGTTTTTTGAACAGAATGAAATATGAAACATCAGTGGTCCAAGGGGAGTGCTGTAGATCTGATGTTTACTACATCTATCTTCATGTCCTACAGCTTCATAGGTACATTTAAAATGTTATATCTGTTATTTCTGTTGGTTTGCTGGACCAACAATACATTGTAAAACAAAAAGCTACTGCACAAGTTGTAGTCAGTGATCCTAACCTGTTTTCGTGCACTCTGGCCACTCTGCCTTCAGGCTACGGTTAACAATGTGCCGTTTCATGTCAGGAACAAAAGAGCCAAACTAAATCCTCCTCATATGTTCAAGTTGTGGGAATTCCAAGCCCTTACCCTGGTCATTAGAGCTGTCGCATAATGAAACTCAAGCCTCACCTTGACTCAGGGATAATGCCAGTAAAATGAGCCAAGCAGGACGTGCTTAGAGATGTGTGAGAGTGTGTGCATGCGCATGCATGTCGTATTTTTATCTCAGGTAGAAATATTTCAGGATTGCATCCTTGGAGTGGAACGTGTTTACTTTGGACAGAACGTCCGTGCATCTGTACGTAATGTGTACTCTGTGTTTCTTTCCCTGCAGCTACTTCTTGTTCAGGATATCTGGCTTCCTCGCTGCTTTTTTCTCAGCTACTGTGTGTGTGTACAGAGAATTTCCTAACAAGCTGATTTATTGGGCTACACAAACATCATACAAACCCAAACCGCATGTGAGCTAACCCCGTCTTCTTCCGCAGGGTTACTCTTTTCCGGCCTCTCATGCCCCTTATAGAAGTATGCAGGAGGTTGTGGGGTCAGCAAATTCATTGCAATGAAGGTGCTACAAGCGAGAGCGACTCGACTGATCTCAGTATGGTGCTTGTCTCCAATAAATTAACCAGCAATCGAGGATATTTAGTTTGGTTTGGGGCCATTTGTGCAGGCATCATTAACTGACCAAATTCAGGTATTTATGGGAAACGTGTGCTTTGTCCTTATTGGAGTTCTTTGTAGAGCGTAAACGTGCAGTGCAGGGGTCCTGCTTAAAATTGCTTTGACTCAGTACCCGGATGATGAACTTTCAGGGGAAAAGTACAATAACTTTTTTAATGAACGCATTGCAGAGGTGGTGTTTTTTCCACTTCAAAAGCCCCTCGTTTCCCATATAAATCAAAGGCACTTATTGCAAACAGAAGCCTCTGAATTATGCTTGTCTCGATACATCAGTCACTTTGTAGTCAATAAAGGCCTTTAGTTGAACCGCTGTCATCATTCAGTCCAGATGCCCGAAAAGATCATAGTTTTTCATTAAAAACCAGGCTAATTCTCATGGAAAACAGTTCGTATGAGAGAGTAAATTGCACCTTGTACACCTCCAGCTTTAAGCTGTTGCTCGATGCAAACACCCACCACAGACCCACCACTTCCCTGTTGTGCTAAACCTGAGACGATGCTTCCTCTCTGCTGCTTCAGTAATGATCAGAATGGGAGGCTTTGACACCCTCTTCTCTTGCTTCTTAGTTTCAGGACAGTGAGCCGGGCCAGCCCTATTCTGTCGTCAATGGATTTCACATGGCTTCCTCTCCGAGAGCTGCCGTGAAGTCATCCGCCAACACTCCGTTCCAGGTGGTCAAAGCGTCTGTTTCTGTTCGCCCACGTCACGGCAGCCTTTTTAGCTATCTGTGAGCTCAAGCAGAGGAGGTTTCCATGAGGAGGGCGGCTCGGCTCTGAAGCATCATCATCTGGCCAGACTTCCTTCTTGGTTAACCATGTGTTTGAACAAAGACTAAGAGGACGTCATGGGGACAGCTTTATTTATTCACATGTAGTTTTTTTTAACTGTACTTTTTCTTTATGAAACGAAAGGAGAGTGCTCTCTCTCTTTTGGGTTAAAGAGTACTAGATTTCAGTCTTCTGGCACCATCTGTTTTGAAATTAACCCTTGAAACACGTTTGAATGGAGTCAGTCTGACTAACAGATATCTTGTCAAATCCTGCTCTGTCATGTTGGTTTGTATCTTAGACTGTATAAGATAAGGACGTAGTCTCCGTGATGTCCCCCATAGGGTTCTAAAGAGCCGTTGTGAAGCTCAAAGTGTGTGGCTCCGGCCTTCGCCCATCTTGGCAGTGACGGCGCATCCAAACTCCCGGCTTTTCAAAAATGGTCAAAGATGTGGATCGTCGGTGGAGCTGAGGAGGGCCCAGGTGACGTAGCAGAGCTGACAGCTAGCAGCTAGCAGCTAGCACCCTGTGACGCCACCCACCAGTCACTCAAAGCGGCCATACCCTAAAATACGCATAACTTAGTTATATAGTTATATAATTTCTTTCCCCTTTAACAGTTGAAAGGGAATATTAGCTGAAGAGACCAAAACTGTTTTTTGTACCAGGCTGTACGAATGTTCATTTCTGTTGTAAAGTTGGGCGTTTTAACATTAAGGTTTATGGGGATTGACTCAGTCTTGGAGTCTGCCTCGAGTGGACATTCAAAGAATGCAGTTTTTGGCACTTTAGCAGAAGCCGCTTGGTTTTAAGAGATCTCACACCCATTATGCTTATCATACCCTAGTTCTTGATATTTTACTCTGCACTGCACTGTAATTCATGCTTCTCTCTTCAAAGGTGCTATATTCCCTTCCAATACAGCAACATTGATCTGTGCATCTTTGCAAAATATGTGTTTCTGTGGAGCAGTTTATACTCGGATAAAGCAGTTAGATAAGTAAGACTGGATGGTGCAACACAGTTAATAAGCTTCAACAGCAGCCCTGTGAGGATGGCTTGCTATGGGTCAGCGGCGTGAATTTGTGGTTATTTCAGCACTTTAAATGCTGCCGTGACTGGGCCTATGTATGATACGGTGCTTTTAGTGCAGCAACTCAACCAAACACTAACTTATGAACAGTAAAATTAGTTTTATCTAGCCCTACAAACTCAACACAGTGAGTTAAAGCTTCTCCAGTGATCTGCAGAGGCTGCCTGTTGACCACACCGGGGTCATTTCACAACTCAAGCCCTGTGGCCTCTTAAGGGATGTTTGTCTTTCATCCGTCCAACTCCATATTTCCACAGCACCGGCTGTGGCTGCTTGTCCTTTACCGCGTAACTGTCTCTCCTGCTCGGTGGGACCTGCCGATGTTGTAGCGGTCACGCAAATGATTTACAGTAGTGAGGAAAGACTCGTACTTAAACCGGACACCAGGGGTGCTGACGCGTTTTGGAGTAGGAATAGTTGTGTGTGGCTGATGGGTATGTGTGGAGGGGGGTGGCACTGCTGATGAACATACATGAGCAGTGCCCATAAATACCCATAAACACTTGGATGTGTATGCTACTAAATATATGAAACCAGGTGTAAGATGTCTGCATGCATGTGGTAAATGTGTGTCCATGTATATTGGTCACCGTGTGAATGTGTGTGTGTGTGTGTGTGATATGTACTGTAACATAAGCCAACAGACCGTCTCCAGATTCACCATCTAAAAAAGGGGAGAAGTCAGCGACGTACGGTTTCTTGGAAACAGCAGTTGCTGTGTAGCGTAGTTTGCTAAGTTGGGACACATCTGTCCGTCTTCACACTCTCTCTCACACTCACACACACACGCACACACACACACACACACACACACACACACAGCTGAGATTTATGAAGTTGTTTTCGTGAAAATGTGGAGCTGGCTCAACAATTCCTCACACAACTCACATTGCAAGTTAAAAAAGACACAAAAGTGCCAAGGGGCCAAAACTCAATTTGTGTCATATGTTGGGTTCAGGTCAAGTGGAGTCAAAGGTCAGTAAAGGGTAAGCAGCGTAGTAGATGTCGTGTTTTAGACCGCAGAACAACATGAGGAAATTCCAATAGATACTAATTACACCCTTAAACACCCATTACTATACTACCTCTCTATCAACCACATTAATCCTCCATTTTAATTACAGCGAACAATAACACAATAAGTGAATAATAGAATAAATATGATTGAAAATAAAAAAGCTGTATTGTACTGATTACCCCCCTAAAATTTGGCTACTGTTTGTTTACAGTAACATACGATTGTTGTCGTACCGAGCAGGTCATACACATTTGGTCACCCGTCTGCAGTAGGGTTTGTTACACAACACAAGTCTCCTGCAGCGAGCGTCACACACGGATGGACAGTCAGTCCGTTCTGTGAGAACAGGACGCTGCTCTGATAAATATTGGCAGCTGCACTTTCATGGCATTGATGGTAATTGAACTCGACTGGAGTTTTGCTGGAGTGACAAGTATCATAAGAAACATGACACATAAGCATCGTTTCTAAGATTTAGGCTATTTAGAGTTAGAAACATTTTGCAAGTTACGTCCGTCCAACTCACCTTTCGGACTTGAACTTCACACCAGCGGTTGGTACGTTGGTTCATTGGCGGTCAGGGGTGTGTGGGAGTGATGGTCACAGTATGTCCCATCCTGGCCCCTCTCCTGCAGCGAGGCCCTGCTTGCTGACAGCGGAATGACATCACCAGGGGGGCCCATTGTCCCCCTTTTTGGGAGCGTTGAAATTTTGCACACAAAGGCTGCGCGGCGCTCCTATCTCCAGATCTGAGTGGACGCAGCACTTTTGAAAATCCCTAACAAGATTAAACCATAGCGCAATCAGCTGTCAGTCCGCACACACTAGCTGCTTCTCAGAACTCACATAGGATCTAAGCCCCGCTGTTTAGACTGAACACGCAAGGGCCACATCCACAACTATAGTGGGTCGGATGGAAGAATATACTGATCCACAAAGACCAGTTACTATAGAAGCTGTATTATTGGGGCAAATTGTTTGAAGTTTGCAAACTGTGCAACAGCGAGAAAGGTTGTGATGCCTCAATGTTTTGGCTGATTAAGAACCTGTATAACTTTCGGACGATCTTTCGCCATCTTTCATAGTTCTAGAGGTTAAATGTGTCTCTGTTGTGCTATTGCCTGTCTCCCGTTTATTCATATACACAGTATATTAAAATCAATGAAATAAATTAAAATATGTGATTTAAAGTTAGTTTGATTACGCCAAAGTTAGCTGTGGCTATACACGTGAAAAATGCCCTTTAACGTTTTAGCGGTCTAGTTATCTGTGAAGATTATATATGCGGCCTCACAGAATTATATATTTATATGGCATTATATATTAAAACAGATGCCACAAATACAGATTCCTGTCTCAATTTTGACAACAAATTTTAGTGTACTGCAACTTCACCGATTTCTGGTCAAAAATAGTAAAATCATCATTAAAATATTTCTGTGTTTGTGTTATGTCTGTACATTGTCGATCCTTAGGTGCATAGCCATCCTGTTACGTCGCTGCGCCATGAGATCTGCTGACAACACATAAATCAAGGCCACACAAGGGGGTTATTTCATCCTCTTTTAATTTCTTAGAAATGTCCTTCCTGTGCTAGTACAGTTAACCCTTGTCCTAATCTTCAGAAACAGACGAGTAGCTGTTGCTGCCGCTGTTGTCCAGATGTGTACTTACAGTATCTCAACATTTTCTCAGAGCACAAAATAACTCAAAAGGAACACGTGACGTGAATACATTTCAGCGGTGAGGCGGGTCTGTTGTCTGTGTAGCAGCATATGTCAAGATTTCACAGCCCGTGTCAGATTTTCTGCTTGTGCAGTTGCTGCGCGGGCCTCTCCCCGGAATAACACATTGTCATTTTGTCAGGATGCAAACAGCTAATAACTGTGAGGCAGGTTCCTCCATGATATGGCTCATGTTGTCTCATCATATGAATTTCAATTTCACAGGCTTCGAGTTCTTGGTAAGCCACATGTCAGCAACATTAAACCACAGACCTAAATATAGAACCAGGACAATGTAAACCTCTTGGCCAGGGACATAAATCACAATATAGCCATCTATTTCCTATACTATCACCATGTTTATTGCTTCACGTCTGGTGTTCAAGAGCAGCTGATAAAAGACACTATTGTCACCTTAATGTGAAATTGAAATAGTTAGATTAAACTTTTAGATCTAATTCTTAGATTTGGAAGGATTCAACCTCCTCAGGGCAGTTTTTAATTGAAAGTATTTTCCTCAAAAGAGTTTTAAACGAGTGTCTTCAACAATCTGCGTCAAGGCGAAGCTAATTACCTCTTTCTCAATTGCTGTTCAATGCTCATTTGTTTCCGGGCGACTTGCTTTGTGTGCTCTGACCGTAAACACTGAGCATCTGATGACATGCGCGTGCATATATTAACTATATCATGTCATCGGTGGTAATAAGTGATGAGTTTTGAGACAGTTGGGATGATTTATTTGAAGGATGTCCTGCTTTTAATTTAGAACCTGTATCGTTAGTCTCTGCTGCCAACACTTTTTTAAATGCGTACTCCAGAGAAGAAGAAGAAGAAGAAGAAGAGGAGAAGGTGATTTGCTGTAAATCATCGCGTGCGCCACAAAACCCGCAGCCACAGTACGTGCCGGGCATCATAACATAGACCCAACTATTACAACCGATTTAAATGTTGCAGCCCTACTTTCCATTTAATTAAACGTATAAAAAGAATAAAAAAATATATATAAATGTGATGTACTATATGACATGTATCATTTTTGATATTATTACATTTTTATAATATTATATATTATTCGGTACAGAATTAGCTTGAACGGCCAAGTAGGTTGCCATTAAACAAGGAATTTGACTCTCTCAATGTACATGAACACAAATAGACATGAAGAAGTTAAACATAAACATTTGACTACTGTATGTTTCCTGTGCTTGTCCTCAGGTGTGGTTTGCTGTGATATTTTGATGTGTGATCCGTCTTACCGGCCAATGCATGTTTTGCCTTTTGATAACTATTTTTAATTTTTGAATATCATGAATAGTAAATCTCAAGAACACGCTTAATTTAAGATGCAATAAATGCAGAATAAAAGGTTGCAGAAGCAAGTGGAACAGAGCCGTGACATCACGACTTTAGCTCTCTATATGTACTCCATCTTAATTAAATGATCGATTAAAATAGTTAAAGATTGAACAATGGGTTTAAAGTAGAGGACTTTCTCCTTCAATTTCGGGGCTTAAGACATTTTAGCGGGAGATGAGCTGACACAAAGTCCTTAATGAGGCCGCCAAAACAATGGGAACACATATAGGTCAGTTTGCCTTAATGAAGATAAAGGGCTGCCTTTATTAGTGGGGGCATTTCCATTGCTAACAAAAGGGTGTCACTTGTCATTTAACTTAACTTGTACACATTCAAGTCATGTGCCACATGAGGCATTTTGGATGTTAACACCAGTCCTTTTTAATAATTGCTGAACACTAGTGGTTGGGAAATGAACAGCTAACTGACATAAACACTATTTTCCACACTGTTCCACACATTTATAACAGTTAAAGTTTCTGCGGAAAAACACAGCTCTCATTGGGAAGAAAAAGAAAGTCTCCCGGCTCCAGAGTTTCAAGTCAAGAGTTTAACCTCAATAGTCTGGAGGTTAACACCACAGCTGCAGGAGTCTTTGCATAATTAAAAAGAAAAGGAATGTGGAACAATTCTGGAATACTTTGCAGTTAAGTACTCCTTTCATTTACACTTTTTTGGGAGGCCAATGTGGTTTAAAAGGGCATGTGTTCAGCCTCCAAACACAGTGACATACACTGAAAATGTCCCATTTCCTCATCTTTTAAAATGTGTGGCTACAAAAAAAATAGTAAGCAGATTAAGAAATTACAGATTTCCAAGTTTTGTTTCATAACCTCACCCGTGTCACTGATGCTACATTTAACATTCAAGTGACAACAAAACTGATGAATGCACATCTGTCAAATCACTGCAAACAAGTCTTTGAGATAACGGAGGCCTATCAAAGCACGCATGACCTCTCCACCCGGTTGACCCCGACACAGCCGTCTGTAGGTGCAGCCGGGCGGGTCAGACTGGTGTCAAGCCCTGCGGTTCAAAGGTGACAATAAGACCAGTGCCGTCCAGGAAATTAGACCAAACTAATTGTCCATCAGTCCACTTAAATTACAGTCCAATCAAACGCAAGTCTAGTTCACCCGTTCCAGGGCCATGACACCAGGCATGGGCGGGGGCTCGGGGGTTATTACGGAAGGAAAATTAAATTATGTATGCTGCAGTGCACTGGACACAAAAGCAAATTCCCAATTTAATTAACAAACAAAGACCCTTAAACAAGAAGCAGGCACTGTAGGGTTACAACAAATACAGCTCAATCTTTCGAAAAACAGACATTTCCTGAAGAGGCCTGTTTGTGTAGCATGTTGCATTCCAACCCCCAAAAAACAGAATACCTTATTGATTTATCCAGAAAATCTGTATTTCACCCAATAATTCAAGTCTCCATTTGCTGATCTGCAATACATTCCCTCTAACATATCATAAACTCAACGTGGCGCATATACATTTATTTCCAGACAAATTTACATAACAGTTTATGTCAACGCACACGGCTTCGACTCCAGCCATGTTTATCATCCCTGCCCGTCCCAGAGGGAAAACCTGACCCTTGTTCAATTGCTCGTTGCCCGGGCTAAATCCCTGCGCCTATGTGGGAATTGTGATTAGCATATTAACATTAGCATATTAGCATGCTTGCTGCTAGTTAACAGTCTAGGCGACCTCCCCCTCCCCCCCCTGTTACTCATGCTGCAGTCTGTTTAACTCAGTCAGCAGCAGGGATCTCCATCTGCAGACAGCGAGCGCTCCCTTGGTGAAAGGTTTAGTGCACTTCCTTTGATCAGATGAATCCTCATGCCAAGACCACGCCTTCCTCTGTCTCTGCGGCATTTTCAACTACCTCTGGAGGAAAAAAACCAATTGATCTACACACTTGCAAACCCTGGCTGTGAATCGAGAAAAGCTCCGGCATCGTAGCGTCTCCTTATTTCTGTGCAGAAGACATGTCAAGCACGTAACCTCAAAGATGGCATAAGTGCACTTGAGTCTGTAGAGCCCTTTCTCTTGAAAGTACCACAAGACTATATGAGGACTATAGGAGTGTGCAGAAGTGGTTTGGGCATGTATGGAGCTTGTGCTCGGTTATTTTGTTGACCTTGTTCTATGCATATGCACAAGTATGCTCTAAATGTGTTCTGCTGGTGGCCCCATTCCTTATATCTGCTCAAAGTTTTCCGCCCAGGATTTGAGCCACGTGGGGCTCTGGAAAACTGCTATAGAATATCATCTCTAAGCAATTCCTCTGTGTGGAATGCCTATTTTTGGCTGGACTGCTGCATTTTTCTGCATGAAAAAAAAAAGAAAGTCAAATCCTCCTGACAGCACTGAGCAGTCCCAGCCAGCTGTGAAGCGCTGCTTTTAAGGACTCTTACTGTAAAACATGTGGCTGCCTTCCCTAAATAAAGCTATTTGTGGCTACATGATTATAGTCTAGACGTGCTCCTGCTTTTTAACATGAATCTGGACTTACATCTACATCTACAGATAACATACACAGACTGTGCTGTGAAAACATGGAGTCTGGTGCCAGTCATAAGAGAAAAAATCCATTGGCTGTAAATAGAACAAAGAAATCAGAGGATGTTTGACAATGTTATGATTTTGATTGTCTAAAAGGAGTGAAGGATTAAAGGAATAGTTTGACATTGCGGAATATACGCTTATTTTCTTGCAGAGAGTTAGATGAGAAGAACGATATCACTCTTATGTCTATAAAGTCCAACCAGCAGCTGGTTAGCTTAGCTTAGCTTAACGACTGGGAGCAAATTCCACCAACCAGTGCCTCTAAAGCTCACTAAGTAAAAAGTTAAACCCTTACAAAAACCAAACTTCCTCTGCAACCAATTGAGACTCAGGGAAGTCACTACGTCCTGCAAAGAAATACTCCAGCACCCAACCCCTAGCAAATCCACAACACACAAAGGACCCTTATAGTTATGCAAAGGATCATAACATGTCGCTGCTAATATAATTTCAAATTAAAAACACATTTTTAATGGCTAGCAATTACATCTGAGGAATAATGACTCTGTCCATATAAAAAGGAGCGAACGAGAGAACTGATGAAGCGTAAGTACACTTAAGGCCTTAAAGGTAAATGAGCAGCATATGTTGGCGATATAAACTTAATGTAGACACTTAAATAAATGTGCTTCAACAGGGATTTTGTTTAATTTATGCAGGTATGTTTTAGAAACTGTAAGGAACATCTTCAGCTCTTTAGCCCTATACTACAGTTCATCCTTCATATTAGTGTTGACAGGGAACAATGAATGTATCATCATTAACATCACTGATCCCTTTTAGCCTTTAGAAAAGTTAGACAAAGTTGAATTGCTAAAGATAATCAGAGTCGTATCCATTATCTTGAAGCCACGATCACATCCTCTTGTACGCTCAATGTAAAAGGGAAAGTCCATCAATCAAAGTGTCCTTTAGGGAAGCCATGAAAGGCTTGACGTTACGCAAACATTAATTTGACTCGTTCTACCTCTGAGGGCCCCGGGCAGCGTCACGTTGTCTCTCTGCTCTGAGGTTCACAGCGGGGGTCTATAAGGGCCCGACCAGGATTCCTGCATCAATCTGGAATTGTCTCCTCGTTCGGAGAAGAGAGGCCTAATGGGAGAAAATGTACCACCTCATCACCACCTCCCAGGGCTGCCATAATGGAGCATCCATGGTCATTAATGGAGCGTACCTCCCACCTCAAGAGTCTCTATTCAGTCTCTGTCATCATTCACGGCCATCACTTCCTCAGAATTTAATGGTTTTGGAGGTCCCTTTTATCCCATTGTCTCTACGCCTCTGTGTCCCTTCCCCATTTAGGAGCCCAAACTAGAGGACGGGCCTGTTAGTCGGGCGTTGGGGCTGACCTCTGTACCCCTTCAGTGGAGACTCCTTCAGCTTTGTTTTGGGCTTCTGTCCCCCTTGCCAAGGCAAATCAGACCCCAGGCGGGTCACGGAGAGAGGGAGCCACTGGGGGTCTCATTGTCTTCCCATTCACATCATAGACAAGTGGCCCGGAGTGGACATCAGACGCTCCCTATAGCCACACACACTGAAGGGACAATGTCCACACAAAGTGACAGCTCCTATTGGGAGAGGAATGCATGTGAATCGAGAAGGTTCAAAGAAGCACGCCAACAAACCAACGACATGGGAATATTAGATTGCCAAGCGCTATTTCTCCCTCTTCTATCATCTTCATGCAAACAATAAGGAAGATTACAGTCAAAATGATTTACTGTAATGTAAAGTTCATCATATAGCACACTCAATGCATTAGGGAAGGTAGTCGTATCTGAAAGTCGCATTTTCCACCTGCTTTCATCGAAAATGCCTCAGGAAATCAGCAGATCCACCAGGACTGACCATCACAGGCTGATTCTACGTTTTGTGCTTTAGGGGGCAGGAGAGAACCAGAAGAAAAAATATTGGCTGGACCGCACAGGCAGGGCCGCGGGGTCGGAGCGAGCCTGTGGCTGGGGGGTAAGATTAGGAGGCAGCTGAGAGAGGGCACGCGGCCATCCTCCAGTACACATTCCCGCCATGGCCCCAGGCCAGGAGCTTAATACAGACTAAAGAGAAGGGCCGGCGTTGGCAAGTCACCGGCAATCATTCCCATGCGTGTACCCGTCGTCTTTCTGATGACAATGCATTTGAATGCATGCAAATCAGGGTGCAGGGATTCATTTAGATGACCGTGAAGAAACTCATGCCTCGCTCATTTAATCACAGATTCATTCAATTACCCTCTTGGACACTTGGCAGGCTTCGTCGATCCATATAAAGTATGGCGTATGTTGCTATTGTGGTCGCAATAATTTACTGAATTTCCTCTGCTGGCTCTTTTCTGAGTGCGTCATGGCAGCATGTTCTCCCTCTTGATACTGTACATTTTCCCATCTCTCATTTTCTCATTTATTCTCAAGAGGTAGTGGAGTGACATTAGAGCACCGAAGCCTCCTGTAGATCTATTGAACACCGATTCATCGGCTCATCACAGGACATATTTCTGTTTTGTTAGCCCTGTGACAAGCAGCTTAATAGTTTCATTCTTACAGATACCTGCTGAGAGTTTGAGCTGAACCTGAATAGCAGACTGTAATTCTGACTTGAGACTTGAATCTCTGTGTAATCACATCTGTAGACCAGGAAACTGGAAATCCATGTTTGAGTGCCAGGTAAGTGGGGATGCTTTTTAGGACTGCTTCCTATTATCTGCTGTTTGCAGCCAAACAAAATGGAGGAAGGTGATAAAGGCGTGGCTGAGAGGGTTTAAAGGCTTAAATCCTGAATGAATGAATCATCCATACAATTCCGTGATATTATAAAAGAAGTATTCAATGGTGCGAATGTCAAAACTCATCCTCTTTTGTCTTTAAACAGATGTGACTAGTGGTTGCTGTAGATTCACAAAAAGCTCACTTAAATCTCAATAAACATGAGGCGGTAATGATCAGACTGCTGATTGAATCCAACCTGATTCAAAACAAGCTCAACTAACAGATCTCAAATCAATACATCATGTGACGCAGCATAGTTCAACACGATAAGCAGGGGAATGGCATCGATAGGGAATGAATATATGAATAACCATAAATGAATCACGTGCAGATAAAATAACACTTCGCAATCACTTTGACATCTTGGGTTTGCACAAATGCAGGAACGTTAGTTAAGTATTATGCCATGTGCACCACAAACTATGACATACAGACCGAAACCTTCAAAATATAAGTCGTCACTGATCATCATCCTGACAGACTATGGCAACCAAACAGGTCCCCTATTTCTACACTGGAAGAAAATATTGATCAGGACATGCCCTTAATGGATTACTATGTGATCATACTCCCTGTTTTTAGTTAGAGAGCAAATAATTAGACTTTTTAGAGAGGCAATTTTATTCTCATTTGATAACTGATAGTGTAAAGATAGACAAGAAGGTCCCCAGCTGCATTCAAACCAGTGACATTGCAGTTATACTGCATGCATCTAAACCACTAGGCCGCCAGGAAGCTCAGACTGAAACGGTGCGAGGGAAGGTTATTTATAGAATACAGATTTGTAGTTGAGATCAAAATGAAGGCAGAGTCTCGAAGATGATTGTGGTCCGAGCGAGGGCGCCGTAAGTAAGGGTGTCATAGGTGGATAAGGGGCCATGCCCCCCCACACTTTACGCCACTGGCCCAATTTGGTGTCGCAGCTGGCGTGATCCCATTGCAAGATGGTCTTTAAGTATAATTTATTCCATTTTTAAACTATACATTTGTACATTTCTCCGCACTTTACTGCACTTCTGGTTGGATGCTAAACTGCATTCAGTCGTCTCAGTATTTGCTCTTTGTGCAATGATATTAAAGTTGCACTCAAAACAGAATTATAACTGTATTTGTGACGTTGTCAGAGAGCGAGGAACAAATAGATAATATTGGGAACAGCAGGGTTTTCCCCCTTATACAGCTCGTTGTGGCTTAAACTGGATCAATTGAACAGTGTACGTTCGCCCCCTCAGCTCTCCGCTTTTGCCACGTCGACGTCATGGAATGTGTGATGTCATCGACAGAGCACACACACAACACATGCTCTCTCACCTGGTTTCCGCAGCAACCGAACCACAGCAGTTTCCTCCCTGCACATGTCGCAAGACGTGTTCAATGAATGGCCTCGTGCATACCTAGAAAACATGGGAAAATTTAAAAAAAAGGTTACGTGTGTGTGTGTGTGTGTGTGTGATGGACAACAAAAGCTTTTTCTCTAGTTTTGTCTTTGTTTTTTTGGTCCCAACCTTGTTTGTGCCGGTGTGACTCACAGCAGCTAAAGATTCAACGCCTTTCACTCACAGCTTTCTAATACATCAAAGGCTCAGTTTGTGATACAGTTTTGGCTGCGCTTGCACACTCAAGCCCCAAGAAAAAAAAAAGAAAAAAAAACTAAATGCATTTAAAATCCTCATGAGCTTCATCTTTCACTTACAGCTCCAACAACTCCTTCAGAGGGCAGAAAGTCAGTAAAGTGCCTCTGTGGCTAATGCTGCACATTAAACGCACCATTAACAGAGTAAATTAGAGTTTCCAACATGTGACGATGGTAAAAGAATTAAACATATACTGTAATCATACACTACATAAATATTGCACATCAGTTCACCACAATCCCTTACTCATAATAAAATGCTTCTCTAACTATAACAACTGACTCACACTTACTTATTTTAGACAAATCTCTACAAAGGTTGCCCTACATTTCTGGCACTAATATGCATTTTGCGTGAATTGAGAGATTCTGAGAGCATGGGTCCTGAATGTTGCTTGTTTTTGGGTCAGAAGTATGTTTTCTGTGTAGAAAAATGACTACCAACTGGGTTTATGGCTATATTGTTTAATAAAGGTAAGTAAAGGTTTTATCGTATTCTTTCTTATAAACCCACATACAGCACAGACAATAAGACACTGGAGCCAAAGCCTAACTTTCAAAATAAAAGCAGTCATTGATCATTGCACTGGTAGACTATATTCACACTCGATGTCCGTCTGAACTGTACATTCCTCACAGCTACAAAACATCCAAAATACTGAGGTCCTCGAGGGTATTTACAGAGACGTGAAAATGAATTTGGCTTAAACTAAACCAGCAGAAATACTTGATAGTTCAATAGCACACTCTTGAGAATTTTGAGATTTAAATGGAATAGTTAAACTTATTCGCTAAACATTGACATCATAGTCATTTCTGTACAGGAAATATAAAGCTACTACTTGCAGCTGGCTAGCTTAGCTTAGCTCAGCTTAGCTTCGGTCACAAAATAGCCAAGCACATAACCGCCCAAAACCTTGTGTTGTTTTTAAACGTCTTATTGTACGGACTAAACAACAAACGTAATTAGTGAGTTTTAGAGGGGCCGATAGAGAGACGTTGTGTGTTTGTGTTTGTTTTCTTAGTGCGAGGTCAAGCTAACAGTTAGCTGTAGCTTCTGCAGCGTCATATTTACCGTACAAACATGAGAGTGGTATCAATCTTCTCATCTAACTCTCTGGAAGAGAGGAATAAGCCGACTTTAACAATTCCTTTAACATACATTTTCAAGAGCAGCACAAAAAAACCCCGCTGAATTAATCTAAACAGCAGCTGCAGACAGAGGCTCAACTGTGATCCAGTGGATGGCACAAAATGCCACAGGTGACGTTTCTGTTGGTAAAGACTACATAGGAGCTTTATTTTCAGAGTGTGTTTGACCCCCATCAGTCCTGAGCCTGCAGACAGGATAAAAGGCTGCACAGACTTTGTGTTCTACACTCAAACCATCAGACAATAGACAACGTTCAATCGACTTCAGCCGACTCTCCTGCGCACTTTGTGTTCAGACACAAACAGAATAGGAATACTGTATAGTGCGTAACCACTTGACAGGCTCAGACTGACAAACAGCTGGTAATGGCAGTTAATCATGAACCTTTTCTTTCTTTGGCAGTTGACAGACCACACGGTTTGACTTCTAATAACACAGACGCACATTATCCAGACACACACACACACACACACGCTCGCTACACACGGCCTGCTCGGCACAGCGCCAGGCCTTATGTGTAACTGGCATGACTGGTTATCTCCATGGCAACGGGAATGTTGGCCATGGCAAGTGCCAAGAGAGCAGCTGGTAGGTAGTGGCAGATTAGTCTCCAAACAGATTTACGGCCAGTCAAGTACTGCATGGCCTTTGAAAACAAGAGGAAGAAATGATAAAGAAGCCATTAGAGTGAAAGAAAACAAAGAAGGGGTTGTAGTACAGCCGAGCGAGTCCACCGACGGAGAGGAGGAGGAGGAAGAGGAGAAACCCGTCTTCTGGTCGATCTGCCAGCGAGCGAGGAGCTCGCAGCTCGAGAGCGAGCGATCAAAAGAGAAGCTCCGGCTTTCTGAGAAAATAATACAAGACAGTTTGCTTCGTCTCCCGCTGTGATTCAGTACTGTGAGGTCTTAAGTAGGGAGGGATGCATTTCAATTGATTATGCGAAGTTATTACTCAATTAGCCTATTAAGAGGTGGTATACAAACCACCTGCAGTCAAATTCTGGATTTTAAGAATTTAAATGTTGAATTTTTGAGTCAATAAATGCTGGATTGATGATTTTAAGTTAAGTCCTTGGTGTACTTTACACAATATCTTGATGGGAACACAGAAAACATCTGCTGATGAAGGCCATATGATAAGACCTGAAGCTGCAGAGCAGCTACATGATGGATCTTGTAGTAAGCGCTGTTTCCAAGGACAAGAATCAACTTTGAACCTCAGATTTTGAGTGGGCGAGACATCCTGAAAGAAATGCGGACATCTTCAATTCCACAACAAACTCCATCTGCTGATGAAGCTCATGTAACATGACTGAAAGCACATGAGCAGCTGCTAGATCGACATTGCGACGAAGAGGTTTTTCTCACTTACAAAATGTGGGAGCCGCATTTACAGGATTGATCGGTGATCAGTGACCAACAGACTCGCAACGACAGCTTTGAGTGCTCCTCTTGGAAGGGGAGTCTGATTGGAAGTGATGATTACGAATATTTATTAACGCTTTTCTGAGAGGCACAGTGTACTTTTAGGTGATAGATTTATTCAAAATGAAGTTGGGATGACTGCAGAGGACTACAGAGGATCTCTGCTGTCTTCCCCTGTTGTCACTGAGTGAAGTGAGTCTGGTTGGTTGTATTTTGCAGCTCTAGTAAAACGTTTGAAACTGATTTTTACTTATGTTTCTTGTCAGTCCAGGCTGGGTCTTACATCACAGTTTGAGCACAATCATTTGATCACATCAGGATGCCTTAAATATCAGATGTAGGTTCATGAAAATCATATTTTTGTCCAAATCACTGTCAAGTAATGAGAAGCGATAGAGACGAAAAGTGGAGAGAAGCAATAAACAGCCTTACTTTTCAGGCTAAATGTGGACGTACAGTATATTGATGCAGTTTCATGAAATCTTATAAATCAGAGCGAGAAAATCACATCAAAATGACTGATTTAAATATTTGAGAGTGATGTCAAGCAGATGTTGATAAACTGACACAAATAAACTTTTTGTGATCATTGCAGCCGTCTGCATTCTCTTATTCAACTTAATGTAACAAAGGCGCTTTGTTTGTTGTCTTTATTAATATATCATTCAAAATGCAAGCCAGTGTGGCATGTAATAATGTTACAATGAGCTACGCTCGCCCTGCTGGTTTAATATACTTTTGCATATACGCAATTGCTTTTATGACTTTTGTAGAAAAATGCCAAAACACATTTCTCATTCTGGCATCAGGTGATTTAAATTCAAAGTGAGTCTGTTTCCATTTGTATTGGTATCCATTAAAGTGTTTTATGTCTGCTGTCATCACGATTTACTGACTTTTATAGCAGCATCACAAAAAAAGTGAAAAGTATGAGCAACGGAGACATGATTTTGAGTATCAGTTCTTTGAGTGCTAATGAAGTCCTTACCGGTGCTGATGAGAAGGACATCAGCAGATGTTTTAGGTTTCCGACGCCAATGTAAGACACGACTAATGCATATTTAAACACTATTTTCTGTCACCATACAGTGCAGAAAGACATCAGTCACACAAATTATTAATTTGGCCTCCTCCTTTTCCCATTCCAAATAAACAGGCATGAAAAGGAGAGGCAGACATTGAACATTTATTTAATTATGAATTATCATTTGGAGTTGTTCCTATGATAAATGGCACCCTTCAATGAAAGTTTCTTATGCTGCCAGCGCTGCAGAGCCATCTATTACCAGTCAGGGAGGGAGTGATGATTACATTGATTCAGTTTGACTCGATGCAGTATTCCCAATCCAGTCTGACTCAGTAATATCTGTCCTCGCTAACAAGCCTCCCCTTTTCGCAGAGCTCATCATGTTAACACTTTGGTGCACGCTCCAGCAGCTCTGAACAGATAAAGGAGCATAACAGACAATGAAGGCGGTGATTAAAACACAGTGTAAGACCGTATTTAGCAGTCAGAGCATTTTTTTTATTTTTTGTGAGGGAGTTCTGTTGGTTTGTGTCAGTGTTTATGGTAAGAGGTCAGAAACACCTCGTAGCAGGCTTCACACTTGATATCGCAAATTTCCAGAATGCACTTGATACCTCCATTATCTTGATGTCAACATGACATCACCGAGCTTGTGTCAGCTTATAAAAGATAATCACCTTCAAGCTGAGGAGATGCATGCACCCTAGAATACGTAGATAAAGAGTGAGCAGGATTTGAGCCCCCCGATGGACAATTAGGAACAAGTCTAGGCATGTCGGGCGAGCGCCCCACTCCCAGCCCATCAGTGGGTGAGCATAAAGTGCAGCATGAATCCACAGACTGTTGGGAGGTTTTCCTCTTTCTACAGACCAGCAGCTGCCTCGTGCAGCTGCCCAGAGATGCAGCTTGTGAAAGATCCAACAGAACTGGTCAAAACAACTACCCACGAAATCAGAACAGGTGAAAAAGAAAATGGCCACCAAAGAGGCTTGCTGCACGTATTCAGTCCAGTAACTGAACAAAATTACATTTTCTTTTTAAGCACAACAGTGTATGGATTACTGGATGGGCCTTGCGGCCCAAAAGGTTCAGGGTGCCCTTGGGCCAGAGCATCTGATGGAAGTGATCGTCTTATTGGAAATCAAACAATGACAAAGGTGCGCCAAACAACCGCAGAGATGTAAAGCGACTACAACGCAAACAAAACAGCAAAGACGCATGAAAACGGTAATAAGGAGACTTGAAACCATACAACAGAGATCTAGAGCAACCACAAAGAGACAGAAAACAACCACAAAGAGACAAAAACCCAGGGGCCCATCGTCTCATTTACTTCATAAGCCTCCGCCTGAACAATCCACAGAACAGTAGCTCACAGTAACTCAGAGTACCAATAAGAACTTTTCAGTAAAACCTTTACAACAGCAACAAGAGCCAGTGTTTCTGAAAACCTTCTCTTATGTCATTCTGTAGCTTGTTAGTTGGCTCAGTGCCTCAAAACCTAATGAAAGAGCGGCAGAGAAGAAGAAAAAGTGCTAAGTCCACACATTAGGGCCTTTGACTTGTCCTAAACCTGCGAGGAGCCTGATTTTAAATGCATAGAGAAGATCAGAGATAAGTGAGATGCTTTTGTGCGGTTTCCAAAATGAGGCACTAATATATCTGGTAAAAAGGGTAAGAGCATAGGTTGACACTCAAGTGTTCAAAGAGGCAAACGTATGTATAGCCACTGTGTGTCTGTGTCTGTAAAACTTTTGTGACTTAAAGAGAATAATTTGTCCTTTTGGGAAGAACACTTTCTCATCATCACAGCTAAGATGATTACGTTTGTTTACATTTACAGCACAGATATGAAAGTAGTTAATTATCCCATTTAATTCCTAAAATGCCGAGCTGTTGCTTTAATAGCTTGAAATGAATGCGTCTCTGGCAATATGAGTCATTGCTCGTCTCGAATTGTAAAAGCCATAATGGTTTTGTTGTTGTTTTATTTGTTCTGACGCACTGAATTGATTACCCCACATGTTGAATGTCATGAAAGAAATGTCCTAGTTGTGAGACATTCAGGGACAAAAATAAAACAGGGTTTTTATTTTTTGTGCAAAACAAAATAGTATTTAATGAGTATCTTCTATGATTATTAATCAATTTATCCGGGTTGAAAGGAGTTGTTGTTGTTATTGTTAGCTGAAGCCTACAGAGGGAGAGAAGTATCCCATGATGCATTAGGATGAGTAACAGTTGATCTCAGAGGAATAACATTATTTTACTTTATCATGAGTGTAATAAACAATGTGTAGTTTACGCTCTTGAATAGTATAGAGCATTGATATAGTGGTTATTCTGTAATAAGGTAATAAGAAGAAAAAAGACTAATAAGGATATTTAGAATAAGAATAAAAAAAAGAATATTATTTGGCTTCTTGACACGGAAAACAAACAGGGACTTGACTGAAAGAAATGTAATATTTTCCAAGCTCAGGTACCTTTATTGCAAGAGGCAGAATTTCCATACAGCGTAATTATGTATTCATATGAATCAGTGGAGGGAAAGTGAAAAAGTACAGGCATCCTGATGTCTGCTGGAGTGGTTAATGTATAAACAACGGACTGCATTCTCCACTCTCCCCCTCTCCTTCTTCCTTGTCTTTTTATAGATGCATTTCTTCCTATTTAATGTCTCCTTGCCTTTTTCTTTGACATGGGTTTAAACCGAGCCATATCATTAGGGAGTCAAGAGCATCTCTGTTGTGCCTCTGGGTTATATAATGATCTCCCCGTAGACCTCTTCTGGTGTTGGCGGCGCTCCCTGCCTGCTAACCCGGCCCAGCTTTGGCCCGGCTCCAGTCCAAACAGAACCCACTTTGTCCTCGACTCTTGTTTTTGGCACCAGCTGTTCGTGCACGACTCCAGCAGCTGACTCCTTTGTTTTACGTACAGTTGGCTTTTTCTTCTTACATCACTTTTTTTGTCTTTTGTTCCCCCCCCAGTTTGCTCTGTTTTTCAGACCTCGCTGTTCCCTCTCTTTCTGTTTTTCTCTCTTTTTGTCTCATTTCTATTGACATTTTTTTTTGCCTCAAGCCCCTTTCCCCCCCACTGTCTGCACAAGAGGCTGTTAGTGCTGTGATGTATGAGGGCAGCTGACGCCCACCTGCTTCCAAGCAGTCAGTCTGAAGGGTGTTTCTAAGCTCCACCATCGGCTATTGGCTATTCACCCGGCTCTACGGATGAATCAATACCAACTGCCACACCTGTCGCGGCTCCTGTAAACACCAGTCACGCTCACTGCTGTTAAACCATTTGTAAAAATGTCTAATGATGATATAACTATATTTCGCTACTGCTGCCAACAATGTGTCATGATCGGTTATTCTTTTACAACTTCATGATAGCCCACTAAAGCTGGATTAAGCCGTATTTTATGGAGGACGGACAGCGGTGTCATTAGCAATGATTTACAGCCTCAGTAAGTGCTTTGAAACAGTAAAATTCATAAAGGGAGGGAATTGGCTTAATAATTAAGAGCCACTGAGAAGCCATTCTCCAATAATCTCTCTCCTGCCGTTGGCAGAATCTTCCTCTCTGCTATCTCAGCTTTGCACAGGTAAAAGGAAAGATGATGACCTTCTCCATGTTGGGAATAAATGACTGGTCCTGACAGGCTGATGAGTGGTCCTAATAATGCCCCTGATGAAACGATTTAATTGTTCACAATGTTTCCGTCTCACAAATACAGCCAATAAAGGGGAAGCCTTTAGTCTCGGGTGGTGAAGCAGGCGAGAGAGTCGTCTAATACTCTGCAAAAGACTCGAAGAAAAGGATCAATTAAATTGTTAAAGAGCACTTTTGCAGAGAACAATGCAAAATTCGAGACGGCTCTTTAGAGGCTGTCAGCGCTCATTTCCATTTCTATCACAGACAGGAAAAGAAGCAGCTCAAAGAAACAGGACAATATCAACACTGAGGTCAGAGGTCACCGCAATCATGACTTTATTATTGCCTCCATACATGTCCCAGCATCAGTCACTCACGGGGTAATTGAGCAAAGGATATTGATTTGATGTCCAGGCTAATTGTGTGTTGTGGGTGAATAGCTGTGTAACGCGGCAGGTTTATGTGCCGGTGATGTATAAAGTTATAATTTTATGTAGTGCAGCTGTCAGACCGGGGTGGCTGCTACCTTCCTTCTATAACGGCTCAATGTGTTCAATTGATTTGTGCTGCAGGGCATCTCTTCTCAGCGTGTTGTAAATCTCGAGTGATATGTGCTTCGTGCAGGTTTTATGCAGACAACACGATTTACTGTGAGGCATTTTGAAAATGTACAGACGGGTTTGTTTTAAATACCACACGATTGAGTGGCTCTTGAATGCAGATAAACAATAAAAAATGTGTCTTATTTGCTGACAGGTGGCCGTAAAAGTTCCAGTAAGACAACAATGGCCGCTAAAATGTTGAACCATGCCTTTAAAAAAATAATTCACGGTATACAGGATGACTGCTTTTGTTACGATTAAACTTGGAGGGGTGATTGATCTTGTTATTGATTGGCCGAAGGGGTATCTGCATATTTCATGGTAAACGAAAAGTAAAGTGTGAATTCATTTTTCTTTCTGTCCCTAAGAAGATCTATAATGAATGCATTAGTGGACTTGTGGATACATTAAATACGTTTCCATTGGACTAAAGAGCTGGTTGGTTTCAGAGGGTCCTTCAATGTGCACAATGGTGCAGGCTGGAATAGTTTATGGTCTTTTCCTCCACAAGAAACTTGTTTTTTAGCCACTCTTTAGCCAGCGACATGGCTCTAAGTCAACCTTGATCCAGAGTGAAATGTCTGTTAACTATTGGACGGATTCTGGTACATTCATTCATGATCCCCAGAGTCTAAATCCTTAAGACTTTAATGATCCCTTGATTTTTCATTTAGCTCCACCAGCAGGTCAAAGTTTTTAACTTACACAATGAAATATCTCAACATCGACATGAAAGGCACATTTTGCACTGACATTCGTGGTTCCAAGAAGATGTACCCTGATGACACCGACTCTGAAGCGCCCCCGCAAGGTTGACAAAACAAGATGACATCGGCAAAAAAACAAAATGGCGGCGTCCAACATGCCAAACTAGAGGCTTCAAAATCGCAGTCCACAAACCAATGGTTACCGTCCCGGTGACTACGTCCAATTCTGAAATACAGTCAATGGTTCTTACCAGATATATACTTCTGTGCTGTGACTACAACCCTTTCTGCTACAAAATCTATTTCCCATATAACTAAATTGCACTCTCAATGACATTACAAGGAACATTTATTTTCTCTCTGATTGTGGTCGCAGTTTTAAACAGTTTTAAACATAAAACAAAAAAAATTGTTAGGTTTAAGACACAAAGCTACTTGTTTAAGTTTAGTAAAAAACATGGTTTGGCCTAAAATTACTTTAAAACTTTAACTTCAAAACCGTAACAAAAGTACGTGGTTATGTTTAGGCAAGAGAACTATACTTGGCATCAAAAGTATTTTGTTCACACTGGACACAAACAGGAGTCTCCTGTGATAGCTTTCTGTCTGTTGTTGGATTTGATCTCCTCCCACTTTTCTAACTGCATCCACACTTCTTACCGATAACTGTACTATGACGGGTTTCCATCACTCTGTTCCTGCTGCCACATTATGAGACTTCTTTTGTTTCTGAGTCTGTTTAGCAGTTGCTCTGTTTGTGCAGGGTACACAGTGAAATGACCAAACAGAAAAACAACAAGCCTCGAAACATTTCATCTGTGCAGGGGGGGATGGATGCCACTTATCAGTCAGAGAGATTAGAGTGAAAAGGAAACTCAAACACCAAAACCCTCTGCTTTGTGGAAACGCATTTATTACCAAGATGTTCCACTAATGGCTACCTCTGCCCCCCTCTGTCTGTTTGAACGAGACGTCTCCGCCTCTGCCTCCGCTCGTCTCACTCAGCAGCACTACTTAGAGAGCGATGAGGAAATGGCCCGATGTACAGTACCTTGACAGGATGAGGGAAAGTGTATAAACGTGTGGTTAGCGTGTGTGTGTGTGAGTGTGTATTTTACAAAAGTCCACACTCAGCTGCCTGTGGGTAGAATTTGCTGTGTAATTACAGAGGAGAGAGCGAGATAGGGACAAAATAGAAAGTGTGTGTGAAGCTGAGAGGAATGTGCTGATTAATGGACGATCGAAGGCAGCGTCCCTAAGCAGCCCGCCTCATTACCGTTCAGTCTGACCCAGCACTGCCTTCATTAGGCCTTAAAACAGCCTGTTAAAATACTGCCCGTGTGTGGCATCCTCATTAAAGCTACAGATGATAACCAAACAAAGGCCAGATTCCCTTTTGTCAGTTCAAACCGCTGTGCTTAAGCCAAAAAAATAATGAAATAGAGCGTCTGTGTTTGGGCTGTGTAAATTGGGATGGCTTCCACCCCTCTTGTTTTTTAATTTCCTAACTATAGAGAAGAGAGGCTTGTTTTGGAGAAATTAAACAGCCGGATCACCAAAATAAAACAAAAACTCTTCTCAGTTCTGGTGCAGTGGTTCCAACATTTACTGGGATTTTTATATCTTAAGGGAAAACAAATCAATATTTTTGTATTAATAACAAATCACATGACTACGTAAATATAAAAAGGACCAAGACAGCTGTTTTCAGCCAAAACGCTTTAAAACCCCACTGTACAGTACCTGCTCCCCATCAAATCCTTGTTTTCAGATATTGTCTTTGAGATTTTCTATCTACACAGCAACAAACTGGAGGCGAATGAGAATTGATTCATGGTCTTCGCGGCAGTAAAAGTTTGTGTTTCAGAATTTGGGTGAAACAACCCTTTAAAACTAGATCCAAAACAACATTGCATAGAAGCTTCTATAATTCACTTTCACCTGTAAACCAAACTCAATAGATTCATAAAGAGGTTTTCAGAATGATTGCTCTTTTATGACCTTATTGAACTTTTTTTTATTTTTTATTGTGGGGATCAAAATGACTTGATTATTGGTGTCTCAGCATTGTCAGCGATGATTGAACACCAGCTTCACAGCACTTACGTGCTCTGCTTAGTCATGACTTCAACACTATACCAGACATTGGATTTCTGAAGATTAGGGTGTGAGTGACACTCTGGCTGAACATGATTATAATCAATCGGTGGGAAATTCCTGCTGAGGCCCATCTGTACATCATAATAGAGCGCATTTGTAACGGTAGAGGCAATCACAATAAAAAGGGGATGAGCCCAAAGAGTCAATTTGATGCAAAAAAGGGCAGAACTGCAGGTCAGTGTGGGCTTTCCCAATCGAACTGGGAAAGTTTCTGCTGCAGTTTTGAATAAAAGAGGTCAGATCAATAGGCGCTCATTTAGCTTTTTGTATAATTTGCTTTAGTCTAAACTAGGAAAAGGCCAGTCGCTCTTCGGATCTTTGTAAAGATGCTTTTTTGGATGATGAATAAGCAAAATCTTACACAAACGGCCACCGTGTGTCCAAACATTCGTCACTGAGCCTCTGCCTGCTCATTCATCATCAACATCATCCGAGTCCCTGACGTGAAACATTTAAAAATCTGCGACTGTGCCGCCCTTTGTGTCGCCGTCGGGTTACATCAGCCGTTTGATCAATCGTGCTGCGGGTGCTGTCTGGAGGATATATCGCCGTGGTAACAGAGTTGGTCAGTAGAAGGGAAAGACTGACTCATCACGCTCAATAAAACAAAGAGCAAACAACAAGTGCGTCAGGGAAGGATGTGCTGCAGCTATAAATGTCAAAAGCATCATTTCCCAGGGAGCGAGGCGGTCGGATCACAACAGAGCTCTCCAGGTGGGATGTTATGATAGAGAATATGTTACAGCCGGCTGACCTAATGATCAGTTTCCATACCTGAGAAAAAGTTTTTATGGTGACGTGGTAACAGGTAGATCGAGAGACGTTTCAAATTATGATAACACATATTTTACTTTCAAAGTCCAAGGTTATTCTCAAGGATTTGTGTTGAGATTGACCCCTGGAAACAATCTCACCTCAAGGTCTATATTTAGTGTCTGTTGTGGAGCTTTCAGTCACATCACACCATCCTCCTCAGCAGAGTTTGCCCACTTTTCATGTCAAAGTGGATTCAAAGTTTCTATTTTTCTAAGCACCGTCCGCAAAAAACGAGTTATGCCCCACCCCTGATGCATAACACAACTGATTCTCTAACAGAGAAGATTGCATTGTGGGTAATGTTCAGTTTTGACAAGGAGGAAGAATAAAAAAGACAATATCTTTGGTTTGGAGCCAGCAACTTGAGAATATTAAAAGTGAAGCCAATGCAGAAGTACTTTACACTTGCATTCTTTCTAATGGCCAGCAGGGGGCGACTCGTCTGGTTGCAAAAAGAAGTCTGATTGTATAGAAGTCTATGAGAAAATTACTACTTCTCACTTGAGTTATGACCTCAGTAAACATTGTAAATATGAGTTTATGGCCTCAATCTCTAGTTTCAAGTCTTCGTCAATACAGCATGAAGGGTATGCTTTAGGGCGGGGCTACCTTGTGATTGACCGTGTTTTCGTCTTCCATCTTTAACCCTTTTACAGTTTTCAGTTCATTAAAGTTAACTGTGACCTTTTTGGTTGCCAAAAAATGTCTTATTCAGCGTTCGGTTATACTTAGCTCCATCCTGTCACTTATGGTTGCAAAAAAACAAAATGGCGACGGCCAAAATGCCGAACTCGAGGCTTCAAAACTACAGTCAAACCAATGGGTGACGACTACATCTCCTCACATACAGTCTATTTGGAATGTGATAGGAGTCTTTTGAGGGCTTCTTATCCTTCAACATATTCTTAGAGGAACATCTTCCCTCCAAGTCTAGACTTTGTTTTATAGGTTTTACTTATTGTTAACCCTATTTCATGTAATAATTCATATTTTAAGTCTGAAGTTGATTTTTGTCTTTTATTGTGAAGCACTTGGTCGTGTCTGCTCTAGAAAGGTGATTACATTTCAACCTTTACTTTTTATATCTTAATGTTAGTTTTCAACGTTTCATTGTTCATCATTTCTACAATGAAGCATATCTGAACTGTGCTTTAATGTTTTTTTTAAGAAAAATTTAATCTCAAATAATTATTTGTTTAAAGCTGTAACAGATTATTTGTAAAACGCTGAAATGTTGAAACACTTATGTAGATTTTTCAACAACTTTATCATGTCCCAATTGTATCATTTCCCCGCAGCGACCCACAGTCAACCATAAGTTTCTTTATCAGAGAAATGTCTGCTTTTAAGGTGTATTCAAATTCCAAAAGTCTTTCTTGAAAACTGTGAAAGTATGCGTCAGTGGGAGGTTGCTGCAACTGGGTGTTTGTTTTGAAATACAGGATGTATAAAATCAACTGCTATTACAAGTATATCAAAAGTAAGGAAAATCATAAACAATGCCTATTTCAAGAGACTGTTGTTTAATTCAAAGGAAACAAGTGAAGCTGACACTTAACTTTTCTTTTTAAGAGTAATTATATTCAGCAGCTCGTCACCCAAAAACAAAGCTTTAAAACAGTGTGTGGAATTTGTAATAAATACATGAATAAATATATTTCAAAAATCTAAAAAGATACTTGAGATACAGTACAATGATAATGCTGCTTTGTAGTAATAGAACTGTGAGTATTCTATGTATATCTATATTTTGAGTTGATGATGGGAGCGGGATGCTGCCGTCTGTTGTCAGGTCTCCCACCTTGTTGTTCATAATAGAAGTCATAATGAGGACACTCTTGTAGCTGCCTGTGAATGAATAATATTGTGTTGCAGATAAAATATTCAAAACACAAGCAGCGGTCAGAGACTTTCTGTTTTTCTTTTGTTTTTGGTAGATAGAGGGAGCTACTCTCCTGTAGTTACTGACTCTGGACCTCAGAGTGTGACAGTTGGGGGACATTTCATATAACAGCCTCTTGTTTTTAAAGGGTCAGTGTATGTCCCAGTCACACAGTTCCCACCTTTTCTCAGTAACATGCGGCTCCATCAGAGGACGAGTAAACAGCATTAATTTCACACCGTATTGATTTTAAGATTAATCATCTTTTATCCCAGCTCTTATACTGACCTTCGTCCTGTTCAATTCTTAATGAGAGGAGATTGGACGGTCAGCGTCGGCTCTTCTACGTCCCTTCCTGCTTCTACATGTAGCGGGCTTTATTTGATTTGAGGACAGTTCAAATGAATGCGTTGCACTCCAAATGGCCATCTGCTCTAACCTTGTTTCGTCGACCATAAACAGGCCGGCTCCATCAGTAAAAAAAAAAAAAAAAGGTCTTGGCCAAATATTTGCTGCTCTTCGACCCCATTTGGTTTAGTGCGTTCTCTGTTTGCATTTCAATGACCCGCGGTCAGTGTCAGAACGATGGCACGTGTGTCCCTGACGAGCTGTCCCCTGATAAGACACCCAGCAGAGGAGAAAGGGACCGAGGCCTTGTAGGATAAGAGCAGGGTGAAGGATGGAGCAAATGCAGACCGGCTGCTGGTTCACACAAGCAAGCGCATACAAACACATACACACTCCAGCTCTGGTATCAGCCTCCTCACACACATCACACACCCTGCTGCACCGCCAACCAGCCCTCTGATAGCCCTCTTGTCTTGTGTTTCCTACCTTTAAACAGCTCGTATAATATCGTCACTGAAGTGTCAAGAAAAATGCAGCGGGGAGCAATTGTTATTCATTGCTTTATTATCTGAACGGTACTTGTCGTTTAAGTAACACCTCCCACCGCGCGCCTCCTCCGTCAAGCATGCCTTTAATCCCCAAGCCTCCTAATTATTGCTCATGCAAATCACAGATCAGGGCTCACCTAATATTTTTGCGAAAGAGCGAGAAAAAGAAAGAGAGTGTGTGAGGGGATACGGAAAAATGCAGGAGTGCATCTGAGCATTCACGGGTGTGTGAGCGTGCGGGGCTTTATTTGAATTGCAGCAGATCTGGAATTAGCTGAGGAGGACGGGATTGTGCGGATTAGGCGGAGAGATTTTACCAAACGCAGACTCCCTATGTGTAATTCATTTTGGCGTCCTTGAAATTGCTACTGTGAGAAATTCAGCAGCTGCAACAGCAGCACTGAGAGTCCTCAAATAGGCAGAATCCAGCCCCCCTACAACCACCCACAGCACCCACGCCGCCACCACCACCACTCCCACGTTTCTCTGAAGCACGATTGCACGAAAGCCGTTGGGGGTGTAAATGCAGTGGTTTGGGCTTTCCGTAAATTTTGCAGCTCCTAAAAATATTTGAGCCTTTGTGGGGAATGGATGACATATCTCAGTGTGATGTCTCTCAATGTGCACCCCCTAATCCGAAGAGAGCGTGTTAAAGGGTTGGTCCTCCCAAATCACTACAGAAACATGCATTCCCACTTAGCTGTAGTCACACGGATTTTGAGTTCTGGTTCCAGATATTTGACAGAGAGACTTCTACTGCCGCCTCATTTTGGTGAAGGTAAATGGTGGAGGTAAATGGAATTTCTTTTTTGGTGCATACAACATTAAAAAAATGACAACTGAGGAGCAGCCAGGTGGAGAAACTTGAAGCCCAAACTCCCTGTTTTGCATCCGACTGGGGACCTTTTTTGTCAATCCCCACCTCTCTCTCTTCTCATTTTCTGTTATCTACCCACTGTTTCTCTCCAATAAAGGAATGTTTTTCTTTCCAGAAAATCCACATACATCATAGTTTTCATCTGGAACTATTTTCTTCCAAAGGGACTTTAGATTATAAAGTATCAAGGACACTGTTTCTGGAGATGCTGTTGAGATCTTTTGTTGTCATTATCCAGGGCGGGGAGCACCACAAAGAAAATTAAATTCACTTTCATTGCATTTGGGTGACAGTAGGGCTGGGTGATGATTCAATACGATGATTATAGCTTTCAATGGAATCATACCATGATGACATCATATATTGAGATATACACAATAACGTTGTCTAATTGATAATAACAAGCACATACTAACTCAGATTTCTCAGAAAACAAAGTCAGTGTAAAGCTGGAAATATTTATTCATTTTTTCCCCTCTATATTTTCACTTGAAACTGTGATGTTCATTCAACACTAAAGTTCTTAATAAAATGATTAAATAATCCACTTTGTCTATATCGCCCAGCCCTGGGTTGCATAATAATTTTGAGACGGCTGATATCTCAAAAACATCAGAAAATAAAGGGAGTAAAGCCCCCGGGAAGAGCCCCTGACACATTTGACATAGTGGCCAAACTGTGGAATTACAACTTTACATTTGGCTGAACTTTAAAAGGAACGCTGGATCCCAAACCCTGTGTAGGGTAAAAATTGGAATTGTGTTTTTTATGAAAATTACTCTAACAAAGAAAAATTCTAACAGAAAAGGATCACATTTAGAATGTTTGATGGTTTACACTGGCTTCAGAGCAGTTGAAAAAATGTTTTGGAAGGTGTAAAAACAGTCCATGAGATAGATCAGCTGCTATAATCAAACAAAACAAAAAAAGAGATGTGTATCTGCCAACATGGATCATCAATGATCGGCGATTAGTATCGGCAACAAAAGAAATGTCATCGGGGATCTCTGAAAGTTACATTGGCTCCCTTTTATGCTGATCCGATCCGTGAAACGATTCGAGTTTTATAATCCGTTGCACCACTAGTATCAGGACTGAGTAAGGAGTGGTGCATCTCTACTTCAGTATGCAGAATGCGGACTTGTATCTGATGGCCAGAAGCAGCACCTGAATTATAGAAGACAGTGTCGAACATAAAGGTTAGTAGCGCAGGCAGCACCGATCCACAGCACAGGGAGTCAGGTGCTCATAAAACATGCACTCGTAAAACATCATTGCACTGCAGCTGCCAGATAAACACTGTTATATTCCAAAGCCAAGGCCACTTAGTGAAAAATAACAGCTTATATTTTTTTCGGAATTGCTTTCTTCTGTGGCGCGTCAGAGAGCGATGCAGCCACAAGTTACATCTTTTAAAAACACATAGATGGATGATGAAGTGCAGCATTTCATCAAGCGCAACTCATTGTGAACATGGCCTCCACTGCTGCACGTGTGGAGGGGGGAGGGATCATAAAGTTCCCAGCTGCTGCCATCCATTCAATAAAAAATAAATAAAGCCGAGAACAAAGTGTCTCAGCCTGTGTGATGTGTAAATTCAGAGCTACCGGTCATGTTCCTCTCCGTGGCTCTGCGAGGCAGCGGAGCCCAGAGAGGTCTACTGATAGTTTACCTAACCCATTACAGCATACAGTGTACAGTAAGAGGATTATATCACCAATCCCCTGATGTCACCGTAAAGCCTTAGCTCAGGGTGAACCCCCCCCCCCACACACACAAGGCCTTGAGGCCTTGAATGGCGCCACCCATTACGATCTGGTAATCAGTTCACAGGTTCAAACCCCCTCAGACTGGCAATGACAGCGGCTTCCGCACATGCTCAAATGCTTGCTTCATTCTTGGGCTGTTTGAGTGGCACACGGGAAACAAAGGCCATATGTTAAGGTCAAATGTGCCATAAAGCCATTTGCTCTTTGACACAAAGGTGCTCCTATTTGGCCCCCAACCAGGGGCGCAAAGCTGGAGTTGCTTCACAAACCAAAGTTTAGCTGCTCTGATCGTTTCGGTCGCAAAACCAGCTCTATTCCAGCCTTTTTACGGCAGGTTTTCCTAACCTGAGAGACGGGATTCATCCAAAGGTTTGCAAGAGATATCTAAGGGGCCATGAGATGATAACATTAAAAAGAATGAAGAGCAAATGCGATACGCTGTGCGTTAGCTGGCTCGCAGGCAGACATCAAAGAAAGAAGAGAAAGGGGTACGCTCGTAACTCAGACACAATCATTTACTTCACTCACTTCTGAAGAATGACCTTTCAGCAAACCTCTGTCCCTGCTGAGACATCTTTTTTTGTTCCTAGGTAAAAAGAAAATAATGATATTACAAAAGAGCCAGTCACATGTGGTTGACATGACAATGAAGGTGTTTTATCCTAAGGGGCCACCGTAGTTTGCTACACCTGGTCGGTGTGTCATTCATCTATCAAACCGGCAGAAACAAAAGGCAACGTCAAATCCAAGGGGGTTTTCAAAGTCAGAGACAAAAAAGGATCTCTGAAATCATTCCAATTGGCTAACCTTGGTCGTGTATTATCCTGTTCTCAGACCAGCTGTACGGTCCACTCCGTCCACTCCGCCCCTCTTAGGCACAGATGGCCCTCGAGAATGACGCCCGCCAGGTGACGGAGTTTTTACAACTCAGCATTTAGTTTGAGGTTAAGTGAAGGCTGTTCATTGTGCTTCGGGCCCCAGTGTCTGACTCCTACCTGGGATTAAGTCCTTCCATTAGTTAATCACCCTCACACTAAACCTCCTTAAGCCCAAACAATAGAAAAACATCTCACACAATCAATCAGCGTTTCACAGCGCTGCTGCTCGGAGAGATCGCCGCGCTGGGCGTCGTATTAATTCATACGGGCGATAAAATTGGTCATCTCTGCTGTGACATCTGCTGAGTTTTATCTCCTCCATCTTGCATCCACATGGCAGACATTTTAAGCAAATTACTAAACACACCCCCCCCCCTCCGTGCGTGATCACATTATTGTCAATAAAAAAATGTTTTGTTGCTTTGATGGCTGACGCTCAGCAGGCAGTAAATGTCCAAACCTGGAGGGAACACGGTTGCGTAGATCTGGATAAGAGTTGCTCTGTTCTAGATAACGGTCCTGTTTCACTCACCTGTGCTTGACCCATTGTGCAATTTTAGTTCAAAGCAGTGGGTCACTCTGACCAGATCTAATGGATGCACAAATTAAGCGAAAGGACAGTCCTAAAGACAACATCACAGCAGCATGAGCTCATCGTGTTTGGCAATGATTAATGGACTTTCCCCTGATATCATGTCCCACTCTCACTGTGGAGGTTCACCTCATCCTGTTCTCACTTTTGACACAGGAAGCGCAATAGTCAGTACTTTTTCAGTAAACGATGATGATACAGCAATTTCCTGGAGACAGATATTTATATGACAACAATAAAAAAAAGAAAACGGACAAAGGTGCCAATTAGCTGCGGCGTTTCCAAACAGTTAGCTCCACAGTATAATAACCCCCGAGCTCTGCTTTATGCCTGCTGTGCTTTTCTAAGGTGAGGGTAAACCCACCCCCAAAAAAAACAGAGAAGGCCTGGGAGAGTGTCAACTGTCTTCTGTGGAGCCATTCATAGTCTCGCTACCGCTGGAAACGCCGGTGAGGAATTCAGGGAATGCGACTTCTCGGCAGAGATCAAAAGGGTTGAACATTAACTGCGCTGAACTCTTCAGCCCTCCAGTGCTGCTCCCAGGGACTGCCTCTTAAGTTCAAGGGTCCCGCAGGAGCCCTGTTGAATGCTCCGTGTCAATAACGGGTACGTCACATGGAGCGGTTACACGTGAAGCCGCCGGCCAGGTCACCACCCCCACTACCCACACACACACACAAACACACACACACACACACATACTGGGAAATATACAAACCATTAGGTGCACATACGCACCTGTCACTGCCACTATGCGGCAGACTAGGAGTGATTGACTGATATGGCGGACTGAAGCTCAAAATGTTTCTTCTGCTCGGGATTAACACAGAACACAACGCATAAACATTTGAAATTCCTCAGTGGCAGTTTTCCCACTCATCTAAACTTTTGCAATAACTGAACATGTCTTTTGACAAGAGCTGCCAGATTTTAACCTGAGGTGACAACTGTTCTCCAGAAGAGAGCTCAACGCCGGTCGAACACCTGCATTTGAGGCCTGCAGGGGTTCGTCTCTGTCGGGCACTTTGAATAAACCGGACTGGGTGCCCCTCGTATCTAGAAACTGTCAGAGCGGGCCGCAAATGAATGGGCCTTAAGATAAGTCATCAAGATTGGGGCCCATAAATAAAGTGATCTTTGTACCGAGATGCCCCTGGTCCTTTCGGTCCGCCTGCTGACGACTCTTAAAAAGCAGTCTGATTAGTTCAAATTAGCAAATTCGAAAGAATTGATTGAGTCCGGTTCAATTTAGTTCACTTTTCTGTCAGGCCACAGGGGGAAAAGAAAAGAAAGGGAAAGTCAGCACCAGTTCATTGATCAGAGACAGAGGCAGCATGCACACAGACACACATAATACAGCTGAGGAGGGATTAGTGTCAAATGCTACTATTGTACATACAGTATCTCTTATACAGTATCTCTGCGGAGGCCTTGGCAGAGTTCCCAGGTAGTAGGCAGCTACTACAGAATAGGGCTTTGGGTGGGTGCCATGTTTTGACAGTGAGGGATGGGGACGACCATGCAGCAGCTGTGGGTCTCAGTCACAGGGCAGGAGCGGGAGGTAAGAGGGTTCACTGGGTGACGCTGCGGTTGTAAGGGGCTCAACCCGCTTCCTGCTGGGGGCCAGGACGGATTTATGATCCGGCAAAAGTCAATGTTAAAGCAGGATGTTCTGAGGAGCCAGAAACGTGGGGCGCGGAAATGATCTGCATGTGTCTGCCATGCTGTTATAACAGTTTGAGCATACGCTGAACTGTAGCATTGTCAACATCTCACTGCACCGATTTAAAGCAGCGTGTTTTCGTACATTGTCACCGTCTGTGGTGGCGAGAAGCAATCGCATGTTTGCATTAATCTGTCTCTCCAACTGGGCTTCCTAAATCATGTTTCATTGGGTTACCACCACTACCTTAAACAATACGCCCAACAACAAGCTAATGGTTCCCACCATACGAGAATCTTTGGGTCAATATTCAGTTGTCTCTTAGCGATTTCTATTATTTGGGCTTTTTGCTTTGCATTAAATCAGCTATTGCAAAAAGGTGAAAATTTTGTTAAAGGCCGTAATGTTTTTGACATTACACATTCATACATACCAGTACATATACACATACAATTTGTTTGTTTGCATTTGTCTTCTATAATGTGCCTTTAAGGATACACAAAATGAGTGTAGTTAATATCAGATTAAAGAGTGGGACAGGTTTTTGCTGTTATATAATATGGTCACAGTCAAGCCATGCCTTGATTACAAAAGGTGAAGAGAGTACTGGAATATTTTATTCAAGTAAAAGTACTGTAAGCCTACTTAAATATTTTTTTACAAGTAAAAGTACTTTTGTAAAAATGTACTTTAAGTATCCATCTTGAAGATTTTCATTTAAATATCTCATTTTATACTTAATGTCATATTTTAATATGTCAAAAGATGACAAAAAATGCAATTATTATTATGAAATATATGCAAATCTCATGTATTTTAAATGCAGTTTTGGAGGGGAATTTAATTGGACATGACTTTGGATGTTCAATTCCACCCACTGATTTACATGTATTTAACTATAATATTGGATGAATAGACAATCAATCAGTCCCTGCTGCTTCACACTGCACACTCAGTTGGTTTATGATCAAAAGCTCCTTACAACACCTTCAGTGGCCCATGGGGGACAGCAGTCGCACTCTCACATGAATATTTGACTACTCATCAAAGACATGTGAATGGGAAAATGCAAAAGAGGCTACTCATAATTATCAGGGGCGCATTTTGCCCCCTCATTTTACAGGATTTTTATGAACCTTCAAGGGCACTTTTGCCCTGGGTCCTTGTTAATGACTGACCTTGGTTAGTGTGTGTGTGTGTGTGTGTAAATGTTTTTTGTCTGATTTCTTCACTTCTCATGCAGATAACTGTCTAAAAGCCCTGCTATCTCTCCGACAGACGTAGGTCTCAGGGTGGTGGGATACATTGTGCTGATATGTACAGGATTTCACTCAGCTGTGTACTTTGAACCGTCTCCGTGACTCCGATGAGAGCAGGGTCCGGCTTCAGTGTGGGGGGGGGGCAGACATGGCCGTGACGATTCTGGTGTTGTGGTTATTTTGAGGCTTTCTAGTCATTTTACGTCTATTTGTGCATGTTTTGCCTCTCTTTTTGGTTGTTTTGAATGTCTTTGGAGTTGGTTTGCAGCTTTTTGTTATTATATTTTGTCTCTTTATGGTGGTTTTGTGTTTCTTTGACATTGTTTTGTGTTTCTTTGACGTTGTTTTGCGTCTCATTGGGATTGCTTTGAGTCTCTTTATTGTCGTTTGTAGTCTCTTTGTGGTTGTATAGAATCTTTTTTGCGTCTCTGTGATTATTTTTAATCACTTTATTGTAATTTTTAGTCTTTTTGTGGTTGTTTTGAGTCTCTTTAATGTCATTTCACAATCACTCCACATAGATCCTGAGGCCCTAAGCCTGTGCCCGGTAGACCAATTCAGGACTCCATCCATGATGAAAAATATGCCAACTACCTATCACCTTCTGACTTGTACACATGCTCACAGAAGAGAGTAACACGAATGACGTTGGAGGGTCAAGTTTGTGGACAGCGCAGGTCAGGGCACGGCTGAGGTGGCCTTTAGCCGGAGCTGTGGAGTTATTTCAGTCCAAAGTTAGGAATGAGATGCATACTTGTGTGCACGGCAGAGACACAGAGGGCCCTTCATGTACACAGCATCCTAGAGTCTCCTCCTCTGTGAGCTAACACAGCCAACCATTCACTGTCTGTCACACTGCAGCACATGATCCTCACACCACAGCCGTCCCAATCAGACTATTTATGAACGTGGTGGCACATAAAAAAAGACATTTCGTCTCGCGGCTGTGACTGCTCACAAAGACGATAATTGATTTATTCAGTTTAAATAATATAAGCTCCTTCATGAGGTCAAGGGCGTTATTGCCCCGGGGTCATCACTGTGAACACAGTCATCTACTGAGGGTTGAATCATTAAATGTTCTCTCTTACTTGACATTTTGCTGCTGCTGCATTCAATCACTGGATATTATAGTTAATTTGAGGTGCTGTGGAGTTGCACTCTGTGAACTCTGCCTTTTTTGGGGCCTGAGCTGTCATTTGTGGATGCACATGATTCTATGCTGCTTCTCCAGATCTATACTCATCCTGAACAACAGGCGCTATATTAGATGGGAGACGCCACTGTGCTGAAAATTACAGGCTTTGATCCAATTGTGGTTTCTGTGTGTGAGAGAGTTTTCGATGTTTTCTAGCTCTGACGTCATACGATCTCTGCCCATCAGATCACTAACCAACGCGGTGGGTGGATCGAGCAGCTGCTTCTCTGTGTCCTCGTTGTCTCCACGATGTCTGGTATTCCACCAGTCAATTCCTTATTGATTCAAATGGATGGATTAATGCGGCTGCACATACTATTAAATCAGGAAGTCCCGTGAAGTCATGTTCAATGGAGGGTATTTCGAAATCTGCGAGTCTCTTATCTGTTATCAACATGTCTGCCTGTACATTACATGCTGTCTGAATCAGAGCATCCTACCCAGACAAGAAGTATCAGGGAAATTACTGGAGCGGAATTTGCATCTGTGACCTGGGAACAGGTCAGTGAAAGGCAGGTTTATACATGCGTTCAAGAGACGTGTTGAGCTTGAGTAGTTCCTAACTCAAGGTTCAAAATATAGCTGGTATACTTCATAATCAATTACAACAGTGCTTTATCATATTGTCAATCATTCATTATATGTTTATCCACCAGTTTGGGGTGCCTCACAGAAAAATAATATATTTACATACAACTACACTGCAACTTGCCATGTCATTATTTGTTTGTATGCTGCTTGTAAAGGCTAAATAGAGGGTGGGATACCTGTTACTAGTCCACAAATATGTTGTCCAACCTGCCGTAACGTGGAAACTAAGTCCACAAAGCTGAATGCTTTCCTGCTCGTCTTTGGAGTGAATACTCCCCAAGTAAACTTCAAAAGGCTCGGTCATTAATAATTCTGATTTAGGAGATGGTCCGTTTGATATTTGCAATTCTGATAACCAATGCTTGAAGTCCAGGAGAAGACAGAAGGTGCCAACGGGAAGCAGGGTTTGGGGGGAAGCGGGAAGTTTCTAGCACGGCTGCTTTTCCCAAATTATGCCTCAAAATGCTGACACCCTCTGGGGCACCGCAGCCACATGGGAGTTCATGAAATACCGCTGCAAATAAATTATTCTGGAACAAATTGGTCTGTGTGTTTTGTTGATGCATATTTAATGCTCCTTTCCTAATTTGTTATGGTTAATACTGACCCCTGGCTCATTATTTTGGCCTACGTAGAAAATATATAGTGAATCTTGCATGAACATGCATCTCAAGCAAAGAGGAAACTGCAGTTTTATTTTAGGTCCACGCTGCAGAGAACAGGCTCTACATTCTGCGAATAAGTGACAGCAATCGTTCCTAGAAGTGTCACTGGGGTGATAAACATGCAAGAGCTGAGGCAAAGTCAAAACACACATGCACATCATGGCCTCCATTCAAGATACTAATTTTTTAAGGTTGCAGAGTAAAGTGGTTTACCACAGTAAAGTCAGCATATGCACACTGACTTCCTCCTGAAACGTTCATGATGCAATTTCCTATACTATTGTGCAATTTAAATGTTAAATCGTGAGACTGTAGTATCTTTAACGACTAAAGATAAGTGGCAGTTAGTGTGTTTAAGCCCATAAAAGCTGCTTTTTCTGTCTGTTTTCTACATTTCAAATTCCATCAGCTTTAAAAGCGGTTTCAGAAAGCAGCTCTGAGTGATGTTGGTTTGCTTATCCAACATTCAAACACCCTTACCGGCGCACTCATTCCCAGGGCCCAGGGAGAGACCCAGGAGGGGGGGCAAAGAGCAACAGTGACACCCACTAACACAACCCCAGCAGGTAAACAGACAAGCGAGATGTGCCATCCTCTCACGGGCCGTTATGCTAGCCCTTAACAACACGCTCTACTATAAACATTAAGGCGAACAAAATGATTCACTGCCTGCAACCTGATCACTCTGTCTTTCCCCTTTCTCATGGCCCTGTCTAAATGTCAGCATCTGTGTAAACGCTATGGCAATTCACTTGTCGGTTCCCCGCTGTCAGCGTGGAAAGAGCAGAGGATGAGTGAATCGCTCTCAGTGCATCCTCCTGGATCGGCTGCTGCCTCTGATGTTAATTACTGTTAAAAGATAATCATTTGTGTCAAAACTGTTTGTGGTTTTTCACAGCAGGTGATATTTGAATCTACATTTTCTGGTATGTGCACTGCTGCATAATTTTAAAAGAAAAGTCTTGAGTCAGACATGATCATTTTTTCCCCCCTACAGTGCAATACACATTGAGGTTAATGGAGCGATGCAGTGAGTGGATAGACACTGTGCTGAGCAGAACTGAGAGCCTGGCTGACCAGGGGAGGCCCCATCGCGACAGTATGATTTCTAAATGGCACCTTTATAAAAGCAGTGCTAGTTTTCACAACTAGTACATATGCATAAAGAGAGCCCTAACTTCCCCTAACCATGACTCAGAGTGGAGATGCTGAACAAAATAGATTAAGCAAAACAGAATTTTTCAATACCTATATGGCTGTACATTTTCCACAGACATGGACGGCAGCATCTTTGTTGTCTCTGGAATCCAAAAATACATTGATGAGTTGTATGGTTATATGGCAGCTACCCTGTGAGAGTGTGAAGTGACTTTCTTTATGTGATGGTGTGAAATAAGTTTGATGTAGCCTACGCAGTTGACAGGTCAAAATCTATGGTCAAAATGCAACCAGTGTCATTTAGGTCAACAACAACATACGTACATGTAAATGCATCTTGAAAGTCAGAACCAGGGGAATATTCATTTATCAGAAAGTCATTGCAGTTGCAGCAGTTAAATTAGGAGTTAGTTTAGTTTATTGACTTCAATATACAATACATAACAATCAATTGAAATCTTTGGTGCCACACAATATTACATATAGGCCTAGAATTGTGTTAGCACAGAGAAAAGTAAAGCTATGAAATAACATTTCCATGAGTCATGACTGCATCTATAGTCATTGCAAAGACGTAAGTGTGCAGAAATTTGAGCAAAAAATGGGTGAATGTGGGTAAATTCATGAATGTAGAGATATAGAGATACAATAAAAGGGGAAAGGGATCTGGACATAAATACCAGAAAGAGCTGGAGTTCTTGGTAAGTTTTGAGATCAGTCAGAATCTGAAATGTCACACAAACAGGTACAGCACAAGCTCAAACATTGCTAGCTAGCTACAGCTACTGTCTGTACTGTACAGCCATAAAATACACAATAAACACAACTTAAAGCAATAGTTTTACATTTTGGGAAATACACTTCACTGCAACTGCAATTCACTTTCTTGCCAAGAGTTAGATGAGATGGTTGATACCACTCTGACCTTTAAATATGTAATAGAGATAGGAGGCGATTAGCTTAGCTTACTTAGCATGAAGAATAGGAGCAGAGGGAACAGCTAGCTGGCCCCCTTCAAAGTTAAGAAACACATTATATGTCATTGGTTTAATAAGCACACAAACAAAAATGTAAAAACGATAGAATGTGTGTTTACATGGAGTTATGTGGAGTAGCGTAACTTCTTTTTGGCAACCAGCTTTGTTGTTTACATGTTTGTGTGCAGGCTATCAAACAAGATACCACATACAGTAGTGACCTTTGGAAGTGTTGGCAGATGTATTTTTAACTCTGAGCAGAATCTGGTTAGCTGCTGAAAGTCTTAATTTAAATGTATGATAGCCAACAGAGTCACACTGTACATATAGCATTGGCTGACTGACAGTGCTCTGGGATAAATTCCAATCACTACTCCGTCATACGTCCAAATTAAAGTGCAACGCAAGTGAAAAGCTCAGCAGTCATGGCCATGACAGGGCCTGTATCTTAACGCCAGGAATGAGCAGGACTCACTTTGATATAGTGCGTTTGAAATGCAGCGCGGTTTAAATCTATACAATGTGTGACAGCTCTGTATACCGTGGCTTGTTCAGCAGTATAGGGTGCGCTAGCTGCATTAAATTCACTTTCAGTTGTATCATCGTTATTTGTGACTTCGAGCCAAGCCTTTGATTAAAGTCCGCTGTTTAAATTTACTAGGAACTTTATAGCCTTTTACTGTGCCTTACAGTACGGAATGTTATTTTAAGAAATCGTTTCAACCTAAACAAAGTGATGGGTTTAAATGAAATAAAAGTGCCTGGCTGGATACGGAGATCGCTGGAGCATGATTCCTGGAAAGTGCTTTCCCATGTGTGGGCGGGCAGATCAGTTGGACAGGAGCAAGTAGCAGCCTGTGCTGGTGTTTGACTCAGGAGAGGGCATACTTTTGAACACACTCATGCCAAGTTACAGGCACTCAGAGACCTCCCACAGCTGTCTGCCTATTTCTTTTTTACATCAAGCCTGGGAACGCAGGGTTAGCCGCTCACCTGCAGCATGTCTGGACACTTTTTAATCTACAGACTCTCTGCCAGAGGGAGTTATGGGAAGTATTGTACCTGTGAGATCTGAGAAAAACGGGGGGAAAAAATAAGATAAATGAGATAATCTGTAGTGAGGGCGGCTGTATAATATTACTTGATGGGGAGATAAGAAAATGCTGTTACATACACACATAAAGGTGCACGTGTGCATGCACATTAGTGTAGTCAACATGGACCAGATCCTTTAGATAAAAGGATTAAATGACTGGCGGTCTGAGCAGTTACTTTAATTGAAGATTTGCTGATGAAGACATACTAATGCTTAATGGGCTTTTTCTATTTTCATCTCACCACAATCTCAGTGACCTTTAGTAGTAAAATACTCGACTATAGAGTCACAGCAAACTGAATTACCGACTCTAATACCATTAAGTAAGTCAGCTTTATCCTCTGAAATGTGATCTATAGAGCCACATGTAATGGAAAATACTGGTGCATACTGTACGTGGTTACAATATTTCAAAATTCAGGATGTAATAGATTAAAAAAGGCATGAAGTTTGACAAAAAAAGTCTTAAGAAAATGTTTTGCCTTGCATGTGTTTTACTTGCATTTTTACAGTTATAAAAAGAGAAAAAAGTGCTCTGTTTTGCCTCCGTGTTCATGCATGTGCATTTTACGAGCTGCGAGTTATCCGCCGGGCTCAGTATCAGAGGTGCCACTGGGTGCTGTCATGGGTTCACAGGGTGCACATTTGTGAATGAAGCTCCTTCCATTTATGGTGCTGGTGGAGTTGTCAAGAGGAACTTGACTTGATGGTTTCCTCTCTTCAGTTTCAGCTGCTATGTCTCCTTGTCAATGAATTGTAAAACCACTTAGTTCCCTTCATGTTATATTACTGTATTCATGATTCAGCTGCTCATTGTGATAAAGCAAACAAATGTTTCATAAATGTAAATATTGAAAAAAGTGAGCTTTATTGAAGTTTTTGCCTTTCAGCCTGGAATGTCAATGAGTAACCAAACAGTGTTTAAACTGAACTCCTCTAATAGTTCCTGTTAGTGTTGATTCATAAAGATTTTTTCTCTCAGCGTTAGTGGAGACTCTGGTCTCTGGTGGTTCCTGTTAACCCATTTTCACTTTTCTAACTCTTCACACTGTAGAAAGGTGTCGCCTTTAAAGCTGTGATCACGACCGTTTTTTTCATCGTTTCCTGATTAATTTAAAAACTGGTGGTATGTATCATGGTTTCAGGTAGTTTGTGCTTCTCATGTGATGATTGTTTCACATCTGAGTCAGAGAGCAACTATTCTTCTCGAGGGTTCAGTGAATACAAACCAAACTTTGAGAAACTCTGCAGGTTGTTTGACAACACTCTCCACATTCCTTGAAGACTCTTCTATCCAACTGGAACAAACACGTTTTCTGGGGTCTTCACATGAAAGACTTATTGTGTCCCACGTTGAGTTTTTTGAGCCAACAAGTCATATAGTCATCTCCTTGCTCATCATTTTGTACCTATAGTGTTTTACATTAGTGTTGGTTTATTGGGTCAAAACAAATCTTCTTTTGTGGTGTCCTCTCTATAGGTATTGTGGGTCAAATGAACCCAGCGTTGTGTCAGTGCTAATCACTGCAGTGACTTTTAGTACGTATAAAACAGCATATTTTGCAAACTCTGCAAATATTATTTTATTCAAAAGTATAACTGCTGGACACAAGGTGTGTCCTGCTTCACTGGGAAGTCCATTCTTGGTGTATGTTCACTGGAGGATTCAAGTTGCATATAGTGGACCACGACTATAGTTGAGGTGTCAGAAATCATTCTCACACACACTCGTGTTGAACTCAGATTAAAAGGTGAGCACGGAGAAACTTCCCCCCTTCAACAAATGAATGTCAAATTTGACAAAGTCCAGTATACGAAATATTGTTTGTTCCAGCTGGATGGAAATAACAACTGATAATAATGATAACATTAGCCGCTCAAACAGGGCTGAAGGCTTTTTAGAAGTAGTGACATCACTTGAGCCCACGTTGGATTTGAATGCAGGTGAGAAGTCACCTGCAGAATGCACTCTGCGGCCAGTATCCAGGCTCAAGAGGTGTGAATGAGACCGCATGTTTCACACCTCTTGGTGTAAAATGCAAACAATGCGGTTGCTGCCCAGTCAGAGAGAGGGATTTAGCAAGTGGCAGATTGTTGAATGGGAGCGAGCAGACCTCTGGCGCTGGTGAACAAACAGAGCAGCCACATCAAAAGGCGGAGGGCGTGAACCGAGGCCGGAGCAGCGACTATGAGGTCAGACAGTCGGGACATTTTCCTACACTGAAAATCCCTGGATGATAGTGATATGATTATTATAAATCAGCCTATAAATTACCCATTTAAATAAATTGTTCCATGGCATATGGCTCACTCATCCCCATTGCCGCTATAGGGAAGCAAAATGTATTCATCTTCAGTTGGTTGGTAATTTGAAGCTATATGATAGCCTGACAAATGAATTTAGTGGAGCATATAGTTGATTTACAATGACATATATTTAAAAAATATTTTAGATTTTCTTTAGTGGTTCCAAATGGATGTTGGACTGGATAGGGACGCGGAACAAAACACAAGTAAATCTCTATTTTAAACAAATGGTTTTAAAGGGTCTACTTACATAATGTTTAAGGGTTATGAGTCAGTCAACCACAAAATGCTTCTTTCACAGTTTTAATTGAATACTTTTAAGAGGCCTGACAAATAGTCCAAATAGGCCAAAACAAGTGAAAAACTAAATCTAAAGAATAAGATAATAATGTGACTGGTGGGCTGGTATTTCTATTATTGTCTCTATATGGTATGGACAGACAAATACAAAGACAATTTTATTACTCTTTCCTCTAATCTCCACTGTCTTTGTCTTGCATTTCACCTTTCTCCCTTTCGTGAGCCAGTAAAATAAGAGAATGACATGTCAAGCTCAGTTAAATTGACATTTAAAGAGGTTTACTGGGCTGTAAAGGACGGCAGCACATTGTGAGCACATGAAACGACTCCACAGGTACTCATCATTAACTTCACTTTGTTACAACAGAAAGTATTCTGTTTCCTAAGATCTCATTTTACAGCCACTGAAAACGTGGTACTAAATCTTAAGTATTTATATATATTAATCACAAAATAAGCACAATTCAACAATAAAGTTCACAGAAAAAAATCTTTTGTTATAATTTGTCCTCTCAAAATCTCAGCTAATTTGCATTTTTTAGATTATTTTGGTTCAAATATTGCTAATCTCTCATTGGTGCCTGGAAATACATGACATCACAAGTCCAGCCCACTTAAAGTAAGTGACAGAAGACAAGACAAAGACAAATATGGACATTTCTCACGTGAAATAACTGTTCAAACGTGGGGAGGAAACTGTGTCTTCATGTAGGAGTCCATTGCTCCAAGTAAGGAACTAAACGAGAAAATGGGTTCTCAGTGCCTTTAAACAAACTTTAGGAAATTGATTTCCCCGTTAAATGTATTACATTTCAGCTAGTGTGTGTGATAGATAATACAAATTATGATGTGATAAACAGTTTCTCTTTCTAGTGTGTGCAGACACCAAAAACTAGACATAGAAAAAAAAAATCCCCGAACCACTTTACATAGATGAATGATAAGTGCATTGGTTGTGTGTACACATGCCACACAAGTGTGTGTGTGTGTGTTAAACCGTCCTGATGATGATGAGGTGAGACAGTGGTGGGAAACTCAATTATTCTTTACTGATCTGGGAGTGAGGGTTTGCGGTTTGTTTCCTGGCTGCTGGGTGGGCATCCCCGTTCATTCATTACCTAAAGTCATGTAGTAATTCTGCGTGGGATGTGAAGCACGACAGCGCGTTCCTCTACCTCAGAAAAAAAAAGGAGTGGGAGTTGACAGAGGTTTATTTTATGGAGGTTTGTGTTTGTTTAACCTCTTCGCTTTTCTTCCAGATAAAACCCTCGGCTTCACATGAAAGCGAGCGAAACAGAGTCAGACAGCTTGACCTGGCACAGTTGTAACAGTTGTCCTATGAGTGTTTGAATGTCAAGAAGGGGTAAAAGAGATTTTTTTAAAGTGACGGATATCAGAAGGATATCCAGTCCAGTGAGCATGACTAACCGCTCAGCTGACCACATCCAAAGGTTTCTGCTGGGCAAACAGAAGTGAGAGGGACGTAGTGTGACGTCCATAACATGAACCAACACCTGCGCTGTGGTCAAACCTGGAGACTGAACTGAATGTGGCAGACATTTAAATTATCACTCAGCTGCCCTCGAGCAAGGCACTTCTCCACTTCCTGTAGCTGCTGAAGCTACAGCCGGGAGGCGGTTAGCTTAGCTTAGCATTAAGTCTGGAAACGGGGAGAAACAGCTCGCCTGGCTTTGTTCAAAGTTAATAAAATCCACCAACCAGCACCTCTGAAGCTCACTGTTTAACCTGCTTTATCTAATTTGTTTAAATATAATTAAAACTAAAGTGTGAAAACAACAAATTGCTATTTATGGAGGGTAATTCACCGGACTATTTGTTGGCCTTGAGCAGTAACTTCCTGGAGTCCTTTGGATGGAGCCAGGCTAGCTGTTTGCAGACTTTATGCTAAGCTAAGAAGAAGAAGTTTATCTAAGCTACCTCTCTACCAGAAAGCGAAAGTGTTCTCCCAAAATGTCTGACTATTGCTTTAACCTAGATTCGAGTCAAAACTATCAGTGTTGCGAGATAAGACAGTTTCCAGCCCAATCACAACTTAAAACCATAATTCAATAAAAACCACGCCTGAATAATAACCTTTACAGAAACCTCTGTAAAATAATAAAACCATTAGATGTACAATAGAGCACACATCATAAGACAAAGCTTCATATCTGCATTACATAACCAAAGATAAAATGTTAGATAAATAGGCTATTGCAACCCAACAAAGAGTGTTTGTTTCTGCACTGTACTTTGGCTCTGGTTTGTGCTCTTAGATGCTTGTTTAAAAAAGGAGATGTACTTACGACTTCTGGTGACTAGTAGTTCTCTTGAATACCTATGTTGAATACACTTATAGTACGTCGCTTTGGATAAAAGCGTCTGCTAAATGACTGTAATGTAATGTAATGTAATGCAGTCAGACAACCAAACACACAAATTGCCATGTCAATGTTGATGACGTCCAGGTAAGTTGATCAATCCAACAGTTTACAACTTAAGTCAATCAAATATTTCTCAAATTAAATGAGTCAATAAAATGAGTGAGTGGACACGTCACTGAAGTTTGCTAACATCGTTTTCTTAATATTTTCAATTGCAATAAATGGAAAATTGTGCGGGAAAGCACCATATTAATGAGGCGACACCTATGCGTTGCGGTTAGGCTTTCGTAATCAGTGAAGATTTATTGCCTGTGTGCGTAATTGACCCTTGGGAGAAGTGCGAGGAGCTCATGTACAGATTAAACACTTTCACACTCTGCAGCTGTAAACAGGAGGCAGCGATGCAGAACATCCAGGACCAGCTTCAGTGTGATGTGTACGCTTCACTCGCTTGTTGGACTCGAAGAAAAACACACACATAGTGGTAAATCAGCCAGAGGGAAATATTTATTCAAACACTTGTGCAGCTTTTAAAAATACATACAACAGAGTCATGTAAGAGGAAATACATATAAGGTGCACGCTGGATGCGAAAGTAAAAATCGATGTGGTTTCATAAACTGTTGCAAAACAAAGTCCATTCCTCTTTCACCTCGCTGTGGTGAGACTTTATTTACACTGTATCACGAATCCTCGACGTATTCTGGACCAAATTCTCATGACCCCAGCAATTATAGATTTGTCAAGTTTTTATTTGAGTAGACTTCTCTATTTTCTTTTTCCAACAAAAAATAAACCTATAAGATATCTCAAAAAATATCAACGTCAGTCTCCTTCAACTCTTTTTGCATTTGAAGGGAGCTAATTTTACGTCCTTATGATTCAGAATCTGCAGTGTTTAATACAGAAAATACCCTCATTGACTCCTAAACTGTGCAGAAAAATTGCTCGCTCACTAATACAGCGACAACTGAAACATCCAATTATACAGGGGATTGAAAAGCCCAGACAGGGAAACATTTACTGCACATGAAATTGGATCAGCAGCACTGTCCCTTTAAGCAGACCAGCATGGCAGTTGTAACACTAGGTACTTCCCAACGACAATGTAGATCACCACAGGGGCCCATTCAGGGTGTATCTGTGTCCTCTCAAAGACAGGGGGAAGTAGATAGTATTAAACACCATGCAGTGTGTGTGTGTATGTGTGTGTTCCATTAGGACTCTGTGAAACTGAATCCTACACTGACTGCTTCCACCTTTGCATCCTTCCCATTCAGATCAGTATCTTCAGTCGTCTGTAAGCGCGACAGCTGCTGTAAAACCTGGGACTGCATGAGGGTCTGCAGCAGCACCCACCCTGCAAAACAGAGAAAAGAGATGTTCAAGGACTGATATGACTGTTTGTCAGCTTGTTTCATAATGCAAGTAAGACTTTCAACTCTGCAAATGAGCGGCTCCTTTCATTATGAGTTGTGGGTGTGTTAGTTGTAAATTTGCTGTGAAAGTCAGATAACAACAGGAAAAAAAAAGAGAAGTGAAGTCCAACTTTAGAGTAAAAACACAAATTTACAAGTTGGTTTATCTTATCAACAGGTTAAGAAAATAAAAAAGAGAGAAAATCATCCTGTAGGGTGTTCAGTGGGTCAAAGTATTTGATCACAGAGCTCCAAGTAAAGATTTGTTTCCTGAGTTTGCATTTCATTTCTTCTTGGAACAATTAACATGTTAACAGAGTTTTCCACTTTTATTTAGCACTTAAAGTTTTAAACCGAAACTATGGAGTGGAATAATACAACCCCGTTGCAGTGCCAACTTTTCAAATACCTCCGCTTAGTCAGTGCCCTTCTGCATCCGATACCGTCGCCCGAGGGCACCTTCTAGCATCTGTCTATCAACTAACTGTAATGTAAACCCATCTACATCATTATTAGATTAAACAAACATTACATAACAAACTGACATATTTTAACCAAAACCACAAACTTTTCCTACCAACTGGTTTTGTTGCCTAAACCTACCCAGATAGTTTTGTTGTGTAAGTAAACCTAAAAACTAAATAGGAAGTTTATTTGAAAAACGACTGTATGCGCGTAACGAGAGAAAACTGTACATTTCCTGCAAACACAGAACTTTATTTTGAAAAGACACCATGCATGTACAGTAACAAGAGGAGCGTGACAAGTCATCCCTGATGCTTTGTTCACACTACGAGCAAATCCACAACAGGCAACAGGTCATTTACAAACTGACGCCTGAAACTTGTTGCTGAGTGAAGTTTTTTTGTCTCATCTTGTTCTGTTCCATCAACAAAAATGCTGTTAGCTAGCTCCCAATGCTAACATATCTACGTCAAAGGCCGCTTGAGCTTGAAGCACAACACGTCCAAAACTGTATATGACTGAATGTAACTGAATATTTTGCATAATAGTAAATAACAGATAGCAGTAGAATAATGCTACAGTGAAATTTAATATATCGGCCCGAGAAGAGTCAATAAATCGGGGAAGTGACTAAAGTATGCTAACATTAGCCACCATAAGCTACTGGTCATACCAGACCAAGCAGGGCCAAGAGAGCATGTTTTATTTCTCAGGAAGTCAACTTTTCATACGTGGGAGGATGATCGTGTTTTGTCTCCTCTCAAAAGTTGCTTTAAAGTTGGAAAGATCTCATCACACACATCACATGTGCACTTCTTTTATGAGGCTTATTAAGTACACCCAACTAAAACTAATGCTTCGAGAGCATAATAATTCGAGAGGTGTTGGTCAGACTGGTTAGTTTGGAAAGTGTAGTACGTAATGTTTTATACTGAGGTGTTTCTAATATTTAATAACTTCATTGATATAAATGTAGTGGATAAAATATTAGAATTACTTCTCAGTATGACGCAATACAATTCAAGAGCAAACCACAGCATCCAAAACTATTGTATTAGACAGCATTAGCTTAGCTCTTAGCATTAGAAGTACCCGAGACCCTCTTTTTAAACACATTTTCGAAAAAGTCAGCTTGACGTCGTCGGTATCTGCTGTGTGGGCTTTGACACACTGATGAACCTGGTGGAATCTACGCTCATTTTAGCCGGCTCTAAAGCTGTAAACCACATGACAGTTCAAAGTTGTAAATCCAAGGACAACATTTCAAAGAAGTGGCACTGACGTCGTACTGGACAGCTCTGCTTTTAACTGGAGTTTCTCTATGAAGGCTGAAATCCTCCTCCACTTCCTGTCGCTGCTCCGAAAGCTGTGCATGTGTGTGTATGTGTGTGTGTGTGTGTGTACGTCTGTAGGGGAAAGTTACTCTGGAATGCGCGTATGCAAAACATGTGTTGCATCGCCTCAAACAATACCAGAGGTTTGATTGTAAGTGGAAGAACCATAATAATGTTATTTATTACATGTCATGACAGGATGTTTGAGTAAAACAAGCTATTTTTGCATGAAGGGGGCTTGAAATAAAATCTGAGAAATGTGTCCCACAAAGAGACCCTTAAAAGGAAACAAACCTTATGATTGTCACCATATTTTAGCCTTAAATCAGGATTTAAAGTCGTCTTGATAGATTGATGCACCAGGGTTTGGGAAATGGTGTCAGACGTAAACATTGCCTGAAATGTCTATTATTCGTTTCCCCAAAATTTGGTTATAAGATGTGGGGGTAAAAATCAGACAAAAGAAAAGTAATTCTGTGTGAATAACAAATTTGAACTATGTTTACAGGGAACCTGGTGCAAAAACAGCAGCTCAATGGCCTCATCTTCTATTTTCTGGGTGTGCATCGCTCTGATGGCTAATAAACAGCTGCAGCTAATGTCACCTCCTCCCACCTTAAGTTCATTAGGGGAAGTTGGAAAGACTATTCAGGTGTTAGGGGAAATAACCAATAACATCATTTTGAGAAATACAGTTTCAAGTAAGATCTGCATAGCTTTATCTCATCGACATGAAGCCAAGCAGTTTCTGTGTGAGCGTAGTTATGAACACAATTATTGGTGGTGGAGTTGACTGCGATGCCAGAAAGACCAGCTGAGATCTCGCCAACCTGGTCAGCATCTGCTTTGTCTTCAGTGAGTGTCTTCTTGCAGCAGGAAACACATAAACATTTGGTTGCATATGGACATAAAAATCCAGTTCTAAATTCTCTGCTCCTTTAAAAAGGAGCTCCAGAGATTGAGTTGTGCTCTCTTAATGTTGAAAAACAATGATTAAAACTAAGGGAAAGGAGGACAAGATATCCTGAATTTTAGTCCCTATGTGGGAAAGCTACTGGATCCTACATTTCCCATAGTGAAAAATCAGTGAAGGGCCCCTTTAAATCTAAAACAACCTTGTATTGAAAAAGGTCTTTTTCCTGCTGAGAGATTTGGTCACCATCATAGCGGCATTATGTGGTTCACACAGAGGATGACTTCTTGGACAGCTGAGTGGCTGTAAAAAAACACGTTGCAACATGTCAGAGAAAATGTATTTCCAGTGGGGCTGACATTAAATTATTAGAAATGTGGGCGAGGTTGTAACCAACACGACCCAACTGGCACCGTGCCTCCTCACGTGATCTCAACACTATTTGTGGAGGTTTGATATCCGAGCGTGGCCCCGCTTAAAAATGGCACGGAGATGAAATCCTGCTGAGTCACATGTACCTTTTAGTGTGCAGCAGCTCTTATTAGCTGCACACTCATATCTGCTCTGCACTTTCATTTATGCACCACTGCTATTTATACATGATAAGCGGCAACCAAACCAACTGCTGCTAAAACGCCGATGCATGCAGGAGAGAGTTTATGACATGTCCCGCTGTGACTTTGGTCTGCTGGTGGAAATCCCATTCCATCTGATGTTGATTAAACCAGGTCACTTGATAACAACGGCGCTCGAAGGGATAGTCTCGTCTACAATAGGTCACAAAGGGAGCCGGCTGGCTGCCGTCCATGAAAAAACTTTAATGCCATGACGCCAGGAACATTTTCTAGTATTAGAAGCCACACATCAGACCTGAATCACCTTCCAACAGCAGATAGAATTTAACTTTATCATCCGAAGGAGGAGTATAGTCAGAGGTGTAATGGAATGTGCAGGAACAAAAGTACAAAATACAAAAAAATAAGGGAGGGAATCTGTCATAGTCTTAGGATGCTGTGTCGTTTCTACATTCTGGCTTCTCCCCAACAACACATCCTCCCTAAATAAAGCAATCAATTACAGTTTTCTGTCCACCACACCTTTACATACGCACACAGTTATTCTGCCTGTTCACACCCCTGTTCACGCTCTCCTTGCTCTCTGTGGTCACCTCTGTTGTGTTTTAATGCGGCCAAATTCATGACAAGGTTGCATAGTTTTCTGTTGTCATCTTAATCGCAGCTCACAAACACTACATTGACCAGCAGTCTTTCCCAGGTGATAAAATCCTTCTTTCGTCTGACAAAGTCAAAATAAAGGTAAATTCTTTGATCACTATTTTGCGAAAGTGGAGTTTAACCCTCAAGCAAAGATGTATACACTCTGGAGGTTCTGTTTTAGTTTGGACGGAGAGCTGAAATACAGAGTAAAAGATTAAATTACAAGATTAACCGTGGACGTAGGCCTACTCTTAGTCTCATAAGCCATTCAGCGAAAGTCCTCCTTCAACCTGATGAAACCACTTCAATGGTAATAGGTCATGAAGGAGGATATAAGATCTTCAATGAGCTGCTTCCAACTCGTTGAATGAAAGCAACGTCAGCCCCTTCGAGTCACCAGTTACTAAACTCGTCGAACTCCAGCTGCTTCACATCTCCGCTGTAACGTGAACCAGCAGGAATGTGCGAGCAGCGGGACGATGCGAGCAGCGGCTGCTTCAACGACGATCTGCGACCCGTCTTTCATCGTGAACAATCTCATTACCCAAGAAAACCTCTTTACCGGATCAACAAAGTCGACAGAAACGATCCTGGAGGGAGGTCAAAGTTTCTGACCTGGACTGTTCTGGGTTTTGGAAGACCACCCGGAGCTCACTGACGGCCACCGTGAGATCTCACGACTCCTGTACACTTGGTCCGAAAAGACTGTTAGTAAACAGCAAAGCCAGACATCTCAGGCCACAGTCGAACGTACTCATTTACAGAATTTATGTGACGTTGGTAATATTCACACTTCTTAACTCCCCCCCCCCCCCCCTCCATGAGTGCAGCAGGGGAAGCTCTTCACTTCGCAGCGTGATGCTGAGTTCAGGGCCAGGGCCAGGGTTCAGGGCTTCCTCAAGAGCTCATTAGCAATCTGTATCTCAGAGATTTACCCACTGACACACTGACCGACAGCTGCTCCAGAGGAAAGCCAGCAGGCAAAGAGGAGCTGCTCGGTAATGGGGCACTTCCTAAAATCATCCATTTACAAAGCGGAGATTTCTCCTCGTGCTCAAACGCCGTTATCCAGTGGAAGTGTGCTACATTTGTCTCTGCCAAACCAGAAATAAATTGGCACAGATCTTTCAGCTCGTCTTTGTAATGAGTCAGCATTGCTCATGTTTCTCTTCACACAGCTGCTAAAAAGAAAAGTCAATTTGCTTTCGCCAAGGACCACACATATGAGAAACTGTGGGGCATTTCAGTGGTTTCTTCCTGCCCGTCTTTCAATCCCATGAATAGATACAAATGACACCACAAGGAGAAATGAATACACCTTTTTATTTCTTTGAAATCAGTTCAATCGGATAGAAACTAACAGCTGACACAGTGGCGTATCAAATCAGGCTGCTATCAGGTTCAAGGTACAAGGAGAGCCCCCCCCCTCCTCCTCCTCCTCCTCCTCGACGTCTTTTTACACCAAGAGCCAGTGAAGTCATCACAGCTGCTGCGGCTCTCCAATAGAGTCCGAGTGAAAGGTCGTCCCTCCAGCTGAGGGCTGTAAATTCAAGACGTAAAACGGGGAAGACGTACGCTCCATTCAACAGGTGCAAATCCGGAATGAATGCTCACACGTTTTTTTTCTTTTCCTCTGAAGAAGCGAGGACAAAGAGGAGCGTGACGGGAGCATTCAGCCTGGAGAACTTACGACGCTTAAACGGCCTTAATTAAAAACAATGACGGCCCTTCATGAAACCGCTGCAAATTCAAGACGACGGGCAGAAACTTGGCTCGTTTTGAAGCCATAAGCTGCTGCGTGAATGCAACAAGTGAGGAATGTAAACAATCAGGACACCTATATATCACACACACACACACACACACACACACACACACACACACACACACACACACACACACACACACACACACACACACACACACACACACACACACACACACACACACACACACACACACACACACACACACACACACACGGGATCTCGAGTGAGACAAGTGTGTTGCACTTCTCAACTTCCTCTTTATGGAACAAATCTGTCACATGAGCTGCATATAATGAAAGTGAAATAGTGACTTCAGCAAAGACAACAGGAGATGAATTATGTATGAAAGCTTATTCTTCTCTTTCTGCCACTTGACAGCTCGACCATTTCTTCAAAATCACACTCTGAGATATTAGTTTGTTCTGTCCTTGATGTTTTCCGAGTTTATGTGAGGAAATAGTGTGTATTATTATATTAAGGGTGATACTCAAGACTGAATCTAACACTTAAACACACTGAATGAAGTGAGGGGGTTTGTCCCTCATGGAGCATGTCATGAAGAAACAATGAATTAGCATCATTTACTTTGGCTGTACACTAATACTGCCTCATGGCTAAATACAAGACTTTCATTGATCTGAACGGCTCTATTCTCGCTCGTTGGCTTCCTCTGATAAACTCACTAACTGGCTCCCAGACATGATTCTCCATCAATTACGGTTTTTCCTCAATACTCTTCTGTTCACTTCACATGGGAGGGAGAAATACAGAGATGGGAGAGATTTATGACTTCCGAGCGTTCGCGTCACGGGAGAACTGGAGATGGTTGTGCTGTTGGAGAGTTGATCATGTGAGTATTGTATAATACTGTGCATTGACAGTACAGTAGGGACAACATAATTGATTAGTCAGATTAATCATTTCGGTCATTTTTCAGCAAATATTTGCTGGTTCGTGCTTCGCAAATATATGGATTCGCTGCTAGTTTTTGTCTCACATTCTTTCAACTTAAAGTTACTGTGAGGAACATTTAACTGGTTATGAAACAGTCGTAATTTGATATTGATGCTAAAAAAAAAGACCATCGGTTTGAAGATTGGCTATTGGAGGGAGGGAAGGGAGAACCAGACCCCGCTGCAGTAAAAGAGAGGTTTTGTAAAGGCACTCTGGTGCTCCACAACACAACCGTCAAAGTCAACACAAAATGAAAGGTCCTCGTAGTAGCTTGAAATGTCTTTGGATTTTGGACTTTTGGATTTTGGATGTCACTTTAGGCTCTGGGAAACTTTTGTCTCTCACTATTTTGTGACCCTAAACAGACCAAACTATCAAAATAAGTTTGTTTCAGAACTACAATTAGGCCCTATATTTATAAAATCTGGGTTTAAGTACCTTCAAATGTGCATCGTGTATGATCTGGTCAGAATTTCTAGTTTAAAACCTTCAAACAATGAACAAACATTATCAAAACAATGCGAGCATGCTAGCACAGCTAGCCCCGGCCCGTCCTGCCTTGTTATACCACTTATTCCCCGAAAGGTGCTAGACCTCACAGTGACGTTACGGAAGTGAAAATCCCATTCATATTCTGAAATAAGGATTTTGATTCTTAGCCAATATGTTGTCACCATCCAAGGTAGACTTACCACGAGCTGTGAGATGTGAAATCGAGGTCTCTTCGGGTCACAAACTAACTTGATAAAGCACCAGCGGTGTCCACATTGTGCACCGTTTCACTGACTTCCTCTGAAAATGAGTACATTTGTGTGAAATCAGTAGCATAGAAACAGAAGCATATGATTCCTTATACACAGATCAACACGCTGCTATAAGACAACCACATTCATTGAATTTCACCCTGTTTATTCTTCTTTCAACTTCCCTTCCAGTCATTGAGAAACATCCCACACAAATCCAATCACCGAACAACCAGGACTCACATTGACACTCAGTGTTTGTTTCCTGCTGTAAGAATGACACCATTCTCATTCTCAGAAAACCAGGAAGGAAACTTTGGGTATTTCCACTTTCTTTCCTCTAATATGTTTCATTGCAGACGCACAGAAATAAGTAAAACTCCTCATTCAGTTGCATTTCCAGGTATAAAAAGCAGTTTCAGTGGAAGATTCTAACAAAGTACATTTAATCAAGTATTATACGCAAGTACAATTTTGAGGCACTTTACATGAGAATTTTCCTTTTATGCTACTCTATACTTAAATATTGTACTTTTTACTCCACTACATTTATTGGAGGGCTTTAGTGCAGTTAACCAGCAGTATAGAAAGTAATTAGCTTCACCGTTTCCAGCTGTAACGTTAAAGTGATGAACACATGAATGCATCAAATTATACACAGTCCTACAATATATGTTTCTGCATAAAGAGTACCTACTTTTACTACTGTAAAGTTCTGATATTAATACTGTTATACTTTTCCATAACAGTTTAAATGCAGAACATTCACTTGTAACAGAGTACTTTTACCGTGTAGTATCGCTACTTCTACTACAGTAAAACATCTGAATACTTTGTCCACCACTGTACTTTTCTTTACTGTACTTTTTTATTTCGTTTTGCAGGATCATACAATGTTTGTATAAAATAGAAATAATCATATTTTATAATGTGCCATCAAGAAACAAGTCAACGTATCCTCAACGTTTCGTATGATATATTGTGAAAAGTTATTTTGTTACTTTTCGTGCATTTTCTTAGCAATGTCCATTAACACGAGCTTTTCAGTGTCTCTGCAATGTTTAGTCAACAACACTACTCGGATAGGTTTAGGAGAAGATCGTGGTTTGGGTTAAAATGAGTACGTTTGAAATACTTGGCTAAGTTTAGGCAAAAAAACTACTTGTCAAGTTTAGGAAAAGATCGTGGTTTGGGTTGAATTAAGAACAGCAGTTACGTGACAAATAGAAACGTTGACTTCTAGCTTCACACAAGACACAAACAGCGGCCTCCTGGCTGAAAGTCTGCTGGTTTTAGACACACCTGTCCGCCCTGACCTCCTCCATTCATCTCTCTTTATGCTTCCTCATGTGTGACATATGGGTGCAGGAGATTTCCACTTCCCCATGATCACTCTTCATCCCGATAAAGTGATGAAGGCCATTACATTCTTTTGGGATAAAGAGAAAGCGGGTAAAGAGACTGAAACCCCAAAGAGAGCACTGGAAGGGTTAGCGTCAAGCTTTCGGCCCTGGTATTTCAGACTAAGTATTACAAATGATAGTCCAGAAGTTAAACAAGACCGGACAGAGCCAGAGCATATGTGTGAGGCTGGACATCTGTCCTACATCAGGGAGACATCCTTGTAAATCTTAGATGGATCAAATAGATGAGCTGTGAACCCTTCCATGAATCTCTCCCCAAATATCACCACTGTACTTTTTAAAGAAGAGTTCAAACTTGAAAATATATACTTCAGAGAGCTTGAAGTTAGTTTCTTTTTCATTGACAGCTTTGACATTTTCCATCATGTCAGCTCATCTGGTCGACCCAACCGTGAACCATCCGATGCTGCAGATGCATCTGATTTGATCTAAATGCCACAAGAAATATCGCGTAGTTCTTTGCTTCGCAGAGGGCAGCAGCTGAAGCTCTGCACGCCGAGGAAGAAACGGAAGCAGTCGAGGCATGAAGGATACCAAAGGGACGCATGACAAATCAACTTCCAGAAGATGAAAAGGGCTTATTCACAAAAGGGGAAGAACATTTAAAATCAAGAAATACGTTTTAATGTGGGATTTTTACATTAAGGAAGGGAGTCAGAATGAGGAAGTCGTATTACATCATATGTTTCTCTCTCACACTTTAAAAAAAGGGTTATGACCTTTGTGACCATTCTAGACAGTGGACACCAGCGAGCAACTAAAATTACCTCTCATGCCACGGCTTCTCACCCTTTGTCCTGACCCTCTCACACGTCCCAGCCTGCCTTATTTTGAGACTTAACCAATAGCTAACCTAGCGCTACATAACGGTGGAGCTTAAATCTGAGGCACATTAATCAACAACTGGTGGTGGGAAACTCAGGGGACAAGACTGGACGCCTTGGTGTCCTACATTAAAGACAGGTTTGTGATTAATGGCTGCCCTTTCACAATGAAACTGTAGGTTGAGCTGTGAAGTTTCTTACAAGTTGAAGCATGTCCCCCCCTCCCCCTCATTCATTTCTTCCGCCGCTTTTGAACTCGCTCAAACACAGAAGGCTAAATATTTACACGTCGGCCCTTGCTTGTTTAATGTTAAAGGCACACTCACACAAGCAGAGTAAATGAATGAAAAAAGCTTTAGACAAAACACCTCCACCGCCTGATGAGTACCAGGCCACTGCAGCAGAGCCGGTCCCGCAGGTTCAACCTCCTTTTCAGGGCATGGGAGGCAGGGACCCGGGGGGTTAGCGCGGGGGCCCTCAGCGGAGAAGCACAGCCCTGCTGACACTGCTGTCTCTGGGAAAAGCGGCGATCTGTGCATTTAGAGTTGGCTCAGGCCCAAAGAGATTAAACGGAGGTGGGCTGGAATACCATGTGAGGGTATTACAGACAAAGAGCCATCTGATCAGCTGCGAGCGTACCATTCACGATCACAAAGGAAGGAGGTGTACAAAGACGTGTACTCGCAGGGTGTTTTGTTTGTATTGATTGACTGTTCTCTAAACCCTCCCCCCCGACAATGATTGTCCAATCACAGCTTAGCAACCGTAACTAGGCCTGTCATACGTTGGGTTTCTCTGCGTGTTTGAAAGGGAAGTGTCTTTTTTTATAGCCTTTCTAAAAAAAAAAATAAACACACACGAACAAAAAAGGAAAGATTGAATTAAACACTTAATTATTTGTCTGCTCTGTTTAGGTCACACATGACTTTCAATGAAGATCGTTTGCTTGCTGTCTTGTAATCGGGAGTCTTGAAGTTTCACACTAATAAGCGACTGACCGGCAGGAGGCGGTCACACTACCACAAGATCTTTCACCAGGAGGAATCCCTAAAGAGTTCGTCCCGTCTCCAAACTACTTTTTGTTTTGTCGAAAAAAGTGACACGGTAAATGACGCACCACCATGTGTGTATTCATGCTAGTCTTTACTATTTATTGGTTTTTCCTGGAGGTGCAACAGCAAATTTGGTCCATGTTGCAAATGAAACCCAGTCGCCAGAATAAAATGTTGGCATTGTACATTCCTGCAAACCAATGTTATAGTGTTTTAACAGCTCGTGGCGCTTTTGCCATTTGCCATTCTCAATTACGTTCAATTCAGCCAACAAAACTACTCGGTTAGCTTTAGTAAAAGATCAAAATTACTACGTTTGGTTTGGTTTCTTGTCCCTTGGTTGACCCACCTCGACCGCCTCCCTACCCGGATTTATGCTGACTTTGACTAAACGTAATCCAGGAGAAGGTAGGTTCCCTCAAAATGGAATTGACAAATACAGTTTGGTTGTTTGGGGACTTAATTTTTCAGGCAGGCAAATGCAAAACTCTGCACGCACAGTTACAAGCGACCCGTTCGTCAGGGGGGGGCGGGCTTTCTTTGCGTCCTCATTGGTTGGCTTATATTACTTATAATTCAAGGACTAACAAGCTCTACTGCAATTTAACAACGGTAGTGTTTCTTTTACATTTATTTTAACAAAGTAGGACACAAAGTGTTCAACCAACTAATGGATGTAAAGAAGTCATCTACAACTGATAAATCTGAAGTCGACGGCTAGAAATGTCTGCCTGTGTGTGAAATCAAGGACGCACTGTTTCAGAAATGATCAATCGGTAAATGTGCCAACGTTTTCATTGTAAACAGCCTCTGTACCGTGTGACGACTATTAACCCCGTGGCCTGTATTTAGTGAACGCCAACTGGTGTCAGAGATGTACAAATCTGTTGGATTTTAAGCTTTAAGCCGCTTTCTTCTGTAGTAGTGCAACCAAAAACTGCTCCTGTGACTTTCTTCTGCCAAAATAAAGCCATGCTGCGCCAAAATGCGCTGAGAGTTTTGGCGATATTTAAGATGTGTGCTGCAAGAACAAAAAGGGAGGCAGCGGCGAAAGAACGAAGGCAATTTGAGCAGTAAAGAGAAAGAGCTTCGCTCTACTAATCCTTAATCAGTTTGCATTAAGAGATCTGGCTAATTCTCTCACATGAAGCATCTGTTTTACTCCCCACTTAGTAGAATAAAAAGTGCCCGACTTCAACTTCCAGGGAAAATAATCAGCTGAAGAAAGCTATTACTCAATGTGATCAGCTAAAATCTGTCACAAATGCTTTGGACACAGCCTTGAATCGATGTCATAAGACATAGAAGAGCCTTTCCTCTATATTCAACACACGCGTGTACAATGGAATGCATTATAGCCTTAACTATAAATGCCTCATGTAATGGTACAGTGTGAAACCAAGCGATCTCACGCCTGGGGACAGCAATCTAATCTGTGGTGAATCAGCAGCAACTGAAAAAGTCCCGTCCTGCTTCTCCCCGATAGTGAAAAGAAACAACAGCCATCAGCAGGAAGTAGGAAACAATGTCCAATGTCACCACAGAGGAGAGAGGAGGATAAGACATGTTCAATTCTCCCCAAAAACAAATCTGGGGATTAAAACAAAGGATTTGTACGTCTGTGACAATTAACGGGGAGTTTCAGAGCTGTCCTCTCCACCCAAGATGTAGAATTCGTCTTGAATCCGAGACAAACGGAGACAATCTGCTGTGTGAATGAAAGGCTCAGGAGACACAGGCACAGACGCTTCTGGGGAACAAGCTTTTTTTTTTTTCAGTCTGGTGCTGCATTTGTCTCATTTGGCAGAAGCTGGTGATTAGATTTACAAGTACAAGTGCAAAAGAAGAAAAAAAAACATTCTGGAACAAAAACCAGAAAATGTTTAATTGGCTGTTTTTACTTAGTTTTTTTTGGATCGGCCGCATGCTGCTCATATCAGACTCTTTGTTTCTCAACACTTGCACAGCTGTTACTGTCTGAGACGCTCCTGAAACATAATCCTCTGGAGAGGTGTCAGTCAATAGATTAGATACATTATAGCTAGATATGGTTTACAAAGAACCGTTACAATGGTTTTGCCTCTGGTTTCAGCTTCTCAGATGTGAATATTTACTGACTTTAAAACGAATGTCTTCATGTCATTTGTATTCATCAGCTTTGGCTTTGTGAAATTTTAATGGTTATGTTATTTACTATTTTCTGACGTTTCATAGGACAAACGATTAATTGATCAATTAAGAAAATTGAGACAATGAAAATATTCCTTTGTTTAAGCCCTACTTTTCATAATCAATTACTTAAGGATACATCGTTACATGTTTTGGCTTCTCTAAAACTAATTCTAACACCTCAGCTTATGTATCATCGGCCCACGCCAATTAAAACACTGTCTGTGTGGAAGACTCTTATGTACTGTAAGGCAACATGAGGTTTGGGATCTTAGGGAGAGTTATATGTCAGAATAAATGAACTGATGAATAAAACATTAAATTCAACTATGATGTTGAAGACCACACTTAGATTCATTTTACTCATTTAATCCATAAAAAATAAAAGAAATGACAGAAAACATAAAAAAAAATCCAAGATAATCAGTTCACAATTATATAAAAAGAGAAAACAAGATAAACCTTCACATTTGAGAAGCTGGAACAGCAAATGTTACTTATTTTTGATTGAATGTCTTTCAACTTTTCCTTTTAACACTTACGCTGCATGACACGCAGTCCCCAAATATGTCCAGGTTGCCCTTTAAAACGGGCATGAAATGGGAATTCTAATGATGTGGACTAGTGCTGCTTATTATAAGATAAACTGTACTATAGCATCATGAATAAAACAAACACGGGACTAACATCACACTACATTAAGACCCTGAAGGACGGCACAATCGGGTCCGTCTTCTGTGACACTGTGTGTCGTCGTCCTGCAGAAGCGAGGACAAAAAGAGCAAGAAATGGCGGAGTAATGAGCCGTTGTTTTCTAGGGTAACTTTGGGGAAGGAGGATAATTCACGGAGGTCACCTGTAGGTCAGGTGGCTGCGCTCAGGAACCTGTTCACTGATTAAGATGAAGGATGCTGAGCGCATAAGGTGCAAACGAGCCGGGGGCCCCAGGGGGCCCATCTGTTGTGGGCAAATAAACAGGGGCTTCAGTGAATGGTAGAACAGCCCTGCTCTTCCCCTGCGAGGCCCAGCAGACAGCTCCATTAATCAGGAGCAGGATGAGCCTGCTGGGCCGGCAGTGACAAGTCAGCAGTGGCACAAACTATCCTCCCCCTCCCCCTCTTCCCCCTCTTCCTCCTCCTCCTCCTCCTCCTCCTCACACTGCATCTCCATTAGAGGCTGGAGGTGTCAGCTGGCTGCGGCTTCTGCTCCTCTGTTATCACTGTCGGTGTTTTCACAACTGTCCTTCAAGAACAACTAAAAAGTGACACTGGAGGAGCAGGGGAACATTTACAGGGTGCAATTCATCCCACCAATAAACAAACATTTGTTTTAGCGTCTGGTCTGAGGGACCAAAGGAATGTCGGAAACAGCAAACTCTTACTTGGATTTGAGTTTGACTGTAAGAATTATTCAGTAGTGACGGTCATAGTTAGCTTGAAAATACTTTATTGAAGCAACGGACCCCAAAAGACAAGATAAGTCTGAGGGGTCAGGAGATCATTGAGAGAAGAAAAAACATTACACATTCCTCTAATTTTTACAATTTTTCTAATCAATAACTGAACAATTTTACCTCTTCAAGTGTCCAATAATGTAAATAAAGTTTCTTGAACTAGTTGCACCCAGTGTTTCAATTTAGAGCAGTCATAAGCCAAAAAGGTTGGTAACTACTGTCTTAGAGGATGAGAGGACAATAATGAATTGGGAAATAAAGTACTTATTGTGTTAAATTAATCGATTATCTATAAAATGACTGATATGAAAAATTATAAATTCACCACAGCCCAAAGTAACGTCTTAAAACATTTTATTTTGTCCAAATAACAGTCCAAAATCCAAAGATATTTAGTTTACTATCACATTTGAGAGACCTGCAAACCTACCATTTTCGTTTGAAAAAATGACCAAAAAGATTATTTAACTATCAAAATAATTATGATTATGATTCCTAATCGATTGATTAATCGATTAACAGACTAATTGTCACAGGTCCTACAGTACAGGTCCATTATAAATACCGTTGCAACATAGCATACGGTTGATGTATAATAGCCTTTCAGATGTATCCAAAAAATAAGTACTGACTGTATACAATCTTGTCTTCTAGTCCTCTAAACCTCTGTGGAGCATCTTATACGCACGAGAAAGATGCATTATTAAAAATGGACCATGACGTTCTTATTTCACCTTCTCACCAGCGCTGGTCTATTTTCGGTTGAAACGTGGCCTTGACCCCAACTGGCAGCCTCGGCTCCTGAATCTCTCACAGTAAGAGAAGACATGTCCTCTCAGAAAGAGGGGGAGGGAGCAGAGACAGTGGAAAGGAAGATGGAGGAGCACTTTAATAGTATGATTCAGCAGAGGTATCAATTCCCACAGATGGCAAGCTGGCTCCTATTGACTTACATAGGAGGGGAGTAAAGAGGCAATCAAAACCACCCCGGGGACAGACAGTCAGCACATCAAAAGGGAGCGGGATCAGTGTGTTCAAGGCAGATCCAGGCGGGAAAAGAACGAGGGCTGAGCTCTGTGAAGTGTGAAGTGAATGTGCTTCAAAAAAATCTTTAAATGTCACTGTAAACACAAACCTTTATATATTAAAGTATAGTGAGACGATGCGTTAATCTGGTTGGACTCCCTCAACCCTCTGCCCCCTGCCTCCTTTCATCCAGACAGACAGACTGACTGACTGACTGACTAGAGATCCTGAGTGACAGACAACTACGCAACCTGAACGAGGACCTCGTGAAGACCGGGTGTCAGAGGACATGCTGCGACACCTGAACACACCATACGACAGCCGCAGACTGCTGCTGGTTTATTTTAAGGCAGCTTTCTCACTCAGCCGGCTTTGAACAACACAACAAAGCGGAGAAGACAGAGGAGAGGTGAGAAAGTCGTTTCCACCTAAAGACGGAACCACCTGAGGATCTCACCTCTGCACTAAAAAAAAACCTTCCTCATTTGGCGTATACGACGGCAGCAGGCCGGCCTCGCTCCAGGAGCGAAGCCACATTAACCTTTTGCAGGGACTTTTAATCAGTCTGATGAATTCTGCCAGACAGACGGCGGCCTGACCTCCAACCCCTGATGAGTGATGGAGAGTGTCGGCACTGACAAGACACGATTAATATTTCATTAACGGTGCTTTAATGATCATTAAACTGCACTGTGAACTCTGCTGGTAACATGTGATCCTGTGTTGTTCTGTCTGCTTCTCTTTGTAATAAATAAGGATGAATTAGCCTGAATTTATAGGCAAAAAAAAAAGAACTGGTATTGACACTAATAATATCGCAAATATAGCGAGATATATAAATAAAAGTGAGACGAGAATAAGACAAAGAAATGTTTCCACAGCAGTGATGTCAATGCTGTGACATTTTTTGTTATGCATTTAGAAAATAAAATTGGTTTAATAAACCACAAAATCCTGTGAATGAGCTTTGAGTTTCTGACATTCTTTCCTCGTTGGATCAGTCTATAAAAATGTTTTTTCATTACATTTCCCCCCCCCCCCCCCCCCCCCATGCAGCATGTGGAGAAAGAGGGGAATAAAATAAACGTTAGTGCTTATATATGCAGCAAAATGCTTTACATAGCCAACGGCATCAGAGCAAATAGGATATAAATGAGAATTAGCCTGATATTCTGACTGCATTTCCACTTTGTTTCACTTCAATCATAAGTCTGATTTTGCTTTTGTCTAAAAAGAATAGCTGTGAATACAGACAACCCTCAATGAGCATCAACACCCAACCTATTCCTCCGTTAACCATGTTGCAGTTCACATCCATGTCTGTCCAAAATGTCATCACTTCATCATTTTATCCTATTAGGCATTTGTGTGAAATTGTCAAAACTAGCAAATTAATTCTTTAATTATGACCAAAAATGTATTTTGTGAGGTGACAGGGACTTTTTTACTACCAAAATCTGTTTAGCTCATCCTTGAGTGCAAGTGGACGTTTGTGCCAAATTTGAAGAAAGAAAATAAAAACGCACAGGAAGCAACATGGGATTCAGTATCTTACTTAAGGACACTTTGCTATACGAACAGTACAGCAGGGAATCAAATCCCCAAACCTGTGGCTAAAGGATGACCCCCAGAATCTAATCAGTTCATCCTTGAGGTCCCCAGATGGACATTTGTGCCAAGTTTGAAGAAATTCCCTCCGGGCATTCTTGAGATATCGCATTCACAAGAATGGACCAGATGGCATTAAAATGTGAAACGTGGGGGCAACTGAAAGGACAAGATTCCGGCTAATAAACGACCTTAATGGGGACATTTATAAAGGTTCTGCGTTGGGTAGACTGGTGAGAGGCAGGCCTCAAGTGTCCCGTTTGCCTATGATGGTTATGAATTAAGCCACAGAGGTTCAGAGTCTTTCGACTGAAAAATACATTTATAAAATACATCAGTGATGCAGTGACCTGAAGAGGACATTCTTCTTCATTCATATCATTATTTTCCAACTCATTGCTTTTTTTCCACCAGTGCCATTCCTACCTCTAACATTCAGCACAAACCAGCTCATGCATGCCATTATATCCTCACACCATAATCACACCTGGTCCTCAATCGCCTATAAAACCCATCATATCACTGTGTAACCAGTCCAGACAGTAAAACTGATGCGACAAAAAATCAAACAAAGAGGCTGCACCTTAGTCACAACCTGGAATAACACAATATGATCAGCTCTGAAGGCTTCATCACTCCAATTAAGTGCTTATTTTTAATGTGATATCTTCGGATACTACGTAACATCCTACATGGTCATGCTCCTTCCCTGCAGACACGAGGCCTCAATAAACGGTGACTGTCGCATTGCACGAGGACAATCAGTGTTCTCTGTTAAAGGAGCAGCAAACAACTATTATCTAAGATAAAGAGGAGTGACGTCTACCTGAACAGAGGATGAAGTCACTCTCCCTCTGTGTGTGTTGTTGTCAGAGCTTGTTGACATAGCTGGGCCGGCCTTAACTGCTTTTAAGTGCATGTTCGTGCATGTGAGCGTGCTCCACTGGTTAGCTCGCAGCCATCGCTCTGCACTGCTTGGTTAAAGCTGGTGACGCCGTCCTGATCGACAGCGTCATCATGGAAAACGTAGCACCCTCCTTCCGGTTTCTGCTCAAGTAAAACGCCATTATTTCTGTCAGAGCATTCGCTGTAGTTAGTACTGCTAGCGCTGTTAGCACCGTTAGCCACCGGCACAGGCGTCGCCATGTTGAGAGCCGTTGAGAGACAATCAAAACACTCCCAATGTCTGTACCTTAGATGTTTTAAATCATGGCTAAGAGAGAACCGCTGTACTGTAGACACCTTTATTTTGTGGATCTTTTTTTTTCTATATTAACAGATGGACAGGTGTTTTTGTTATTATTAAATTATTATTATTATAAATCAGTGCTTTGCTACTGAGTGCATCTGGTCCTTGTGCAGTTTTGTCATGTTTTTGAGCTGTTTCCAACCTTTGTTTTGTCTGTGACCACTTAATATTAACCAACGTCTGCTCCTCACTGAGTGTTTGTCTTGAAGTTGTGAGAAGCTTAACTGATGTGCTCGTCTTAAGAGTTTCAAATGAATGATTTTTATAGGTCTGAAGTGGTCAAAATAAACAAGATTTCACACACAAAGATCTCATTTGTCATTTTGTGAGGAAAAATTTAGTTTTTTCTTATTTTCTGCCCCAGTAGCCATGTCGTGACCCCTCAGATTCATCTGAACCACTGGGAAAAAAAGCCACCAACGTTACAGACTCCAGGTGTGAAAAGGGTTCATGTCCCAATTCTGGTGGGTAACGTTGTTCTGGTAACATGTCAGACTGCTCATAGTCTTTGCACAGAGTTGGCATGCATCAGCATCATGGCGACGCATGTGGGCTTCACCCTTCACTGCTGCAGGCGAACGAGAGGTGTCTATCCGCCCGCTCTGTCAGCTCAACAATGATTATTAAATGTGTGGGCATGTTTACACTCAAACTCAAAGTCTTTCCACTGGCACAGCGGCAGGACACATAAACACAGTATGTAGGTCAGTCAAACAGTTTGTGTCTGTTCTCTCCTCGGCTGAGGTGAACTGACAGGAAAATCAAACACATTGTTCGGCGAGTGTGACTCATCTCACCCGGAGAACCTGGGAAGTGGAGCAGCTTTTCTCCTCCTTGACGTTGCCCTTCCACGCTACTGTTTGAGTGTGAATGTTTGGACCGAACATCCAACTGTCTGAATGTCTGACATGATCACGACTCCTCTCTCTTATGATTATCGCCTGCGTGTTTGTAGCAGCTGTGGCATAAACTGTGCTACTTGTGAGCGAGCGGCAGAAAGGGAGAGATGTCATGCGATGAAAGCCATAAAATCCATTCAGCGAATTACACGGAAAAAACATGCGGCATGCATAACTTTACATTTGATGTAGTGGGGCAGCCATGAAAAGCTGTGTCACGGGTTTGTGTATTGCACTTATTAAAAGTGTGCCAAAGCTTCAGTGGAAGAGAATATTTGGGATCGTTCAGATTATTCCAATTTAGAAGGAACTTAAAAAGAAAACTGACGAGGGGTTCAAAGATGAAGTGACTCTAAACTGGATATGCCTTTTGGACAATTGGTGCTACATCTTAAAGAAATTAAAAGTTTTTAAAGACGCACACATAATATAGACTAATTATTGTGAGCTAACTAATTCTTCCACAGCAAAGTATTTTTATTTGACAATAACTTTGTAAAAAAACGTACACGCTAGACTGCTTTCTCTTAGTAAAAACAGATGTGGACAACTTTATTTCAACCACGAAAAAAACGATAAAACCCGACAGAGTTTTAATGGAAATGGTGCTTGTTGTAGTTCTGGTTCTGTGAGGGAGGTTTTAGATGTCTGAGAGGAGAAAGGCAGCGTTTGTTGATTGTTATCGACTGGTCATTACAGAAACAAGTTTTTATTTTTTACGTGACATGCTCATGGTTAAAGTTTTTTTCAAACCAAGCGAGGGAGAGGCAGCTTTCTGCAGCTCTGTGAGGCTTTGAGCTAAATGCTAACATCTGCATGCTAACGAAGGCTGGGACACAGTCTTGAGCTATGGCGCATGAGCCGCCATGTTGTAGGGTTACAGCAGAGTGCACTAGAAAAAAATAGTGATGGTGCTCATTGGTTGCGCTCGGCCTGACGGAACTTTTTTACTACGCTCGAATGGACGGCGGACCGATATACATTAGAACATCTTCAAATAGAAAGCATTTCTTTACGGTCTTTCATTAAAGATCTTTTTGATAATTGCAGAATTGTAATTCTCACCCATAAAGTAGGCGACCATGACACCCTCCTTCAGTGAAACGAATCCTCATGAAATTGATTGTGTTTAACCCTCCTTGATATTAACATGCCGACGATGACGTAGTGTTTACCATGCTAGCTAGCACTACACAGAAAGTACAGCTGAGGCTGTATATCATGAGTTTTGCAGGTTTTAAGTCCCAAACATTGTACTTAAAGTGTAATTTGGACCCGATGATGCTCGAGGAAAAGTCAAGCAGATCCCCAAAGTTTAATACAGTTAATCCTTCAGGGGACACGATACCAATGTTCACGCGAATCCATCCAATAGGTGTGGAAACATTTAACTCTGAACGACAAAAGGGCAATCTGCTGATGGTGCCAGAGGAAAAGTCTGCAGGAATAATCTGTGCACACTTGTCTGTAGAGGGCAATCTATACAACAATTGTTGAGATATTTCAGTCTGAACCAACGTGGTGAACCGACAGACCGCCAGTGTGGCTAAAGGGGCAGGGTACTTTGAGTAGACCCTGAATTAACTGCATTACATAAGCCGCATTAATATTTATAATAGAAGGATTGACTGGGACAGTCGAGGTTAGGATCATTTTCTAGTAATATATTCAGTTTTATAACTCGGGAACATTGAGTTCTCTCTGGATATATTAGGAATGCCACATGACGTCAGCTTCATTCACTCGTATGGAGTCAAGGCTGGATGTCAGTGTGACTGATTGAAATACTGCGTCTGTGCTTCCTTTCCTGGACAATGTTAATGTTCACTGACCGGTGAGTCCTTGGATATATTATTCTATTGCGGGTAATTCCACTTTAACATGTGCACCCTTCTACTCCTGCTGTATACCGTCAGCCTCTTTAAACTCTACCACTCTGAATCTTATAAACATGAGAAACAGACACAGCTTCTCCTGTTTAGTCCCAAAAGACAAACTTGGTATTCTTGGTATTTTTGATGTATAAGTCACCTGCTGCAGGCAGAAAGCCATCAATCACAACTACGACGCCAAGCCAGTTAATCTTAAGAAACGCAGCCTATGCTTGTTCTCATTAATAATTATTGAGTGCATACGATGTCAGAAAATAGTGCACAATTCCTTCAAATTACTTGCAGAAGAATTTCTTCATCATGATGTACTTAAAAGTTAAAAGCAGGAAATCCTCACATTTAAGAGGCTGATGCCAACAAATATTCTGTACTTTTGCCGACGGGGTTGATTTTGTTTCTTGCGATTGAATGATTCCTTAATCCACCAATCTTTTCAGCTTTCCTACTGTAGAGTACCAAGATGAACATTGCTATTATGCACAAAAAACAGGAAGTACAATTTCACACATGCCACAGATTCCTTGCTTTATACCAATCTGTGCCAATGTGTGTAAAGTCATTTACAGCTAAATACGGAAGATGATTGCTTTAACATTTGACCTTCCTTCCATATACAACTGTATCTGCTGTGTACTGCAGCATTCCTCTCCTCCACCAGGACTTCACAGAACTGTGCCCTCCTCTTGGCCTCCTGTGTGGAGGTCTGCACACACCACACTGACGGGGAGCTCCTGCGGGAGAACTAGCTCTAATCCAGCCGGAGCGTCCCGCTTTGAAGTGGATCGGCGGTACAATATTGCACATGACAAAGCACTCTGCTATGCAGCGACGTCGCCGGCATGCAAATAGAGGAAAGAAAGGGCTGACCAGCTCCAGCATTCAGGGCTGAAAGTTGATACAAAGTTGTCACATAGGGCACAAAAAAGGCTCGTCAGAAAAGACTTTCTATGAGATCAAGGTGGTTGAAAGTGAATGCTACACCGCTGGGAGGGAAGGGAATACACAGTAGTGTTACAGTATGCAGGTAATCGGAGTTGGAGTTTTGAATGTATACTTTTTTTCCCCCTTTCTTTAGCAAGTTATATATTTAAAAAGCATATGCGGTTAGCAAATGACATCATTCACCAGAGGGACCAATACCGTTATATAAGAGCCAGACATGGCTGTGAGCGCCCCACACCACTGGTCCAAATGGTCTCTTTCAGAGGCTCCAAAGAGCACAAAGGCCTTCTTACTTTATTTAAATAGGAGAAATGAAAGTTATGAAAAAGGTGTCCACTAATCCACACAAGCTAGAAATGTCATGATTTGTAGCCTTAACTTGATTTTAACTCAATTAGGAAGACATAGAATGAGTCCCATTTAAAATGTAAAATATTGGACTTGACAAATTTGTCCACATTGTGATTACAAATGTTGTTAAAACGCAATGTTGTTCCAACCATCCGTTCCAACCAGGGCAGTATGAAGAGAACTGGATGTGCCTGGTTCGTTCCTATGAAAGTTACTCAGCGGTTCGTGACTTAAGACAAAACGACTTCGATCTTCAGCAGCCATGAGCTCATAGAGCAAGCGTGCAAACGTTTCCTTTAACCCCGCCTCCCAGCCCTCGGCCCAGCCTTATCACAACTTTCACGACCTAATGATTTAAGTAAAGGCTATTCAAGTGTTAGTACTGGGAAGTCGATTTACCTTAAAACGTCTATGAGAAAAAGTATTTTTGGGACCCATAGCATCACGTGACAGACATGGGAAGTAGTAACAACACGGTTTGGCCACTATGTAAAATTAGTTTCAGTGCCTGGCGCTCTTACTCTCGATTCAAGCGAGACAGCTAGCTCTAGCTAGCTAAACCTCCTCATTCCCATTAGTATTTTCTTCCGATTGGAAGCTAGTTAGCCTAGCTGGCGAGCTTCCACTTCCTGAGTAGTATAACAAACTTAACAGCACAATGTGTCCTTCAGAATGTTAGCAGTTTAAACTGCTAACCCGGGCAATGTATATGTGCTTGAATCAACATACTAATTCCACACATATGTCCAAAAAAGTGAAAAAATAAAAAGCTATTTACAATAGCTGCAGTATCATGATAGTTTATATTTCCTCACACACACACACACACACACACACACACACACACACACACACACACACACACACACACACACACACACACACACACACACACACACACACACACACACACACACACACACACACACACACACACAAAGTCAAACTTGGCTGTGTTGCATTCAAGAGCACACGTGTCACATTCCTCAGCAACATAAAAAAATGTAAACTCAAACACAGGCCGTATCTGGCAACAAAATCACACGGATGGCTCGGAGACAGAGCATGCAAATGAGGCAGCGTATTCCCAAAGAGGAAAGTGATGTCATGTGATAACAGTGACGCTGTAAAACGAGACGCAGCCAGTAGAGAGAAGTCTAGCTGGCGAGTGGCTGCAGGAGTATGAACCGCTTTAATCTACTCCAGCTCTGGAAAACGCAGGTTACATAACAGACCTCCAAGTATTCCTGGGCCCCTAAAGTATCCAAAAAGTATGTGTGCAGTCGCTGTGGCAAGGCAGGGAAGTTTGGCTCAGCGTATTCGACTGGAAAACACTGAGATACATTTTAACGTACACCACATTTACTGCAAAACCAAATCCAGTGAGGAGAAGTATCTAGTAGAGAAAATGCTCAATGTTTTGTGTTTTCTGCTCCTCAGATGTGAGGATTTTCTTTTTCTCTGTTTTACAGCACTTTTACTTGAGTATCTTTGTGTTTTGAACTGTTGGAACGGACAAAATAAGGCATTTGTGAAAAGGATGCTCCTATTGAACTACTTTCTCACGTTTTCCAGCCTAATGATTAGCTGAATTCATCACCAGATTGATTGACAATGATCGTGAGTTTCAGCCTCTCATGTGTGAGCATTAGGGTTACATTTGAGTTACAGAGTTAAGCATTGGTTTATCTTAAATAAGGACGGATTAACTGTTGAAAAGATTTGGAACCTGTTTTCTAAGTTGCACTTTACCGATCCAAACAAAGATGGCAGCAGTTCCCTGGAGAGGAAACAAGTTAATAATCCTTTTTTTTGTGCAGCAGATGAGACTATTTTTCTTCCATATGGTTAAAAGAGTGTTTGAGGATTCTGGAAATAACTTCAGAGCTGTTAAACCACCATATGGGTTTATATCTATGCTTATTTATCTTTAAGTTAGATGGACACTTAACTCTGTGACTTAAGTGTAACACTAATACATTAGAGCAGTGAAGGAGGAAGTATGTAGAGTAAAAGTCCTGCATTAAAAATGTTGCTATGCAAAAGTATGTTGGTAAATTGATGAAAATGTATTTAGAGCTAAAAAGTACTCAATGCAGAAAAAAAAGAACAAGAAAAGCAGGAAAGCAGCAAATCTGCTGGAACAATAACATTTTGTCTTTTTTTTTCTTGTTAATTAACTACTCATTTCAGCTGTACATATTGTTGGGTAGTTTAATCTATAAAAACATCATATTTTAGTGGCTGTTTGTATGTTTTGTTTGTAAAACTAATAATTTGTAAAATAACTAAAGCTGTCATGTAACTGTGGTGAAGTAAAAGTATATTTCCCTCTGCGATATTGTTTAGTAGAGGTAGAAAGCGGCATAAAAAGAAAATACAAGTAACTCAAACTTGTACTTTAGTAAATGTACTTAGTTACATTCCACCGCTGCATTAGAGGCACAAATTGGGGCTATTTTCCGCCACCTCCACATCAGGCAGGTCGACAGTATACAATAGATCTTCTACCTGATGCTGCGGAGCCAGTTTGGACTTGAAAAGACTCAATTCATGTTGCAACACATGAAATATTAGCAGGAGCAGTTTTCAATAGATCATCTATGCAAGCAGGTGAATTACTGTGGCTCATTTTGCAGAAAAACAAAGGCTCTCCAGATGCTATCGATGACCCAGTGATCATCATTTCTGTGGGTGTTTAGCAGATGAAAAGACATTTAGACGTCAAGAGGGAAAACTGGGGTAAACGCTGATGTGTGAGAGTGAAATGCAGCCACAGAATTGTGGTTTAAAACAGCGGTTATTTGTAACCAAGACGCACAAACGTTCACTTTCCCCCCCCCAAACCAAGCCCAGTTTTAACGTAAAACGCCTCCCTGTTGATGTCTTTTGATGATCCTGGTTAAATTACATCAGCTCCTCACAAGGTTTCAGTGTTTTCCTGGACAAAAACTTCAGGAGGGTGGATGCACGTTGTCATGGAGGCTCGAACCCCCGAGGTCAGCCAGTTACAGCACACTCTCCCTGCTCACAAAAAAAACACCGTCCTGCCCACCCAGAAAGTCCAACACAATGAATCCACACTAATCCCAATCTTTTGTGGTCCTCCCGTGTGTCTCAGTGCGGCTGCACCTCACGTCTCCACCACCTCTGCTTTAACTGCCTTTAATATGCATTCACAGGCCAGGGGGAAATAAAACAAACACATAAGTTTAGAAATCTTCTTTTGTGGCACACAAAGAAGCTCCACGTCAGATAGCTCGTGCATTCAGGATTAGGGAGCCGTGAGCAGTCTCAGACGCTATCACAGATGCCTTTTATCATCTTTTGTTGTGTTCACTGCACTATCACACTGACAGCAGAGATAAAACAATGCTAGAAGCAGATCCACACTTTGTGCTCTATGGAGAATAAAAGGCTTGGCAAGTATACACAGTAGCCCTAATATAAGACAATAGACTCACAGAACATGCATGCTAACATCTCCAGCATTTAACAGGAGTTGGACAGACAATAGAGAAGCCAGACGAAAATAGCAGTTGTCCTGAGAACAATAGTTTCTGACTGGTTCTATATTCACATCCCATTAAAGTCGTTGGGATCTCCACAGCGACTATTACTCCTTCAAATTAAGTTTTGCATCAGACACTATGAGAGATTAAGAGATTTTACTTTTACAATACCATTAATCAGAGTAATCAAACAAATAGTTTTAAATGATTGAATACAGTCGATAGAAGAACTCTTACCGCTTCGTTCTTTTCAGCGTTCGTTGCTGCTTCGTCGCTTTTTATATTCCTTTCTTTTTTTTTTCTTTCTCTCCCCCTGATGATCAGTCGCGCGTCTCACAGACACAAATCTCGACCTCACTTCCATGTGCTCGCGACCAGGACCACGCGCTCAGGGGATCGCTCGGGATACGGCGCGTGACGTCACGGCGAGACTGGAAAGCCGGTCAAAAGAATCGGCGCAATGTCAACAATAATACAGATATTTTATGATTTTCTACGATATAATACCTGATGTAGAGACTTAACTGAATGTGGTACTTCACTGGGAGGTCATTTAGAGTATTTCATTGGATATTATCGAAACATTTCTATTGATATTCCCAGTAAATTATAGTTATATTTATCTAATATCTTCATTTATAGTAGTGAATTGTCAAAAAACACTCATGTGGACTGTTTAGATTGTCTGTACATGCATATATCTGTTTGAAACTGAAAACCAACCTGTTTTGTTTTCACATATCTTTTTTATTCATTTAAATCTGATCTGGGATGTGAAATTGAGTTTTATTTGATCAGTAACTGCCCAAGTATAGTTTAATCACATAAGGAATCTGAAGTGGTTTATAATGTACTTACAGTTAGAACAATGTTCAAGAAGAAAACCATGCAGGAAGTTAAGTCTTTGTGCATCATCTGAAGTTTCTTTTTAAGTGTTTCTGATGCATATTGAAAGCAAAACTCATCTAATTTAAATATCTGAATTCCCTCTTTTGTCCACAAAACTGAGTGACAGTTTTGAGTGACTTTTGTTCACTTTAGCATCGGAAATATTGGAAGACCTTCTATAACAAGCACTTAGGTTAAAATGTGCCATGCAGTGCTATTCTAAATGCTTTATGCATAAATCTGAGACCATGGTCGGCGCTTACCGTGTCTTCTTTGCGACCAAAAACTGAGACACTGTCAAATATCGCATCTTCAAGTGAAGATATGAAGTCATTTCAAACCTTAAAGTCATAGTGAGAGTGACTTGGAGCATCATCATCTAAACATGAGCATCTTAGTCCATGTCAGTCACTTTATTCAAATCATGTCTCCTCCTGCTGAGCCCACTCTACAGCAACATGTACCTGCATTACATGTTAATAATGTGTCTACTGTGATGACACGTGTGATGTGTGCGTCTGCATTGCAAGAACAAGGACACAAATTTCAAGAAGAAACATTTTTTTTATATTTCAAAAAGAATCTAGGAACATAATGGAAAAAACCAAACACTGAGTCTGAACATTCAGACAATTGAGATCCAAAAATACATTTTCTTAGGAAATATTAATTATATACAAAACATAAAAATTTATATTTTAGTTTGGGCCCTCAACAGGATAGCCCCATTTTTTTTTTTTATATTTTATTAATAAAAATAAACTTTTAAATATTGAATCCACCCATAACTTCAATTGAGGCAGTTTTAACATTGAAATCAAACAAGATTCCAAACAACTTAAATCGGCTTTGCATTTGCATGCAACAACAACTGTACACCCTAAGTCTTGAACTTGCATAAAAAACAAAAGGCCAAAAAGTCTGACGATTCAAACTTCAGGCGCGAGAGCTCTGCAGCTGCGCGAGCCTCTGCTTTAAAAGTTCACTTTTCCTCCTCAGCTGTTCTTTGAGCGAGAGGAGTCTCTGTTCGTCCGTCTGCATGCTGTAAATGCACTCTGTGGCCTTCTTCAGGATCACCACTTTGGCAGCCTTCTCGTTGTTGGCCACCTCTGGGATCTCGTCCCGCAGGGCGAAGAAGCTCAACTTGAGCTCGTTCCTCCTCTGACGCTCCAGAACGTTATGAGTCCTTCTCTTGTCATAGTCCTCCGTGTCAGACGTCCGCGGGCTCGAGCACTTGCGGTTGCTGCTGATCTGTTTGAGGACCCTGCTGTGGCCGCCACTTCCGCCGCTGTTGTTGTTGCTCTCCAGCTTCAGCCTCTTGACAGCCGGCTGCTCGTGCCTCATGGATGGATGGGCGGCGTAGTTGTGCTGGTGGGTGGAGACGTGGCACCTCTTCAGCACGAGCGGGCTGGGGTGCCGGGTCTCCGCGGGGTTGGGGTCGCACCGCTTCACCGCCTGCCTCTTCTCCACCGTGACCACGTCAATCTCCTCCTCATCCTCCTGGTCCTCTTCTTCTTCCTCCTCATCATCATCATCGTCGTCATCATCATCTCCATCGTCATCTTCTGCAAGACAGAAAAACAAAACAATCACACTCTGATTCAGCATCAAGGATGCCTTTTAATCACACTGCATGCTACAGAGGGAGGGGGGGGACACATGTCCCCTTCAACATCATTAGATTGTGCTTCAGCCTGGAGCTAATCTCACAGCAGTATAACACGTCTGGAAATCTGATTGCAAATAACCTCAATCAAAGAGAGAAATGGCCTCTTTTAAGTCAAAATAGTGGGAACAACGCTCACTCAGCAGAGGGAGATTCCTAACTGCACAGAGGGGTGTGTCAGCATGATGGGTTCTTATTCTCAGTTTACCTGAGTCACTACAACTGCTGCTGCTGCTGCCGCTGTTGGGCGGCGTGTCCAGTCCCAAATCCTTACTGGGCGGCGTCCCCGCGCTCTGCTTGGGCGTCTCCGCTATCGGGTACGGGAAAACCACGGACGGATCGATGCACTCCGCCGCGGACGTGTTCAGGTCTTGCAGGTAGCTGCTGTTCAGCCGCCACGCTGCCGCACCGGCGGGCTCCGCGCAGCAGTCGCCCGCCGACGACGAGGACTCCTTCCGCGCGGCGTGCAGGGAGGCGAGCCGCTCGGAGACCACCTTCTCCAGCTTGGCCGCGGCGGAGAAGCCGCTCCACATGCAGTCCTGGATGATGATGGACTTGAGGAAGGTCTGGGAGTAGTCCGCGTCGCAGATGATGCTCTGGTTGACCGCGTCGTCGCCCAGGAACTCGGTCACCATCTCCAGCTGATCCGCCGTGGAGGGGAAGAGGCTTGACAGGGACGGCCGGCGGCTCGGGGAGAGGGGAGGGGTCGGCAGCAGTTCAAATTTCTTCCAGATGTCTTCGCTCGGCGCCGGAGGCTGAAGCTGCTGAGGGTAGAAATCCTCCTCCTCGTTGTCGTAGTAGAAATACGGTTGCAGAGAGTCGTAATCGTAGTCATAGTTTTTACTCGCCAAACTTGAATTCAGCGGCATTTTGTCTCTGTTGTCTTTTTCCTTATCGTGAAGCTGGTTGAAAGGAAAACAAATGGTTGATTAGATGTTGACTCTAGAAAAGAAGAAGAAGAAAAAAAAAACTAAAATAAACAAGGTGGTCTGCAGGTTCAAAGCAGCTGGCTTGGCACTGGTCCTGCTCTGCAACATTAAGTGTAACAACATCACATGGTCACTCCAAAACATCGACACTCGTCTGCACGCCTTGCATGCATGCACGCACCCGTGCTGCAGCAGCAGGTGCGAAACTGATAGTAAATTAAGTGCAAGAGGGGAAACACCTTCACTTAACTGCTACTGGCGATAAACCAACACCTTTTTTCCCCCATTTTATTTTTCACTAAACTGACGTGGAAAGGTGCCGTGCAAAGCTCCAGAAACCCCCTCCGCTTACCTTTTAGATTGTAAACTGTCGGCGGAAGAAGACGGGGCGAAAGCGACCCAAGAGGCGCAAAAAAGGGTAGGAAAGTTATTCCAACACGAACGTAACATTAAATCCTTCCACGGAGGCGTAGTAGGCGGTTTCTGTGAGGCTGTGTGAAGCATGCATGAGGAGTTGAATGGCTGCACCAGCGACCCGGTGAGGACGAAGTACAGTCTGTCATCAGCAGCGTGAGAATCACAGCTGAGAGCTCCGCCGGCTGCAATAAAACGGCCGCAGCACTCACCCCCTCCGCTCCTCCGCTGTATCGCTCCGCTCGTTTTCCCGCGAAACACTCGCCGGCCTTGAATATGTCACATATCTAGAATTAATTTCTCGCATCTATCACCAGAAATAATCCCCACACGATATTAGGGTTGATTTGAACTCAAAACGCATGCTTTCGTTGGTTTATTTAGTCACTAGATTGTGTATTTTGTCTTCACGCCGGGTCTATTTCGGGGAAGAAGTGGGAGGGGTCATAGTAGAGTACAGCTTCCATTGACGGGAGACATGCAAAAAATACTAATGCAAGTAGTAGTAGGTGATAATTAGGAGGAGTTATTGTACTTCTACCCCGCCTAAAATATCCCCAAACATCTCATGAAAGCTGTTGCACGTGTTGTTCTTATTCAATAAGTGAGATCTACTGACTTAAAGTACAGTGATTAACCTGCTTTTGCACAAACAACAACTTTGCTTCTTTTTTTTAATCCCAAATGTAAGCGACTGTCTGCAATAAATAATGCATGCCAGGTTTGCACAACTTGTGCAGTGACACTGCAACGCAAAGCTCACAGGTGCAGGAGCTTACCTCGATCTGTCTGCGGGCACTGACAGCTCTGAATTGGCTGAAAACAGGTGAATTCAACAGCAGGACAGACTCAGTAATTGCATGTATAAAGGAACATGCACCAATAAGACATAACGTGTGTGTGATCCGGACAGTATACATGTTGCTCGGGTTTTGAGGCTGGACAGATTGGCACCAATTAACTACAGGAAGGAAGCAATTAAAGGAATCAGATGGGTACCGCAGTTTGGATGGAGGTGCCCTCCTCTGCTGTGATGGGGGGGGGGGGGGGGGGGGGGGGGGGGGGATTAAACGGGCTCGGAGCGCCCTCTGCTGGTTCAAAGTGTTCTAGGAGTGGACTGAAGCCAGGTAGGTGCAGGGTTAAACTGTGGAGGTGAACACAGAGGCCACAGACCATCATGAACTGGGGGACTGTTAACTGAAAGTCGATGAAAGAAAGATTGTTGGGTGTAAAACTATAAATGGCTCAGTAGCACTATAGTGTAGTGGGTTAGTGGGGCTTTTATTGGGGTTACTGGGTCACTTCATTAAAAAATAGAGTTTTGGAAAAACGTTAAATGGCAAATGTAACTTACTCATGCAGCCTTTTGACAAAGTGGGCTGAGCTATTAATATATATATATACAGTATATTTATTAGCGATATGTGATACAATTCTGAGAGTTTATTTGTGTACATTGATCATTTTATATTTAGTTTTCCACTTGTATTACAAAAACTGTGTCGAAAATATTGAAACTCACCTTTTTAAAGGAATCTCTTTACAGCCTTTTAATGGACATATGGACACGTGAGTCATATAAAGCATATAAAGGTGACCTTTATAAGTAAAGTGCAGTTGTCCATCAAACATGTAACAACATCACTTTTTGCAGTTTGATAAGCTAACATTTGATTTGAAAACACTTTTACGTGGCACATTGTTACCTTAAATGATGTATTCTAAAGATTATAAGCATTGATTGAAAGAAAATGACGAAACCTGACATTCAATTTGAAATGAATGCACAATATTTCACTTCTAAATGTTGGTCCCTTTGTCTTATAATACAAAGGAGTATGTTTCATCATTATCATAAGGAGTGTCCACGAGCTCTCTGAGGGACGTGTGGTTCAGTAATGCTTGTTAAGTGTCCACTTCTAAATGAATCATTGAGCGAGCAGAGAGAAGGAGACAAGAGGGTATAAAAGGAGAGAGGAGAGATTTCTCTTGTTATCAGAGGAAGTGGAAAAGAAAACCTAAACTGAAAGAACACCCTGTCTCCTCTCCTCTGCACTCATTCCTCCTTCCTTTCCCTCCCTTCTCTCCTTTCCTCACTTTGGGATAATGTGTGGAGGATAGCGATCGTAACCACGAGACTCATGTGTTGCGGTCATTGTGTTTATCGGCTCCGGATGTTTCTTGTGTTACTGTGTTTTCAGAGCGTCCGGAGACACAGGGGGAAGCTTTGAGACCGTCTGGCATCATTTCCTCGGATAAGTGCAGACTGAAGGGGCTTTATGGGAGTTTGAACTCAGTAAAACTGGTTCTTTACCACTTTTGATTGACACAGTCTGTAAACAGTGAGGAGCAGAGGTTTTATAAAATGTTGTCAAATGATAAATACAGCAGAGAAGTGCTATAACATCTCAGAGCTGCATAAATCTACATTATAAGGATTAAAGTCAGACATTAAGGTGGATGTACACTCTTCATTTCTAACATACTGACCAGTAATTGGCTGAAACACTGCTCAGATAGTTGTTCTGTAAACTGTTGACCCACAGCTTGAGATAGAAGTAAAACAACTACAATGCACCAAAAATATGCACAATTTAACGCAAGGCAATTAAAGCACATGTAACCCTCAAAGGAAAGCCAAAGTGCTTTTATGTAAGACATAAAAGATGTTAAATAAGAGATGATTAAAGAAATACGATAATAATTCATGTTTAAACCAAAATGAAAAGATACAAATAAAGTGAAAAGCTACAGACTTGTTTCTTCTGGAAGCAAATAGGGAAGCAATCACGTATTCTTCTTATTGATTAATGGGTCGATTATATTTTTAATATATTAATTATTTGTTCAGTCTAAAAAAATGAAATAATTTCCCTGTTTGGACTGTTTCCCAACAAACAGTCCAAAACTATAAGATGTTAATTTTTCAAAGATATAAAAAGAAGAGAAAAACTGTAAAGCCACTAAAACAATGAATTTATGATGAAGATTGTGATTCGTTTTTCTGACATCACTAACATCCTACTGCACTACATTCACTTTACACCATTATAACTGATTGTCAATATCTATACATATTGACCTCAATAAGTTTCACAATAAAGCAAATAATTTATTTAAAATCCTACAAAGCAATTGTGTTAAGAGTCATGACACTACACCTTCCAGTGAAGGTGCAAAAATAATGATTCATAAGAATTAGAAACCTGTAGGGAACAATACATGAGAAAATGACACCAAAGTCACATTCAAACAGAAAGCAAAATCTAACAACTATATTCTTACAGAAAAGAATATTTTGCTTTAATGACAAAAAAACTATTTTACAGATGTTTTATGACCCTAAAATCTAAAAGATTTTGCCCGGATGTTATAAAAACTAGAATCTTGTGAAGACTTGTGAATAGTTTTAGTGTGTACAGTGGATATATTACTGTCTTTAATTATTAAATTGATGTTTATGTCCAGCTCCTGATCTCTTTACATTGAACACAATTAAATAACTGTTGAATGAGCCACGAGGAAGGTTTTCCCACTACGAGCACCAGCTGTTGCTCTTCCCTTTGACTCCTCTCTGAACTTCCCTAATTTTCTGACCACAAATCCAACTTCCTGTGGCCTCTTATATAAAGCATATTCAGCATATCATGCCAGTCGTTTCCTCTTCTGCGTCTCGCGCGCGTTAAGCAATGCTGACAGGCGCTCATAGGTCATGTGGCAGCATGTTCACACACTTAGATTCATTCATAGATTGAGAGCCTATCAGCAGACACGTATAGCGATGAATGGAGGGTGTGTTGGACACAGTTCAGCAGGACGCCCCGGTGTGAGGCAGATAATCAATAGCTGTTCAGCTTAGTCGGTGAGACGAGGTTGCCAACTAAGCAGTCAACAATGAGCACACGGCAGATCTGTCAGACTACTCAAGAGCTAATTGTGTCATTAATTATTGACAGTGACAACGAGCAGTTATTGACTGAGCCTGATTCACAGCTAAACGAACCTGCAGTAGCTTTATGGAAACGTGGTAAGATTGGATTTGTCCTTTTGTGTGTGCACAGAGTCTTATGTAAGACAAACATCTTACAACATCAAAATTAAATAAAGAACATCAAATAATAGAAAGAAAAACAAGAAGTTAAAAAGGAAGATACAATTGACTATCATGCTTACGTACAACAAACTATCAGAAACCTCTTTATTGTAACCCTACTCTATTTGATAAACAGACATAAAGGCAGCGTCGGGCCCTCGGCTGGTCTCAAAACTACAATATGTAAATATAAACGCTAACATATTCCACCAAAAAAAAGGGACTTAGACATGAACTTCTACTTTAACCTCGTCAAGTGGTGGGTCTGTATTGACTACACAAACAGAGAAAGATGTATAACATAAAAGATCAGTTCCATGTATTTACTCATCTTAACAATCTTCTTAATTATCAAACTCAACCATCAATGCTTTGACAATAGTTGGATGATATTCAAACAAACAATACATCAGCTAAACGCTGGAATTAGCCATAAATTGATCGACCGGATAGACCTCAAAGAACAAAATCACTTTAGACAAAGTTAACAAGCTAAAGGGAACACATGCCTGGTTGAGGCAGGGCAGAGTGCTGGTTTCTCCTCCTCCTAGATATAAGAGCACTAATTGAGTTCACCTGCAGTGACTCGTTGACTCCAGACGGCGCAGGAGACCCGACTCCTCCTAGAGCTCAACATGGACGGGTTTCAACAGTGTAATAAAAATAAAAAAGAACTTTAAACAACCTAAAAAAGCATGTTAAGTAAACTTAATAATCCCCTTTTACTGACTGATAGATAAACCAGCAAGTACATTTAGATACTATTTACATCTTTACTACAAAAAGCATTAGGCCTCGCTGGCTTATTAACCTAAATCAAAAACCTGAAGGAGCGAGAAACACAAATAAACATGAACATAAACATCCTTCTGAATGTGAGTTGTTTGTGTAATTTGACAAAGTGTTGTGCAGCAGCACATGTGACGCTCCATATTCTGAAAACAACATAAATCATCTCTGAAGAGAAACAGCTGGCGAAGTGAGAGACAACCTTCAGATTGTCGACCAACGTCTCAGGGTCATTGGACTCCCGTCTGCTATAGTTCCTCTTTCTCGTGACTAACAGGGATGTGCTCCTTCTGTAGAGACAACTCAACATCAGCTGCTTTATTTCAGGCTAAATTTGAGTATTTTACTGAAGTTGCAGCTCTGATCTGTGTGTTTAAAAGCCACGTTTTTCACACTGCACGGGTAGCTGTTTCCTTACGATTAGATGACACTGAAAGAAACATTTGCAAATTAATTTGCAGTAAAATATCATTTACAGAAGAATGTAATTGATTGTGACTGCGACAAATGACCATAGTTAACCATAGATAGTTATGAGGTTGAGGTTACGTCGTCGGTGTGAATGGCAGGACGTTTTGAGAGCTTGTCTGTTGATGTGAGTTCAAACAGAATTGATTATGAACTGAATCAGGTGTGTTCAGGTACTGTTGCTCAGAGCTGTTAGACCCTTGAATGGCCACTAGAGGGCGTGTTGTATCACCTGTAAACATTTAACTAATTAAAAACTCTTTGCTGTTCTTGTGCCTTTGATTGACTAGTTTCTCTGCTGCACTTTGTGCACTACTTGGTCTATTCCATTTGTATATTTTTATTTAATGTCATTTAATTTCATCTATCTTCTTTGACTGTTATCATTGCTTGTTGTTTTTAATGTAATGCTTTTCTTTAGCCATGAATTAAATAATTCACTTTGAATTGTCTCTGTGTTTAAAATGTGGTATATAAATAAAGACATTTGTCGTTCATTAACAGTTAGTGTATATAAATGCTACTTTATACATCACAACAGGCTACAGCACCGTTTCTAGTTTTGCACTTTTTTCAAAATTCAACTACAACCATGTTTCTACTTGAAATTATTAAGTACTCTCAAACTAATAGTTTTCTTAAAACCAATTCTTGCAAAGTATTGTCAACGTTTAGGAAATTTTAACAACTCTCTGTCTCTAGATTACTAATCTCTGGATGCGAAATGTGCTCAGAACATGGATTTACTAAATTCAGAGCACTGTAAAAATCACAAAACCTCTTCATAATGTTAGAAGACAATAGGGATTAAGATCAGTGATAAGTGACATCTGTTACTCTGGAAACTCATAACAGAGTTATACTCCTTAGAAACACACAATACAATACAGTTCTTTGTAATCTGGGAAACTTGTAAACACGGTTTTCCAAGTCGTTAAAAATGAATACTAGAATGGACACGTTCATGCCAACACCAGTGATCTCCAGTCGTCAGCTTCTACTAAAAGAACAAAAACAACATGTTGCTGAACTACATGTCATTGCTATACATACAGATAGGGACTCATTTGGTGTCTCATTTGGTGTCCTGGCTTCTAAAAGACATTTAAACAAAAATACCTGGGCACCATTTCGTGCTTTATTATCCAAAACCCCAAACCACCCCCACAAAATGAGTCTACGCTGCACTAAACACACTTCTATAAAAACACAGCTTGTAAAAGTCAATGATTGACTTAAAACCACAAAATCCTCTATTATTGAGTTACCAGTAGATGTAATGAAACACTGACATTATAAAGGAATTATATTGTAGGATTGAACACACAAAGTGTACTTGCAGGTACGAGCTCAATCATCTGACTTTAGTTACAATAACGGAGGAGAGGCATGTCTGCTCGTAAAAGGCTGAGTGCTGCTGAAGCTCCCTCAGGCAACACGCAGACACACAAACAACTCACAGCTCTTACAACAGTAGCATGTTTCCACTTGACATTAACTGTAAACAGATCATAGTGGTTACCTGTGTGAAAGAGAATACAACGTGCATTTATAAGATTGACATTTAAAGATAAATGGGCATTCTTACGCAATCATCTCAAACAAATGTTGCACAATATGCAATTTATCTATTTTCCACAGTTAAATCAGTGTCTGATGCAGTGAAATGGCTTTTTATTTATCCGTCATGTATCAGAATCAGGCTCAGGTTCAATGGCAATTAAGTTTTCTCAAACAAGGAATTAGCCTTTTATTTTTGGTTTATAACAAACATAGTAAAATAAAATTTAAATTAAAATAAAGTTATACGAAACTCAAGTCAATATGAAATAGAAAAATTTACACACATAATAATATTAGTAATAATAATAAAATTGTAAATATACCACACACGCACACCAGTCCCCAATAATATGTGTTTGTCTTTGTCGAACATGCAAGAAATAGTTTGTTGACGTTCCTGATTAAACAGACTAAGAGCAGGATTTATGAATTGATTTGAATCAAGCTCTATCACACACACTCACTTGCTATGAGATATATTACACAAACAAAAGTAATTGTATGTATCAGCTCACACATCTCTATATAGTGTAACAACACAAAGTTCAGTCCATTAAAGAGATTAGAGGGTTTGTCCTGTTTGTCTTGTCAGACTGTGATCACACAAACATACTCTCAGTCCAGAGTTTGTGATGCGAATGTGCAAAAGTTACATTTCATCACAGCATTTGATCAAATACATCTATGACAGAGATATACTATTTTTGTTGTCTTTTTCTCAAATGTGATATGTTGTGAAGTATTTTGCATACAAAATATTCTAAATACATAAACAGCACTAACATAAAATAACATGTCTTGGAATTATTTAGTCTTGCTTTGTCCACCAGGAGTCAGTGTTTCCCTATAAATAGTGCCATGTCAGGGCTTATTTGTTTATTTGCTGTCTTGGACGACGTAAACATTAAAAATACTCGTATGAGATGCGTGAAGATATATTTGTAACATTCAGGTCTATGGTGTTTCATCACCATGTTGATCCAGTTGGCCATTAAATAAATTGACCATCTTCGTACCAGAGTCCACTTAGATTTCCCCCAATATTCAGTGGCTTGTAGGCTACATACAGAAACGCGCTTATTTACCATCATACACCAGCTGGAGCGATGCCGAACAATACCCCCTTTTTTCTCTGTGTGCCTGCTTTAATGTAAACACGTATCACGCGAGTCCCGTGCGTGCGTGTGCGTGTGTGTGCAATAATAAAAAACAGGGTTAGAATGTGCTGATGATGTCACGGACGGGAACGCCTGGCCCACGTGCGTCCAGCAGTGTGCGCTCCCTGTCTCCAAGGGAGGGTCGACAACAACCGGGTTGACTGCGCAGCACAGGCGCAGTGAAACGCAGAGCTAGAAAAAAAAAAAGGAAAAAAAAACTAATCCAACCCGTTTCGGATTATCGCTTTTTATCCAAATCTCTACCGGCGGAAACAGTGGCACGCCTCCTCGCTCAGATTGCGACCCCATCTCCGCTCCCTTGATGATGATTTGTGAGGAAGATGCCTCAGGCTGACATTATTTCCGTTGACCTTCTCCTCTGCTCATCTACGTCGAAGCATTGTGAAGCTCCGCCGCTACCGGAGCGCCTCGGCTCCTGCCGCTGCTCCATTTAGCCTCCAAAACCGTTTTATTCCTCGCTCGGATATACACCAACCGCACATCTATTTGATTTTCCTTTTTTTTTTTTTTTTTTTTATAAATCAAGACCGAGGCAGATGCCCCTCGCTCTGTCATCCCGGCTTGTATTATGGTGGAGTTTCCATCTCTCAGTCCTTACTTGCCTCTCATCCGCTTTCTGGTGCCTTTGGCGATCACCAATATTGCCATCGACCTCGGAGAACAGGTAACGTCTCTTGTTTTCCGTGTGTTTCCGTGCGTCACCCGCTGCATTTATTCTAAGCTCCAGAAAAGAGAAGAACAACACCGACACCGTTTGTCCAACATTGACCGATTGTTTCGTCAGCTAAAGACGATGGTGTGTGTTGTAGCTCGAGCTATCTTAAGCTGGCAGGTTGAGATGCAATGTGAAGACATCCATTAGGTCTTTATATACATTATTTAGGAGGAGGAGGTGGTGGAGGAGGCCCTTGTTTATTCTGAGATATCCTGTCACTTCCGTCACCAAATAAATACACTGCTGCGGATGTTTTTTTGAATGTATTATCCAGCCTTTCTTATTATTTAGACTATTTCAGACAAGCAGCACACCACTTGATTTGTTAAACATATAAGTCAATCTGAGGCCTGTTTGTAGATCATGGCGGATCACTGCACACACATCAAACGCACACAGCATTTGATTTTCTTTCACATATTTCGCTGCCCGGACATTTCCTGTCTTTTGTCAGCCAAATAACTGATCTCCCAAGAGACCTTGAGCAGATAGTGTGGGAGGAAAAAAAAACACATTGTGGCTGTGAGATGTTAGGATTAAGCTTATGTAATGTCTCTGTTAGCTGGTATAAATAGCACACACTGTCCTGCAAAGGAAAAGGGCAGCTGTAGTATGAATGGAAATATCTATCTGGGATCAAGTGTTGTGGGTGTTTACTGTCCAGATATTACGAAGGCACTCGCTGCTTCACACTAGTCAAAGGTCTCACTTTTTATTGCGTCTGGAAAAGACTCGTTTTTTTTCCAACGGCAGGGCTGTGGTGGAGTACCATCTGGTCAGAGATAAAGTTAGGCTAAGTCATGGTCATGTGGTCATGCTGCCACACTGAACTTCTCCTCCCCTCCCTTCTTCCTGTGCTGTCTCACTCCACTGACACCTCACCCTTTTCCACACCCGTCCCGTCATATCTTTTCCAGGCCCTCAACAGGGGCATAGCCACAGTCAAGGAGGATGCAATCGAAATGCTGGCCAGCTACGGCCTGGCCTACTCCCTGATGAAGTTCTTCACCGGACCCATGAGCGACTTCAAGAACGTGGGTTTGGTGTTCGTCAACAGCAGGAGGGACCGGAGGAAGGCCGTGCTCTGCATGGCGACGGCCGGGGTCATCGCGTTCGTCCTTCACATCTTGATAGGTGTGTGTTTTTAAAAAGGGATGTTTGATGACACGCTGGGCTTAAACCGCATCCTAAATGAAGGTTTTTGGTATTTGTGGCAACCTTGAAGTTTCATTATCGCAGCGTCTCTCTGACGGCTTTCTTTCCGCTGCTCAAAACAATGCAAACATGGTAGACGTTATCTTCCTAACCTCTACTTACCCGTGGTTTCCCTCTCTTTCTCTATAGCGTACACAGATTTAGGATACTACATCATTAATAAGCTCCACCATGTGGATGAATCTGTGGGAGGCAAGACAAGAAAGGCTTTCTTATACCTGGCTGCATTCCCTTTGTTGGATGCAATGGTGAGTGTACAAAGACAGACATTTTTTTTTTATCATGCAATCATGGATTTAAACACACCTGACCAAGAAATTGCACGTTTTTAATCCTGTGTCCCGGCTGGTGTCTAGTGAGAGTGTATCCCTCTGTTTCAAGTCAAGCTCTCTTCCATTGTTTAAAGCCTGTGATCCAGCTGTGGTTGAGAAAATGTCCTAAATAGAGCTTTTGTTTATAGTTTAAAGCTTGGTGTCGTGGGATAACGCGATGCATTGTTCTGTTTTGAAGGCTTGGATTCATGCAGGGATACTTCTCAAGCACAAGTACAGCGTCATAGTCGGCTCAGCCTCCATCTCTGATGTTGTGGCCCAGGTAACGCGATCCATTCTTCCTCATTTAAACGCAGAAGGCTACATTGGAGGAGTCGTGAAGAAGGTTTTGTGATCTGCTGTTAATCATCGCTTATGTTGTTTCCTGCAGATTGTGTTCGTGGCCATTCTCCTCCACAGTAACCTGGAGTGTGTGGAACCTTTACTCATCCCGATTCTTTCCCTGTATATGGGTGCCTTGGTCCGTTTCAGCATCGTTGGTCTGGGTTACTACTGTAACATCCACGACAACATCCCAGACTCCAGTGGACTGGATGTGGGCGTAAGTCTTCTTATTGTTAATACATTTTGACATGAGTAAATGAGCTGTAGGGACACTTTACCTTTTATCAAAGGGACAATGGAGTTAGTTTAATTTAGTAAATGTTGTTGAGAGTGATTTTTCGGTGATCTGCCTTGATCCCTGCAGGGTGATGCCACGATCAAAAAGATGCTGAGTTTCTGGTGGCCCCTCGCCCTCATCCTGGCCACTCAGCGAATCAGCCGACCCATCGTCAACCTCTTTGTGTCTCGCGACCTCAAGGGGACCGCGGAAGCCACAGAGGTGTGTGTGTGTGTGTGTGTGTGTGTGTGTGTGTGTGTGTGTGTGTGTGTGTGTGTGTGTGTGTGTGTGTGTGTGTGTGTGTGTGTGTGTGTGTGTGTGTGTGTGTGTGTGTGTGTATCAGGAATTTAACTAAACATATCTGAACTGTCGCTCTAGAAAGCATTTTCCTGGTATTTGTTATCGTCACCAACTGTCACGTATGATTAAGAAGAACTTGTTTTTATAATTTAATCTGGATGTTATTAATAACGCTGCAACAAATAATGTTATAGTAATACCAGCGTAATTACACAATCATTAAGACGTCATTAAGAGGGACTTTACAGCTTTGTGAAGCCAGTGGACTAACTTCTCCCTCAAGTTATTGCAGATGAAAAGCCAGACGCTAACAAACTGCCTCTGGAGCGTTCTGGTTTACAGAGACCTAAACTACTAGAGACAATACAAAGCTGTTTACCAGAACCAACTGGAAACCATTGACAACACTGGCTGCCAGTGGTTTGGGTGATTCACCATGTTCATGGGGAACTCAGGGCATGACCACACTGAGTGAAAACATTCCTACACGGCCCTACTGTTCCTGCGTAAAGCCTGACGCCGTCCGTTGTTGTTGTTGTTGGGGACACAATGACGAGCTCGAGGCTGTTATCCAATCGTAAACTTGTGAAAAACCACGCGGCCGGGAAAGTGAAAGACACACGTGTTGCTTTTCATGTCTGCTATTGTTAGAGAGCTGGCATTAATTTAGCGGTGTGTGGTTTCAACATTTAATTTGTGGCATGCTGGAGACTTATAGCTGCTGTGTCTTTGTCATTCCAGGCCGTGGCTGTCCTCACGGCCACATACCCCGTGGGTCACATGCCCTACGGCTGGTTAACTGAACTGAGAGCAGTGTACCCTGCCTTTGACAAGGTAATCCATACAGACTATTAAGTGTTTGCTGCACTGGTAACAGTTTATCGTTTACTAAAATTTGCTCTCTTCTCAACAGAACAATCCCAGCAACAAGATGAACGCTGGCACCCCCGTCACCAAGTCCCATATTAAGAAGTTTACATCCTGCTGTCTGGCTATATCACTCACGGTAAGATGACGGCAAATCTTACAGGCACTTCGTTCTACTCTCAGAATACGGCATGAATGAGCCCAGAAAGAAGTTGTGATTAACGGTTTGTTTTTATGGTCTGAATGCGGTTCAGAGGTGAAGCTTCTCAGATGTGAGAATTTGCAGCTTTTACTCTTGGTTATATATCATTATAGATTATATAGAGGTTTACTGAAAGCTTTATTGTCAGCCATTGCTGTAATGTAGACTGTTATTTAAACATCTACCCTCACCTAGTGGATACAGCTAGCATGAAGTTCCAGTATTCATTAAGGCCGTCCTACACTTGCAGTGTATCTGCTTACAGTCTATGGTGTCCTTCACTGAGATTTGACCTGAACTACAGTAGGTGTCAGTTGTCCTGCCATGGTGCCCTACAACAACAACAACCTCATATCCAAATCCTCTATTAAACATGTATTAATGCCTGATTATACCGTAAACACCATATTTTGACAGCAAATGTATTTTCAGGGCTGTAAATCTATTTCTGCACATGGTTAATAAAAATAAACACAACCAACAACCACAACATTCCCCCAAAACAGAGCACCTCTGCTGTGTTTACCCGTTGCTAATCCTGCTGCACCACAGATTGAATGATACCGAGTGTAGGTCAGGGTTCAGTAGTAAGACTGGCAGAACTCGTCTGCAGAAACATGTTTGACACGACTGACAGTTTTTGCAAAACTTGCTAAAGGCAATGTTGACAAAGATTCTCACTAGAGAAAAGGCAAAATTTACGAGTGCTACGAAAAGCCCACTCATTCAAGTTAGATATGCAGGTTACAGCTGCACACTGTTTATAGTGACTTGCAGGAATACTGACTGTACTTTTCCTTTTGCACTCGTGGTTTCAAGTTACATTAGAGTGGAATTTGTGAAGAGGGTAAGGGACTTCTGTTTCCCCTCAACACTCCCACCCAAACTTTAAGAGGTTAATAAAATAGGCACTCACGTAAAACATATTGGTTAACACATTCCTAAAGCCCCCCGCAGGTGTACGTCTTCTGCGAAGTAATGAGTCACACTGCAGTAACACGCCGTACCCTGCTGCTCAGTCGTTTTTTGTTTTTCAGCAAACATTTTTTAATAATTATGTCAGCAAGAACACTGCATGATCCAGACTCTCTGATTATAATTGCAAAGGGCATGTCTGTTAAGTAAAAATAAGCTTTTGCCCCAGTTAGTAACAGCCCGAATAAGAAAAACAGGAAGTTTGTGGCCAAGGTTGGGTCTTTTAAGGAGGAGGAGGAGGAGGAGGGTTGCACACCAGATGTGGAATCCCAGAGCTGTAAACATGTATGCGAGGGTGGCGAAGCTCGACACAGCTAAACAGGCAGATAGGTATGTGCTGTAGCGACGTTGGCACAAACACAAGCTGACAGCCATCGTGCCGGGGCTTGTTCCGATTGCATTCTTTTGTCTTCTCCTTCGTGTGTAAACGCCGGAGGAGGCGGACGAAGTAGACCTGAGAAAGGGAACTGAGTGATGTCCCAGAACAAATCATTTCCCCATGTGAAAACCGCCCTGGACATGGCAGTGAGTGTGGATGTCTCACCTTGTTTAGAGAAACCACAGCTGAGTCAGGGGAGACGGCAGTTTCGCTTCAGCCAAACTAATTAGTTATGCGCCACCATCTTGCTAAAATAATGATAGATGGTAAGGCGATACCAAGTGAAATCACCAGTTACAAGTAATCTATTCGTATATTTGTTGGTTCAGAGGATCTTCAACCACAAAACCACATCAAAAGGTTTTTTGCGCTATTCATAATTTCCTATTTGTAATTCTTTAAGAAGAGCGAGATGGTTTATAGAATTACTCCGGGGCGATTTTTTGCTTGTTAAACTCACATTTAATCTCGTGTTATCCTTTCTCCTCCCCTTATTTTGTTCTCTCCGTAAAGTAGGACTCATTGTCAGCAACACTAAATAGTTCACCCGTTATTAATTTGGCAAGCATTCTTTTGACCTTTTTGTCCAAAGCAACATACAAATGATTGAGTTGAAGGTGTTTTTTCATCCATTTGGAGAGATCAAAATGGGGCGTACTGAGGTCTGTGCTGAGACAGTCGGCTCGTCCGGCGGGAAGGACGGACAGAGCGGAGTGTCATCAGTCTATATTGAGAAGACAAGGGGACCGAGCTGAGATCCCTGCGGTACCCCAGTGGAAATGAAGTGATGCTGGGACTCCTTTCCTTGAGCGATCCCCGTGAGAACTGAGCCCTGTGAGAAAGGACTCAATCCAGCGAAGGCATTCAAATGAGGAAGGTTTTCATTAGGTGAATTTCCATTTGTTGGAAATGAGAAAGTCTCACCTCCTCGCACAGATACCCGAACAGAAAGCGTGATTGGTGGAAAGCTCACCTGGAGTTGCGTTTTTTTGCATAGGGGTGAATTTTGCTTTGAATGAAAAGAACATTCTGGAAAAACTCATCTCGTTTTATCCCGAGGCCCCTTGGTGCTTGTTTGGAGTGCAGAGAAACTATCTTTATACAATTTTAAACAAATGAACGTATTATTCATGTTCAGATCAGACGTGTTTGTTCTTCTGTTTAACACTCCCCAACGCGCTCGCAATACAGTAATAGCCGAGATGCTTTGGTGATGTTGCACGTGCCTCTGCAACCGCTTCCAGAAACAATAACATTGTCCGTCACGCGTTTGCTCGCTCGCTTGTTTTGTGAGCTTCAAAGGGCCCACATTAAATCCGAAACCCCCTTGAGTTAATGAACTAATGAAATCTAACGAGGCGTGCCGGGCGACTATTGTGGTGCAGCGAACACAAAAAATGAATCTGCTTTTGTTCCGTTTTGTTTCCAGCTCTGCTTTGTGGTGTTTTGGACTCCTCATTTGTCAGAGAAGATCCTGGTTGATGTCATTGGAGTGGACTATGCTTTCGCTGACCTGTGTGTGGCCCCGCTGCAGATTTTCTCCTTTTTTCCCCTGCCAGGTAAGACACTCCATTAGGTTACTCGATTTTCAGCATCGGTGTCCAGCTGCACTTCACCAGCGGGGTGATGTTTCCACTTTTGTGTTTTCAGTGACTGTTCGGGCTCATTTGACTGGATGGCTCATGACCCTGAAAAAGACCTTTGTGCTGGCCCCCAGCTCGGTTCTCCGCATCATTGTCCTCATCACCAGTCTAGTTGTGCTGCCTTATATGGGGTAAGTCAACACTTCAGAGAACAGTGTGAGGGCCACAAAGGCCAGCACTGTGACTCAGGCTCCCTGTGTTTTTCCACAGAGTGAGTGTCATGTTTTTTTTTCTTCTTTTCGATTCTCCTTTTTATTCTTAAAACGATCAAACAGGATGATGGTTCACTTCCCCGTCGTCATTGTGGTGCTTTGTATTTCAGGGTTCACGGAGCGACACTCGGGGTTGGATCCCTCCTCGCCGGCTTCATAGGAGAGTCGACAATGGTCGCCATAGCAGCGTGCTATGTTTACCGACGACAGGTGAGAACACCTGGGTTGAGCTCACTGCAGACGCTAGAGAACACACCAAATTCTGTTTTTATTTTTTTGCAGCAACCATTTTCAACCAGGCACGTCCCTCACTTATGATCGCCTGTTTAGTTTGAGAAGATGTGACTAATCCGTCACGAATACATGCAACAAAAAATACCTTACATTGAGAACAGATATGCTCCATTCTTAGGACATACTAAATAGGTTTCTGGCACACTAAATAGTGTTAGTGTAGGTATTGAAATGCACATTAAATCTACACAATTAACACTGTGGGTGTGGATGCAAAGCGTGTCTTACTGTAGTCAGTCCCTCACTGATTTGTTCTGAAGAGTTTTTCTCATCTTCCCTAATAATCTCCTACTGGCACTTTAAAGCCTTTGTCATTTGCTTTTATGCATTACAGGGTTATTGAAGATAAATCTTCTAAGATAACTTGCAAGAAAGAAAAGTTCTCAAAATATCAAACTATTCCTTAATACGGAGAATGATTAAAACATTCTTCATATCTTTTCGTACTTCTCTTTGTTGCATTCGACAGATCACTCCCTAATTTAAAGGTTTGCACATGCTGAACAATACACTCCATTTAGGGTCTGAAAAGTCCCGTTTCTATAGTCCCACTGGGAAAACTTAACTTTCCCCTTTTTCAGAAAAGGCCTAATGTAATCACAGCCAAGTCTTCTCAACATTTAAATTAGTTTTTAAGTTTGTAATTAGTTAATGCTGATAACCAGAAGCACATGAGGCTCTGCATGCTCCTGAATACTTCCCTGTTCACGTGACGACGGGATCACTCACCCAGTTATACTGTGCTCTTCCATTACGCAGCTCTTCAAGTATTAGATTAGCACAGTCTGCAGTTTGTGGCTGTGCTACTTCTGCTTTTCTCAGTGCCTTGTAAGGATTTTGTGGGTTTTCGTTTCTGCAGAAAAACAACGAGATGTCCAGTGAGCTGGTGGTGGAGGGCGAGGACTCCGCCCCGATGAGCGAGGTGTGCTCCAGGACTCAGATGGATGCCATCGAGGAGCTCCAGGAGGAAGAGGAGGAGGAAGAACAGGAATGAACTCTTGGCTGCAGGGGAAGGTAAAGCCGGCCTCCATGTGGAACTTTGCTGAAGAAGAGACTGCCGAGTGTTACAGTGCTGGAGAGGGGACCCGGGTATGGTTTGGTTTCAGAGGTTCTCCCGACAGACTGAACTGAGTAAGAGGGACGAGGTCTTCTTCACATCGACCTACACACCATTAAAACGCACACTGTACAGAAAGCCATGCACCTCCAAGCGTTCATCAGTGTAAATACCGTGATGTCTTCCGAGCTTCTCCTCCGTTCTCATAGTTTTGCGTCATCACATCGGCTGGTGTATTAACCACTTTCATGTGTTTACTGGTAAACAAGGGAAAGCGACACAGGAGAACTTTTCCTCCTAAGCAGCGAAAATGAACCGTCTGTCGAGTGGTAGTGGAGTTGCCAAAATACAGAGTTCATGATTATTAATTTGATGTTACTTTATCAAAACTAAGCGGCAAGGCCTTGCTTGAAGTTAAATATAGACATGTTGTGGGACTTGTTGGGTTGTGCAATCGTATTTTACATACAACGGTGTACAGATTATTGTTGTTTTGTATAGGTAATACAATGTGTATATTTAATTGCCCAGAGGGGTCGGGAATCCCTTGTTATATACATTGCGTGTGTTACAGAATACAGTTATGATCGTTCACTTTCCATGCAGTCTAGGAGTCCATCTACTTTTGTTTTGCAAAGCGTTTTCCTGGTAGTCGTACGTACTGTATATACTGTATAGGCATTCTTATTTGGCAAATAAATTGCTTTATTAATGCTTGCGTTTTGTTGACGTTGGATCTAGGTCCTCATTGTTTGGGGTCCCACTGACCAAATATGGTAATGACCATGTGGGCTTTCAAAGCCAAAACCAGTGCTCAGTATCTTATTCTACTCCTATAGTGATGCTAATTTAGACCCCAAACAAGTTTAACTTCCTGTTAGACCCGTTTGTAAACTGGATTTTAGGAGGGGTAGAGCTGCTAAAATAAAAAAATACAAGAAAAAGTCCACACCAATCAGATTTAGAGTTTAGGAAAATCCATTGTATTGAACCATGTTTTACAGATTAGAGTCTATGAGACCCCAAACAGACTTAGTGTGTCATTTTCTGTAGCATTCTTCAGTTCAAATTCATGTTAATAGTTCTAATAAAAGCTATAACAAGCTGTTAAAAATCAAAGAGGGAAAAAAAGAAAGACTTACAAAAATTGTACTTTCATTTTATCCAAATTCCATCCAAAAATCTGACAGAAAGAACATTCCTGCAAATGCCATAATCAATGTTTCACTGTTAACAGATCACCTTCGGGTTAGGGCAAGAAAATAGCCTATTTTCGTCGATAACCAACATTCATTCTTATTGTGCATTATTTCTAAGGCAACATGGAGGACCAAGCGAGCGTTTAACTACTGAACCCAGTGGCTGGTGGTTGGAACTGTTGCCAGTATTTGCAGCAAGATTGGCAAATTGTTGCCCTCAGAACAGCTTGGTTAAAGGCAACATGTTACACATTTAGTTTGACACACACACACAATTGCAAACATACACACAGACCATCCTCTGACACAGAGGCTGCGATTAATCTTCCACGTCCTCCGATCGGGTGTGAGCGGTTGTTAAACCTCATAAATCAGACCTTCACTGACTAATTCACTCGTTTCACTTAATTTAAAAACTCACTTTTTCCACATCATGAAAAAAAAAAATATATATATAAATACACAAATTAAAGTTCCCAAATTCCAGTGTAAACACCAACCATCTAATAATTTTGGCGAGGTTGGCAGCTCCATTGTGTTTTGAGATAAAATGTAAAACAAGGAACGTTTCACAGAAGATTTGGGTTTTTTCCCACCTGAAAGTCAAAAGGACACCCCACTAACCAATTTGGACTTAACTGAGATGATGCTGCAATATCGGATGCACATATATGTACATGTACCCAAATAGAAAACTCTGTATACAGTACAGTGTGTACAGAAGTGTGTAAACCACATCTTGTACAGGGTCTTAAATCAGCATATATCTTTTTTTTTTTTAAAGGAATAGAGCAACATTTTGGGAAATACTTCTTTGCTTTCTTGCCGCATGTTAGATATGAAGATCGATACCACTCTAATTATCTGTACGCTAAATATGAAGCTACAGCAAGCAGCCGGTTGGCTAACCACAAAGAGCTAGGCTAGCCGTTTCCCCCCGTTTGCAGTCTTTGTGCTAAGCTAAGCTAACCAGCTGCTGGCTGTGGCCTCACATTTAAAAAGACAAACATAAATTGGTATCGAGCTTCTCGTCAAACTCTCAGCAAGAAAGCAAATTTCCCAAACATTCCTTCAATTGGCATAAATGAATTCACCTGGATTGACCTGAGGAGTGTTTTGTTTGTATGGCAGGAGATCAGCTGGAGCTGAGCGGCTCGTGGAGCTCTTCTGCAGCTTCTACAACTGGCACATTGTAGTGGCGATCATCCTCCGTGACGAGGCACACGGACGGCCAGTCGTCCTTATGGTCGTCTGGGTAGTACGTGACAAACTCCTCCGTGTCGGCCTTGTACAGTCTGTAAACTTGGATGGTGCACTGCAAGGCGTAGCCCAGCAGGAACATCTCCACCTGCACAAAGCAGGGCGATAATAGCACGGTTACATTGCACAATGTTTAATCAACCGCTCAAGCACATGGTATTTATGGGTAGGGTTTCTTTATTGAAAGCGTATATGTGAAAGCTTTAATCAAAAAGCTGGAAATAATGAAATCACTCAGCAGCTTTTCTTTCCTGAAGCCTCCCCCCCCGCAGCTACGGCTCAAAAACAACAAAAACACCACGAGCTCCAACATGTTTTACAGTTAAGGACTCTAATTATGAAACTGTTACACGCCCAAATCTCATGGCATCCAACTATGAAGTTGTTGTTGTTACTGGATTCAAAAGGGCAAGAAAATCCCAGCAGCTCGTTCCTACTAAGTGTTGTTTGCCATAAAACGCTTCACGTAAATGCCCCCTACCTGCCAGGAAACTACTGTCTGCAGCCAGTAAAACATTACTTTAAATGCACGGTCGAGCGAGTCTGCGGTTGGCAGGCTGGGTTTCTCCTACCTGCTCCAGCCCGGCGCTGAGGCCCACGTGGCCGAGGTGGTTGGAGAGGAAGGAGCGCGGGCAGTCGGATGAGTCCCGAGCGAACAGCAGCCAGCAGAAGAGCGGGACGTCTCCGCCGCCCATCATGCAGCTGTGCAGCTCCACCGCTCGGCCCAGCATCAGCAGCTTGAGCGCCTCCAGCAGGCCCAGCTCCTCTTCTCCTCCGTGGAACACTCGCTCGCACAGCTGCTGACGCTCCACAGCGGAGGAGCAGTCCACCGCGGCCTGCCACTGGAAACAAATCAACGGAATGAATTCACTATATTGATGAGCATGTAATCATTAAACCCATTTATCGAGTATAAATGCCAAACATTTGCTGGTTTTAGCCATTTGCAGCAGTTTTTCTTTTTGCTTTCACTGTTATTGTGAAACTGGTATTTACTTAAAGACTGAAGAAATTCCACTTCCCACATTTCTTGCATAAACATTAGTGCACTTTAAAAGGAATATTTGTGGAAGCAGGACAGACAGTCTATTATGAGTGAGACTGTACGGAATCTATAACATCCTGCAAGAAACCAGCACACAGTTACCTCTCATAAAGCAAGAGGTCTGACATTTAAACACCAGAATTCCTCACAAGCTACCAGTGGCCGACTATAAATCCTGCATGGGGCCCTCGTATGGTTATAGTACAAGAGGCACTGTGGTAGTAACAGTTGAAACAGCTTCTTTTAAGGCTGAGGGTCCACCTACCCCTCCAAATCCGTTCTGGCATTACGAGGCTGTGTTTGACACTGAGACGAAGCAGTGCAGCAGTTAGAAGACTACCTCCCTCTAACATGTGGAAGCAATCACATCCAGAAGCTCTGTGGACGAATGTCAATACCCTCAGCGTCCTCTGGTTTACGCGCTATGCGTCTTTAAAATACTTCCCCACTGTGTGCGTGTTTCTGAGAGGATTAGCAGCCGGTACCTTGTTTCGGAGAAGCTCCATGTAGCCTTTTAGCTGCAGGGTGGCGTCTCCTGTCCCATCTCCCTGCAGGCATTCTCCAGGAAATGTCCACTGACTAAAGAGACCTTCCTGGGCCTCAAGTTGCTTCAACAGCTGTAATTAAAATGCTAAGATGAGATTTCAGCTGTGCACCGATATTAAAAACAGACATTAGAAAAGTTAGTCTTTTGGATTTTTGTTTTGTGGCTTTTCTGTGCTGCTTTAGCACAGTTACTTAACTAAAAACATTGAAAAGTCAAACAGAGACAGCGTATTCAAATCATAGAGCTAGCTAGCTGACGTTAGCTCAATTAGCTACAGCTAACGAAAACAAATGAGAAGCTTGGGGCTTAGCCAACAGTGAACCGCGACCCTCTTGCTAAGCGGGTGTTTGGTATTTACCATGTTAACGTCCTGCTCCTGCAGCCATGCGGGCAGCTGGGTGCTGTGGGAGAGCAGCTGGAACAGGGTGGCTCTGAGGGCACAGTAGTTATCACCCCTCACCCTCCTCACGCTGCCAAACCGCTGGGACATCTCTCTGTAACCCTGCAGCAGCACACCGGGACAGCACAGCACGTCTCTTTAAGCCATTCACGTGAGAAAGAAAAGAAAACTAGATCTGAAACACTTCTTCCCAGCAGCCACAGGCACCGACCTTTCTAATGAGAGCACTTTTGGCAGTGTTCCCTTTCCACTCTCTCTCACTGTAAGACAGAATCTCCACCAGCGGACCCAAACTGCACCCGTCCTCCACCTTTAACACTGAGAGAGAGGAGAGTGAGAGCAAAACAAACAAAGGACTATCGTCTATTATTTAGATGACAAACATAACGTGTTGTGTGAAATCTCTGATGCAACCGATATGCAAGACTTGTATGCACTCGAGATGAGTTTCCCACAAATGTTCTGCACAAATTTGTTTCAATGAATGTTATGACAAGATCATCTATGGCTCATTAAGATGCTGATGCATTGGACTCATTGCAATACAAGGCCACTCTAAAAATGTGAACTTGATGCCGCAGATGTCACAAGTTTTGAGGGAGCGTGCCATCGGCAAGCTGACGAAAGGAATGAATTAAATGTTCATTTCCCCACCATAAGCCATCTTCAACGTCATTTCCAAGAATCCTAATGTGTCTTTTTTCACGATAACACTGGCCGTTATTGTGGGCAGTGTTACGCACAGCTGTGTAATAATCACGCCGCTTCATCAGCATCTTGAAGTGCTCACTGACACGGCTTGAAACAAAAATGTAAAAGAATTAAAGTGTTCATGTTGTTGATGTGCTGACCTGTAGTTTCTGGTTTATCGTGTTGTGATGCCGACAGCTCCTCGGCTCCTCTGTAAAGGTCTTCTTCACTAAAACGGTAAAGAAAACCATAATCAACGCATAACGCTGGTTAATATTTTACTCTTACGAAACGCCAACAATGAACTGATCCGACTAACCATCAAGTGTGTGTACACAGCCTGACATGTTGCATTCCTCTGTATAGAGCTCTATTGATGCTCCTTCACTTCAATGAACATGTGCACTGATGTTAATTTTGAGGTAATCACACACACACACCATCCTGCTGCTGCAAGTACTCACTAGCGCACCAAATTGGTATTAATTCGCAGCTGAAAATAGTCCCAAAGGAATGCACTATTTATTTACTCCAGAGTGCCACGTGTGTAAAAGTCAGAGTGAGAAGAGACGGACTTTTTGTGGAATTTAACATGAAATATATACACAGAACAAAAACCTCATCTTTTAAACTCCTAATAGACTGAAAACTATTAACAAATGATGTGTACAAGATTTAACACGTGGTACTGAGTCTATATGGCCACATCGTTTTAAACCGTCGCTTCCTGTGTTGTGTCAGTTATCATTACGCAATATTTCAATGTGATGTTCACATTACAAACCTGTTCCCCGTGCCTTCTTCAGCAGAGTCTTCCTCCTTTCTCACGGGTTTCTCACCAGCGTTTACATCCGGGGACGAGCTCACTGCCGGCTGCTCCTCTTTTGCAGTTACCTCCTGAATCTCAGCATCTTTTCCAGTCTCAACCTCTGCCTCCTCCTTAATCTCCTCATCCTCAACTTTGGGAACATCTTCTTCTTTGTCCTGCCCTTTCACCATCACTTCCTCTTCAATTTCCTGTTTGGTGTTCTCCAAGGAAGTGACCTCCTTTGAGCTCGTAGTTGAACACTCAACATCTGGCTCTGCATCCTGATCAGACTTTGAGCTGGAGAGAGACAGAGAGAGAATACATCTTTGGTACTTTTCCTGTTTTAATTATACAACTCAAACGTTAATATTTATGCCTTGAACCCATATTATGAAAGTATTGACATGTTATATTACGAAACATGCATTTAGTTATACAAATATTGTACAAAAAAAAAGGACATAAGAAGGTATGAAGAACAGAAATATTGGTAAGCAATAGACAATCATCCAACTATGAAGCAAGGAATCTCTACCTGACATTCAATATTAATAAACTGTTGCTGAGGACTGATCTGAACAGGCATGTTCACTGCACTGGGTCTGCTAAAGCAACAAGCTGTGGTGTGTATACGCCCCCTAGTGGTCACAGCGTGGCTCTCAAACAACATCAGTTGCCGTAAACAAGCATCTTGTTTTGATGTCACTGAACCCGCTGACCTCTCGCCGGCGTCTGCTGGCGCTGTGGTCTCTGGCTCGCCGACACAGTTGGCGGAGTCTCGTTCCTCGTCGCTGTGGTCGAGTCCCGTAGGCTCCGGTCCAGGAGGAGACTCGCAGACCTCGTGGCTTTTTAGGACTTCAGGACCGCCCTCCATGCTCACTGAAGAACTGCCGCCGCCCGAATCCTCCGTCACGGCACTAGACGCAGAATGAAAGAAAGATATTCATTTTTAAAATCACAGTATATATTTTTTACTGTATTCATACGTTTTTAAGGAACTATCAAGTTTGAATTTCTGTTTTTGTAACGTTTGACAGCTGAATGAACTTTATCACACAGCTCAGTGATTTTCTGATGGCACTGACCATAGACATGAGGATTAAAGGGACGTTGACCTCGCCACGACTGGGCGACACATAAAATAAAAATAAATACAATATGAGCCAGAAGACCTCCTCCTAGGTCGTCTAGTTCAAGCTGCGACCAGTCCAACAAAAGAGGAATTATTCCTTCTCTCATTTGTTTCATCTGAATATGTTTAAATGAAGTAAAAAGGCAAAATTATCACAAAAAAAAGGGGGCAATCTGAAAAAGTATTCTCACTAACTTTTGTAAAGTACAAATGTTTTTCCTGCTTTCCTTTAATCATGCATCCAACTCCTCGTATTTAACTTGCTATTAAATCACCACGGATGTATCGCTCAGCCTGAATGTCACATATTCCAGTTCAACCTCACGATACGTTTTTGTTGAACAGACATACACAACAGCAGCAGAAACGTCTCAGATCCTCCGGTCATGTGACTCACCAGCTCGGAGACTCCTTGTCGTTCTCCAGACCGGACGACGTCTGACCAGCTGCTGGAGAGGGCTGAGGGTTCGGCACAGATATCACTTCATTGTTGTGAGAAACCTCCCCCGACGGCTCAGCTACAGTGTTCTCAGTAGTGACTTTGGATTCTTCTTCACCATCATCATTATCAGTAGTATTGCCCAATGTATTGAGCTCGCTTGTTGTGTTCGTCTCAGCAGGGTTTTCAGGGCAAACGGCCTCTACTGTTGGTGAGCTGCTGACAGGGATTTTGTCCTCCTCCGAGGCTGGATTTTCTTCTTCTGTTGCCGCATTTGTTGCAGTAACAACCTCGCAATCAGACGTGGCGTGCTCCTTCTGCAGAGAGTTTAAAGTGCATTGCATGAGTTCAGCTTGTCCACCGTCTGCAGGACGGTCCTTCATATCTTCATCTTGTACTCCGACAGAGTTTTCTTTGAGTTCAGACGCTTTGCTGGGAGACGGCGCTGCCGTTTGCACGACCTCCTTCTGCAAGGCTCCGTTCTCCCGAGTGTTATTGGGCTCCGTCTCTGCAACCTCGGGACTCTGCTTCACCCGCACAGCCTGTTCCACTTTTATATCGGCCTCATCAGGCAGTTTTCTAGATGATAAAACACAGAGAGGATGAGCAATGTCATATCATACAACAAAAACATCCTATAAACTCAGTAGCAGCTTTGATATTCTGAGTAAAAAGAGGTTTCAAGATTATTTCTTTAATGTAGGTGGGGAGGAAGTAGGAAATGTATCATCAAAACTTTCCATTGTATCTCTGTACCAACCACTAGTGTGCAATGACAACAAAACCCCCCCCCCCCCAAAAAAAACCCTTAAAGACCTCTGGAAGTCCCCTAGTCCTATTCTCGGCACTCCTTGTGTCATGTATTTGGTCACATAACACACTCTACGTAAAGGGGGAAAACCTAAATGTGAAGTTTGCACCCATGTCATCAGATCATGTAGTGACATAAGTAGTGATAATGTAAAATAATGAAGCTCCCACGGTTATCTCACCTTAAGTCTTCATCTCCTCCAGGGCCACAGGTGCCCCCCACAATGGTTCCCCCTGCGGGCACCATGGCCTTCGAGTCATCCTTCAGCAAAACACTTCTTTCCTCCGCACTTCCACAGGGACTCTCAGGGGGACAGCAAATGTTCCCCATCTGCTCGCTCCCTCTGCTTGGGGAGGTCAGACAAGTTATAGTCTCAAATGTGACCTCCAGTCCCCCCAAAAAAACAAACCCAAAAAACAACCCACAAGCGACCTGATGAGTCGCTGAAGCCTGAAGATTTCAGGGGTCCATGATGAGGAGAGTCAAGCCGCTGCTAGAGCCAAGAAGAAACCATGTTTATGTCTTGTTATAGAGACGATAATGAAGAGAAAACACACTCCTCACTGTGAGATAGAAGAGGTGTTACAATAAATGATGTCACCCAGTCTATATCCTGTCCTGATGTTTAGCTGGAGCCCATTATCATCAATCAAATACTGTATTATGACAGATGTGCTATGTGGTCACATGCATTTGGTTCACATCTGTCAAAAGGTCTAATCTAAATACTAAACTAATAAAACATAATACACTATTTTTGGAAAGGCATTACAGCTGACTTTGGTGCAACACCTAATACGTGTTTACAGTATAAATGTACAGTAACATTAGCTTAAATCGTAGCTACACCCCATTCTTAACACAAGGAAGTAACGACAATGACAGTGAATACAACAGTCACTCCCATTTTAACAACGACAAAAAGACACGTACCTCGATCGAGTTTATTTAAGGTCGAACTCCGCAAGTTCGCAATCGCGTATGTAGCTCCGATTTTCTGTTTCACTTTCGGTTCGCTGGAAAAAACAAGCTTAAGTTAGCTAGCCAGCTAGCTGAGGTTTAAACTTAAAATATACAACACGCGCTCCTAAATACTAAAATACCGATCGTCGCTCGTGAGAATCGCTGCTGCCACGCTGGTTACCTTCAACAGTCACCAAACCGTTGCCGTTTAACGCGTCACATTTCACAAATAACGGGTATTTACTGTGTTTTAAGCGGAACATCTGTCGCTACGGACCCCTAGCATAGCCGGAGCAGCAGGTCACGGCTCGGTCCGAGCGCGTGACGTCATACTCGTGTGCGCCAAAAGGGGTTTTGCTGCGTTCAGGTGCTGCTCGGAAACCTCACGTTAAACCTGGCGTTTGTTTTTTACGTAATCCAAACATTAATGCGGAAACAGTTTGGTGGAATGATTTGGTTGGTGAAAAGGTTAATTGACAACAATTTGATTGTACAAAAAATGTAAATGTTAACATTTAATAATAGTAATATTATAACTTAATAATGAAAAGAATGCTCTAATTATCATAAAATGCAGTGACCATTTTAATTACAGGGAGTATGCAAATGTCACTCCAACTGTCTCTGCAGTACTCATGACAGCTGAGATTTCTATCCCTTCACAAAAGACAATGTGTCTCTAAGGTTACCTGTTGTTTCTATTGTAAATATATAAAGCTTAAAAGACACAAAATTAACATTTATAAATCAAACTCACCGCGTGTTGCCTTGAGTTATTAAAGAAAACATGTTAGTTTTCTCTCATGTCTGAACAGAGAATCCGAAACCAGAGTAAATCCTCGATGAATTGAAGTAAATAGAAGCCAAATTTTACAAAAACAAAACTATATCATAATTCCATTTTCAAACCTTCGCACAGCTCGTGCAGTATAATCCGTAAATTTTGTCCATGCAGGTGTATGCTCAGAACTTCCCAAACACCGATGCATTTTGGCCAAAAATCATCACCGTTTAAAACACTTCCGCAACTACAGGTGAGGTGCGCTGAGATTCCGCCCACGAGACGAGTGGAGGACGTGTTTTACACTGTTCGTTCCAATACCTGTACTACCATAGCATAAAGTACGTATACATAGTACTACCATATCACAAACGGATTAAGTGTGGCTCCAATCAGTATCATGTATGCCAATAATACCCGGATGTTCTACAACAGTTAGAGACTAAAACAAAAGATGAGTTTAAAATCGCATACTTCTTCTTTTTGCACATAACGCAGCTGCCCTTACAGAGTATGAACTGTTGCATGTAGTATGCATTCAATTAGGACATACTTCCTCTTAACATGGCTGGACTTTTTGGCACACCAAATCTTGTTCTGGCATACTAAATAGTCTGGTAGTCAGTGGGTTTGCGTGTTAAATTCTGCCAACCTGCTCTGATAATATCAAATATTTACAAGTCTACCTTGTGGTTTTATGAAATTTTTGTTTTATATTAATTTAAAGGACATGTTTAGCAAAGGGCCAACACATTTCCTAGATATTAGAACAAATGAATGACAGTTCTACATCACAAAAATATATGTTCAAACTATAAATAAGAGGAAATATGAACATGTTTTGTTGTTGGGCAACACAAGTTGTGAGAACAGAAATGCAGTGGATGACAGCAAGTCCATTTTTATTTTCAAACATTCTTCTTCCATGTTATACAAATTATGAATGCTAAATTCTATCTTACATTATATACATCAAAAGCACTTCATTGCTGTGTGTAAATAGCTGACAGTAAAACCTGTTTTGTTTCATAGTTCATGTGCTCATCCGAGTACTGTTGTGATTGTGATCTTCAGTCTCTACACGTCCTTCAGCTCCTGTATGTGACCGATCAGCTCCTGTGGCAGTTCGAGCTCCGACACCAGATCCAAGCAGCGCTTCAGGAGGAGGTTCAGGCTTTCACTTGAGCCGGTGGAGCAGCCGGTGGACCCGGAACGGAGCTTTTGCTGCCGGTGAGGAGCGTCCTGGTCCATCTTTTCTCCCTTCTTGCAGCAGTCCATTTCTTCACATCCCTCTCCTCCACAGCCTGACTCTGCCTGCTGCACCTCCAGATCCTCCATGCTCTCAGAGACGGAGCTCACGCTGGGGGGAGGATTCTCCAGAGACACCCTGATGCCCTCCATGATTGTGTCTTCATGCTGCGATACGCACCGCAGGAGGTCGGTCACAGAGGCCGGGAGGGGGCTATCCGGATGCTGGTTCTGGCACCAGCACCATATAGCACTGTGACGGGAGACACAAAGAGGCAACAGTGTGGACACAGTGAGACAATGGCACAGAGAAGTGACTGGGACAGAAATCAGCCGGACACAAAAGAGTCCTCAATAACGACCAGAAAGAGAGAGAGGCTCATGATGCTTCTGTGCACAAAAAAATAGACTGAAAGAGCTTTTAAACATGAGTTTTTAAAAGAATGAGTAAAAATTGAGAGGCGGGAAACAACAAAATGCTGCAGCATGATTTTAAATATCTAAAAAGTAACAACTCGTATACAACAAACACTGTTTTCAATTCTGCTCATAAGAGAGCAGTTCAACAACAATGTCTGTCTTTAGTGGCAACAGCAGGATTCAATTAAACAGTTTTCTAATGCGAGTATATCAATATTATGATGTGAGGTATTGTTTGGGATTTAACTTATTGAAATTTAAATTGTGTGACATTGTTTAATATAGTTTCCTGAATTGACTGCACTGCTCTTGTTGAATATGGATCTGTATCAAACCACAATACTTCTATTTATGGACCTAAACGTGTCCATAGCACAGAGGATTAAAAACTGAATTTGATGTAATATACATCATGTCTCAAACTTTTATTATCATATTGGGATTGCACAGTTTCCTCCACTGTTCTAACTTAACATGTATCTGAATATATATCACATTTAAGGGATAAATGATGGATTACCTCACAATTCCCTTGAGCCGACCCACCGCTACAGTCTGAGCTGCTCCTTCCCGGAAGCCGACGTTAAACCCGGCCTGAAGAGAGGCCTCCTCTCCGGCTTCAACTCCGTCTACATACCCGTCCTGTCCACAGCATCGGTCGGGGGAAAAGCATCACGTTAACCCGCTGAACTTAACTTAACACCTCTGTTGCACGAACTAATAACGCTACATTGTCTTTACCTTGACTCGCTTCTTCATGTTGGATGTCCACTCTTTGCTCTGCAGACTGAGGTCGTCCGCGTTCTCGTCGAAAACATCTTCGCTATAGGAAACATTTTTAACCCAAGACATCGTGAGATTAAAGTAAAAACCTAATATAGCTCACGCATCTGGACAACAGAGCCAGGCAACACACGGGTTTATTGCCTCAGCAGCAAAGTCCGGCTGAAGTACGTCATCATCCTGCGCCTGAAAGAGAAAATCCACCTGAAAACGGAATTTATATTGAAAGTATTGAAAGTTAATATTTGTTTTAAACTGCATAAGAAAGTATAAATCTGTTGAAAATATTATAAAATAAAAGTCAAATTTATGAAAACCCCACATATTTGTATTGCTCTTTATAATTCATTTTTTATAATGAATTTTGCCTATATATATATATAATATAACATTTGATTTAAATAGATTATTTATTTACTTTATTATTTATTTGTTTGTTTATTTTTAGTAAATTTTTCATTTTCTTTTTAGACATTTTTTGCACATTAATTTATTTCTTAATTAATTGTTATTGTTTCATTATATATAATATTTTTGTTTTAGAATTTTGTTATTCTATTGAGTTTTACAACTGTGTACATTTGTTGTTCAATAAATGAGTAAAAAAGTTAATAACATTTTTTGAAGTGTAAACTTCATAATGACATTCACAAATGTATCTCTTTGAAGCTCGACAACATTAATTTGAATGCTATGGGACTCAGGTAGAAACAAACATGGCTGAATTGATGTAATGTTATTGTACATAAATAGCACGAACACTATTGTAAATGGAATGGTTTTCTATTCCTACAACGACATACACATTATCACCATTAATCTATTCCATTACATGTTTTTATGACGCTTTATGACTACACAATTGAAACATGTAAATGAGATGTTTGTTGTTTTTTTGTAACTGAGGCTTGCATAGATGGTTTATTTTAGGGTGTACTTTTCCTTAAACGCGCACTTCTTCTGTGGTGGAACCGTGGTGCACACTGCCATCTACCGATATTACATTCAGATAATAGTACATATTAATCCTGCAGGGGGCGCTACTGCCTCGATGTAAAACTGGTCTCCACAGAAAACTGAGAGGACTTAAAAACATCAGACATCCTCAAACATCCACTGTGTTTACAGATGACAGTAGAACAATTCAACCACTAAACATGGATCATATTTTCCTGATTATGTCTCTTTACATCTTTTGTATCCGTCTTACAGTTTATCATCCTAAAAGCATTGTGACTGTTTGTTGCTGCTTTTCATAAAATAAAGACACAAACAATGAATACAGTAAAACACACATTATTGTCATGTTAGGCTCCGTCTCTTAAGATAATTGTTTTCTGTAGCAAAGTCACGAAGTCAAGAAAAGTTTAAACAAGTTGGAAAATGTATAATTGCTGTTGAAAACAGTGGAACCATGTATGGGCTATGTAGGTATTTATTATGTTTTAGATCAATTGTAGGATTAAAATTGGGGCTCTGATAACTGCCCTAAAATGTCCAAAATTAATAATCTGAAAAAATGTGTCAAAGATTATCAAAATGTTTTTCTTATTTGTTATAAATTGACAATTTGCATCTGAAACACATTGATTTGCATTTCGTCAATTCAAATCAGAAATGAATTTTCGGCTGTTGTTCTTCAGGACTTATAATTATATTTAACTCAATGTTTCTGTGGAATAAAACGAAACATCACAATAAAAAGGAGACAGTTTTGCATATTGATTAGGAAGATATATCTGGAAAATACTGCACGGAGACCGATGTTTCTTTATCTGTATACATCAGCTGATGAGCAAAACATGTGATTTAACATTACTGACAAACAAATGCATCTCATATGTTCTGGTCAGACACATGTTGTCAGGGTGTTAAAAATCATGTCTGCTGTTGTTTTTCTTCTTCTTCCATGAAACACTTAGTGCAGCCCGAACGCTCCGGCTGTTCAAATCACTGTCCAGTGCATCTTCACAGCTTCCTGTTTAAGTTTTCAAACCACAAAATGTCATCCGTCATGACAAACACATTATTCGCTCATCAATAATGCATCTCACCTCCCCGTTTTCCCCTCACTGTTGAGCAGAGAGATGTTTTATTTTCAGATTTTCTCATTCTTTATGCTTTATGGAAAACACAGGAGAGAGCGGACACGTGCCTTTTAGCCTGCTGGAAGACATTTGCAGCCGCCGGACAACAATGGCCTTGAGAATACTCCGAGGCCACGGCGGAGTTGTCTCCTCCTCTGGAAATGGAGGCCTCATTCACAGCAGCCACACCTTCGCCCCCCACCCCCTCGCTCAAAGAGTCAAAACAACAAAACCGGGGCAATCACCTGACACATTTCCATCCAATTTCCACTGCAGAATGTGTTCATTTTCAGGCTAATGGCATGTCATTTTGCTGGAGCCTTTGGTCAAGAATTAATCCTGGAATCAAAACAGATTTTCCAGGGAGCAATCTTCCATCAAGTATTGATTTTTTTACACTCACGGAGCCTGTAGTCCCTAATTTAACCTGACAGCCAGCAGCACAATGGACTGGGAGCACCTTGGCATCTCACAGAGGGAGCTCTCCTCCTCCTCCTCCTCCTCCTCCTCCTCCTCCTCCTCCTCCTCCTCCTCCTCTTCTCCATGAAGTGAAAGAGAGATTGAGAAGCAGGGGAAAAAAAGGGCTCCCTGATGTATAAAAACAAAGAGCATTGCTTACAGAAAACACAGAGATAAAGCTTCCGTCTCTCTGTTTTACCTCTAATTATGTTTTCTAGTGCGGTGCAACTTGGCCAGGTGAGGCTGAGAGGGAAAAGGGGGAGAGTGTTCTGGGGCCATCAGCTATCATTATGTGCCTGTTGACATCTCCCTGTCTTTGAGTGATTCTCATCTGTGATTTCCCCCGGCCATTTTCCACAGATGCACGAAGAGGGGTTTCATCATGGCCCCATAAAAAGGGCCCAAAGTGTCCGTACAGACCCTCACTAATAAGAAAGCAAAGATGTGTCCGACCATGTCACTCCTCTCTCATCCATATCTGCTCTCTCCATGCCTTCAGATATGCAATCATTCCCCCCCCCCCCCCCCCCCCCTCTCTTGTGCTTCTCTCCGTGTGCTGTAAGTATACTATACCGTATGTATAGAGGTCAGCGGGATGAGAGGATGATGGAGGGCAGGGCCGGCTATTTTCCTCCAGCTCTTAAAGCTGCGATGACCCATGAGCAGGCGAGTTGCACTTTGCCAAAGGGTTTTCCATGCGCCGCTTACAAACTACCTGTCGAGAGGGGAAACAATTTCAGTTTTCATCCTGCCGCCTTTTAACTCATAATCGTCCATTTTCAGGCAAAATGTGGCGCGACGCTTCTCTTTGACGGTTTAGACTAAGTAGCACATTATTTACCCCCTGAGTGCAAACGTCAGTCATGGTCGTTTTGCATCTTTTTCTAAAGTATTTTGCAGGTTTACTTTAACTCGCTGTTCAAAAGCTTCTTGCCACAGCAGATCCACTGACACACTAGATACCATAGAAGACTGATTCCCAACCTTTTGTTGCTTGTGACCCCTCACATACAAAATACCCACTCGGCAGAGTAAATAAGCACCGAAGTGGAAAGAAACGGAGTGAGAAAAGAAAGGTTGTAATGCTTTAGTTTTAGGCCTAAAAACATGCAAATAGATACAATAATGTAAAGTTAGTTTGGGAAGGTGTGCCAACAATGCGTGTTGTTAACTGAAAAGAGAGGACGTTATGTTGTGTCCTGATTTAACACCTGTTGTGTCAAATATAAAAGAAAAAATGAGCCATTAGGGGCCCGGAGTAAATATTTGCCTATGTGCAGGTTAATCCAGCTTTTATTGTGGCCTTAAAACAGATTTAACATTTAGAGATGAATTAACAATTGACTGAATCAGTTCAATATGAAAATGTGACTGTGGCCCTGTATATTGAGGATTGGGGTGAAGAAGAGGAACTAAGTGTTTTATACAAAAGCATTATTCATATTATTTCCCCCCCCCCCCCCCGCTCTCCTCCGAATCCTTTTCAATCCGTCCCTAAATAGAGAATTCAGCGGCTCAAAGCTAAGATGTGGTTTGGATCCAACATTTCATAAAATCTAATGTAATTATTTTAAATACTTAACATTCATTCTTGTATACCGACTCAGGTTAAGCACAAAATGAGTGGTGAATGTATGTATGTATGGTGAAGTTAGTATTTAAAAGATTTATTATTGATGAAAGTTTCTCTTTGAGGACTCAACTCATTTATATTTTCAAACCTGATGAATTTCAGGTGGAAGCAATTATAAAGATGCTTTTTAGTGTGATGAGTCTTAGAGAACAAAATGGTTTTAATTGCTGAAGGTCAACACAAAGAGAGACATATTCTCTTTTACGGACTAAAAGCGTAGAGCCACACAGACTCTACTGTTAAATAATTATGAAAGTATTCACTGACATTCACTTGGAGGTTTTGATCGTTTTCATCATGTCCTTGTGCTTCTTACAGTTCGCTCACTGAATTCAAAAGAAACACATTCAGTGTGTGAACTTTTAAACAAAGTGTTATTCATGAGGTTCTTTTATCTTCAACTGTATATAAATGTAGAATAAAGACCAGTAGTGGAGGAAATATTCACAGTATTTACTTTAAGTAAAAGTACTCCATTAAAAGTAAAAGTCCTGCATTGGAAATGTTACTTCAGTAAAAGTATTATCAACAAGACATACTTCAAGCATCTAAAGTGCTCAATACAAAAACGATACTTAACTACCTACCTGTCTACTTAACTGTCTATCCACCTGTCTACATAAATGCTTGTCTACCTGCCTGTCTACCTGCCTGTCTACATGCTGTACCTGCCTGTCTACCTACAGAGTCTTCCACCGGCTGCTAGCTCAACAGCTGTGAGTGCTAACAACAGCCATGTTTGTTGTTTACATTCATAATGATTATTTTGGGGGAGTGGCTTTGGAGGGAGGCCTGAAGTGATTGGCTGTCAGTGTTGCCAACTTGGTGACTTTCTCGCTACATTGAGCAACTTTCTGAGCTAGTGCTGCTAGTTACTTTCATTTAAACAGAGTTGGCAACACTGTTTTTTTTTTTTTAGTCTGGCTTACATTTGTTCAAACGCATTACTCATCCATCCTCATTTTGATCACCAACAGTAGCTTTAATTTGATTAACCAGTTTACCAAATATAAGAAAAAAAATCTGAATCTGCAACAACTGCCAAATAAATGCAGATTATAATATTTGCCTCTTAATACTTTAAGTAAAGTACCTCAAAATGATACTGAAGAAGTACAGAACTTGAGAACTTGAGTTTTCCAGCCCTGGTATAGACTGTGTGTGCAGGAGGCAGGTGGGAAGCAGGTGTGCAACCGCAGAATGTCTCACCTGTGTGTTTCTAAGACTTTTGCGGAGAAAAAAGATTCCTGCACAGAAACACTAGAGTTTAAGGCGGTGGGAAAACACAGACATCACACCCTAAAGACATGCATTCAAAAAACTGAGATGCTAGAAAGTTAAATGGAGTATGAGCCGATGCAATCAGCTGCTCAAGTCAGACAGGTGTCTCTGTAAAGACCCGGGCTATTAACTCCTCTACCTGCAAATACCTCACAGTGTGTCATTGCTAATAACGCTGAAAAAACCCCAAAACATAAACACAGGAACATCAGTGAAAGCAAAAGGGATCATATGCATGGCAAAGCCCGATTGCATGTGAGGATTGGTAATTGCACCCCCTGAGGCATCTGGGTGTGCAGAGCAGCAAAGTGGGGAGACGCCTGAGCAGCTCGCGCTTCACAGTCAGTGTACCAACATCTCAACCTTGAGGAAGAAGTGAAAACAAGAAGGCGGAGGAGCGGGAGGGTGAGGGATACGCCGACAGTTCATTTACCCAGAACATCAGCCCACCGCGCATTGTCTGAAAGATAAGGAAAGTGAATGCTTCATGCCTGATGGAAAACAAAGGCAGCAATTTAAAACCATCTGCATCCAACACATGCACTCTCTCCCTCCACCTCTCTGTTTCTGTGTCCTGACTGATATTGAAACATAATCCATTTGGAGCGCCGACATGTCATACTCTTTCTGTCCGGCCTCCCTCTCCCCCGCTCAGGACTATTTCTGCTGGTTGCAGGCTGAACGGGAATGTTTCATTGCAACAAGTCAGACTGCAGTCTTCCCTTTGATTCTGTTAAGAAAGAATATATATACAGTATATATATATATATATATATATATATATATATATATATATATATATATATATATAGAGAGAGAGAGAGAGAGAGAGAGAGAGAAAGAGAGAGAAGGAGGGGCAGGAAGAAAAGGACTTTAAATCCTTCTAAAGGAGACCTCAGCTGTCCTTTTAGGTTCAGAAAACAACAATAGACCACAAGATTCAGGGGTCAAAACCCTTCTCTGCTGGATAACTGTCTTTACTTGAAACATCATACACAAGAAAGTCTCAGGTGTGAATCCTCAAACATCCGTCTACTGCTCTATGATCTCTGCCAAGTTAAGAAAAGGAGAAGAAAATGTAGTTTTGCTGATGGTGATGATGCATTTGTCCCTTTGTAAAGCATACATCCCGACACATTGACTAATTACACTTTATTACTTTACTTAATATCATACTTGTTGCTTGTGTGTCCTTCCTGAGAGAGGGATCCTTGCTCTTAACCCAGACTTTTCACCAAGTCACTGAGCACATGAGGAGTAGAGTATTATATCAAATTAAAATGTCAACATGTTCTCTTCAGACCTGGCCGTGGTGGGATCCTATCTTACGTTGTAAGATTGTAAAGATCTCTGAGACAAACTTATGATTTCAGGATTTATAAATAAAATTGACTTTACTGAATTAACATCAAACCTGAATGAAACATGGATTTCAAACTGTAGATTTGGATTATGTTGGAGGAGCAGTGGGAATCCTTTTGACCACAAATATTTCAGACAATAAGACATGTTGACAGTGTTTGAGTTGAGCGTGTCAGTAGTTCCTCTGATGAGATGATAATTGAATGGCAACCCTTTGTAAAAACAGTTTTTTTCATTATTTGTATTTATTCATTTAATTATGCCTCAGTGTTTTTTCACATATTATTTTGTAATTTAAATTATAATTTCTTTGTATGAGAGGCCGTATGTCAGGGTCTGTTCTATTGTGTTAAAAATGTAAAAAATAAAAAGTTTGATATGTGATTAATACTTTTTGTTGAATAAAGTGGCTTCTTTTCTCCTGTCTTTTTAGGAATGGGATACCAACTTTCTCTTTTTAAATTAAGTTGTTAAATCTTAGATACTATAAAACCTAAAAACTTGTGCACAAAGAGAAACTTTCTGCGCATCTGATCAGATTCACATTGATACAAAGCTTAAACCTCAACATTTACTTCTATAGTTCTGCACCAGGATTCCTTTAAACTGAGCTGTTACCTTTATTGAAAAGCAACGACTGTGCTGCTGCTGCAGACGGAGAACAGAAAGTAAACTTTTACCAGCTGCCGAATACAAACAGTTTGAGAAAACAGATATGGGTCAGGAGCTGCATCTGCACAATTACATTGTTAATGGGAAAGACAATAAAAAATGGCGCGCATGGAAAAACAAAAAGAATAACATCAAATAACTGACTGGAGCTGTACACCTCAGCCATCACCACTCAAAAATACATCCAGTGTTTTGAAATGAAGGGGGGGGGGGAGCTGAAAGGAAGACGAAAAAGCATCTCGAACATCAGTTTTCCGTCTAATGTTAATAATTTATGTTGTCTGTGCTTTTTATTATTATTATTTATTTATTTACTACTTTCTTTTCAGCAGCCTGCCCATTTTTCAAAGGCATCATGGACAGGGGAGCCGTATCAAACTTTTGAGTTTAGTTTCAAAAGGCTTTCTCCCCGCTTATTTATACATTTCTTCTTCTTTACACTTGTCTTGTTGTTATTTTGCGAGGCAAACACATGAAGCTTTGATGAGAAGCAAACCTGGCATGTAGCCTATTCTTCTCTCCTGACCCCAAGTAAATCTTAATACATCGCTAAATATTGTTTGTAAGGCTCCTTTAGTAGCCTGTCATTAAACACAGCAAATAGTCAGTTCATCTGTCCAACAACAAAAAGGTCAAATGTCAAATAACATCCTAACTCTGGATGTGTGTGCAGGAGGATTTGAGAAGCACTTGACCATGAACCCTGAGAGGGAGAAGGTCAGGACGAGTTTGATTTTATTTGACGTTTTCCATCCCTGTGTTTGTGTGGAGTTGAAAAGATGAAAAGAGGAGTCAGTGATGTTTGTGGAATATTTGTATGTTACTGAAGCGTTTGAACTCAGCAGCAAGCTGTACCTGTGTCTATTTATCTATCTATCTATCCATCCACCCCTCCATCCATCTATTTACTCTGTCTCCTTAAAATGTATTTAGCCTATAACTGCCATAGACCCTATATAGAACTACAGTTATGATCTAATCAATGATAATTTAAATGATAATTTAAGCTTAGAGGCACTAAATAGCATGAATTCCACTAGCGTCATAGCTGACATGGCAGTTACTGCTAATCTGCCCAGCGCGTTAGCCTTAGCAGGAGTGTAGCTGTTCTTTTCATTATTTAGTTACTGCCTCATTTAGTTATGTGGAATTATAAATGTTAGGCTACCACATTTGAAATCAATAATAGATTCAACATAATAGATTTAAATGTGATCTAAAGGCTGTTTAATTACTCCAAATCATGTGAATTCCACTAGTCACAGTTAACTGCTACTCTGCTAAACTAGTTAGCTTTAGCAGGAGTTTAGCTGTTTTTCCCCCCAATCATAAGTGAATCAAGCTAATGTGGCATAACAAACTACATACTAAGATATTTGTTCATATATTTCAATTTCAGATTACAGCGAGGGTAAAATCAGTACATACATTTATTTCTAGCTTCAGTTAAGCTAGCAGTGGTTAGCCTCTCAAGCTAGTTGTCTGTCTCTCTGACATTGTTCCATGCATCACTGTCATAGAAGTGATACAATTCTATGGCATAATTATATATATATATATATATATATATATATTGAAAAACAGATGTCAACAAATCTTGCATTCATTTTAAATGAAATTCAGTTTTTACCAAATATGTATTTGTTTGGCTTCTTTAATCTTTCTTTAAAAAGAAATCATTCTACTGAAAACAGGACACACAATTCATGTTAAACAATTGTTTATTACTAATAATGGTACAAATCAATGTGACAGACTTGAAGCTTTTTTTTTATTTTTGGAAATACACAAAGTGCTGCTTAACTGACCAAACAGATATTGCTCTATAGATTAAAGTACAGCGTTCAGTCTATAAAAAAATTAAAACCAACCTCTGCAGGCTCTTCAGCTTTGGTTTTGAGTTCTTCGACTTATTAACAAAACATCAAACCGGTTTGTTTGTGTTCGTAAAATTTCACAAAAGCATTCAAAGGTGATTATTAACAAGTCATCCTAATTGGGTTAAGAGCAACATTACTGTAATCTCCTTTTTCTACGCGGGTCTGTGAAAACTGAGAGGTGGACGTCACAATGAATGAGAAACAATGCAACAATAATAAATAAAAAGAATGATGACCAGAGAGTCACGTGGCTCAGGAAAAATAAAACAATCATGTGTCACATAACAATAAATAAAACACAAGCCTCTCCCTCCACATTGAAGGTGAACATCGACACGTTACACACACACACACACACACACACACACACACACACACAGTGCAGAGTAACCGTCTGACTTTTCTTCTGCTTGTATGGCGTGTGTATGATTCACAGAACAGTGCTGAGGTAAACCGTGGACAAACTACTGTACATTTCTACTTTCAATTATTTTTATCTCAGTTCTTAAAGATTGTCAACATCATGAATCTATTTCTCTGTACAATGTGCATAACTATAGAGAGCTTTGGTCCAGCATTGAAAAGTTGAGCAAAGGCATAACTCCTTTCTGTGTCTTCTTCTTCTTCTTTTTATTTATTTATTTTTTGGTTTTGGTTACAGCTTTATTGGTAAGCTTCAGGACAGATCCATGTTCTACCTGCAGGAGGCTGCTGCTTCATCACATGTTTGTCTGGTGGGTGAATGCAGACGAGTAGTATTTTTGGCCAAAGATTTGCCTGAATGACATATTGGAACTTAATGAATCTGTGAAGTAGAAGTTGCTGTAGACGTACAGACGAAAAAGTACTTGAATATATGATTAAATAAACAAAATGAAGATTATATTAAACATCTCTGTGCATCAAATGACATGAGCTCACATGACCTCACTTATTTCTTTAAACACACAGACATGTAAAGCTTTTTCATGTGTTTTTCTACCATGTACCGAGTGTGTGTGTGTGTGTGTGTGTGTTTTCCAGGCAGTGAAGAAGAACACAGGCGAGCACAGGGGACTGAACGACTGAGATAACCAATGTGACATGGAAGGACAGATATCGAGCAGACACATGATTCTGAATAAATTGCATCAAATTTCGCCTCACTTCAAATTAAGTTCACTCGTTCTGACATGTGACACTTATTCTCAACATTCACTTTTCTTTTGTTTTTTTGTCTTTTCCTGTGAGGGTTTCTGTGAGAAGGGAAGTTCTTGCCTGGAATATTGACGTATCCTCACAAGGTAGAACCACGTAAAATGAACAGCTTAGTACACAGTGATGGAGAGTCAAATGACTGAAAATGAATTTCTACCTGAAAAATAACCAAAAACACATGAAATCTTGAACAGAATCTGTAAAAATGAACCGTTTGAAGCATTTTACTGGAGTAGAAATAAATTCATAGGTGAAGAAAAAACACAATTTCCTTAAAATGTTTGATTGTAACTTGTAAACCTTCAGTTAGCAGAGAGGAATGCAGAATATAAAGGAAATATTTATCTTCACAGAAAAGCATATTTGTGTTGAAATATTCAGGTTATAAAAACATCTGAACTCGAATGGGCTCAGTAGTTTGTTCAGTGACAAACAGGCTTCAACCACACATGTTTACTTTGTGTTAGGGGATAATTAAAGTGTTTACCATGTAAAATAATGTTATTTTGAGTTAATTTGGGGAATGCCAGGTGAAATTGATACAAAATATTCCTTCTACGTGTGGTTTGAGTTGAAGTATGCAAGTAAATTAGCTTAAAAGTAAATTCATCCAATACATTTCCTATACTGCCGTGATCGGTTCTTACAGCAGACACTCTTTGACGTGGTAGTGTTTCTTGTTTTTTTGTTAAAGTTGACCCACAGAGTAAAACACTTTAGAAAAAGGAGGAGAAAGCCGCGTGAAGAAGTGAAATAATAATAAAAGGTCTTCACCAGTCCTTGAGCTGAAATGTATGTGTTCTTTGGCTATCAGGCTTTGGCAACAGAATGACACAGTAGCTCAAAACAAAGCTGCAGTAGATTTGACAGACACTGAAACTCATCATCATCATCATCATCATCATCATCATCATGTGAAAGTCCTCAGTTTACTCCCCCCGTCCGTCCTCTGAAACAATCTCATGAGATTATTAATAAATAACTGTAAAAGTTGTACAAAGTTACACTGTGACTGAAAATATTTGCAGATGAAACACAAATCAGAGGCAAACAACATTATTATGCATTTGTTTAACAGCAACGGGTTTTTTTTTTTGTCCAAAAGAGAAACTTCATCAGTGTCATTTCAATTCAAAGACAGCACTCTTCTTCTCTTTTTTTTTTTTCTTTTTTAAAGATATTTACATACAAATAATGAAGAAAAAAGTAAGCGAGACAAAGATAAAATGTATACTCAACCTCACGCATATAGCTTAGATTTGCCAGTACAAATGTAGAAATTTAGAGCACATTTACATTACAAAATTATTCTTAGTACTCAGATGCAACAGACTTTGGTAAATAGTGTTTTGATTTGGTATGATCTCTTTACTAAATCCCTCCTCGTGGGAACCAAAATGTGGGCGCTAGACTGGTCCGTAAGGCCAGAATCTAAAACTCTTTGAAACAGCACACCGTATGTTTTTACATAATTCTCAGATATTAATCTCTTTTTTCATGTTTTTTTGGTTTCGCCAGGGTCATTTACATAGCTGTGGTAATCACACTGACAACACATAGTTTTTGTTTGCAAGCTCATGACTGTCCATCCAGGTGACTCGGGCACATTTTTTTTTCAGTTCATCCCCCCCTTGTTGTTTTTCGATGGCTGCCACTTTGCCACTCCACTGTTTTGCCCGAGAGCTCGTTCATTTCGGGAGCTCCTCTAGAGAATCAGTGAGAGGGTCCATTGGGGCAGCCGGGCCGAGGTCGGGCGGTTTCAAACGCTTTATTGTGTTTTTCAAGGCTTGCCTCTTGTTGCAGAACCAGACACGCACCACCTCCCTGTCATAGTTCAGTTTCTCGGCGATTTCCGTCATTTCCTGTCCGGAGGGGTGTGTGTTCTTCTCAAAGTGGCTGTTGAGGATCTCGAGCGCCTGCGGGGTGAAAGAGGTCCTCCGCTTGCGTTTTTTGGAAGGCTCGCTGCCGATAAACTCAGTCAGGTTCTGCATGCCGGATCGGTGGCGGGCTTCAGCCTCAGCCATCCAGCGCTCCAGAACGGGCTTAATCTTCTGGGCGCTTTTAGGGGTGATGTCCAACTTCTCAAACCTGGCAGGATATAAAAGGCCAGGGTTCAGTTTTCCTGTCAGACTGCTACCTATAGTGTTCTCTTGGGCTTCCTGTGGTAGGAAAAAGTGGCTTCTCAGGATGGTGTGTCTGGGGAGAATTGAGAAAAAAGAATCTTAGGTGCCCTGCCAGAACAAGGGATAAGCTGCCTGCCTTTTGTCTCCTCAACCAGAATGCCACAGGGACGGAGACTAACATCCAGGTACACATCCGAGCCAAACTCCTGTATTCTGCACCTGGAAGCACCTCAGCTGCAGCAGCTGGAGGTGACGGTTGCCAGTCGTGTGTTAATTCTTTTGGAGGAGGCTGTGCCTCTGTCCCAAATTGGCAATAGTGGAGCAAGGAGATGTTGCCAATGACTAAAATCAGGTCCAGTTGAACCAAAAACATAGAAAACATCTAACTGAACACTGCACTTCAAAATTCAACAAAACAGGAATTACTTCAAAATATCCCATTTCTTTCCCTCAGGTGGTAAAAAAAACACCAAAAATCCACTAATGCATGCAGTTAAATATGGCACCATCATTTATTTACAAAAGGAGCTTGAATTATTAATCAAAATGTACATTTAATACATTTTTCAAACTTTCTTTCATCCTCTAACAACGTCTCATTTTATATTCAATAAGGATACATTTGCACACTCTAATCCTGAAAGTTCCTGCAACTTTACGGCTGCTTGACATGTAATTCTGACTTTACATGAACTCTGCACACTTTTAGCGAGTCACAGTGAGAATGGACTATGAGGCTTTTTATAAACAGCCCTGCTAGCTGGCAGCCCAATGACTGTGTCAGGTGCTTTTACCTGTGATATGAACATATGTATATATGAACATGTGCTTTATAAAGTACTAGAATCAGATAACATGATGCTCTTATATTTGACAGTAAATGCACTCCTCTCACGCCTGTAATGTTTATGGTATTTAAAGGAGAATCACTTTCTTTATTTTGATTAGATGTTGTTTTAATTTACTGTTATTGACCTGAGCAGTCACGTTGAAGTGAAGCTAACTGATCTAGATTTGAGTCTTATAGTTTATTGTTTGTTTTATGGCTGTTTGTCTTTTGACAACATGTGGAGAAAGTTACGAGGATGATATGCGATAAATGGTCCGTTAAGACTCGAAACAATGACATGTTATTTAACTGAAGTAGAAAATCAGGATTCAGTCTGCTTTTTAATGGGTGTGTGTCTGTGTTGTGCGTGTCTGCGTTGGGGATCTTGTGTAGTTGTGATTTGTCCTCAAGTCTCTCTCTTTCTGTCTTTTTAAAGTATTTTCTTGCATTTGTTAACCTTATTTGATAGCAGACAATAAAGAGCTGACGGGAAATGAAAGAAGACAGAAGAGGGTTGTCAGTAACGAAGGACCCAGCTGGACTCAAACCGGGGACATGTCAGTGTCTGAGGCCACTAGGATTCTTTTTGCAAATATTTGTTTGGGCTTGTTATTATCAATTTATTATCAACGTAATTGTGTATCATTATATCTTAACATATGATTTCATCAGGATCTAATTCCATTTAAAGACAATAAATACTGAATTATAGCCCAGCCCTAAGAGGCAGATTTAAATTCTCCTAATAGCTGCTTTTAAAAGAATAATAAAATAAATAAGCACACATGAGTTCACTGAAAGGGTGAAGTGTGTGAATGCTTTTAGTAAAACAACTCCTGAACTGACAGCCGCTCTGACGGAGAGACAGCAGAGATGTACTCTGCTCTCTGTGGAGCAAACAATGCACACAAGACAGTTTTAATGGCGAGGTGAGCTGCTGCAGACAACAACTGTGAGGGAGAGATGTCCATGCGTGCATGAACTTCCTCTGCTTCTACACTTTGTTGGCGCATTCCTCCTCGTCGACGGGCGGTATTATTTATAACCTCCCCCTAAACAGTGGAAAGAGGAGGGCTCCATACTGCGGGGGATACATTAGTAAATATGAGGAAGTCACCAGAGACAGGACATTTCATGGATCAACAGGAACCGCAGATACTAAAATGAGTTGAGAGCTGCTCAGCTGGGGTATGCACTCCCTCCTCTAGTGCATCCGCACGAGGGAGATTTCCCTGAATGCACCTCCAGCCTCTCTTCTTAAAAGTACCTTCGGAGGCTGCTTAGACATGGTGTATGTTCAGGCCTGAAGGTTTACAGCCACGAACCAGAGTCTTTGAGAAGTGAATGCTTAAAATAGGCCCTGGACGATACGCATGACCTGAAATCTACAGTATGAGAAGAGATTTACCTCGACAGCGAGAGATATGACAGCTATTATTTTTCATACATCCTCGGGTTGGTTCACTTCTGATACATTTGTGCGGTTTAGTTAAAGCACGACCCGTTTCAGATACTGAACTGCTGATTGATAAAAAAGGCACGTTTATATAGCGTTTGTCTGTTTATAGATATTTAGATAAGACTCAGATAAGGCTTAGATAAAGGGAGAAATGGGTGATATGACAATATATACAGTGAGACAATATCATTTGTTCAACTGTCAGAGATTGTGCCAAACTGTTTATACTTGTTTATTAGTATCTCTGGCATTGAATGGGACTGTTTCATGGCAATGTCATCTGACATGACTTTGAAATACGTTAAGCAGCTTGATTTGTCATGTTTTTTTATCACAATATATAGTGATAGATAATTACAAATACCGTAATATTATTTTATTCACATTGCTCAAGCTTACTGTCAGGAGAGTTGGCATCCAATGCTTTGTTAGAGTCTTTGTAAAGTTCACTCATCAAATATTTGTTAATGTTAGTTTTGCTACTTTTAAACAGTATTTTATGAGGCCAAGTTCTTAAAAGGCTGCTTCATGTTGAGTATAACGAAACACTGATCCTTTTAAGAAGTTCAGTTTAATCGAAAAAAAACAGAAGAAAATATTTTTTAATTTTAAAGAAAGGTATTGTGTTAATTGATGCTGACTCAAATGAGTCTTTTGAAAGCGTTAGCTAATGAGGAAAGAGTTTATAATGGTGCTAAAAACACTAATAAAAAGGAGTTTGAAATGTTTTCCATCTTAAATTGTGTATTTAAAACGACAAATGTGTGCCAGTATTAACATTTTTCTACACATATTAGCTAAACCGAGCCAAATTTGAGGCCGAAGAGGACACGCTGGCACATCATCGGCTTGATGATGCCCTCTTGTAAAGCCTCTGCCTGTTTAGATAAACTAATAAAGTGCCTGGAAACATACTGAGCAATGAAAGGAGACGAGATGGAAGCATCTGTCAGTGTCTGTTCACTGTCTGGGTTCAGAGCCGGAGCCCCAGAGCTACCGTGACGTCCCGTTTCTCCTCAAACTTCATGTCTGTGTTGATGTTAACTAAACTAAAGCATGTGAAGTTTGCCCCTCTACTTAAAACATCAGGATGTCATGTTCAATGTCATACAAACAAAAAAAAATTGTCTTAACGGCATGAATAACAGCCCACAGAGTGTTTATTTTTGAAGCTAATGGCTTTTAATGTATGTTATAAATATTTGAATTATGCCTGGCTGTAAATATTTGATGTGTGATTTCAAGACTTTAAACATTAGTCAGAGCTGGCTGAGCCTCATAAGAACCCCGGCCCCTGTGCTGCTTCACATTTTATCGGCTGTTTGATGTTGATGTGATGACATTTTTAAAAGTGCGTGGCACTGTGTCACATAACCAGTACAGGTCATCAGCAAAGTACATGCAGAGCGACATTAAAATTAATACGGGAATAGGAGCTGAAAACAGGGGAACGCTTGTCAAGAACTGATGTAAAACAGGATACAATTGTGTTACATCTCGTGTGTTTCTGGCAAACAAAGGTTGTCAAACACACATATCCTTCAATTAGATTTTAGAAAAGACATTTAACGTTTACTAATTTGGTAACTTTTAAATTATTCTTACACGTTAAATTGTTTTTGCATGGTTGAATAACATTTTACTATCTGGTTCTCTTGAAAAAGTAATATTTGGGCATGATGTAGCCCAATTATTCTGACTTGAATGAGAAATGTGGCTCATTTGGTGTCTTCATGCTAAATGTTAGTCAAGTGGAAAAACAGGAGGGAGGAAACACTGATTGTCTGATTGTCTCATGAATATATAATGCACAATTTATGACTAAACTGTCCTGGTGGCAGCAGTAAAACATGGCAATCTTATTAACAGATCATCGGCGTCAAGCTCTCTCATGTTCAGGCGGAGCAGCCGGCGTCAGGCCTTAGTAATTATTAAATGCTTTAAGTGCTTCGTGTGTGTATTTTACATAAGTAATATCCGTCTGTCATGTCAGCGACTGGAAAGCAACGGAGAGGAGGAAGGGTAAGTACAGACATGAGAGCTTCGTTTGTCAGGGTGGTGCTAGTCAATTATGTATTTTAATATCTTAATAATGTCTGTTAAAACACAGAATGAAAAATAGATGGCAGTTATGAGCACCAGACAACTCAAGTGAGGCTGCACGACTTTACCTGCTTTCATTTGTTAGAATTAGGACGTATTGATCAGACATAATGAACCATTTGCTGTGTGAGTTTTACCCTCTCCGATTGTTCTTACCTGCAGATGGCAGACTGGCTGTACGCCGGCCCCTCGGCGGCGCTGAGCGCCTGGCCCACCTGAGTCTGTGTCAGACCCAGAGACAGCCGGCGGATCTTGAATGCTTTGGCAAATTCACGAATCTCCTCCAGGTTGACCCCGTCCACCTCGCTGGGGGCGGTCTGCGGGTCTACAACACAACACACACACACACACATCTCATTTTATTAGCCCTCTGCTCCTCTGTTGCTTTCCTCATTTTGCAGAGTGAATGAAGCAAACAGCGAGACATATGTGATCATGGTCGTCTCTAAACAGCTTTTACAAAATAGTCCCGCTCTGGGTCAGAACTTATTATTTTCTCTCTGCCCTTCTGCTGTAAACTCTCAGAGATGTTTGGGCGAATAAATTCATCTGAGGTGTGAATGCAGGCGTGCCATGACTCTGACTTGCAAGAGTAAATCTTTAATCCAACTATAAAAGCATATGGACAAAACCACATGACGCTTGTTGATTCAATAGATGAGCGGATAGACACTGGAGGTCCTTTGCTTTTATCTCATCTGTATGAAGACACATATGTACTAAAGCGAGCCCTCTCAAATACACATTAAAGAACACTGAAAGACATTACTTCACACAGTTGACCCTGTGTGAAGACAGCTCAGGCCTTCACACACACCCGCACAGACGATTCCCGGCTCCAGTCCGACACAGAAAAGTCTTTATGCAAACAAATGCCGTTTCATGTGAGCAGATCTGAAAAACTTCCATGAAGCATTTTGACAAATCTCCCTGCTAATAAAAAGTGATTTCACATTGTACATCAATGTCAGGTGCCCTGGCATCCTGCTTACTAAAGCAAAGTTTGTGCCTCTGAATTATTCATCTTGGTCATTATCAATGAATTATTAAAGGAATCCTCCAAGCGTATTTAAGCAAAAATCTATGGGGCTGCCATCTCGTTGTGCCTCATAAGTGACGTGTAGCGTATGCGGCGTGCTCCAGACGTGTGAACACTTGGAAGATGGGGGACTGGAGACTCCGAGCCGACTAAATGGGAGGGATGAGCACTCACAGCTTCGGGTCCCATCATCTCCACATTGATGAGCATCTCTTCATCATTCCCCACAGAGTCTATTTACTCAGTGGTTTAAAAGACTAATGGTACTCTAGAGTAACTGCTCTAACCTCTGGTTCCACATTTGTCTTCAGACATGAAGTCACAACCCAAAGAACAGTATAAGATTCAAACACTTCTAATCTATTTTGCAATAAAGAATGGGGCAGTAAAGCTTTCACAAAACTAACAGAGAAGTAAGTAAAATGTTTGGAAAGACAAATTAAAAACACTGAAACAATAGAAACTCCAAAAGCTCCTTTTCCCCCACAGCAATAGTGCACTACTAAGGAGACAATAACAAGTTAAACACAAAATGTTTCAATTGGAAAGGAAAATGAGAAACATAGACACAATGGAGTCAAGCTTTTGTCTCCGTCTTTCCTCCACTTGAGGTGAAAGAATGTTATTTTTTCATCATTGACCTGAACGAGACTAAAAGATGATGACGTTTGTAGTTGTGACTTTCATTTAAATCTACAGAGACTTAGGAAATGTGACAAGGAAAAGTGAAGTACTGTTCCTCAACAAGTTTAAAAGCTTATTTACACCTGCTACTGACATGTGATCTGTATTTGCATGCATTATACTGTCTTTGCATTTACACCTGGTATCAATAAGTGTCCTTGTTATGTCAATTCTAACCGCACTGTGATCAGATACCAACATGTAAAATCAATAAATAAATATAAAGTTAAAATGAAAACAACCTGAAGGCAAAGCGTTGCGGACATTCTTCTGTGCGATTGACATTTTCCCATCTGATTATTTTTAAATAACAGTAACAGACATTCTCTGCTTTTTAATCTGTTTCTGGCACTTTTGTTTGTGGCCGGCGAATGCAATGACATTTCATCTTCTCTCCTCAGCCGACGACTCTGATTCTGTCATGGGATTTTCTTTGTGTATGTATGCGGCGAGTGATATTGAGAGGAAGTGATATGGCTCGTACTCAGCATAAAGCATTAATTCTATTTACTGCACAACTGAGCCACAATGATTTTGTGCGGACTCAAAAATGGTTTATATGATTTTTTCCAGGCTACAAGTAAACACACGAAACACGGTGTCTACAACAAGTTGATCAATGGCGACTTGTTTTTTATTAAATTCAGTGGCATTGTAGCTGCCTTTGAAATGAGTTTACATAGAGTTTAGGGGAATCGACTGACAAATGAAATGTATCTGAATAAAACAGAGTTTTAAAAGGCTACGGCTGCATGCTGACAGGCTGTGGCCCAGTGATTTATAGGCCCACGCATTGGAAGAATGAAACTTATGTTCATTAAACATAACACACGCCACGTTGGATCGTCTAATAAACCAAAGAAATAACAGTCAGGAAACATGAAACAATTGCAGGAGGCGGGGATCAGTCAAAAGTTGTCCACACAGAGAGTACTGTAGATACTGTGCGGCCGCCATGTTGAATCTTTAAAGGGACAGTTCTGCCAAATTACAAAACATATTTTTATTCTCTTACCTCTGCTATTTAGCCATTTAGCCTAAGTTTTGAAATGTTTGCCTCACCTAAATACAATGGACGTAAATTGAATTTCACTACTCGAAACATTCAATACTTGCATATAGAAAAATCTGCAGCAGCATGTCGTCACAGACACTGTGTCCCTGTTACTCTAGATATTCCACAGAACATGTTGTCATATTTCATAGGGAATATTTATTCAGTGGAAAGTAGTTTGAATTAAAACAATTCACAGTGAGGTCTGTGTGCACTGCAGAAATGCCCTATGATCTGTCCATATGATTTCTGTCTATTCTTGGTTATATAATAATTATTCTTATCAAGATTTCCTTTAATTCATTATCATAATATTTCTTTTCTATCTCTATTTTTTTTATTTCTTATTTTTAAAGAGTAAGTTGAGGGATATTAAACATATTTTTCCTCTGTACCACAGAGCTCCATTGTTGTCCAAAAACGATCAAATATAACGTCAAAACACTGAGTATCATGTTCCTCACATTGTAGTTTATTTTGAACAAATACCACATAAACCGTCGTGCTGCTGTAAATACTAGAGCACCAAATGTGTATTAATCGTCTGATGAAAATACTCCATTTACTCTTGTTTGGGTGACGTTTGCTAAAAGCAACAACGCTCAGCTGTTTTAGGAAATAATTTAGCTTTAAAAAAAAAAAGAATGTATATTCTTGTGACCCATTTTTTAAGATTGACATCACTAGAGTTACGTGAGAATATGTTTTGTTGTTATGTGGGTGACATCACCCTTCAACACACATTCACTGCCATATAATATGTTCGAAGAGTCAGTTGACTTGTTATGGTTCTTTCTTCCATGTATTTGGAGACATGTTGTGTTTTCGTGAGCTGTGTCGGACACTTACTGCTGACCAGCTGCCCCACGCTGAGAGCCGAGGAAGAGGAGGAGGTGGAGGAGGAGGAAGAGGCCTGGTGGAGAGGACTCTGTCTGTGGGGCATGTGGAGCAGGTTGGACTGAGACGATACCGGGCCTGTCTGACCCTGCTGAGCCTGAGGCAGCTGGACACAAACACACACACACACACACAGCTGATATAATATATTGACAGCACGCAGTACAGACAAATATCCATTATTTCCTCTCCTACATCATCACAACAATTATCATTTATAGGTTATGGTGTCATTATGGTGATTGGAATATAATATTAAATCTAATTAACTAATCAACAGATATTAAATTCGCCACTTAGAAGCTGAATGTAATGATATCTACCTTCTACCTTGTGATGAATAAATGTTAATTGCTGCCTGCAGTATCTAAACTGACAGCGCAGAATATAGTGTCAATAGTCTGCTCAATAGACTACAGCAGTGGTTGCTATTGCAGGAGACTGAGAGTGAACTCAGGTACTCCACAGCTTCACATCGCTTCTTTGCCGAAAACAACTTAGTTTAAAAAAAAGAAAAGAAAAGAAAAGAAAACTGCTCGTGACAATTAGAGTCTCCTCTCTCGTCATCAGACCTGCGAGGATGCCAATAATGGCAGCCTGAATCTGAAATATAAATGTGGACACAGCAGTCCCCATATCAAACATAATTCATGATCCACAAGCTACGTTCTCTGATGGCGAAAAAACAATGTATTTTCATGTTTTATGCACATTTGAATTGCTTTTACAAGATCAAGATGGTGCGTCTTCTCTCTTAAAGCGAAAAGCTGTCTCTGCCACGAGCTAGGCCGGCTTCTCCTCTCCTTCTTTGCTATTAATTATTTTCTCTGTGGCATGTGTTTGTTTGGATGGTGGGGGGGTGTCAACAGCGATGCACACACTGTCAGGACTGTTGACAGGCACTGAGAATTATCTAGCTTCACTGGAAATATTCTAGACTGCAGACTCTGACAACCGTAAATTATGCCCATGGAACAATGTGTACATGCGGGCTTTGAAGTGGAGACAAAAGCATAAACATTATTACAAATGCATTAATTCATTCAAGAGTATGATCTGGTGTTTTGGGGAGCCGTCCATCTGAAGTTCATCCATTCTAAACTGTACAGGCCTTCAGTGTGAACTTTTACCCTGTAATTCTGCGCTGACATCGTCATTATCAAGTCAATAACATGTTATTTGTTGTGTGCATGCATCTGACTGCACAATTGAACACTGTATAGATCTTCAAGTTGGAAGTAGAAAATGTTTGACAGTTTTAAACTAGTGTACAAGAAATGAAGAACGTGATTGTTTTATGCGCCTTCCTTTAAATCAAAACAAAATACTTCTTGTTCAGGTCAGAGAGGACAAATCATAAGGATGGAGAGTGTGATTGAGGAAGGAGAGAAGGAGAGAAGGAGGGAGAACAGAGGCACGAGTGTTCGAGTTTTAAGTGGTGTGATGAAAAGTGTCTGTTTTTTTTTGGGGAGTTTGGGCTCGGCAGGGGCTCCCTGAGACTGAGTCTAAAAGGTTGGCTGACAAGTGCCTTCCAAACATGCACATGCACAGAGTGAAGCATGCAAACAAATACACACACACACACACACACACACACACACACACACACACACACACACACACACACACACACACACACACACACACACACACACACACACACACACACACACACACACACACACACACACTGTGAACAATTGTCCCAAAAAACATTTTCGAAGTGGAATGACGCAAATGATCGTTATGAGGTTTGAAGCAGGAAAAATACGAGGCGTTTAGCATAAAGCAGACCTGACTAGCAGCGCTGGAATAATGCTTTCATGAATAAACAGAGCTCTGGTCTGACTCCACTAGGTGTTGCTCATTCAACAGTTTTAAACTCATCTCCTGATCATTGTTGAAGCAGCAGTTTAGGTGTGTAATAACAAGCGGCTCTACCAGACACCTTCCTCTGTATCCGTGTGCGTGTTCGTGCATTAGAGTGTGTGTTACCTGCTGTCCGGGCTTGATTGGTGACAGCGTGATTCCCTGGGTGTTGATGACAGGCAGGATCTGATTGCCGATCACCGTGGCGATGATCTGGCCTTGAGCGTTGGTCAGAAGCTGAGGTGTAATTGGCTGTACCTGCAGTGCTGGGTTGCCACCCCCTGATTGGCTGGAGGGCCCTGCAGAGTTGGGCATCAGTGGGATTGTTCCAATTATCTACAAAGGGGGTAGAGAGGAGACGAAATCAGCCGGGCAGTTTTGAAAAAGAAGAAGGAGCAGAGAGGGTAAACGCTACTGGAGGTATCAGTCTTAATGATCTCTGCCGCTGTGAGCCTTTTTTTTTGGGGGGGGGGGGGGCTCTTTGGAATACAAAGCATGAGCCGGTCATTTAGCCGTGTTGTGAGGTTAATCAGAGCACTCAGTGTTTGAGTCGGTCTGTGTGTGATTTCTTTTTGTGAAAAACATGCACAAGTGTCCACTGAACATCTGTCTGGTGGTTTTACAGGCTGGAGCAAGTGAAGCCAAAGCAGACTGCTGGGAGCGCACTGCAAAGGTCAGCGCTGAATACCTGTGTGTGTGATGGTGCACACCACTGACTGTATTATCCATCACCAGGCCAAGCCCGGGATGAGTGTGCGTGTGTGCGCGACTGTGTGTGTGTCTAAGTGTGTTTGTGCTTAAGTGTCTTTGTCCGTCTCTGGTGAGAAGGAGTGAGGCTGCCGAGAGACCCCGATTTCACCCTCTCTCACACACCCAGAGCAGAGAGGACGAAGTGGAAGGAAAGAGCAAGAAAAGAAACAATAAGAGGGAGAAAAGAGGAGCATCAGAGAGTGAGACAGGACCTTGTGTTTCTAATTCAACTCTCAGGGGTCCCAGGGGTACTTCATCTCTCCTCCACCCCCCTCCAGCTCAGGCTTTCCTCTCCTCTGTGGCTGTAATCAGGAAGGGCAGATCAAAGGGGGCGGCAGAGTGTCACTGCAGCGTTTTAGCTCTCAGAGCTGCCAGAGTGTGGCCAAGAGTGGCGCTTTAGGGGGGACTTAGCGCCTCTTCACCATGATGAAGGTTAATGTCATCTGGGGACTGGTTCTGAGCAGCCGTGGCCCCGTCCCCCCGCTGACATCGCTCCTCCACCAAGCCTCATTACACCAGAGAGCAGCTCAACGTGCATGAGACGCCCATCATTCCAAATTCTGTTATTTGGCAACTGGACAAAAGAGCTGCTTTTGCAAAAAAATTGCACCGTCTTCAACTCTTCTTTTTTAAGTTCATATTTTAGTTTAAGCTTCTCCACCTCAACTCAAAACTACAAAAAGCTTCTACATATTATTAGCCAGGCCTCGTCCGGCTCCCTTATAGCCACCGCTGCTGATGTGTTTCAGCACTGGGTCCTCCTCCCCCTCCCCTCCCTTCGTCTCTTTGACATAATAGGGAGGGATCAGTGAGAGAAAGGTGGGCCGACAATCTGTAATTCATCCCTGCCACGGCTCATTTGCTTACGTTGCTTCGCATTAGGGGAGCGATAATTTATCTCTCTCTCCGCGCCGGCTTTACAAATGCGCTGTAATGCTCTCCTGCCACTTAGCATATTTTATTGCCCTGCCTGACGCTCTTGTCTCCGGAGTCCCACTGATCCCGCTTTGCATGCCGCTGTGGCAGGGAACTTGTTCCGCTCAATTATTCATCGTCATTGGACTAAGTGGTTGTTCTATAAGCATAATAAAATAGCAGGCAACTGACAGCTTAGCTCTCGTCCCTGTCCCACAATGCAATGCCTCTCCATCCGACTATCTCAGGCAGATGTTTCATGGCAGCGTCTCACAGCTCTTCTTGAGCTGGAAGGGAAACGTTGTTAGAGCAGTCAACTGTTTGAGAGCTAATTTATAGAGAGTAGGGAGGACTTTATTACTCGCAGGTTTACAGAGCATGGCCCTCATTTATAAAAGTATTATTGAGTTTATAGATTAAGATAATGATAATCAGACCTCAATACTTTTTTAGCGCTTCTGTAACATAAAAAGGATCAATTAATGATTGGTCAAATCTCGAACTAACCTTTTTTTCAAACTTTTCTTGTGAGACAAAAGTAGCAGCAGCAAACGTCAAGTTACTGGCTTCATTCATGTTAACGTTGCTAAAAATTCCCCATGTTTTTACTCATAATGTACACCAGTGAAGTTACTCTTAAGAAGGTTGATTGTGTGCTTCAAAAGCTGCAGTACTTTAAATAACCCTGCAGGAACATTACTCTCTGAACAAAAAGCCCAAATTTGATGGGGACACGCGATCATTTTCAGTTCTTCAGGTGCAGTTTAATCATAGCACCATTTCATAAATCTCTTGTTCACTGCTAAGGCCTCTCTCCTCAGTTATTTTTCAGTTTGTTCCCATTTATTTGGCTTCCCGTGTTTGCTTCCCGCTCCACTTCGTATGGCATGTGAGTAACGTGCCTCTCTCCACCCGGCAGAACTCATTAAGATTATGCTGCTCTTGTTTCCACAGAAATGTCATCTCATCTCTCCAGCCAGGGCAATCTGTATCTTTAGCCATGGTCGCCAGGCAATATCTCTGCCCATTTGCTCTCCTCCACTGTTCATGCGGTGAATTGAGACCCAGGAGGGAAAATGTTTGGGAAGTTTGGACTTGTGTGTTGACACGAGTCCAAAAAAGCTAACATTCAGGGCAAATCAAAGGCTAAAATAGCAGACTTATAATGGTTGAATCGACAGAAGACATTTCCTGGGTAAGCTGTCAGGTATTTTCTATTCATTTAACAGCCGATGTACAATTCTCTCAAGTATACAACAAGATGCAGATACAGTAGATTAATGCAGCAATGATTAGTTGTTTATTTATACAACAAAATCATCATTCTGTAGCTTGTTGCAGAGTCTAAAATGTAAGAATTTGCTGCTTTTCTGTGTTTTATATCATTATGAATGTATTATCTTTGGTTTTGGGATCGTTTGTCAGACAAAATAAGCAATCGGTGAACTTGTTGTCCGTCGAAAGAATAATTGATACTGAAAATAATCAATAGCTGTAGTCCTACAGAAGATTTACAGATTTACAGGGCAACAGCAGTTTGCACTGCGGTTACATTTAATCTAAGGGCTGGAAGCTTCCGTCAATACAAAGGGCACACTTGCTTTGCAGGTTAACCGTGCATGTGCTCCTTACCTGTTGTTCTCTGCATTAGTTCCAGCAGAGTCCACCTCAAGGGCACAGAGACCTCACCGAAGGCTTGGAATGCTGCGAGTAAAAGGGATGTATGGCCTGACAACCTAAATTTGGGGTAAAAGCGGGTTCCATATACAAAGCTAAGGAACCAGTGTTTATTAAACTGGGATGTTCCACACACACAAACCATGTCGGTGCTGTCTACACCTTTCAGGACGTGCGGTACGCTCCATGAAACAGCCCCTAATGTCCTCATTTCCCAACACAGTTTTACTGCCACATTAAAGCTGCAGGCAAAGTGAGAATTTGCATTGAATAGAAGATGCCACAAAGGAGAGAAAGAAATCCGGAGTGACAGTTAACAATATTCTGGCTTTTATCCACAGCCTTAATCACTGTTGTAGAGGCGGTGAGGATAAAAAGAGCCTCATTGATTCCCCTTGGAGAATAAAGACGCGGGGGCCAATATAATTAAGGTTTAAAAACATATTGAACTCCAAACGTCCATCAAACACGGCACTTTCCAAGGTCCCCAGAGCTGTCGCTTATGAAAAGGTCTTTTGACAGAATTATGGAGGAAGTTAAAAGGTCAAAGACAGTATACCATGTTTTAAATTCAAGCAACAGTGACTTTTTACTCATGGAGTACAGGGATGATAAAGATTGTTCTAATTCCAATGAAACACTACCCTGAATGAATCTCTAGGAAATACAAAGCAAAATGAGTTAAAAGCTGCTGCATTTCCTCCTGTTTCTTAGCCTTTCCATGCTGACATACGTTCTCAGAGTGCGTTTGGTGGACCTCTAGCCCTGTTTGAGGTATGTATTAGCCTGTATAATCTCCTCAGTGCTGGGGGGAAAGGGAGGGGCGGGACCTTCTGATATGGCAGTGCGTGTTTCAGAGCCCTCCGACTGTATAATGCTGTGGAATAATGAGGTGGGGAGTAAAGGCTGTAGCCCACGGCTTTGACCGTCTCTGTGACCTGATTATGTCAGGGACTGTCAGCCGCCAAGACACTACAAAAGCACAGAGCATCCCATCAAGTCCATATCCACAGTGATCTGTCCCCAGTGCTCCAGGCACCTTGTGAGTCCATACTGTCTCATTAGTGACGTTTAGCATCAAGCGCTCGCACACGGACAACACTTTACTATAAACAACGAGGCATGGTCACACTGGTGGACCTGGAACCCAAGTCCACTGGGCTAAATGTCAAGTTTAACAATTACAAATCAACTGTTTTTGCTTTTTTTTTTATTGGTAAGAAATGTCATGTTTTCACCATGTTTGTGTTAAGTTTATACTGAGAAGAGTGCAAGTGTTAAAAGATGAAACAGGGGTTAAGGTAAATAACAGAGTGGCATGAAAGGGCACATTGTCCATACAATTTTCCTTTAATATGTGCTGTGTGCACCTGCGATAAGATGATTCATTAGATAGGGACCTACAATGACAAGCATCATCGTTCAAGCCTCTGGCTACTGATGGAACAATTCTGCAGCCACCCTGTAAATATGACAAGGTCAGCGTTTTACAGCGACAGGCGCATGCGGATAGGAGAAAGAAGGGCTTTGTTTATTCCCAAAAAGCTTAATATATGGTGGGGTGGCTACCAGAGTGTAGACAAACAGCTTCAAGACAACACACAGCTTCCCCACTAGAAATCTATGAGGAAAGATCAGAAATACTATACAACTGTTTTGTTTGGAGCTGCACACTCGTACGTGATAGATGGTCCAGCAACATTTCTTACAGATCCATTACCAAGGGGACTGAAGTATTTAATTAGCTGTGGGTATAATAGATCATTCAGAATTTTCTTTTTTTTCTTTCTATCATGTCAGCCTCCAATGCACAGCACTCACCTGTCCTTGTGCGTTGGTGACCAGCTGTCCGGTGGCTCCTTGCAGGTTTGACAAGGCGTTGCCGAACACCTGAGAACCGGCGATGGATCCCATGGCTGCTGCCGCCGCTACCGCCGCCTGGCTGGCCAATGGATTCAGCTGGTGAGGACAAAGAAATAATTAGTCTTTATGTCGCCCATGCAGATGTTTACCAGTATAATGGTAATTCTTTAAAAAAAGAAGAGATTCCGGTGGGCTCCGTGTGGGCGGAGCTTCATTGTTGCCAAGGCCAGAAAAGGCTAACCGCAGTGAGGTCTGTGTAGACCAGTAGTCCATCATACAGTTCCCAGAGGTCTGTGCTCCTCAACCCAGTGGGAGGCTCAAGGGTAGGGAGGAGCAGAGAGAACGGGGAGGGTGGTTGTGAATAAGTGGCCATTTTACCACTCTAAGTGCTTCCTCTGGCCCCCGGGGCTCCCCACGGGTCGAGCCGAGCCGCTCCACCCGCAGCATTGGCCCAACAGCATCCGCTTTCACAATAGAGCCAGGCCGTGTGGCCATGCATCACTGTATCGCCAAACGCCCCTTCAATATGCTTCGACTAAGAATTCCTCCTGCGTCATAATGCACTATCGCACTGCTACTTTTGAAGGAGAGGAGGGTTGAAATGACCATTTTCCTACCCTCCGCTGTAATGGACTCATCTGGTCTGGCCTGTGGTTGTGAAAAGAGGCTCCTTGCATCGGGGTTGTAGAGCCCCGCCACATCGCCGAGATTACCCATATAAATCAAGCTAACCACTTATTAGGGGGCTGAAAATGCACTGCTGATTTGGTTGTAGTGCAGCAGAGCAAAGTCTTATTAGGTTGAGTAAGTAGATCAAAGACCAAGAAGAGATAGGAGACCTCCCAATTACTCAACAGAATAGAGAAATAATAGAAACATTGCTTAGAAGCAGGCTGCCTGCTCCCTGCTGCTGAATACCGGTTGTAAACATATTCAAACCAAAATGCTGAAATTACATGTAGAGTTTATATAAAAGGTTTAAAACAGCATAAAGGATTGCATGTGTTATTAAATTATATTTCTGTAAAAATACAATGTGCTGTTAAAGAGATAACTTTACTGAGAGCACCAATGTTTCCGCACTCTCTGTTCATCTGAAATCATTCCGTTGCCATTCCTCTTTTTATCTTACCCCACCACCATATATTATTACACTTTCTGAAATCAAATGATGAAAAAATGCCACAGAGCGATCAATACTTTTTCATTGACAGTAAAGGTTAAGCACATTAAGAATGACACTGCATTTGTCTTATGAAATCATATTTCATGTAGGTGGCCTCAAATTGGCCGTGATTGATATTGCCTCCCCTCGTCTGAAAGTCATCCAGTTTTTCCTCGATAATCGCGAGATTGTCTTTTATGTGTCCAGCAGTTGTCCTTCGGAGATCTCGACGTCTCAAATGTTAGAAACGCACAAACCTGATTCTGACTTTGTAGGCAGAAGTAACAGAAAGGATAACAGAGCCTCAGTCAAGCTACAACATTTAATAGCACGCTCCCACATGACATCACTATATGAACCTACGGAATATTATGTGAGCACATCTGGATGCTCCAACACTTTGGGAACATTCAACACACTGATGGCACTGTTGGAAACAATTTGGGGTTCAATATCTTGCCCAAGGACACTGCAACATGTGGACCGGAGGAGCCGAAGATCGACCCTACCTTTAAATGAAATACTGAAATATCTTTATAAATAATATACACAGTTTAAATGGTTATACTGTATAATAACTTCTTCTTTTTTTACCATCATCATCAAAAATATGCCTCCACATTTATTATGGTAGAAAATCAGTCACAAAAGACAGAGAGGGAAACAATCCTTTCTGACTTTTTCTCATTTAAAGAAAAATGTGAATCGATACGTTGGTTTCATAAGCTTTTAGAATTACTTGAACGTGTCTTTCAAAATCCTAAAAAATACGATTTTTATCAATTTGGGGGAGTTTTCTTGAGACTCATCAAGTGAATTTTAAGCAAACTTTTGACATGTTGATGAAAAGGAAACACGAATTAGGCAAAAGTTGTAATTGTTCATTCATGTTAGATATTATTGGCTGTCTGGAGACCAAGACATTATAAATACATATCAGGGAGGACCGCTACTCAGCTTATCATGTGAGTTAAATGGTCGCGATGTCACAATTTATTCAGTTAAGGCGTTTCCCTTTCCCATGTAGCATCAACTGTTTTCCTATCATGAAAGCTTTCTTACGCAATTGAGGAAGTTTTATCGAATTTTGCTGTTTCCATACAGCTCTATACAGTCCTATGCAATACTTCAAAATGAGCATAAAAATATGTGAAACGTGGCTACTCAGCAGATAAATTCCTCTTCACTTATGACTGAAGGAGAAGTAGTATTTGTAAAATACACATTTGTATAGTACATATAAAACCTAGACCAGCTACCTTTGGTGGTAGTTTCTGTTTTGCAAATATAAAATGCCTTCTTAAGTGTTGATACAGGGCTCTCTCATCTATGTTGTGATAGTGGATGTGGACACAGAGACCAGCCAACAGGGCCAGTTAAACAGTTAAACAAGGCCACAGATCAACACACAGATAATGTGATCTGCTCGGGCGAGCATCCCGAGTCTCCCTTGAAAATCTGCTGTGCTTGGTGTCATTGCGTGAGTGATAGGTTGTTGGAGAAGCTTTCAGATTTATTTGAAACATTATCATTGAGTTTCATTCGATGATAGCCCTTTCAGGTGCCATGTTATTCTGGTAAATCTAGGTGAAAAGAGAGCCGGCTCCACTGGCTGTGGGTAATATGGATAGCAGTTGGAAGGAGAGCCAGGAATAAGGAGCGGCGAGGCTGTGTTCAACACCTAAACAGGTGATTTTCCGCCACGGTGACTCCTCTCAACACCTCGGCGGGAGGCACAAAATGACAGACCTGGCCTAGCATTTGTACTGATTGCATGTGTTGGAGGAGATAAACAGTGATCTTCCAGTTTGCAGAGCCTGCATGTTCGCCATTGTGTTTCGTTCTTTTCATTCCCAATGAAAAGGGGCGTCGAGAGGATTTTCAGCAGCGTCGACCACTCTGGTCAGTGCCGGGATAACAAAAACAAACTGTGTGTTTGTTAAAGAATTGTTTGAGACGTTAAAGTTAAATTGTCTATTTGGCCAAGACATTCTCACATTGTGGAGCAGCAAACCTTTGCACCACTCAAGCCTCCATAATATCATGTGACATCATCTTGTCACCTTTTAGTCACCACAACTGCTATCACTCTCTGCACTATCACAGTTTATTATAGCCAAGTGTAAAGGGCTACACAGGGATCAGCAAACACAAAAGACGTGTCTCTGAAAGGACGAAAAAAGACTGCAAATTCTTAAAAAGGCATTTTTTCTGTGGACGGTATGAAGGGGAGAGAATGTAAACTCCGCCAGGCTCTCCGTTGCCTGTTTGACCATGAGGGTCACCTGGTGCAGCAACCCGTGTAATCTCAGGAATAGAAGGAGAAATAGCGTCCCCACAAACCGTGGAGAGACCCCTGGAAACCAAAATTGTCTGACACAAACTAACTGTGGAGTTTATTCTGGGTTTTGCTCTTTTCATGTGGCCGTTTTAAACTTAATTGCTTTTTTTTTTCCTGGGCCTGCACAGGACAAAAAAGAGCAAAGGTAAATGGACAAAGTGGTGCAGACACCAGCAGGCAGATGTGTCTACTGCTCAGGATTCAGTGGTGTGTAGAAGTTATTTTCTGCACATCTATGATTCAACAACATTATCAAACATATATAATATAAGAATATAAGACCACGGAGAATGATTTAGCAAATTGGTGATCAGTAATGTTATTAATTGACAATTAATGCAGATATATGTACATATACTTTTGTCTAGAAAGTGATACTAAAATGTATTTATTTTCAAAAAGTCTGTCAGATTGATTACAGGTGGAATAAGTAAGCTTGTAAAAATATGACACACGCCAAAGTCTTCATGCTTTACTTGCTACCACTCAAAGTGGGTCAAACGGTGTACATTAACAGTCAATAGCACTATTGTTTCTGAGAAGAATGTCCTTTATCTCTGGAACAACGTGGAAGTCTCCCTCGTTTATCCCGGCCCCACATCCCTGTCTCCTCCCTGCTCTTTTCCCACTTCGGAGTGAATGTAATCAGCTGTGACATGAGAAAACGCGCTCTCTGTCTGTCAGGACTCTGCTAGTCTTCTGCTGACAGTCCTCTGCTGACTCTCCTCCTCCCCCCCAAAAACGGCCTCTCCCCCCCCACCTCCCTGCCTCCCCTCCCTCACATCCTCTGTGCTTATGAACATCAAAATGCCATTAGGCCCTCCAAAACACCTCTGGTCCCTTGGTTAACGGGGCCTCGCACTGTGGTCGTGCACTCTGAGTCCTCCGAGCCCCGGCTATTGCTCACCACTGGGCCTCTGCTCCAGCCGTTGTGAAAAATAAACCCAGAAAAGAGCCATTCTTGAGGAAAAATATTGGGAAGTGAAAGACGGATAGAACAACTGGGGCAGATAACACCCGGCAAAATACAATAACGCTGCATCCGGAGACGGTCGGACATTGTAATTGCTTAAGGCATTGGAGGGACGGTGGTGGCAGCGGGTGTGGATGTGGAGGTGGCATGGCGGGCGCTAATGGAGTGATGTCATATGAAACGGCAGAATGACAGCTAGTTAACTTGGGAGGTTTGGCTGATCAAATAAAATGCATTAACTCCAGGAAATGGATATCGCAGGCAGCCGCAGAAATGGCCATATCTAATGAGGCAAAATGCAAATGAAGGAGGAAAAGAGTCGTGAAAACGTTTAAACTAACTATAAAGGGATGATGGAGTGTCGGACAGTGGCCGTCAATCTCCCCACTCATTACCCTCATGTGAAATTAACAGCAGCTTTAATCATGACATAAAATCTGCTCCAGCCCATTTGTTGATAATTGTGAGGCACAGAGGTTCAGAGTGGGTTCTTTGTCATCAATCACAGCAGCAGTGTATTTCCTGTGGTTAGGGGACACTCAGCGAGTAAAAATATAAGTTATACTACATTCCTCGAACACTATTTCTCTTCCTGAGGAATGATCTATAATATTTAGCTGTTTCCAGATGTATTCAATTTGAAACTACTTGGTGATTAAGTATCTACAGGAAAGTGCTGACCATTTCAGCTCATGATGTGACATATTTGGTGCAGTTATTTCTGTACCATAGTCGTGTTGGGTTGGAAATCACAGCAGCGTTAAACCGGTGTTGCAGTAAATCTACTGCTGCTCCGGCTTTGACTTTAAAGTGGATACCTGTTTTCTTTTGGTTGCTGTGAGAAAATGAAAAATAAAATCATTAAGTCAGGAGATCAGACTATAAAGAAATTATGAACACTGTGATTTTGGTGTGTTATTGAAGACTCTCCTCAGCCTTTGGATGACAAGTACCTCAATTATTCAATACGTAATACAATATATTTCTCCATTTCAGGACTTCCATTCCCATTGCAAAGGCTACTTCCCATTTGTTTTCGTTTAGTTGGAAATCTCTTTTCACTCTGCTGTTGTTTGACATATAAATATAGCATTTGAATGACTTTAATATCCTTCTAATCAATGTCCAGTGATCTTTTGATGTCCTCAATTCAATATAGGAAGGGTCATCCATGCCGCAGCTTTATAAACACAATAAAGGTAAATGATTACTCTCCACTGTGGTGTCCAAAAATACGGCCAGTAATGAAGAGAAATGGAGGAGTTTGAGGGGGAGGCCTGTCATGTGTCATTGGCCAACTCTAAGCCCTAAGATTAATCACGAGAGAGGGGCTCTGTGGCTAAGATGTGGTCACCCTTGATCGATAAATCCGCCTCCCTCCCCTCCCTCCACGTCTCTCTGCTTCACTGTCTCTTTCTTCTTCTCCAAAATATACACAACCGTTGGCACAAGCTAAATCAGCATAAGTGGAGAGATGAATTGATGACATTTACAGCCGTATTTGTATTGATTACTGGAGTTTTGACTTCTGAGGCTCCCCTTTATGAGGAGTTGACTTAAGAAAATGCACTGTTCTTGCATTCTAGTTGAGTCTATTTACACAACTATCAATTGCACATTCCCGTAATAAAAAAAGGGCTTAAGATCCTCCACTAGCAAACATATAAAAATGCTCTTCATAGAGATCAGGGCAGCAGGGTACAGTTTAGAGGAATTTCAATTTACGCAGCCCACTATACATCGCAAAATACCAAATCTAGTCTTCGCTAAACCACGGCTGAAAACACGGCGGAGAAGAATTTCTGATAATATTCCGCAGGGACCACAAATGGGACTTTTGACTTGGTCTATGAGGAGGGCATAATGCAATAACATTGCATTAGAAGGGTCCTTTTACAGCGCGGCAGCGCTGCGCGGCTGTATTCCTTGTGTGAACCGGTGCTCTGTTTGCGGTCACTAATGGGCATCAGAAATTACAGGCAGTGGAATCGCGCCCCGCGGGGGGACTGGCCTCCTCAGCGGAGCGGAGCACTTAGACAGTGTCTGGGAGCCTGCTGGAGGAGGAAGGGGGGAACTCAATGTCACAGCCCTGCCTCATAATTAAAGAAACCCTATTCCTCATCCTCTGTTAGGTGAGCCCTCGCTTGGTGCTCTATGTGAGGGCTCCCCTGTGGGCGTCTAATACGCGTTGCCCCCAATGTGCATGTGGGCTGATCAGGGAGCTGTGCCTTTCTGCTGGGTGTCGGAGCAGGAAGCCCTCTGACCACCACGAGAGTAGCGGTTGCCACGTTTAGAAGAATCACAGACATCAAAAGGCGAAGAAAACAGGTGAAGACTGAAAACCCAACAAAAGTGCAAGGCAGCCTGTAGGTGTAATTTTAAAAGTTAAGAAATGATCCTTCTGAAATATGATAAATTGAAGTTTCTCCCTATTTATGAATTCAGGGCTCATCGTTGGTCCTTAAGTCTGTAGATTTTCTTCCTGCCTAATCCCTCATTTGAAGTAAATAAAAGTAGTAGAGCTGTCATGGTCAGGTTGCTTTCCTCATCTAGCTCCCATGCTTTATAATTATTCATATGAAATGTGGTTCTGTTGATGGGCAACAGTCTTATTTTCTGCTTCAGTCAACAGTGCACATTTGTATTTCTAAATTGTGGAGCGCTTGTTATGTAAGGCAATTTTCTGCCTTCTTAAGAGCCAGATCTCCTGCGCATTAATAAGAGGCTAGGCTGAGCTGCTGGAGAGCTGAGGGCCTGTTCATGCTCTAACCCACACAGCCACAACTAGCAGCACACAGACCGGTTATACATACTTAACAGTTTTATGAGAAAAGTGTCATTTTAAAACAGGTGTTATCATGGATAATGGACAGATGTGAGACGTCTTACAGCTCGTGTGTTTTCACCTTAAGATTACTGCTAAATGTAAGAACACAACTTTACCAGAACCACAGCCAGGATTTTAGGAGATACTGAGATTTTCTGACAACTGATGGTCTGAATGCTTTTTTAAAGGCTCTGAGAAATACTAAACCATTAAATGTACATTTCCTTCACAAAGAAGTTAAAGATAATAAGTCAAAAATATTTTAGCACATCTGTTCCCTCATTATGAGACATGGCCCAGCACTTTACTACTAAATAAACTAAGATAATTATTATAATTATCATAGGTTACTTTTTATCATTTATTGCTTTGGCTTTGACGAGCACTCAAAACAATGACATGTTGATGGTATTTTACTGCAAAATCAGTTGAAAAACTTCTGTAAATTTAGATCTCTGTTCATAAACTCAGTGATCTTTTTCCAAACCACAGACACCACACTTGAGTTACGAGACATTTGATAGATAATGGACTCTTTCCTCAACTTAAGCGTTGCCAGTTTCATCGACAAGCCACAGTATAAGCCATTGGGTCTACATTTGAGCATGTCATTTTAATTTTGATTTAATACCCCATGGAATGATAGCGGCCCGTTTCGCTAAATTGAATAGACGTGGAGCTAATCTGGAAAATCAATTAATCGATGTGCAAGGCTCATTTAATACACAAGTTAATATAATGGGAGAGACACCCGCCGCCCATAAAAAAAAGACACATTTGGAGCAAATTGGACAGTGGTGATTCTAACAGCGGTTGACATAAGTAAAAGTGCACTGCAGTGGAAAAAATAAAAATGACATGAGTGTCTGAAGGGGCCTCAGCTGGAGACAAAAGCAGCAGAGATGGGCCCGAGACTTGAGGAGGATGGTGGAGCGAACGGGAGGAGATGGAGGGCAGAATAGCAAGGAGGTGAGGAGAGAGGGAGAGAGGGAGAGTGCAGACAGCCAGGCCTCTGAAAAGGCCGTTGTGGTTGGCAGCCGCTGACCTTGGTGACGATGGGTTTTCACCAGAGGCTTCTAATGAAGGCTGATTGCCAGGGAATAGTGAGGGAGCCAAGGGGTAGTAAGGGGAGTGAGGGGGAGAGAGAGCAAGAGAGAGTGAGAAGAGAGAAAGAGAGAGAGAGAAAAGGATAGAAGAGAGGCTCAGGTAATTGCAGCACTTGTGGGTCTGAGGCCCTGCGGTCCTGTGATGCCGGGGTGCAGTGGGGAAGAAGAGAGATGTCTGTGGACGCTTTGGTGGTAAATTGTGGAGCACAGGGGTAGGAGGCAGGGCCCTAGGCTGTAATTACCCCTATGAGTGTGCCGCTGGAGAGTGGACAGGCCCAGTGTGGGGCTCTGACAGCGATCAAGGAGACGACTTGCGAAGGGGAGTAGAGACAGACACACAGACAGACGGCAGGAGTCTGATGGTGGAGGAAGAAGACGGGACGCCTCCATCTCCAAAAACCAGCCAGCCAGACACTGGACCAAGGTCAGAGGCTATTAGCTAACACGTAACATGCCGGGGACAAGACAGCCATGACAGGAGACAGTGTTGAAGACGCTGCTCCCGGTTGGGGAAAGACATAATGTAGAAGGATTTGGCTAAAAAAAAAAAAAAAAAAGGCGACTAATTAGATGAGAGAGAGAGATGTTGGGGCGCCACTGGATGGCGCAGCAGGGTCAGGAGGGTCCCGGGCATTCCTACTGGAATAAGAGAGTTGATAGGCTGGCCTAAGCTTCCCGCTGCCACGGATCAGTATGTACTACCGCTCCTCTCCCTGCCTGGGCTGATGTAACTCACTGGAGTGGCAAATTACACCAGACCTACAGCTGTAGCCCGACATTATGATTAATTTGATCAGTAATTTCTCCTGTTTTTCATTTTAATCGCCGCGACCATTCTGCTGTGGCAGGTCTTTCAGATCTAATTAAGATCAATTCCGGTGTAACAGACTTGGCGAGCGCCTTTACCCCGTCAAATCCCCGAGCTCTCCGGGCGTGGAGAAAACCCGCAGCTCTAATCAATCAACTTCCAGCAAAATCCAGCGGGCTCCCGCAATCAGCCCATTAACACACTTAAGCAAATTTCATAATCTCCCCCCGTCTATTTGTCATCACTGTGGTGGCTATTTCAGGCAGCCACAGGCCGCATCTCACTGTACTCTGTTGGGGAGCAGGGAGGGAGTGGGCTGGGCTAGAAAGGCAAATTCTGACTCTGTTTAACCAAATTAGCTGCAGTAATCGAAGTTCAGACCATTGAATCAAGGGGACACAGTCTGTTGTGGTGTGATTGGCATTCCAATCGGGATATTAATAAGCCAATTAATGAATTCCGTTTCCCAAATTAAAAACAGCAAACACTAAAAACTCTGGGGACGTAACGAATGCTCAGGATTCCCTCACTACGGGTTTACCAAGAAGATCACACACCTCCCATGAGATGAGAATTACAATGGGACATTAATTGGAACATAATGAGTGTTTGTCTCTCTGCAGCTCTGTGCTGTATTTCCAGCAAATAGTTGAATGGCTGGGTAATTCTGCACGTCTGAATAATGACGGTGGGAAATAGGGGTGTTATCTGAGTAATGCTGATTGTATTATAGTAATTATGACTTGACTTTACCGCAAAGACCGGCTCCTCAGGGTGAAGCATGGAAATACCAGAAATGCCCTCCTGTGTGTTCACTTTAAACAAACAAAAGGAGGATCACGGCGACAAGTCACGTGCGTTTTTGAGAAGCTCACTGCTCAGGGAGTCTGCACAAATTAAAAAAAACTACAGTGATTCTGGGACGGAAAATCCAATCACTGACCCCGGCGGTGGAGAGAGGAGGCGCTGCTGTTTAAATCCTATTGCATCTTTGAGTGGGTGCTGAGGCTGCGACCTGTCCTTGGGCGAGCCCCTCGCTGGGTGACACACTCTTTGACAACACCAGCACTGACCCAGAGAAACTAAACCTTTTACGGCCTTTCTGCCTCTCCCACACACACACACACACACACACACACACACACACACACACACACACACACACACACACACACACACACACACACACACACACACTTCATAATCCTATTTGATGAGGCAATATCTTAATGATACCCGATGTGGCCCCTTTAGCCCCCTCAAGGGAGGTCTGTCCTCAGTCATCATAATCATCCTCACTGCTTCTTTTAGAGGAAGACAATCTGTATAACGTGAAGGGTTTCAGCCTTATCGATGCAGGGAGCTGTTCTAAAGCAACCCGGCTGCCTTTGTGAGTCAGAGAGGGAGGGCACAGATTCCAGGAAATTTAACAAAATATTGTTTTCCTTATAAATCAGAGACTTATAAGTAGGATGGTCTGATTATAGTGTACCTGTTATCCGAGGTCTTTGTGCGTTGCCTGGTGCAAGCTTAATGTGTGAATCTGTATGTTGGTCAGTAGCCCTTGTATCCACAGTCAGACTGGACATTGTGTTTGGTGCAATGTAGCGGCTAGCCTTTGGAGCCCATTAAATCCAGAGGCTGTTTTGCCTGCTGAGTCTCACTAGGCCGTGACAGGGCCGGAGAGGGCTGCACGGGGGAAACAAATAGCCCAACTCATCCTGGCCATAAAGAAGGTTGCACCACAACCCAATAAGGGTCTGACGCTGATGAATGTGACCAGGGACAGAAAGGCGACCCTGGCCAGTCTCCACCAGAAATGAAACCATAGGGATATAAAATAGGTTATTATCGTCACACAGTGACAGCCAAACGGACAGAAGGGCAGAGATGGATGGACGGACAAAGTGACTAAAAAGGAGGTTGAGCAGGAGGAGCAGCGAAGATTAAGGGACAGATTACAGCCGGAAAAGTCCAAGGTTGGATAACCTCAGAATCCCTCCTGAATCTGCCGTAGGAGAATCTGAGTCGGGCTTCTTGTCTGGTTGTGAGGCTTGATGTCCTCAAATGCGTCAAAGCTTCGGCAGCGAGATGCGTATTCTAATAGCTCCACACAGACAGAAGAGCTGCCAGCCTCCATTCAAACGCTGCCACTTGATAAAGATCAAGTGCTGACAGAGAATCAAGCATCGTGCTGCTTATGCGCGTCAGTTCTTTAAGTGGAGGATTATAGAAATTACAAATAGAATGTGTAGTAAGTAATTAGCTGGGTATGCTCCTTGTGATATAATGTATTTATTGTGTCCTTGCGACTGGGTATCTGCGTACAATGGCGAGAGTTGAGATCATGCAAAAGCGAAGCACCAATCTTAGATACGGGTCGATTATACTGCTGATACTGGCCGACATATTGGATGAAATAAACCAGATATCAGTCAGAAGTAAACAATGAATCCACATTGAATACTGTTTCTTGGTCAATATTCAATATTGAAAAAATCACAACTTTATAAATCTTCTAGAAAAGTATACTTAACATTTGTGAAAGTCTGAAAAAGAAACTTGGTGTATGAATATCTGAAATGATAACTATGCGGTGATATGTAGCTACAGCCTCATGTGACCTTAGACTAAGAATTATTATTATCAGTATCAAAAAAATAATATTGAATCAAACAAAAGAAAGTCATAGAGCCAACTCTCTGAGTTAGCGTATCAGACTGAGCTGGATTGGTGAAGCTCATGGACTCACCGGCAAAGACATGGGTGGGGTGACGGGCGAAGGAAGGCTGCGGGCCGGCGACTGGTTGGGCCGGTGCGGCGGGGAGAGCTGCGGGTGTCCGGAGGTGGAGGAGCAGGAAGAGCCCGGAGACGGGACAGAGGTCTGCTGCTGGCTGGGCGGGGTCATGTGATGCTGGGATGACAGCTGGTTCTGGGTGTGGGCGAGGGTCTGTTGGTGATGGTGTTGCTGCTGTTGCTGCTGCTGATGTTGTTGTTGCTGCTGCTGCTGCTGGTGGTGGTGGTGCTGCATCTGTTGGAGCTGCTGCAGGTGTTGGAGCTGGGAGCTCAGTGATGAGGTAGCTGTTGATGAAAGAACAGCGAGTTGTTTGATTCATCTTTGTGCTGGAGACCTGAACTCTCCATATAGAGAGCAACAAAACACAAATCAAATTGGAACGGACAACATGTGTTTTAGCACATAAACAGCGAGCCCTCATTATTTGAAGAATATGCTCACACCTCAGATAGAAACACTGGACACATGGAGGTGTGGGATGTATAGCATGAACACAGAGAGAGATGCAAATTGCATGGAGCCACAACAAGGTCCTCCAGGGTTTTTAGGCTGCATGATAAGAGTCAGTGAATTTAATTTAGATATTTGGAGGACAAAGCTATCAAGCCTGACTGATATAATTGCTCTCTCTGGAGCCAAAAGTCTTCATTGTCACTTGGAGAATGTCAGAATCTTTGGTTTAATGGCTTAAAATCTCATAAGAAAGAGACATCCATCTTCACTGGAGGACTTCAGAAATAAACCCATTAACTAATTGGATCCCATAATGGAGCGCCATTAGAACTTAATTTCTACATTTAAATGCTTATACATTTTTATGCTGCTTAAAAAAACAGTTAGCACTCAGACTGAGCCAGTCTGCAGCCACACCAGCATGCAAATACTCCCAAAGGACCCGGAATCCACCTCAAATATAAGATCGACAACAAATAATGTCTACTAAAGGTATCAACCGTAATGCTATACGTGGAGAATTGGGCTAAAAAACAACAGATAAGCTGACCGTCACAGCTCCTTAAATAGAATAAAGGACAAAGCACACAGATATGATGGATAGAAAAGTGTTTTTATCCCACTGCTCACATTCAGAAAGCTCTTCATGGCCTTAAAATCCTTAAAAGAAACTATATTCTATACAAAACAATGAATGTATACAGTGACACAAACAAGTAATTCATAGGTCAATATCTATGGCCCATTAGCTTAGAATTGTCAAACTGGTAAATAGATCCAACACATTTAAAAGATTGAAAAGTAAAACATTATAAATGATATAAATGCACAAAGGCAAATTTTTTTCTCTCTCAACTAATTTAATGAAACCCATTTTCTACTAATATATAAAGAAAAGTGCATTCAAATTCCCTTATGACAGATTTGATTAAATTTGACACATTGCATGTACAGTATATATATATACATATATATATGAAACATATATATATATCTATATATACGTTGAAAGACCCCGGACTACAACACAATGTACTATTAAAGTGTCTTGAAACACAAAGGAATGAATAACAATGGAGCGTTTGTGAACATCTGTTGATAATGCAGCCGGGCAATTGTGAACAGCGGCGTAGGCAAGCTTGTATACATACAGAATCGATGCACTTAAATAATTTACGTATGGTTGCCTTATAAATGATGAATAAAACATCAGGACAGACAAGTCTTTGATTAGTGTGGTCACTGCGACTCCGGGACAGGCGCATATGAACATTTGATGAACATCAGATCATCCTCCTCTTTCCTCACCCTGCAGAAGAAAGCCAGCGTCTCTTGGCCAGTAAACAGTACACTTTTATATTTCTTCTACCTCTTGACACATTGACACCCCTCTCACTCCCCCCCCCCAATCATGAATTATATATCACCTGTGCAAACGGCAAGAGTCCAATTCTCACTTGAATTTTTGGGGCGAGTTGTCTAGCAAGCGGCGAGCCCCTGACAGGACCGGCTCGCTCCCTTTGCAACTTCGCCACGACAAAATGTTGAGCCCCCCCCTTTTTTTTTTTTTTAAAGATGGAATAAAAGGGAACAAAGACGGAGAAACAAAAGGAGGGGCGAAATGAGACTTCTGTCAAAGAATTATCTAAACCAGGCGAAGATCAAAGACGACTGAAGAATTTCCTGCAGCGCCAACCATTACGCCGAAGAACAAGAGGTACAGCGAAAAATATGAGGCAAAAGAAAACAAATACAGAGGGAATATGGAAGAAGCCCCATGTGGCCTTATTATAAGGGCTACACCGCAGGTACTATATTCTTTAACAGCAGTGCTTTATAAATTCTGTCATCTTGTTAAGATTGTCAGGACCACTGACCCTCCCTTCCCCTCTAACTGGGCAACTGGCATTTTGAGGCTCATTCTTCTAACCACAGCTGTCTGATTGCTTTGGTTGAGCACATAATCCAAACGGCTTGTCTCAGCTAATTGTTTGCGCTCCTTCCTCCAGCAGACACAAGGCCGGGGATGAGAGTGGGAGCTTCACTTGTGATGGAGAGAGGGCAAAAGGGTGCCGGGATCCTATACTGCTCATTATATCTCCCACTGTCTCTTTGTTGTGTTTCATATTCACTAGTTCTCCCGACTGCGATGCAAGCAGCGCTCCCACTTGATCATCACGCCCGAGGGGGGGTGTAAGAGCAAGGGGTCCCACTTTCACTGTTGTCACAACTCGCCTGCGTTAATGTTTATAATGAGGAATGAGCCAGATCATAAAAAGGGAGTCATGCAGCTAAATGATCAGATACAAGCTGAACTGTGGCATTTTGTGCTCCATTTAACCATTTAACAACAATCATTTGGGACTATGCAACACCAGCACTGAGAAGTCTACGGCCTCCAACCTCAGTGCTTTGAGAAACTGTCTGCCATCTCTTTCTCTTTTTTTTTTTTTTGCTTTAGTACCACAGTAGAAATCAACCGTTATCTTTGACTGTCCTGGTCCCAGCTTCTGAAGTACTGGAGGACGAAGCGAGACTGATTGTCAGAGGTCGAAAGGCGAGGTCAAAGTCGCCTCATTCGTCAGACAAAATGCTATTTTTGTTTCCTGTGCGGTTGAAGAGTGAAGGTGGGGGGAGGCAGCCTGCTCTCTCATTACCAGCGCTATCCCAGTAGTCCCCGCCAACCCCTCTATTACGCCACTTTTCTCTCTGGGGCTGATTCGACTCCTTGTTTTCCTCTCAATGCACAACACCTCGGTTTACAACCATTCCCTAACAGTTATCTTATATATCGTTTGTGTGTGTGTGTGTGTTTGTGTGCAGGTGGAGTCAAGGCATAATCCAGACTTTTTACATATCTGCCACATTGACAACTCAACCAATATGTGAACTTTGAGGAACATGCTGGACATTAATGTTGAAATACTGCCACAAAGGCACAGTGTGTGTGATGTGCATGTATGCAAATGGCATGAGATGCACTTGTAGCAAAGAGACACACTACATAACATATTCCTGTTTCACCTCAAACTAGGCTGCCGCTGTAAATGTATCGGGTAAAAAGAGATATCTATTGACGCATTTAGGCTGGCTGGAAAGCTTATAGGAATAGGTGCCCATCATATTATAGCCCTTAGAAATGGCCCAGCCAAGGCCAACAGGAAGTGTGACTTCAGTCAACGTTTCAAAAAGACGGCATCAAACTGTGTGCGCTCCGCACAGAAGAAAGTACGGTCAGACGAAGGCAGAAGTGATTAACTCAAAGTTTCTTGTGGGTCATAAAGGGAAAGCGTCTGTACAAACCTCGGTAAAGAATGTATTGAGTTCAAAAGGATGAATCAAATCTAGTCGTCTTTATGTCAGATCAGTGTGTGTGCACTGAATGCCTTTCTTGAGGATACCATTGGTGTTGGAATACGTGCGTCTACCTGCTGTTGTAGCGCCTGAATGTCTTTGGTATCACTTAGTATATTAAGAGCTAATCAGACGCTGCAGATGAGCCTGTCAAAAGTTAATGAAATTGTCCAATGTGACCCGCCCTGTATTTTTAGGAACTGCTCGAGTCTAAACACAGCTGCCATTCTCTAACAAGAGAGGTGAGAGGGGACAAACAAGCTCCCCATTACTGCTCTGCCTCACGTTCCGCTATGGGAGTCCATAAACCACGGTCTCAATTGCCTTTTCAGAGAGTCACACTGATAATTACTCCACTGGAGGTAAGGAGATTTAGCCTCTATGAGATCTGGTAATTACAAATGTGGTCAAAGGAAGGTCATTTTTACTCTGCGGATTAGAGCGGAGCACTCGCTCCCTGATGAAGTGGATAACGTCACTGTTTCTGCACTCATTTCTTTAGTTCACTGTAAACTTTTGGTCTTTTTGGTCACATTGATAATACTCGTCCATGCAACAAAACATTCTTTATTTTCATTAGTAATTGATTACGTTTTCTTCACAATAACTGATTTAACCTATAAACTTTTACACAACTCAAAAAAATGTGTCCGGAATTCTTAATTAAAGAAAAAAGTAGCAGTACTGCAACAACAAAAAAATCACTGAAGTACCAAAGCAATTTTTGCAAAATGTACTTAAAATATTAAAAGTACTTTGAATGCAAAAAGACGGCGTATGTGAGTGTTGTATTATTGCTGTATGTGTTACAGTGTCTTTCTATTACTGATGCAATAATGTGTAAGTAGCATTTCTACTGTTTTGTATACTGCTGTTTCATTAATAACAATGCATGTTAGCGTTGTTTTGTTAGCTTTTATATGTTGTGTATGTACAATCTTAATTTGTAAACTATAGCGTCTGAATGCAGTGGAGTTAAAATAGAATTGGAGCACAAATTTGTGTTACATCCCTTTTACCAGCGAGTCCAAACAACTGGTAATCAGGTTAAAGAAATGGAAAATAGATTCCTGCTTTGGCGATGGCTGGAATACACATGGAGAAAATGAAACTTTAAAAGGAACTAGTGAACTGCTGAATAAAAACATTACTCAGAGCCACAGCGGGCAATATCTCTGTTTCAGTCCTGCTGCAGGGGAACTCAGCGACTACACAAAAAAATAATAAAATAGGCAGTTAAGATTTGAGTGGAGTCGCGGAGCCACAGGATTTTAGAGAGTAAACCACATCGCTTGTAGGGATCCAGAGATAATGCTTTCACTTTGTGATGCAAGGCAATATCAAGCTGTGTTGTAGAATTCTCACTCTGGGGGAAGCATTTCAAAGAATCAAATCCTCTCCATGGAGATGTTACACATACAAGAAAATCCCCGTGTGCTTGGTAATGTTGCCCTTTGCTGTGTTGCTTACGCGAGGTTATTGATTTCCAAAGTGTGGTCCAGGGACCTCTAGGGGCCCTTGAGAGAGTTCCAGGGGGTCCCAAGCAAAGTAAGGTCTACTTTAATTTCACGATTTCGTTCCCGAGATAGAATAATATAGTAGCTGTTTCTGCCTTTTAATACGGATCTGTGCAATTAAACTGTGTGTTAATGAGGCTGAAAATGTGCATGTTTTCTTTCCAACTAAAACATATAAGAATTAATTTCACAAATGAGTTGAACTCTCTCTGCTTGAAGGTTTGTTTATCAGTAATCCGATTTAAAGAAAAGCCACTCTCTTGAACCTCCATGGCACATGTCTGTTCTTATCTAAGTCTAAAACTGAAAATGTGGTCCTTTAGGACGAAACCTTATTCAATCACATGACGAAGCACTTATTGATGATATACAACATCTTCTTTAATCAAAGTAAAGACCACACAAACAAGATCTCTTGTGCACATTGAGGGTTGACCCCTTCTTTTGGACGCGATGAGTTTCACTCTCAATTCAGATATGCGGACAGTTTGTAATACTGTGGTTCCCAGTCAGGGGTCCAGAAGGTGCCGGACCCCCGCCTCCTTCCTCCCCCCTCTTCTGTCTGCCTGGCGGGAGAGACTGGGTTATTACAGCGTGTTCATGGTCCCATCATGTGTCGTCAGACCAAAGCGGAGGCCACAAGTAAAAGCCTCATGCAAAATTTATGTTCATGCGGCTGTTTCAGTGGGTGGAAAAATCAATATTGCGGGCCTGATGCACGGAGATGACTGAGTGCTCTCTGACTGACAGTAAAAGCTGAGAGAGATTGAGGGGCTACATTTACTGCTCTAGAAATGGAGTGGAGTTGTTCTAATAGTCTAGTACACCCGACATTTGAATATCATTGTGGATTATTTTGGTAACAACTTGGATTTTGAGGGCTTGAAGAAATTACGCCATTAGCGAGAAGAGAACAAATAAGGAATGAGCCAGCTTGTTTTCAAATCGTCTAAAACACATCTTGCGTTGTGGTTTCTGAGCAGCTACAGTATTGTATATTATGGGGTTATTAAGCCTTCCCTTCCTTTCCAACTTACACAGATACACAATGATTGTAGAATAATCAAAAGACAATGTGGGTACGAGGAGGACATCATAGGGATTTTGTTCTGCGCTGCTTCGCTTACATATGCTTTTGATAGCGTACCACATACCCACAGTGCATTTGGGGAGGAATGTGAGAAGAGAGCGAAAGAAAGTGAGAAAAAGAAATTCAGTGGGATGAAATAACCCCAAACAATGGGATTTGCTTTCCATTCTTCTGCCTCCATCTTCTGTCTTTAATTATTCCCTTTGGTTGTCTGAGGGAGCGTGTAAGCACTTTCACACAGCACAACATGCCCAGCAGCACAACACTGTCTGCCTTAGTGATGTGGAGACTTCTGAGTGACACTGAGCCTCTTGTGATTATTAATGCTGTTTAATACAACACAGGGCAGCCGCTATGATTGAGGGAAAAAACAGATTTCAAAATGCATGCATTCAAAATGCAATGTGAATGGAATTATGTACAACACGAGCACTGCACTTGAGATGCATTTTTCCCCGCGCTACATAAACAATGTGTACATCACAAAATGAAGGCTAATATTTTGTAGATACACTGAAAATGTGCATTTGATAACAAGTACCCACTGTGCTCTATTTCGTACACAGCATTTAATGGAACCTCAGCTGATCCTGGAGGGATCCTTTGTGCCGGTTTAGTAGTTTCTTCCTGAATCGTATATGAGATATTTGAGAGCCCAGAACGATGTATGATGAATGAAGCAGCATGCTACTTATACGCTTATCGTGCTCACTGACTAGCAACAGGTTCAGCAAAGGGCAGCCGCAGTAAATGAAATTCCGCACCGGGACAATATATCATCAAAAGAAATGTATGCACCCGAAACTTACAAGCCTTCTTCAGATGCGGACAAGGTGCCTGACGGGGTTGGGGGAAGGGGGTGAGGATGGGATAGTAGGGAAGAAAAGGGGGGAAACGGGAGAATAGGGGGGAGGTTTTTTTTCTTCTCTCTGGATGGGTGACGAGCAAGCAAGGGGAAGCAGCAGATTTTGTTGAATCAGTTCTATTTTCATACTGGCTGATCTGTGTCTTTTAACCATTTCACCGCAGCTGGAAAATGAAAGTACAGCGGCTAATTTCACAGTGAGAGCTCACTGAAGAAACCCCCCCCCCCGGTCTGTGGGAAAAGGTGCTAAGTCTACTTTGTCATTGTGAATTACGGCAGTGTAATTCAGGAAACGGGCTTGTGTGTATGAGAGGAAAAAAGTAGAAAATATGTTTCGAAAGAAAGGCAAGAAAATGCCTTTCCTCCCTAGCTGGAGATAGTGAGTTTTACTTATGATCTGAGAGAAAAAGATATCTCTCTCTCCCCAAACATGCCGTCCTGTACTGATGCCACAGGATCCATCTGTGATGTGTCTGCAGTTAGTCCAGAAATAGCACCCACGGGACTTAACACACTCCTCAGGCCTCCTACGGGACCTTTTAAGCTGCACTGATACTGATAAAAGCCCCACAAATCTGGCCCCCAGATACCTCAGCCATTAATTAAGGTAATTAGGCCCTGGTCAGCAATTAGTAACCACAGATAGCTTTTAGCAGCGGCTAAGGCGTCCCCGCTGGTGAGGGGTTTGGTTCCACACCATCTGCTGACAAATGTCACCACAGACTCTTTGGTTTCACAGACGGGGAACCGGAGAGCCGTGTTTTAGAAATGACCTCTGTGTGATCCTGACCGGCTCCCAGACTCCCAGAGCCCCTCTGCTGCTGCAGCCCGACCGCTTTGTTTGTTCTTCTCACTTCTTTGGTTCTGTTCTCTTTCAAATACGGAGGAGAGAGCTCGATGAAAATCCATACAAGCTGTGCACGGCCGGAGTGGAAAAAGGAAACATTCACTGCACAAGGTATCGATTAAAATTAGAACATCTGGGCTGAGTGTAAGTAGTATTGATTAGAGCGTAATGCTACATTGATTTGCTTGTATTATTAAGTCCATGATAGATCCATATTGATACAATGCTAGTTTAAATTATAATGTTATATATAGTTGTATTAAAAGTGCAGATACAGTATATCAAAATGAAGCTGTACATATAGTAGCATTAAGCAGGTTTTCACAATGAATCATTACTCAGATGAATTATTTACATCAGGACATTCCTGAACGCAAAGTACACAAATTCACAGGAAAGCTTCAACAAAAGCAAAGGCCGACTGTAAAATGTGAGAAACCTTCACAAGTAAATTTGGCATTTATACTAATATGAAAATACAGCAGTGTGTGTATTTCATCCTGTGGCAACACACAGTAGAAACACAGATAAAAGCCTTAGAGAACAGATCATGCAATAACTCACATTACTGGCGAATGGGAAATAAAGGATGCAGCTGTGCTACTTTACACAATTCCACATTTGAAGCAATCGGTGATAACACCATTTTCATTCCGGTTCAGTCCCATAAAATTACCATTAACATTACAACTCATGCAGAACACAGATAAATGTAAAATGTCACCCAGTTCTGCCAGGCGGGAATTCCAGTTCCACAAGATTACCATCTCTGCCTGCTCTCTCCCACTGCACCTTGTCTAATATTTCATTTACAACATTTCATAAGTTCATTTTCCCCTCACTGACCATGTAAATCACAAATCAATTTTCATTTAAAATGCTTGACTACAGATTGTTGCTGAAAGCCACTGAATTGCGCCTCAGCAATATGGCAGACCTTTAGCAAATCTTTCGGAAACAGTCTGGCCGGAAAACGGAGGAAAACAGTGAAATGTAATTTCTACAAAACAACCCCGGGGTCAAGTGGTCAAGGCATTTACTGGAAGCATTTTACAAATGCTGAAATATCATGAAAACAATACACATTATGTGCTGTAATTTTTTTTCAGATCCACTACGCCCTCATTTATTTAAACCTCAGTCTTGAGATCGACTAGTCTACTCACCAGGAACAAAATGCTGATTGTTATTATGATGAAAAGATGAACACCATTGATTGGGCACATACTCGTTACATGCAACAATCGTACATGCTGAATATGTATTGAGGGAATCAGTGTGCAGAAGTTCAGATAATTGAGATAATATTAAAAAATACTCACATAACTTGTAATATTTTTCACTGTTAATTTAGACGGACACAACAGTATGCATGTTTCACATTTAAAAACTTAATTACCTTAATTATCTGTTAAAGCACATGAGCTAAGGGAGTAGAAAACAGCTGGATTAAAATAGAATAATTCTGCATCTTCCTAATTATTCATGTAATTGGAAGCTAATTTGTCATGTTGGCATTCAAAACCTATTCTCTCCTAATAAAAAAACATTTAAATAAATGCAGTCGACTCCCTGTAAACACAGTGCAGACAGACATACTGTGTAATGTAGAGGGACTGTCTTGTAGATTGTGTGTTTATGGCAGGAGGTTTGCAAAAAGCCTCCCTCAGTGTTTACCAGTGAGGGCAGATGTCAGGGTTTGCTGTGGAGGAGCAGACACAGCCACATCTGATTAACAATATTATTGTCCTCCTCCACACCGTCATAAAGACTCATCCTCCCCCCCCCCCTCTTTTCTTTTCTTTCTCTCTTTCTATTTCAGGCTCTGGCAGTGTGCTGTCCTGTGGCATGGCTGAGCCAGAGTGACACTGCCACCATCCACAGAAACAAAACACGAGTCAAGAGCCAGAAGGTTAAGACAAACAGCACGACTGTGTTTCTCCAGACAGAAAACAGAAAAATATCTCGGGATACATGGATTAAAATGATATTGCTGTATATTCAAATACACCGTGCATCATTTGTACTGTTTTTTTTTAGCAATTATGAAATATATCGAAGTTGAATTCAGAACAAAATCATTAGCATGTCTGCAACAAGTGAAACACCAGGGGGGAAATTTACTTACATCTCAGCTTCAAAAAAAGACATCAGAGTATAAATCATGAGTCCCGTGGGAGTGTCTGTGTGTTCATACGTGCAGGTACAGTAAACCTGCGCTTCAGCCTGAGTGTAAATTTGTGTGTTTGATTCTAACCCTCTCAACGCTGCTCTGTACTTTTCGATTGGTGATTTTTTTTTTTCTCCTTCTCTCCGTCGCCAAACTGCCACAAAAGCAGTAACCCCGCACGTTTCCAAGCTGCTTATTGAAGACAAACAATAAAACCAGTGGCAGATATCAATGGCAGAGATGAGAACCCGGGTGCCATATCTGCTGGGACTGCCTGGCGAACCTGCCTCTGTCTGCGCTTCATCTCCAGCAGCACCTCTCACTCTCAATTATTTGGCTGCTGTCACAACAAATCAATCAAATTACCGCTCCAGGACTGTGTGCAGCTGCTCCTATTGCACCGCTAGTTGCATTAGCTTTGAAATGTATGAGGTCTACATTTTATCACTGTTATTTATTTAATGCAGCTCTCTCCCCTGTGAGTCATCTCACAACCACAGCAAAGTTAAATCATTAAAGGACGACGTGGAATACATACTGCCTGAGAACACCTCAAATTAAACAGCGATGAGGGAGAAGGGATGGGTTTGGCCTCTATTGTGTTAAAATGGCAGGTGTTGATGTGAGGAAATGTGGACCGCTTGCTCCGAGTCCTCTTAATGCACTCCTCTGTTGGCTGAATGTGCACACAAACAATGGCTTATTTATTTTGTCATCCCAAAATGATTCGAAAAATTCACACACGAGGAAAAAAACTAAAACGCGCACACAACGAGCAACTAGTGTGGCTGTAAGAAACCCTAAAGAAAGGATGTTTGAAATTCTCTAGTTTCGATAATGTAACGGGTAAAGGGACACAGAGGTATAGCCACAGCAGACAGGGGTTAAGTCAGTGGCCCGGCCCGGTGATCTAACCTCTTAAAGGAGCAGCAGCCAGCTGAGGCAGAAGAGATGCAGTCTGACATGTCTTACTAGTGTGGAAACATTTGGCTCCCCCCCCCCCCCCCCCCGAGGAGCCCACCCTTTGGTGGTGTAATGAGCAGAGTGATTTCCCTAATTTGTATCGCACCAACACTCGCAACCTGCGAACGACACCGCTGAACATTTTCATCAGAACGGCAGACAAGCCTTTGATTGGCACTGACACCGGGTCTCATTACTGCAGGTGAGTGGGATGCCGACCTTTATCAGGAAGCCTGAGTGCTGTTTTGTGTTTCCTGCGGACGAGTACAGAGGAACAATGCTCTCACCTCACCATTAGAGCTCAGCTCTCTGATGTGGTGCGCTGCCTGGCTTTCTGCTCACAGCAAATAAGATGGGATATGCTTATTAATATGAAAGAGCTCCAGTAAACTAGCTTCTTGCATTACCTTTGAGTGAGTCTTAGAGAAGAAGAGCAGACAGATGAGACTTTGTTCTGCTTCCTCCCATTGGGCATTACACGGTACAGTGCTTTGATACAACTAGTTTTACAAGTGTGGTAATCATGTTTTGCTTGTTATAAAATCGTGTGAAATAAAAGCCGATTAAAAATGCATCAGAAAGTTAGCATCATATCACACAACAACCAACGATCTGAACGTGTTCTGTCTGCATCAGTCGTACATACTTATGTTTGAAATTGTGAAAATCACATATGTTTTTTATTCATATGAGCCGTCACATTTACAGACCTCTAGCATGACCCAACCTAGTTTTTTCCTCTGTGAAGTCAGCGAGAATTGTGTGCACTCTGTCACAAAAGATAACTTCCTCCCTTGTTTAGTTTCATTGGGAATTTGTTTTTACTGCATGTTTGCAGGCATAAATCATTCTGACAAATAACCAGTTACACTGGTGCCTGTGTTTACTGAGTCTGCCACAAGACGCTGCTCAGTTATATTTAAGCAACTGCTCCAAATTTATAGCACAACCCCATTACAGTGATAGTTATTCATCACAGTCAGAGGGAGCTGCCCTCCTAAAGCTCACAGCGGTGCAGCCGGTCCCCTCTTGTCAACACGATGCTTACAGAGCTTTGATTAGTGCGATCAAACGTGTGATCAAAGATGCTGCTGTTACTAGTTCATCTGATTTGATCTTTTCATTAAAACAGAATATGAAACTGTACGAAATGAACAAACTGGACTGACTAAAAATATTCTAATATAACTTAATAAACATTACATTCTCATATAGACTATGACTATGAGACTGCAAGCATGTCGGCTCTCATGTAAATAATTCAAGTCCTCCACCCTCAGCTGCCCATTGCCCCAGACAAACAGCCGTATTAGTTGGTCATTAGCTGCCTCATTACATTTAAATACAGCCATTGGCTGGGCTCCTCCCGGAGTCTCATTATTGTGCCTCACAGTTGTCTTGTGTCTGATCTGACGCTAATTAGCTAACAGCGTGAGCGCTGTAAAGCACACTTGCTCCTGAGGTCGTGAAATGAGCCCGACTGCTCCCTGGCGACAGTGCGCCGCTGTATTATGTGTGTGATTAATCAGGCCTGGAGACCCGGAGGGGCGGGGAGGGGAAGCGAGGGGGGATGCGGGGGCAGAGGCCAGAGTTGCAGTTGTCTGACAGAGGTGCTGTGCCAGCAGGCCTCATTCAGCGGAGCTGTGATGAGCTCAGACAGGGCAGAGTGGAGGAGCGTCGCGTGGCCAGAGGGGCTCGGACACAGTCAAGACATTTAGCTTCACTCGTGACTTGTGTCACTTTCTCTCCATGGAGGTCCCTTCAATGCATCCCCTTTAGATAAGAGGACGTGCGAACAGGCAGTCTGTCAGTCCACACGCTTAAAAAAAGATCTGCCACAGAGGCATTTCTCAACAGTTTTTTTTTTTTTTTTTTTTGCTTTTGCTATCTCTCATGGATGGGGAATTTTATCAGGACATTGGATTCCTGGGCTGTCTATTGGTTTGTTTGTCAGTGGACAATAAGGATGACTGAGAGGTGTTTGTTTTGGCGTTCTGACACCCTGACAATGTGTTTGTCGATCAGTTCATCAGATCACTGAAGCCTCTGGGTTGTTCCTCGTCCACCGGGAGGAAGATCTGTTGAAGTGTGAGTCAGACGGGCCTGCTGGGCCCATTATCGTCCACTACTGATGGATACATTGAAGGGCTCGCCGGATAGATGCGGGTTTATTAAAAGCTCTGCCCACAGCGATGGCTGCTGTTATTTATGCATGTTTGTGTCCATTAGGCTTCTACCTCCACATTTCCTCACTCAGGGCATCTGTCCATCCATTTCCCCACATGAGGGGAGCTTTCCCTGCACTTTGTGCTGCACTGGCATTATTGTAATCTCCATCCTAAAAACACACTGCTTTACATGTAGCCTGGCATCTTTTTACATTAGTGCAGCTCTCTCATCCAAGATTTATGACTGATGGTTTCCCCATCCATCCCTCAATCTAATGGTATAAAAGAGACAATGTTTTAAACATTAAAATGAAAACCATTTACAACTATGATCAAAAGAGAACACTTGGGCATTAAAGTTTAAAAGGTAAGGATAAGTACAGCCATGTGGATGGACAGATGAGGTGGAAAAAAAGATATAAAAAAGTGAAGTACAGTGCACTCTTATGTACAGGAAAGAGGCATAAAGTGCTTTTGCGCTGCACTGCAAAACGTTGACCTGTAATTAATACGGTTGTTCCTTCGGGAAAGTTGAGGATAGCGGCTTTTTGGGATACAAACCCCTGAAGGATTCTTACCTGGTGAAGAGCTTTGTAAAACATTTTTATTCAACAAAAAACAAAAAACCTGTCTATGTCATACAACGGATGTATAGCAAGCTGTTGTTGGGATCATTATTTGTTGTATTTATTACTAATCATACTTGTGTCTAATACAGAAGAACCTTCATTAAATGACCATTGGACAGTGGATTGTTTTCGACACTGCCCTCCTTCTTACCTTGCAGGTTCTGGAGAGGGAGCGTCATGATGCCCCCTGCAGCAGCAGCAGCCACCAGGCTCTGGAGGTTGGCGGTGGGCAGGGAGAGAACGAGGCCCTGCTGGCCGCCCAGGTGTCCGCCTGCGTTGAAGGGGATGAGGATGGGCTGGTTCATGCCTGGCGCCGCCCCGGACATCACGCCGCCCACTGCGTTGGCCAGCTGCTGGGCCACCAGGAGGGACTGCAGCAGAAACACACACCACACACATGCATTATATAACAATATATAATCACAGAGTTTGCTCACATCAACAAATCAATAATGTTAGACAGAAAGAGTTGTGTGTAATATAGTCCTTCTTATAATAAATAAACACTACAACTGCACCTACTTTATAAAGACAGTGAAATGAAAAATACATCTTCAAAGTTGTAATCCTCCGTCCCTATAAAGGGTACAAATATTAAAAACGTCTTATTTTTCACTCATCTTGAACAGGGGGCGGTCACAGTTACTTAACTAATCATATATGAGTTGGGGCGACTAGCAACACACGTATTAGCTAGCGTGAGTAGCTAGCAGAGAAATATAGTAGGAGGTGTGCTTTTGGATTTCAGCTGGTAAACCTGTGAAAACGAGGATGAGGTCTAATTTGTTTGCATTGCGTAGCTTTTTTCACTAAAGGACGGCCATTATAGCTATCCAATGACTTTCACTACTATATTAAGGAGCTTGATTTAAATCCATCTCGTAGCTAAATGGTACACATGGAAATACGTCCCTTCACAAAAGCTAAAGACGCTCTAACCTTGTTTTCACGGTGACTTTAAATGTAAATTATTAATCATTTGACTAAACATCTGATGTAAGAGAATGTATTGGATTTTAGTCACATCTTTTTTTATTTAGAATGCACAATTAATACCATTAATGTAAAATATCTTATTACCAAACCAAACGCTGGACGATATTTTCCAATAACGTCATATATCCCAAAATGACAAATATATGAAAAACAACATAAAATAATCAGTGTTCCACTGCTATATGAAACCAAACTCTTCAGATGTGTAAAAAGCTTCCATTGCTGATTTTTACTCAAAATCCTTAATTTACCATTTTGTAGAACAAACTTCCTAAAACTAAAATTCCTCTGTAGCTGATAAATGATAACAATGAATTATCCGCCAGCATTACTTGCGAGAGCTGCAGAATAATTGTTTTACAGTAGAAAAACACGGAGTGAGGGCATCACATTTGATTGATGAATATATATATATATATATATATATACACTATTTTATATTCTGGGATGCATAATTGAGTCAAGTAAAGCAGAAAAGCAGATGCCACCAAAGTGACAGTGTCACTAATCAATGTGTTCTGATGAATGCAGTTGTTTTTCCGATGGTTTCTGTGCTTTGCTGTGTCACAGACTGACAGTCAAAACACACTGCCGTTGGTACATGCAGAGATGAAATCCAATCTTTGTGAAAGAGCTGAGAATTTTTCTTTCACAGAGATGCAGAGTGATTTATGTTTCCTCCCATTGAACAAATCCCTGGTACCACAGAAATGTGCCTGAAATACACGGTGCATTTTCTAAAAAACATAGCAGTGCTTTACTCTTTTGATGAGGGATATAACACATCACTCTCAAGTCTTCATGTATCCATTCATTCACATTAGTTCAAGTGGATTCGGTGCAGTGGTACCCATAGAGGAAAAGATATGTTATCAGAAGTATCGCTCTGAGATATTTTGCACAGTAGAAGATCTCTTCAAATGTATTTTCCAGAGGAAGCCGGTTTGGTAATACACCAACACATTTTTCATCGAGAGCTTTGAGCCAGAAGTGGTAATGTTTGTACCGTGGCTGAAATCTCCACGAATACAGGGAATGACATCGTAAATTGTGTTCATTCTGATAAAACCTTTTTCATATTATGTCAGCCTTTGAGCATGTCAAACTGAATTTACATTGGAGGTACGAGACAGGAGATGCTGAGGATGCGGCAAAATCCAACAAAATGACTGTTTAAGCGTTGAATTGAATTGTTTGGAATAAAATAATACACTGTCAGCTTGCGTTGTGTCCACAGTAAAGCAGCCTTTTAGACGTTGCTAGGTGAGCCTGGCTGCACTGTGTTGACTCCTCCACTGTGACTTAAGTTCTCAAGCCTTTAACTCCAATTGTCAGCTATCTGCTTCTGTTTTGCATGGCGTGTCTGCAGCATGCACAGGAGGCAGAGCGGGCTGACTGGTGCGAAGACCCCACCGTACTCCCAAATCTGGTGCTCCTAGGTGACAGGCGTGTCACTGTGATAACCCTGCATGGTGCGGAACGCCTGCACCCACTCCGACATACATGCAATCAGGTTTTTTTTTGTTTTTTTTAAGAGGTACGAGGTCGTGTGGGTTTAAAGCCAGAACGCGCAGAGATCTCAGGGTCGAAATATCTGCACTGAGAGACAAATGAATAGCTGTTTGTGTTTCTAAGCTGTTCAAAGAATAACACAAAGCATGGAGAGGTGATTGTTGCTGGCAGGAGTAATCATACACACCATATAGGATTCCTCTTTCTCTACATTTGCTTTGATATACAACACCAGCACATAGCAAATGACAATATCTGACGCTTCTGAGAGCATTCAAAATGACATTTGCCATTAACTTTAAAAAATGAATTAATAATCCCAAAGAATCCTCAAAGGACGATAACAAAGGCAACCCGTTTGTTAGCTGCAAGTGACATATGTTTAATCTTGCGTTTTAGACTAAATTTAATCTTGAATCGAAGCAACATATAATCAAAGGCAGTCTTTGAACATTCATCTCTGAGTCAAACAAAATGAGACTGCCAGGCCTGACAGCAAAGACAGCCTCACATAGAAGAGAATAACATTAAAAGACAATTCTGCAATTATCAGATGTAGCCCTGATTTATTTATCATTACAGGCAGCTTTGGAGAAACAGGCCGCTGCAGAGAGACAGTAACTTTGGAGAATATTTTTAAAGCATGGAAAAGCTCTTAGTGTTTTTGTTGTGCCACTTTAAGACTGATTAAGATCTTCATTTGAGGTGAGAACACTGTATATATTACTACGAGAATCCCCAGCACCTCTCATCTAGATTAACAACAGCCGTTCACCTTCTGGCTTTTCGCCCGATACTCTCACTCTTCCTCTCCATAGGTGCTGCTGTACAGTGCTTGGCAGGCTGACGGCTGAGTGTTGAGAAGTGGTCTCCTAGGGGCCGCACGGACGCACACACTGTGTGTGTGTTGGGCTCTGGATGGGGAAGCAGCCCCACTCAGGACTGGATGTGCTACCCAGCCTCTCTGCCCATCAGGGGAGAATAGGCCCTTCTATCTGCTTGGCAGCTCTGGCACTGAGAAATTGCCCATAATCACCCAGATAGCAGACTTTTGTCATCCTAACTGCGAGTGGGAAACAGAAGGAAGGTGGATTCATGTTGGGTAAACTACCATCGGATAATGGTTGTTCGAACAATATCCGGCTCTGGAGCGAGAATCTATCAAAACATATTGATCCTGGAACAAGAGAATTGGGTATGGCATGCGGAGCGCCTTTGTTTCTGAAAAGTGTTAGCTTCACACAGACTGTACTGACAGCATTAATATATTAGATGGTGACTGTTGAGAGCCGCCTGCTGAGGCTCAGGCTGTAACTGCTTCCTGCTCGAGATGCCTTCCTTTTGTGTTTATTTCTTATCTATTACAAAGACAGTGGCTTGGGCCGGCGAGGGTGTCTGTAATCAAAAAAACTGCTTTTAATTAAGCTCATTCTTCATTCCCACTTGCAGCAGATTGACTCTTTCACTGGGGATTTCTCACCCTACAAACCTGCCCAACGAAACCACTCTCCTCCTCTCATGTTTCCTCTTTTGTTTCTCCTGATGAGGAGTGACTGTCATTGAGTAACACTGAGAGCAGGGAGAATGGCCTTATTAAAGAGGGTGGAGGGAACCGGACGCTTGTGTGTTGAGCGGTGACATTGAGCAACACTAATGAGATAGATGTTCATTAAACATCGCAGAGCCACCAGGCCAATAAATCCAATCAGATAGGACAAAGCCAGATTGAGCTATTAACAGGGCTGCAGGCTCGCGCTCTGTGCCTCCCTGCTTGTTTTGACAAGGCCTGTATCGTCAGCTCATTAGTGCCACGAGTCAATTACATTTGATGTGTGATGACAAAATACCTTTCACATCGTAGCTGAAAATGATTCACAGTTTAGCATTCAGTGAGTGTTTTTTTGTTTTTGTTTCACTCACCACACAGAATATAAAGTTGATTACTGCAACTGACAAACGCCTTGATCTTATTCTCATTATGGCTGTGAGTAAATATAACTCAATTAACAGAGCCGAGTTAGTCGTCAGTTCTTTGAGTCGCTCTTTATTTAATGAACTTTGGCATCTTTGAGTCATTCATGCATGGAGGCAGAGAAATAAAGTAGGAAGGAGCCCACAACAAACACAACGAGGGGGACCGGGGACAACGTCGGAGCGCTCGTCATCAAAAAGAAGGAAGCCAACCAATGTGTTTGTCCAATTCTCACTGGACTTAGAAGTATTGTACCGTTTAGAAGTCAGTTAGAATAAGGTGGAGACACGGTGGGCTATCTAAATATTTAAAAACAATAAAAATACAATATGAAGAACTTGAAAGATTTGAATCAAAGTTTTCAGGGACCTTAAACAGACAATCACAATAGATATTTAGGAGATATTTGTTTATTATGTCAGTTTTATTTAATTACATTTTTGTAAGCTTGATGAGAAGGAGGCTAACTCATCTTTTATAGTTGAGTACAGGTGTCATAACTCGTGTACATTTGAGTCATTGTGGCAGTTTCGGCTTTTGCAAACTTCTTAAATGCCTCAAGCAGGCGGTTGAAACCTGATGAGCAGCCACATTATGTTTCCTTGTGGATATTTGTATTGGCTCTTATATTTGATATGTCTTCTTATATTTAGTATTAATTTGTTCCTTTTATTAAGCGTCCCAGCAAAAGCATTTCAAACGATTGTTCCTGTTAAACCGGAAGGACAATAAAACACCTTGAATCAAAATGTTAGCTTACTCAACGTTTTCACATAACCATCGATTAAACAGAGCGTCTTACGTTTAGGTTCAGTTTGCTGCAGAGATCGTCGCTCACCTGTGGACCCATGGAGAACCCAGGGTGGGACTGGCCCAGGTGACTCTGCTCAGAAGGACTGCTGCTGGTGTCGGACTGGACCGAACCGTCACGAGCTCCTGGGAGAGCAACAGGCAGAGATCCATGGAGAAAGAAAAAAAAGAGAATCCAGCTTAGATCAAGACGGGCAATATAAGTAGATAAACACACAACACGGACCACGTTGTGATATTACAACACATTGTCGTGCGGCGCAGAGGAGGGTAGTTGGGAAAGGAGGGGAATTTGTGTTTAAGTGCTTTATCAATAACCGCTGTAGCGCTGAATAAATTACCAACCAGCGGAGAGGCTCATTGATGGGGGATGATGCATACTGGCGGGTCCCCGATGGCCTGGATTACCGCTGAGAGATAGAGCTCCACCACAAACGCCGGGGCCATATTATTCAGCCATTTACATCAGCGAGTATCACTCATCTAAACCCACTCTCCCCACCCTCCGCTCTGGGCCTGCAGCTACGAGACACAATTAGACCTGTTTGCTATGAGGGCAGAGTGGAGTGGAGCAGACAGGGACATGATAATAAGCTTGCTGATGGCTGCAGGGAAAAACTAAGGACACCACCGATTGGATATCGTAGCAATCGCTATCGCACAGAATCTCTGAGCGGTGCACAGTGTGGATCGCTGTAGAAGGTCAGAGAGGCTGCTTTGACCCTCACCCTTTGACCCCCGATGAGGCCTCACTGCTGACACAGAGGCTCGCTGAGTGCAAAGACGAGTCAATGTTGCAGAAAGAACTGTCGGAAAAATTAAATGTCTCTTAGATGTATTTTAGCAAAGTGACTGTCCAGAAGAAAAACACAAAAGAAAATGACTTCATTTAATTTTCTGTGAGCATTCGTTTAAAAGAAGAACCTCATGTAAAGAGGGTTTAGATCTTACTAAAGCTAGAATGTGCTGAAGACTTGAACCAAAACAATAGCCTAGTGAACTTTGACAAACATTGAACACACGTATAACAAAAAGAAACAACAGAAACATTCAGGATGATTTTCTGAAAGATGTTCAGAGGATGAATGTCTTTGTAATAAGTTGGTGAAGGTGATGCAATGAAACTATGTTTCGACTAACTATAAAGCTATTACAAACAAGGTCTCCTGTTCCTTTACCGACAGGCTGTCAATAGTTCCCACTGATTCAGGTCTGCCACTTCACTCCTTCTATTGAAGCCAGCTGCTATATTTTATTAGCCTTAACCTGGGTGAACACGGCTGTCCTTCAAGCAAATATCCAAAGAAGTTGAGCAGTTTCTTTGGACATATCTTTATTCATTATTTGTCTTTTATGGTTGTCCAGTACTGACTTCTTCCTTAGTCTTTCTGCTCTGATCGAGTTTTGAGTTTGAATTTTGTCTGCTGAAGACAGGATGAATAGTTTTTCTTGTGAAACAGAGTGCATGCAGGGCTTTGTAGTCCTTCTCTAAAAGCTTCATACCGAGCAGACTATTGAATAGCGTTGCCAGAACGATCTCATTGCCTGTCATGTTTATTTGTGCATTACATTTTTAACTCCCCTCCGCCAAATAAAATCATTTCATCTTTACATAAAATCCAAATAATTGGTGAGTGGCATGACCGAACAAACCTCCAGCGTTTGATGGCTGATGTGAAAGCCCAAGGGGGGGGGGGGGGGGGGGCCTGCTTTACGAGCTGGTTCCTACCTCTGGCTGGCTGGCCCTGCTTCTCGATGGAGGTCCACATCCTCTCGCTTATCAACCTCGCAACGCACTCCATGTTTTGACAAGCCAGTCTCTTTTCACCAATTATTTCACCCATTATGGATCACGTTGTGCGCAGCCCCACCCTGTGCACTCCGTATCTGGAATTAAGATCAATCTGAGCAAACAGGATAGACTTTGTGGCCGTATTAGAGTCAATATAAAGTGACAGATAGAGCACAATGTCATCGTAAACCGCGGTATAATTTCACATTTATTTTGGAGGGTGAATATTATGAGGCCATATTATGTTTTTACTGGATTTCATTAGCGGTATTGTCTCCAAGCAGTTAATTCCCACTTTGGTTGTTTAAATTAAAGTGATGCCTCTCAACTTTCGCACCACCTCAAAGACAATTCTCCAAATGCTGCTGACTCACTGTTCTTCTGTGCCAGGGAATTTTCTATTTAGCATCATAACAAAGCCAATCTGCTAAATGAAGATATTCAGCTATAATGAAGGAATGAGACTTTATAACATCATCGATAGGCTCCAGACAGTACGGCTCATGACCGTAGTTAAGATATTGGTTGTGAATAATGTATTCTATCTGATAAGCAGTGTGAGGGACTTACTGAATAACGATTCTGTGATGCCTTCATTTCACAATAACTTAGAAAGCTTCATCCCCTTGCAAATATCTGTAACGTTAACACGTTTATCGCAGGGGAAAAAATAAAATCGATAATAAATAAATACACATGCACATCTTTCCCCAAAGGATTTGTGTAATTTCTTTAACTAAATTAAATAGCTGACAGGAGAAAGGCCCAGGGAGTCGGTCTTCAATTCTTCTTTATTGCTAGAATCTTTGTACATGTTTTGCTTTTCTTTAAAAAAAAGAAATATGCTTATCCAATGTGAATGATTCTTAAATGGATTTCCAGATTGATTAATACTATATACGGGGGGAAAAGGGAAAATATCTCCATCAAACCTTACTGAGAAGAAAGTCCTTTGTTGGCGTGATACGCAGGTTACACAATGGCTAAAATGAAATGAATGGATGTATTGATGTGAGGAGAGATGAAAGAAGAGGCCAAACGGAGGAAAGAACAGGCGATGCACATTCAACATAGTTTTACATTTATCTAGGACATTCATGCTTCATCTTCCTGAGCAGCGTCACTACCGTTGCAGTACAAGTACCCTTAAATCAAAACTCTTTAGCCCTTAAATATACAGGTGTTCAAGTTGTATACGGCCTTGACTGAAAGAAAGATAAATAATTAAATTACATGAATCAAGTCTTAATAATTCCAAACTCGTGCCGACAGTGACATGAGGATATTTTCATTGAAAATGCTTTTGTATGTAAGTGAAATAATTGTGTTTATTACAGGGCACAGAGTGCAATTTGATGCGGCTTATGTCATGGAAATATTGCCAATATCCACCGCAAAATAAATTCTCTTTCATTGATCACCAAAGTGGCCACTGGAGAGCGACTTTCAAAGCCACACAAGGCAGAAGGTCTCTCTGTGTGTGTGTGTGTGTGTGTGTGTGTGTGTGTGTGTGTGTGTGTGTGTGTGTGTGTGTGTGTGTGTGTCGGGCCGTTGAGGGGGGGCAAAGAGCCATATTTATTTGACTTGGTTCAGCCTGTCTTAATGCAGGGTGCCCCAAGGACTACACCACAAAACAATTAGCCTGGATTTCATAAAGCAATCAGCATGCCACCTTGTCTAATGCAACCGCTTCATACATTGACAGTCTGAATAAAATGGGTGTTATTGAAAGCTTTGTGTTCATGTTAGCTTTCGCCTCAAAGCATTCATGAATCAATTCTTGCCCATAAAAGAAGCTTTAACACTTAAGCTATTTTAGTGGAAATGCATTATGTAAGTTGTCAAATGTACGAGAGAGGCCTGGTAACGATTCAGGCTATTCAGAATGAACAGCCAACCCCCATTTTTATAATGGTCCTTTTGAAAATGTCTGGCTGAGTGCATTTGTTTGCTATTAAGATGGTGTCAATCATTTTGCCACTGAAATCTAATCCATAGAAAATAATTTCACATGTGAACACATTTAAAGAGACCGAAGATTATAAGAGGATTACATTAGTAATTGTTATAATACATTGAATTATTGAAGTAGAGATAATTATTATAGTACATAAATATGCAAAACAGAACTATGATTTTTGTCATCAAAAGTGTGCCGTTGATTCAGAGCGCGTGTGAGCTGTTGAAGCGTAACGGATGGGCCGAGATAAACAAGCCACATCATACACAAGCGTTAATTCCGTCAATACGCAACCAATTGTCCGAGATTGCTTGACCATTGATTTTGTTAATACCACTTTGAAAGTTGATGTTGCATTGCTAAGGCAGTTGAGAGAGAGTGAAATGTAGAGCGACAGCTCATTTCACTTCCACTTTTCTGTCTAAAGCAGCCTGGAACAAAGTCCAGAACGCATTGTTGCACACAAGGCATGGTGCCGTGTGGAGGAGAGCAGCCTACAGCATGATTTACTTAACTCCTTGTAGAATGCAAGAGGGCTAAAAATCATCAGTGATTTAGCTCAGTGTTTCATTACTCCCACTAAAGCCCTCAACAATAACACAGGGCATAATCTGCTGCCAATAACTCCAGGTGCTCTTAGTCAGATGGCTCCCTCCGGACCGGCAGGGAAGTAATACTCTGTTTAGAGGCTGGGGTGGAGAAGCTGCAGAGGACAGGTCAATAGTGTTTCTGGGAATAGAAAATCACCAGAGACGGACTTGTGAGTGGCTGCCTGTAACACTATTAGCTAGATTATGGCTACTGCTGCTGCTAGAAGAGCTGTCGTTTCCTTAATTAAGAGCCCAGCGAAGGGCAGGAGGGAGAAGAGGCCACGCCACTGTTTCTGGGCCTCTAACATTAAAGCAAGATTCCTCGTCGCGCAAGGGCGGAGATCTCACACGGGAGGAAAAAAAAAATCTATCTCATTCATTATTCTGGCACAAAGTGGAATTATGGAGTTAAGGAATTACATCGGAGGTGGTGCCGTGGAGTGTGCCGAACAGAAAGAATTTGACACCTCAGCAGTTCTGTGACTTTTTCTGAGCCACAAGCAGCGGAGGGAAGACTCGGAGGACAGAAGGACAGGCGGAGAGGAAATGGATGCGACGGTGTAATAGATGTCTCCACTGGCTGGAGGTTTTGATTGTAAACCAAAGAAAATAGTACACTTCAGTTTGTGGATGAATCTGCATGCAGAAGATGCTTTAAACCAGTGAGGACTCCAACACTTATGCTCTCACTCGTGGCCACAGGTCTTTACCGAAAGGCTCTTTGACATGAGAGTGCTCTGCTCCAGCTCTTACCTGTCTCTCCCTTGATGCTGGAGTGGAGATAGAGGCAGCACAAGCATGAGAGGGACCAGAGGGAGGTAAATTGGTGAGAAGAGGCACTGCCCATTTCAAAAGGTCAAGAAGGAGAGACGGTGTGATGGAGAGAGAGGAGGATGGAGAAGGGAAGAGGAAGGGGAGGGGAGGAGAGAAGAGGGCTTTTGTGTTGCGTCTTCACAGGGGACTTGGGACACTTTGCACATGAGCACATCTGTTACGGAGCGTCCTCCTCATTCCCAAAGCAATGTCAACCTGATTAGCTCAGGGTTGAAAGAGGCAAATAACAATCCAAATTATTCCTCATCCTTTTATAGCCATCAGCGAAGGTGGGACGCTGAGATGAAGACTAGCTTTAGAGAGCAGTAAGCCTTTTAGGAGATGCCTGCTTCACTATTGCTCCTCCTCCCAAATTACTTAAATGATATTTGCTGTAAATAGGATTCTGCTGCCGGCAGCCTGCAACCCGGTGCTGAAGAGAGGCTTTCCTCTCACTCCTTTGTTCATACTTTGTCTGAATAGAAACCCAAGGCTTCTAGTTGAAACGATTATTGATCATTTGATCAACAACAAAAGTGTCAATTTTAATAACCGATTAAGTTAATTGTCAGGCAAACAAACCCTGTATTATAACACTTAAGGTAAATATATTTGGGTCTGAAGACATCACTTTGGGGATTTTGCTGCTCTGGTTTTATAGACAACACTTATAATTGATAGGTTGAGAAAATAATCAGCAGATTTAACAATAATGAAATAATCTATAGTTGCAGCCCAACTTATAAATTCAATTAAAAAAAAGAATAAAATCTAATTGAATAAAGCTCCATAGTAAAAATTAATTTCTGTATTTTTGTGCTGTGAATCGCTTGGTCAATCAACATGACATTAATCAAGAACAATTGTTCCAACCAAATAATAATTTGCAGGTATTTATCGAGCCAGAAAGTCAAACATTCACTGGTTCAAGCTTCTCAAATATGAAGATTTGATTTATTTTTTGTCTGTTTTACATCATTACAAATATAAAATATTTTAGTTTTGTACTGTTGAAGAATTATCAATATAATTAACAGATTAATCGTTAATAAGAATAAGTGAACCTTGTTGAAACCAGTTGAACCGTAAACAAGTATCTTCAAACTGCAATCACTTTAAAAACAGCATTTGTGTCCATCCTATGTTGCATCTGGTCAGCTGCAGGACATTTAGAAGTAGTGGGGTGTGAGGGCAGTCCAGGGCGAAGTGTGTGTGTGTGTGTGTGTGTGTGTGTGTGTGTGTGTGTGTGTGTGTGTGGGTGTGTGGGGGGCTAGACACCCACATGTCATGCCTGACACATCAGCCTGGGCCCCCCAGGCTATACGGCACTAATGCTGCCTATGTCCCACTTTCTACCCCTTGCCCCTCAAAGCCTCCTCTCCTCCCCCCCCCCTCACCCGTTCCTTCTGTCATAGAGGTATTATAACAATGGATCACACCAACGCTGCAGCACAGGCTCAATCACTATAGGATGACATCAGGTGATACAAGCTGCACGAGACTTTATCTTACCTCCACTGAGCCTGAGTTTATCTGGAGAAAAAAAGACCTGCGTTAGTTGTTACTGTATTCTCCTGTTGCAGTGATATTTACAGAGCTGAGTGGTTTAAGGTGGAAACAAGCAAATAATCACGTAGCTAAAAGACACCCAGCCCATCCCATCACATCCCACCCCAGCCAGCACATTATTCTGGTGGAGCAGACAAATAGTGGAAGGAGGGACGTCTGGAAATAGTATTGCTTTGAAGCCCATAACTCTATTCTGGAGAAAAGAATCATCACAGTGTTATTCCACATCCTCAGATATAAAGGGAAAAAACATAATAACTTCTCGATAGCCTGGATCTCCACTGCCCTATACTAGCACCCCCCCCCCCCCCCCCCCCCCCCCCCCCCCCCCCCCCATCCGCTCGCCCACACCCTTGCCTCATCCACCATACACCCACTTCTCCTGCCTCAATCTTTGGTTTCAAAGGAAGCGAATCAGCCAGAAGGACAGAAGGTTATGCATTAGTACTGGTCATTGCTCAAAGAGCGAGCGTTATAAATAATAAAGGCTTGTGAAGGACACAAGGGCTGTGGGATGCATCTCTGGTTCACGCCACACAAGTCAAAGACAAGACTGTAATTTCTATTCCGAAAATGTGACCCTTGCAGCTTCAATTACATCTCAACAACACCAACCGTGTCCATGCCAGGAGATGTGATGCCTCTTTGTTAGCTCTACATGAAAGGCTTGTATTGGTTATGGAGCGCATAGTACACAACATATACGTTTTTTTGGAAAATGATTTTCCAACTTAAAAGACAGTGTATAACTAAAATAAATGCATATTGAAATTCAATTTATTTTCTCCACAACTATCCACCTACAAAACTTGTGATGTTTTGTTTGGAATACTTTCGAGTCAAGGCAACAATAATCTTCTTTACTTTAAATATACAAACAGGGAGAATTATATAGTCAGTTATTTTGAAGTTCTTTATTTTGCTCAAAGTCATTTCTGCATAACCAAGCAGCCGTGAAACCTGGTGACCTTTACTGCTGTTTGCACCCGAAAACAAGAAGTCCTCCTCGTGCTCATCCCGCCTGTCCTCTGAGCCACGCAGCGATTGTGCTGCTGTAGCCACGAGCACTGCAGGCATATTAGCGAATGTATTACACCTGCTTTATAGGCATGCATTAAGCTTGTTTTCAAGTTTGCGCAGACAGATGAAATCCCCATAATGAGATCCACCTCCTGGGGAGAGACGTGTTCTCCCTCGGCCTCCTTTATCCGCTCTTATTTACTCAGCGTGGCCCATTCAGCACTGGGTTTGCGCCACTTTATTACTTAACCTCACCACACAACATTACGGGGCTCTTTGCATCAGCAAGCAGCCTATCCCACCATGCATCCTGCTCACTAAGCTGATTACACAAAAATAATAACAACTCGTGCCTCCAGCAGTGTGTGTGTGTGTGTGTGTGTGCGTGTCTCTTTGCAAATTCATACACACGTATACACACAAAGGCAAAAGAGAATTTTGCACTAAAGACAGTACTATATTAACTACATAATAATATTATGAAGTATGCACTAAGTATATTAAAATACAAAATTAGTGGATTTTATTGTTTTGCAGATCAAGTCAAGTTGTGAGTGACTTTTGCAAATGTAAAATTTTTAACTTTAAGGAAGAATAAGTAGGATTTGTGGTTTTAAAAAATGACAAAGTTCAAATTATTGTTTCGTTAACAAAGAGAAAGAAAAATATTTGTCGAAACATTCAAAACTTTTCTTGTGTCCTCCAGGTAAGTTTAAACCATCTCACCACGGTCCTCTATTAGTTTGAATTGTTTCCAGCTGAGTAGCTCCATCTGTGTAGACAATAGTGTTCATCAACACCACACTAACAAAAATAAACTAATATTGTGAGAAAATGAATTTGGTAACTTATAAGCCAAATATTAGATTTAAAAGAGGATACTGGTATCAAAATCTAAGTAAAACAATGTGGGATGAAACGTTCGCCTTGTAAAAATAGTTTAAAGCTACATTTAAGGAGAAGAAGGGCTGAAGCTTGTTCTGTTGGTAGGTTTGCTCTTGTTCAACCAAGTGGGCGGGTCGGGTTCGGGTAGTTGATTAATGTGTGTTTGCAGGTTGGTCCGTGCTGATTAACTTGCTTTATAAAACTCATACCTGGGCATCACTTCCTGATGGGCTTTGAGTGTGAACATATCAGAAAATGTCAAAATGTTTCATCGAATAAATAACTTAACTACAGGCAAAATCATATAAACACGGGCAGGTGGACGCTAGTCGGCTGTAAGTGTTGTTATCATTTAATTATAAAATGATTTAGTTAAAAATGTAACATTTTTATGTTTATTTCCAATTCATTTAGGCCAGTGTAGTAGATTTAGAAATAACATGCAGATTTTTTTCCCCCATCGACCACATAGGTCGTAGTAAACCAGGATTTTCTTTGGTTGACTACAGCTCTATAGAAGTACAGCTACTTTTCTAATGATGCAACTCTAAATTCTCTCCAAAATAAAGTCCTGCGTGTCCGGATGACATTCATTTCACTAATCCAGCATACAATCAGATTGTAAGTGAAGCCTAACAAACCTGCACATGTATAGAAGCGTTACAGCAGATGGGGCTTTCTGCGTGGACTTTTTGTTCTGAATGACCTCCAATACCAGGAATCAATGAAAGATTCATTCTGCTCTTTTGGGGAGGGGGGTCTCTAGGTGACCTTTGTGAAAATGTTCCACCATTTTGGCAGAATCCGAATAAGTGCAGACCATTTCATGTAGACAGTAAGTGTATGAAATGAGTGCTCCTGTCGTTCCAGCCTGGCTCACTTTGACAGCATGATGATAGAAGCGTCACATCCTTGGGAGAGTAAATGCAAACTGACAAGAGATGAGCCTTTGGTTGCTGAATATAATACGGAATTGTGCTCTGAGTGTCTTATTATCTTGTCTGTTGATGTCTGAAAGGGGGAGATTTGCTTGAGAAGAGAAGACAGAAACTGTACGCATCCAACACCATCCCGTCCTTTGAAAAAAAAATTGCTTGCCCTACTAACCACAGCTTTCCCACCTAATGTCCACTTCTACTTGGAATAAATACAAGGCGGCGGGATGTTTGTGGTGCCTCGTAGCCCCTGTTAGCTGAAGTGGAAGACTATTTGCACAGGCAAGCTTTTAGGAGGAGAACGACCCTTTCACCACTGCAGTAAGCATGTGGTGGGTGTAGAAGGTGGACAATTTACTGTAGACAAACATGACCGCTACTGTCATTGTCTCCAACTGACTTCTCCTTCTCATACTAGCACAAACTCAAATACATAGACGACTAAAACTGAAGTCAAGCATCAATTCCGCACGGAGGAAAAGTTGTGGTTGGCTCTCTAGAAAACACACATACAGTGTGTGGCCCATGTAATCGCAGAACAGAGTAGCCATGCAGCGATATCAGCGTTCAATGATGATTCACAACTCTTTAATATCAACATAATGATATGTATATTGATGTGAACTGCCGGAAAGTAAGACACGGTGCCATATTTAGCACACCTTCTGAAACAAAAATCTTGTTGATCTTACATTTAATGGGGGTATTTAACTAATTAGCTGTATATTCTCCTCAGCTGATGATTATCTATCCTCACAAATGTATGAATCATACACTGTGTATGCTCGTGTGTGCATGCTATACATTCTATTTTAAGATCATTTTTGTTCTATCAACAGGATAGATTTACAGTAACACTTGAACTCTAGAGGAGCAAAATTAAGTCATAACGTGATTTGCATAACCCTGACACCATTAGGTGTGTGGTGGTATTCTGTGCATGGGGTAAGCGTGTTGGTAAGTGTGAAAATGTCACTCGTGAAATTGGAGCACTATATCAGAGAGAATATGCAAAATAACCGCCGTAAAACAGAACAAAGTTTAGATTGTTCTTTACCCTGAAACTGGAGAATCCAGAAATGATTCATGCTTCTTTACCACAATGCAAAAAGTAAAAGGGAGGAATCTGAATATTGTGGCTTCTGCACAGTTCACACCCACATAAATAAAACCACTGAATAATGTCACTTTTAAGGCTGAGTTTCAAAGCTCTATTCAGGATTGTTTTCACATCTGTGACATACATGTTATAGAAACTTAATACAATCTCCTTATAACCTCAAGAGTTCACTACAAATACAATGTGGCTCAAATACCTACAACATAAAATCCAACTGGTGTAACAAAGCTAGAAATCCTAATGATTGTCTAAAATGTTTGCTTGTTGTTCATCATGCTTTAGCTACTCTAAGAGTCAAAATACCTTTAGATATATTACTTCTTACTGTGTGGAAATTGAGCATCTTCAAAATGTCAGCTTGTCTGGAATTAAGACAAATAGAGTAGCTTCTGCCTTTATGGCCACATGTGTTACGCTCAATTGCTTTAAGAGAGGGTTCATAGACCCGACGCTACTCGTGGCGGGTTATATAATCCATCAACTGCAGTTTAAACATTAAAGTTCCCAAAATGTTCACTCAGACTTCAACTGAATACCCAACAAAACAAGGAGACTACCATTCTAGTTCTAAACAGAGTTAAAAATAATATGCAAGTGACCCATCACTATCACCAAACCTTCTCTCTGGTAGCATTTAAGGAAATTCATGGAGAAATTTCTCTTCTCCAACCCTCCACACACAAACATGCGCTCTCCCATTCTTCCCTCTTATCTTGACACTACTGTGCGACGTCTCCTCGTCGTAACCTGCCTTCCTCTCTGACACGTCATGTGGGCATTGGCTCCCAAACCCAACCTGCCGCTGGCACAGCCCAGGGCTCCGCCACCGGGCAGAGACAAACCATCCCCCAAAAATGCTCACTGGAGAGGCTTCGACTCGCCATCAGACATCAGCAAACACCAAGCACAAAGGAGACACAAACAATCTTAATCTGATAGATCAAGAAATATAATGGAGCAGCTTGCATGTTTTCCTGAGTAAATTATCATTGTTAGAGGCAGATTGGCAATGTAAAGCCAAAAAAACGTCAAATAAATAGTAAAGCATTTAACAAGATGAGAAAAAGAGAAGCAGAAAGTATGAAGTGAGCAGCAGCAAAGGAGTCAGAAAGAGACTGATCCGAAACAAAGAGAGAGGGAGAGACTTGATGCTTATTAAACCAAATTGCAACACTTCTGAGACAAATCCTGCAGTACACAGTCCTTGTTTAGAAGACTTTCGCCTCAGGTTATTCTTGAAAAAAAGGATTCAAAAGACAGCTGAACTCTAACTGATGAGGTTGGAGAGCATTTGGCTGGCCCTTGTCTAAATTCTTATTGCATCTCGTTCAAAAATGTTTGGCAAGCTCAGTATATAGGCACTATAATATACTCTGTGCTACTTCCCAGGAAACACGCAGGCACCCAGACGTCAGGATTTCTATTGACAACTCTCATTAAAATTATTATTATTAAATTATGCACTGTTTACTGCAGTATAAATTCATGACCAGCAATAAAACAACTATATGTCAGAATCTCATAGCCACTAAGATGTGCACAAACACAAATAAACACTTTTAGAAATGCTAAAACCGACAAACAGACGATCACAAGCAGAAGAGACTTTCTGTACAAATATACAAAACAGAAAGCAGCATCTGAAGCCATTAAAGGAGGATTTTGTTACCTTGCATCAACACAACAAATACTATAATAATAACAGAAATAGAGTGACAAAAAGGGTACAAGATGAAGATATGTTAAGCAAATCAGCTCTCCTTAGGAAGTCTTCTAATTTGCAGAATATTAAGAATGGTCTCTTCAAAGAGGCGTTCTACTAAAATGAAGCAAATAAAAACTTTAAGTCTGGAATTAATTTGTTTAGTGGAGATAGAAACATTTCACACATACTAGGGATGAGAGCACCATTTCCTTGAAATTAAATATATAAGTTTTGGATTCTGTAGCTCTCTCCACAGGGACAAAACGGTTAAATCTGCAGTTATTATCTACAATTCAATGTAATTACAAATATTCAGTTTGCAATCATTTATAATTCTAATGACTTTAAAATCTCTCTAATGAAGAGCTACATTACCTTTCTCATTACATCAAATAATTAGAAAATGAGCTTAAATTGTAATTTATATCATTATGCTTATTGATGCATAATGTGGCCGAGTAAATGAGTCCACATAATTTAAACACCTCATAATAGAAAAACACACACAGACGCAGACTCTGCCAAAATAGAGTGTGTACACTTAATTAATGAGATAACTGCAACAATAACGAGGCATGCTGATAGAGACATTTTGAATATCATTTGCAAAGACTCAAAATGACTGAATGAACTCAGAATAATTAAGTGTAAGAAGAGAAGACTGCATGATCTAGAAACAGTAATATTATATCTGATGTGCTTATGATAAATATTATATCGGACATAAAGTAGAGGTTTTAATTTACTCAACACCAAGGTTGTAATTGTCTGAAAAGTTGTAATTAATTGTAACAATGTAACAAATGTAATATTTGTAAAAAGAGACCAAACACCACCAGAGTTGTGAAGGTGGGGTTGAATCAAAATATCCTTACAGCTAAAATATTTTTTTAAGAGAAAATTAAACTTTTGGATAGATTTTATATAAAGGAAAGTCATGCAAAGAAGCTGCCATAAAATATACAACAGTAATAAAGCATCAAACGTATCCAGTATTTAAGACAGACACTAAAGGCCACTAAAACATACCGCATCTTCAAAAGAAACAGTTCTGCAGTATGACTGCCTGTTGTACTGTCAATACACTTTCAACTCACAAGACAAATCTGAAGGTACATGAAACATCTTAACACACCAAAATCATATGACATACAATTTCCCCGTCAGGAAGTCCAAGCTTTAAAAGAGCCAAACATGGACTTGGACATTGCACCTAAACTTAGTTTGCTGTCTGACACTGTTGACACCTGTCCCAGCACTGGAAGCTCTCTGCTCTCACCTCTCCGCTGCCTAAAGCAGACTTCAGCCAGCAGCTCTTTGAAGGAGAAGGGACAAACGGGAGGCGTGAGAGCCGACTTACCGTACAGCTTGTTGGGAGTGCCCTCTCTGTCCGTGGCCTCGGAGGGCAGGAGCAGGGGCTCGTCGTTCAGATCGCTGTCTGGGGTGGCCGCTTTGTCGTCCGCCCGGAGTTCTGCCGCGCTCATGTCGCTGCGCAGGGAGAGCAGCGGCTTGCTCAGCTGCCCTGTAATCATCGGATCCTGGAGGGAGCTGCTAGCCCAGGTGGGAAACAGGGAGGAGGAAAAAAAAAGAGAAAACACCCCTGGTTAGATGTGCTTCGGCGTCTCACCCTCACCGGCTCCTTCTCTATGTCTCTACTCACTCTCTCTCTACCCAGCTTCTCCTTTCTATTGCTCACTCATCACTCTCCCTCTCTCTCTCCTGCTCCCTCCCTCTCCAGCGCTCTCTTTTATCTGAGGCTGGTGCTACCCCGCTGATACTGCCGGCTGCTGCCTGGTGAAGAACTGTTACGGATCGCGTGGCGTTACCATTATACCCTGCAGTCCTAAAACGGTGATACATCCATCTCCAAGGGCTCATTACTACCTGACATGTGCCTCATCTTCAGCAAACACTAAGCTGACAGCAGTATACAAAGAGGTCTATGGGCTGTGGGCTGATAAATAAATATAATTCCACATCTAAAAAGGAGATATGAGTGAAAACACACACCAGTGATTAGATCAATTTTCACATAGTTGGGGACATACATTGAGATCAAAGGTGACATGTTGCAGCAGAGTGTGAGGCAACATGAACTTAAGGCCTGATTTAAACAAGAGATGAAGTCACTGATGCTCCCAACATTTTAGCCCAATTATCTACATTTTTTGTCAGCACTTAAAAATAAGAATGAAGAGCATCTACATGACATGATCAGAGCATTATCTGTCTGAACATCTCAATGGAGAAAAAGAGAATAATTGATATAAACTGAAGCACCGCGGTATAAAAATACAAAGAAAAGCATTTTATGAATACCGTCAAATGTTTCAATGCTTCCATCGAGACATTTTCTCTCGAGGAATATCCAACACAATTAACAGAATCCAGGCTACGTATATTTTTATGACTTTTACAAATATCGAAAGTTACGTTTCTTGAAAGCCGTTGCTCTTACCTAAACAAAGCTCCAGAAGAAAAGAGTAAAAAAAAAAAAAAGGGTTTTCAGAAAGTCCAAATGTAGAAGTCAGTCAAACAGCAGCTAAAACATGCCACCACAGCACAGAGAGCAGCTAGTACATGTTTCTACTGAACCAGAAGCAGCCTCCTCAACCTTCGTGTATCTGAATGGCCACCACAGGTTCAAGCCTGGGGTTGCTTCCTAGGACAGGCACTGGAGATGTCACCTCCTCCCTCTCCCTCCCTCTCCCTCTCTACCTCTCTCACAGACACACACACACACACACACACTCCTCCTGTCTCTTCCCTCTTGTGTCCTCTGACTGGAGAGCTCCTCAGACAGTGTTCACCTCACCTCAGGCTCTGAGACACAGAACAGCAGGACTACGGCCCTTTTTTCTTATTTATGAATAAAGTCCAGCCTAAATATATCTGAGCAAAGGACAGGTGACCAGCACATATAGGCACAAAAAGAGGGTTAGTCCTGTCAACCCCCCCCCTCCCCCCACCACCCCTTCTATCAGGGTGGTCGATGAGTTCCTGCCCACAGGGGCCTTTTTAATGTGCTCATCACGGGAATCAGCCCTCTTTGATATGACACATGATAATCTATGAAAATGTTAATCAATATAAATAGTTTAAGCTGTCGTTAAAAACCTAAGCCGACTGGTCAATACTCATATCCCTGGTAACAATGTCACTAGTCATCAGGGCTTCATTTGTGGAGCACTTAAATGTGGGACACTGCGCATCAATGCACCTCTCTGCCCGCCGAGGTAAACACATTTTCCCCTCTGTCTGAGCCTGGCCATACTATGCATGCATTTGGGTCCACCCCCCACCTCCCACCTCCTCTCCTTTGAGTTGCTTGATAGGTCCACTGGAGGGCAAAATTAATACCTAATTGAATCTTGCAGTCATCAAAATAATCAATAGTTTTGTATTATTTATTCTTCACAGTCTGTTGACTGTTTGAAAGCTCAGAGGGACAGGGCAGAGCACAGGCAGCCCTGAAATTTCTACCGTTTCACAATGTAATTTTCACTGGGGCATGAGAGTTTGCAAGACCTATAAAAAATGAGAGTAGTGTTTTTTGTTAGGAGGTGAGGGGGAAAATAAATAAAGGAAAAATAGGAATCTTTGCCCCAGCAGCTGCAATGAAAAATAGAATAAACAAGCTACTGACACTTCAGAGAAGGGCATGGTCCTTTCTGTCCATCCCTCCATCTTTTTCCCTTTCCCCTTTTCTCCTTATTTCATCATATCAGGAGTGTGGCGGTACCTCTCTAATGCTGGCATTTCTCTTCCTGACAGACTCCAAACAAGTGCTGGGAATGAGATCAGAGCTCTAATCTTCCCCTGGCCTCTGAAGCTCGAGGATACGGGGGCAACACATCTCTCACCATCTCACGCAGCTGTTAATTACCTCATTTCAAAACAGTTTGCTTTGCCTATTTGCAATCATGCCACCAGGTTGGGTGTGTTTATCAATTTAAGCTGAGGGAGTAATGCAATTACACATAATGGGATAACTGTAATCTTATTGTAAAAATCTGTAATAAAAAGGGATATTCAAAAATTACCATAATAAATTACATTACTGGTTCTAAGCAGTGGATGTGTAAGGGATTAGCTTCATTTTTTAAAGTAACCCTGAGACCCCTGATTAGCAATAATGTGAGTTTGTAAATGTGTGTGTCTGAGAGGGTTGGTGGGCGCAGACATAAGGGACGTTTGTCTCATTTATTTTCTGTTCACTGAGTCTGGCCACAGCTCAGGAACAGGTTGCAGGAACAAGAAAAAGCACTCGATCCCCTCTCTGCCTCCCGCTCACCAAACTCCCCCAGTGGCCGAATAATCCGTGGTTAGCAGAGTCCCGGGCGTCATCAGATACCCATGCTAATAGCTAGTGGTCTTACCCAGGCTGTCGCAGTGCGAGGGACACTGTGAGGGAGTTCAGCCTGTGACCGACACACTCCACTCCAACGCTCGAGGATCCTCTGCTTATTGAACAGAGAGAAAAAACATCAATACTCATCATAATTAGCATAATTAGCATAATATAAGAATATGGAAACACAATGATCTAAAATATTTATACCAGTATTCAACGTGCACTGCCCAAACAGCTGGAAAGTACAACAGAGTATCTACTGTATAGCTGTGTTCACACAGTACATACTATGTAAAAAAATAATGTACTTCACTGTTTCTATGTCTTAATTAATCCTTTAGTCAACAGAAAATGAATCCACAACTATCTATACAATCAATTCATCAATTTAGTTATTTTTTTAAACATTTGCTGGTTCAAGCTTTTCAAAATGGGAGAATCTGTTCCTTATCTTTGTCGTTCATTTTATTAAATTTAATATCTTTGGGTCAAGCAAGGTGTGTATTCACCTTACTTGACCCAAAGATATTCAATTTACTATCTTAGGTCGTGGGATACGGTCATTTCTCACTATTTTAAGAAATGTTATAGATGAAATGGTTCATCTGTTAATTGAGAAAAGAGAAAAGAATAGGTGGATTAATCAATGAATAAAAAGGATTGCTTGTTGCATATATATATATATATATATATATATATATATATATATACCAGAAATTAAACTTTTCCTCATACGACCTGACTTTGGAATGTTATTGACAAAAAACAATAGTTTTTTCTGTATTTAGATCTAATTTATTTTTGGATTTTAAATATCATCCTCAATCTGTCTGATTAGTGTAATAGTTGCAGCTCCCCTTATTTATTTCCTTTTTGCGTTGGACAGTACACTCAAAAATTAAGCTTTTTCTAGAATGCATTCAGACATTTATGTGTGTACTTCATTTTTTATTTCTCCAGTATGTATTATGGAATTTAGACATATCTCTTGAATTCATAATCTCCATAATGCACTGGTGAACTGTCCATTGTCCTGTCCTTTGCCCAGTGCATGCTGGGATAGGCCTCAGCACACCTGTGACCCTGATAAACTGGTATGAAAAAATCAATGAAGACTGAGGTCTAAAATATGTCCAAAATACTCCCCATCATGTGTTCTCTTTTACACAGCGCATGTTCTTATAAATATTAAAGTTGTCATATCATGTGTTTTCCCTTTCCGTCATGTATCTCAAGCAAAAAATCACAGACACAAATCATCTATTGTCTGCAATTAATCAATAGCAGCTTTATTTTAAACTCATTACCACTGTTCTAAGTGTCCCACTGGATAAGAAGCCATTAAATAAAACTCTCATTAGCTGATTAGTTTTTCAGCTGGACCCTAGTAAGTATTCCTAGTAACGCAGTCGTAATGAAAGGACATAGATACTGCCAAAATTGATATCCGATATCTGCAATAACAAATGTTTTCATTGCTACAGTAAAATGAATTACTGTGTCACCTTTTTGGTCACTCTTTTATTTAGTTCACCGAGAAAAAATAAATGAAGGCTTATTGAGCTCTAATAACGTCGGTATGTAGTAAAAAATACTGTTAATGTGTAAGAGGGTATGCAAGATTATAAAGAAGACAAACATTCTGCTGTTTTAAGAAAAATATTTCCTTTCTCAAAGTTATAGTGTTGATTTACCTACTTTTAAAAAAGACTCAATGTAAAAAAAATATATTTCAAGAACTAAATACTGAACTTTACATGTTTGTGTTAGTGTATTCAAAGGCCAACAAGAACTCTGAAGCACCTCTTTTGAATAACTGTGCTACAGTACTGGGCAGATATCCCAACACCCAAATGTCTAATGTGGTAAGTTATATGATGATTTGTCTCCCCCTTAGGGTTATTAACCAAACTGTCCCCTTCTTTCATGGTAAGTGGATCTTTCTGTAGTTCCACCAACACCCCTTTATGCTGGTCATTAGTAGTGCTATTTATGATTTCTGCGATTTACTCATGAATAATGCAGCAGGTCTGTATAACTTTATCTGTCACATCACCAGCTCAGCTACTTCCTCTGAATACAGGATTTTGGAATAGCAGGCCAGTGGTATAAGTAGTCAAGATTTGAGGTGATTTTTTTTTTCCACACTCATTAATATGATCAGCAGTTATTCCTCTCTACTCCACTAAAGCTAAAATGCTCCCCAGTGGATGGTCGGGGGGTCAGTGAAGGCTGAGGGCTATCAAAGCAGTGTATTAAAAGGAGCTCTTTGAAGCTTGTAAACCACGGTGCCCAGCAGGTCCACAACAGATAGACGGCTCTGATTGGTCAGGTGTGTGTGTGTGTGTGTTTTTTGCTAGATCGATCCACGGAGCTGACATTCTGGAGCATCAAAGCTTTCAGCACACTAATCTGACTCCTCCTATGAGGGCAAGGGTTGTTTTTATTATTTTCCTTTTTTTTATCCTCGATAAAATGCCCATACCTCAGAGGGGCTCCTGCATGCTTATGATATCAGAGTGAGCGAAATATGTGTTTTAAAAGGTTTTAAAGGGGAATGAAAACATATTGAAATCATGCTCCTACACTGTATTTATCAACGGATAAATAATGCAACACTATAGAGAGCAGCAGAGAATCACAGGGCCATCCATGGGGCATAGCAGTGGCAGTAGAGGAGTGACACCGCAGAGATTCACACACCGCCGCTCCTCAAAGTCAGTATCCCCTCACACCGTCTCTGGAGACCTGTGCCACATACACACCCATGAAAGGTGTGAAAATCTGATTTCCCAAAAAGGATCGGTAATTCTCTGTGAGGGTGGAAGCCGCAATCAATAAATCATTGCTAAGTAGATTCTGAAGAAGAAAAAAAAATGATTCCCCCTTGGTATCAGTGCATTAGGATTCTCCTGAGGATGGATGGGACGAGATGAGGGTGTGAGACAATCTCAATAAAGAAGAGGCAAATCATACCTTCGCCATTCATCTGGACTCTGGCAAGCAGCTGTCAGCAGGGTGAGGAAGGACCGGGAGAGTCGACTAATATCTGAGGGATTCATTTGGCCATCAAGTCCAGGAATGTCTGGAAATATACAAAGCCAATAAGCTAATTGACTGCTTTTAAAACAGGCATGAACACAGCCCTCTATACAGCGTTTCAATGTTTTGAGCTCTGTGTCTGATATCGTGACCCTTCAAGCAGGAAATGCAGAAGGATTCTGTTTATGAAGGGATGGCAGCAATCTGCTTCAGCCATCCAGAGGTGGAAAGTAGATTTATTCAAGTATAGTACTGTATAATTTTGAGGTAAAAGTTGTATTTTTATACAACTTTATCCATCTACTCCTCTACTTTTTGGAGGGAAACATTTTACTTTGCAGAATCAGATTTTACATACTAAACATGATGCATTGTTAAAATGAGCTCTACTTTGACCAAACATGTAATAGCAATAACTAATATTAAATTAGGACTTTTACTTGCAGTATTTTCGTATTGCTGTACTGCAATTTTTTACTAGTGGAAGAAGTATCCAGATCCATTACTTTAGTGGCAATACAACAATGTCAAAATACTCCATTACAAATAAAAGTCTGACATTAAACAGTAAACATACTCATTATGCATCAGAATTAACCCTGTGCATGTTTTATATGTGTAATTAAAATGTGTATGTTGTAGTTGGCTGGGGTTGTGCTGCTTTGAACTGCTGTGTGTACTGTGGGCTATTCTAAAAATGCATGGTATTTCATATTGCTTATTATATATTTTTAATTAAAAACATCAAACTGCAAAGTGACCATAACATGAACAATTTAGATGTCAGATAAATGCAGTTAGTGGATTAAAATGTACAATATATGTCACTGAAATGTAAAAATGAAAAGGTATTAAGTACCATAAAATGAAAATACTCAAGTAAAGTAGCACAAAAGTACTTCAAAAACTGAACTCAAGTAGATTTTATGTATTTTATCCACTTGGAGAAAGTTGGAGGACAAATAGTTTAGCTAGCATTATTTTTTTGAATTTGGCACCTTTTCAAATTGGTGTTTTAAAACCTCTGTGAACATTTAATGTATGATTTAACATTATATATCCTACCTGTAATTGGCGCAGAAAGCCTTTTGCACACCTGAGCTGTGGTCTAATCAGCCAGAATAACTGAACACACCTGTATGGGCTTTCATTAGCTTTAAAGCGTTATTAGTGTAGCTTCATGGCTCGCTTAAAGGCACTTAACTCAGTCTCAAATATGAACAGAAGTGATTCAACAAAGTTAATACCGAGCATAAAGTACTTATAAAAGCAGAAAAGCTTTCGACAAATATAAAAACCACGTTGAAAAGGCCTCACCTGTTGTTAATTGGTGTCACCTCCTCCTCTTCCGACGGTTTGGCGTTGCTCTCTGCCAGAACGACTCCAATACCCACAATGCTTAGCGGCTTTGTTTCTGTCATGTGATTGAACTCATGACAGAGGGAGCAGGCTTCGACAACAAACATCAGTTTGCTGTATTGTGGATATTTTTGCAATGAGGCTAAAACAACTGCGATATTGTGGTCCTTCAACATGTACTCTCTGAAGACATTTTGAAATATTATATCGATTCTGCTCGGATACAGACAATAACAATGGCGGATGTGGAGGAGCAGGAGGTAAGCACAGCATGCTAACGGCTAACTGGCTAATGTTGTTTTCCGTGTAAGCATCAAAATGAATGAAAATTGTGATTCGTGAATTCTGTCTGTAGCCTTTTCATTTAGCTTGTTGTGTTTCTGTTTCTGTGAAAAGCTTAAATATGTGAGTTGATGGTAGCTTTACATTGATTTCTATGAAAGTAGAACATTGTAGCTGCCTACTTTCTGCAGCCTATATTTGAGTTAAATCATGTTATAATGCTCTGTCATTATAAATGTACTACTGTATGCTTCGGTGCTGTGATATAGTAATATTCGTAATGACAAATTGTTAAAATCCATTCAAAATATCTCTTCATTCAGGCCAGAAGACAAAGTGAGGAATTCACAGATGAGTCTGAGGTAAGAAACATCCCTTCGTGCTGCCTTTTCTTTCTCCTGCAGAGGTAGTTTCTTCCTGAGAGGAAGTGTATAAAGAGGTTAAAGGGGAACACAATTAAACCTGGAAATGTCGTGCAGTTGCACCAGTATGTCAGTGTAATAATGCATCAAGAGCAGCTTATTGTTGATGACAGGGGTGTGCATAGTTCTGTCAAACATGGGTGATTGTTGAACTCCAGTAAAGCCTCGCTGCCTCCTGGAAGGACCGTAATGCACAGCCTGCCTTTATCCTCCCAGCTTGATCCCGGAAGGATCGTTGTCAGATTTTGAGAGGTGTCAAACACTCATGAATTACAGATAGCTTTCCAGATCCATCAATGTTACGACTGAGCTTCGGCATGTTACGGTACACTTGTGCTTCTGAGAATCACAGGTAGGCTAAATAAAATATAGCTTTGTACGTCTGGCAGGAAGGGGAGAGTCTTTATAGGAAGCAGAGCATTGAATGAAATATCAGGGAAAGGCTCTCGGAGGGGAACTGTTAAGAGTGAGCGAAAGGAAAAGGGTAACATACCAGGCTTGTACATAGAAAGAGCTCCTACATCGGTGCTCAATACTGTAACAGGGTGAGTGTCTCTCCTCCAAGTGGCTGCAAGCAGCTGATTGTTTACTTAGAATACTGCAAATTAATACAACTTGGCGTCTTGCTGTACTGCTGTGAGCTGGTTGACAGCAGGCTCCATGGATGAAGGAAGTGAAGGCCTGTGTGCTCTACACTCTGCTGCTCACAGAGGAAATGAGCAGGACAACAACTTGATCTTGAAAGTAAAAGGAATGCTCTTCATCACCTTTTGTAATCTGGCTGGACTAGTCTGATTATCTTATGACGTAATAGAGGCAATAAGCCTTGCTGTAGGTGATTGGTGTTGGTTTGATGCCTCATGTAGTCAAGGAAATAGGGATCATTTTACCTCTCCTCTCCTGTCTCTCTCCTCCCTAAAGCACTGAAGGCACTCCTGTTTAGCCTTAATGCACATTTCTAACTAGTGCACTTCAGCCTATTTTGTCTTAACTGCTAATAGACAAAGAATATGCCAGAAATGGTTAAATACAAAGGTAGCTGTTTAAACAAGTTATATGATATTTAGTCACAAAATATGCTTTCATCTAATAACTTTGGTCATAAAAAGCACAAGAGACGGGTGGGCAAATTAAAGAAAATAACAACTAAGTGTCTTAAGTGTGTTGAACTACTTCAAGGAGATCACCGTCTCACACGTCTCCCCAGCATCTCTCATCGGTGTTTCCCTATTATTCGTCATCCATCTGTACATTGTGTTTAAGGTGCAGGATGATCCATTATGTTCTTAATATCTCAGTCAGTGACTAGCGTGGTCTTCCGTGTGTGTATATTAAAGCTGGGATCCTTAATGTAGACGGTATATGTTTCAGCACAAAGGCCAGCTCGGTGGTTGACGAAACAAAAGGAAGCTTCCAAGAGACGGCAGAAGTTTGGAAATGGGTGGTTTCTCTCTGGGGATAAAGTTTGCTTTTGTTGTTTGATACACCTTTTGAAACCCGTGACAAATGCTCCCGCATCAGAAATCTCACAACCAGAATACAAAGGAAATAGCCTGGATATGGCGTTGTTGAGTGGGAAAGGATTGTTTTTGAAAATGACATTTTTTCCACGCTATTGTCCCCCACCTCCAACCCAGTAGCACATAATGGCAGACACTGTTTTGAGTTGATGCACCCTCTGGGCAGCCACAGACTGTGCAGCATTGGTTATAAACTGAATTATGAGTAATATTCAGGCTGTGACTGGCCGCTAGTGTTGGAAAGTGTAGCACAGTAGAATACCGTAAGTTTGCTTTATGAAATGACTGACTTCATGTTTGTCACTGGGGACGAACGGTCTCGTGAAAACACGGCTTTATGCCGCATTTCACGCAATATGATGGAAATGTGTTTGTGCATACATCTCCTGATACACACATGCGAGACGTGTGAATGTCTTGGAAGAGGCCAGAATAGACGTAGGATTGACCGTTAGTCCTGCTGGGTTCAGTGCCTTGCTCAGTGACACTGTGGCAGTGACGGTGGGCACTGTGGATGTGAAACCATCCCAAAATATCTTATTTACATATCAACTGTTTTACAGTAGTATCATACTGCATGTTCGCATATGCAGTATATATAAATATAGATTTTTCAAGCACATGTTCTGTGTTTCCAGGTTCAAAAACGATGTGTTTCTTTGCCATTTATGATAGTTAAATAAATATATTTAGGTTTTAAACTCTTAAGTCGGGGACACAAGACATTTGTCGTGTTGATTTTCTTAATATTTTAGTAAAAGCACAAATAGACAACCCCACAATATTGTCGCAGTACCTATATCGAGGTATTTGGTAAAAATGTTTGTGATATTGTAGTTTCTCCATATCGCCCAGGCCTAATTTAATGGACGGAAATATTAATCAAGGAATATTGAGCAGATTAATCAATAATTAAATTAACTGTTAACCCTAAATGGAGTTTTTTTCTTGTTCAAGCTAAATGAATGTAATATTGTACATTCTGCAACAAAACCTCCACATATATCACTGTGTAGCATAATGTGTTCATCAACTATGGCTTAAATTCATTGTAATGATCTGATGGAGGGGTATTAAGGTTTTACAAAATGATGTGGATGAATGTATAATTCTAAGCAACAAAAACAAAAAAACATGTCAAGTTAAGTCAATTTTATTCTACAAATTTGCCTCAAGGGGCTTTGCATTGAATGCATCCTCTTCTCCTTGCAGAGATTATACATTGTTTACATCCATGTTTCCTCCCTAGCTGTCTTCCTGCCTGTGTTGATGCATTACATGTTTTTTGACGCGTTACCGCCGGTCAGTCGGAGGAATAGTGTGAGTGTGTGGAAACTTAAAAACATTGCTCCACAGCGCCACTAGTGGTCAGAAACTCTGCAGGGCACCTTTAAGTTGAGTTGACACATAAAAAGTCATAAAGTCAACTCCACCTCTTTTATAACTTCTTCTGACTAGTTTCAAAATGTATCAGATTTAAGATTTTAAGCACAGGATTTAAGTAAATTGAGATGGACATTCTGTATATTTCAGTGTACTGCATGAAGGGTTTTCTGAACTACAGCATTTGTTTTGAGGACTCTGTGCTGTCGTAATGAATGCCTTTTAAGAAAATGTACATCACATAGTGACAGTGTACTCTGTCGACCAGGAGGAGGACAGCGAGGAGGAGCCCAAGCTGAAGTATGAGAGGCTCTCCAATGGGGTGACAGAAATCCTCCAGAAGGATGCAGCCAGCTGTATGACCGTCCATGACAAGGTAGGGCTGCTAATCCACCACCCACGAGTCAAGTCCACCTCTGGTTTCACATTGTTTATGGACACATCTGAGAGCTGGCAGCCCATTCTTTTCTCACCTTTCCCCTGCTTTTCCTCTCAGAAGACACCGGGCGCCATTGTCTTCTCTTTTTATTCCCACTCTTACATATTTTTTCGCTCCTCTCCTCCGTTTGTCCGACGTTGATTCTTTTTTTTTTTTTAAGCGGCCACTCTCGGCGAGATGGTTAATCGTTGTGGCACCGGCAGCACACATGCACGCCTGAGCAGAGCAAAAGTCATACCCAGTTACGTCTCCTCACCTGATGTTTTATTAACCGCTATTGATTTTCATTTATTTATTCTTACTTTGAGGATTTGGTCCCCTCTTATATATATATATATATATATATTTTTTTTTTAAACCCTCAAGATAGCAACCGCGCCACAGTGAGCGACGTCGCTGTTGCTGGAATTCTGAATTTGATCCGACTGTCTTTCTCCCTGTGATCTCTGTGCTTGTGTGCCATGCAGCTACCTGTGTGGTCACAGCAGCCCCCTCCGCCGCGGCAAACTCCCGCACAACCTTAAAGCCACCGACGGCACATATTGCCTTATGTTGCCTCATATTTTAAGTGTCTGAATCGGAATTTCATTTGAACAATTCCATTCTGATAAATCCCTTTTAAAAGTCGCTCCGCCTCACAAGGTTGAACCCTTTTATTTATTTATTTCTGGTTATTTTATTTGGGGAGATTGCAGGGGCTCTGTCTGACATGCTCAGCTGTGCCTGTAAATATAAGCATTTCATTATAGACTGCACTGAAGCATGGTGGACTCGCCGCACATCCACATGCTGGTCTAGAAGGGAGGGGGATTAGGAGGAGGCCACGGAGCAGGGGCTGGGGTGGAAGAACACACACTTAATCTAATGCCAAAACCCCCCAGTTTCTATAATTTTTTTGTCCCAGTGGACTCGCGTACACACACACACACACGTGCACTTTTGCTGAAGCACAAAACACAGAAGGCAGTTGCTGCTCAGTAGAAATAATAGCTCTTTGCTGGGCAAGGAGGTGATTGGCTTGCACGGGAAGAAGTCAGATGTACAGCGCATTTATTATGCTTAAGCATTTTAATTTGAGGAGAAAAAATGCCATTTCACACTGTATGCTTTAATAAATAGGGCTTTTCCACCCCCTGCAATTTCACAGTTTTGCCTCCAAGCCCACCCAATCCCCACGCTGCTCATGTCGCTCCAGCTCCAGGAAGTGTTTTTTTCTAAAGTCTTGAATATGTTTCATGTATCCTCTTTCTAATGCTGGTTTGATTTATTTTGCATTTGTCCCTTTCCAGTTTCTTGCACTAGGGACCCATTTTGGAAAAGTCTACCTGCTGGACATCCAAGGAAATGTAACGCAGAAGTTTGAAATTGTGAGTACAAGAATATAGTAATAAAATGCATTAGCCAAGCTAAAGACGAATGCTAATATTGCAAAGATATGATATTAATATTAATTAATATTATTAACACTAAATAATATAAATTTCCTGACTTTTCCTCTAGCGCCATATTGGATTTATAACCAGCTGTGATCTCTCGTAGCATATCGGATTTAGGCCCACTGTTTAACTTTACCCACACAGTTCTGCTCACCTGATCTGAAAGAAAACGACTTCTGAACAATAACTTAATTTGCGAGTCAAAAACATGCGGTAATCATGGCTGATTTGACTGCAGTGTCCCTGCTGAGCACATTGATTCAAGTGCTGCTCACCTAAGGAACCTGTTGGCCAGTTATCAGTCAGAACAGGAAAGGCGCAGCTGAGTTCTGGCTGATGGATTTGTGATTTGTATAGTTATAAAAAGTAGTTAATATGAATACCAAATACCCAGATGAACATAATGCACTGGAGAAATAAAGCAAAATACTTGATCTCCTTTAGTCTACACAGTCAACCCTTTAGGTTTTTAAGTAACATTTTCTATAATTTATGCCACTTAGTTGATCCTTTTATCTAAAGAGCCCTATAGTGTCATGAATGTGTAAACTTTAAGAGCATCAGCAGTGCATTTGGACCCCCTAACCTTCGCGGTGTTAATGCCACGCTCTGTGCATTGACACATATGGGACTGTGCATCCATTACGTAGTCACAATTTCTTTTTTTTTTGCCTCTTTCTGGCATTTCACTTAATGGGATAAAATGTCAGCCAGCAACATTTGGCCGGCCACAAAGATATTCACACCCGCCGATGCCACGATATTGTGTCTCCGCAGAGTTCAGTGAAGATCAACCAGATCAGTCTGGATGAGAGTGGAGAGCATGTGGGCATCTGCTCCGAGGACGGGAAGGCGAGTGAAATCTGTGTTTTTCATCTTTCATAATTCATCCTCAGATTCATATAAATCTCTTTTTATCAGGGTTAAACTTGACGCTAATGATGTGGAACTTGAGGAGTGAATTTTTTACCTCCACAGTCGGAGCATTAACCTGACGTTTTTATCTTTACCATATATGCACGTATTTTTTTTTCATGATGCAGGAATGTATAAAAAGCTTGTACCTATTTTGACTAGAAGGGGAAAGGATTGCACTCCGTTGAGCTGTCAGTCAGCCATCAGCCGTCTATGGATACCCTCTCCATGTTCTCCACCTTGCTGTTATCTTGTCTCTTCTCATCATTACCACCATACTTCATGGATTTCACAGTCAAGATATGCTCTCTGATATCACCCTCCCCTTACTTCTAGCACTCTGGTGGCAAAAAAAACAAGATCTTGTCGCACAAAAAAAAAAGTGGAGCACACAATTAAAATCAATGCTGCAGCAATTGTTCGCCCTCAACCAATTCAGTTGGCTGTTAATCCTTTTAAAATCTAACTTAATCCTTAATCGCTGGTGCGGTTCGCAAAAGCAGATTGCATCAGAGTTTTATATTATCCCTCTACTTTAAAAACAAAAACGTCCCCTTTTTTGGGGCCTCAGATGAGGAGAAACTGGGTGTCGTGTACTCTAATGGTACATTAGGGTTTGTTGTAGCCAACTGAGGCTGTGGTCGGGTTTTTAAGCCCTGCGGGCCTCAAAGAATCAACTTGTCCACTAATTGGTGACCCAGCGGAGAAGTAGAGAGCCAATCAAAGTCTTTTCTGACCACAATTCCCCCCGCTGGCCTCGGATAGTTGCAGAGGCAGCAATTAAAGGAGAAATTTTGAGTTATTCACCTTTTGCTTTCCGTTCTCCCGTCTCATCTCTGTTTCAGGTTCAAGTGTTTGGTCTCTATACAAGAGAGGGCTTCCACGAGACCTTTGACCATCCCATCAAAGTGAGTTGTTATCACATTTTCTGAAAACTTGAAGGAATGCTTCACCCACAAAATGGTCATCGTTGAATTCTTTTAAGAAAGCTTAGTTTCCCTCAAACTGCTCCGTGGTGAACGAAGAATCAAAAAACAGAGAAATGTCTCGATGAATTGAAGTGAGTGAGGGGCCGTGTTTAACAGCAAAACTTTATCAAAATATCAGTTTTAAAAACTCGCTCGCACAACTGGTGCTGAATAATCCAAGTCTCAGTTATCCGGTCTTCTGCTCACTACTTCACAAACGCATGCATCATTGCCTGAACTTCACTATTTGAAACACTTCACACAGATGAGTAGCGCGTCTCCGCAAGCGTGAAACTGTCGAAGTGTTTTAGATCGTTGATTTCAGTGTAGATGTTTGTGTTTTGCTGTTGTTATATGCAGCCCCTCCCCCAATTTACTTGAATTCATCAAGACTCTTCCCCGTTTTTTGGCCGTGGAGGCATGCAAGAGGAACAAAGTTCTTCTTCAAGAATTCAAGGTAACACAGGGTGATTATTGATAAACTAATAGTCATTTTGTGGGTATTCCTTTAAGTGTCTTACTATGCATCTGTTGCTACAGCATTACCTGCATATAACATAACGAAAGAAAATCACATTTCTGTCACTCTATAATCTGTCACTCCTGTATTGTTTTGCAGGTTGTTGCGTTACATCCTCAGTTCAGCAGATCAAACTACAAACAGTTTGTCACCGGGGGCAACAAGGTAGGCTTGAGTGGTATTTTCCCGTGCAGTCATTATGTCCAGTTTTCGCCATTTCCTGCCACAATAATTCATCCCGATTGTGTCCGAGGCGAAACCGAAACCAGCGGACCTTCTCACTTTGGCTCGGCTGACGGCGATGCACGGGCCTTTGTCTGCTGTGAAAGGCTCTTAGTTTTCTGTCTCTTTGCTGGAGTGCTCTCGGGAGAGCTGCCCATTTTCACAAAGTGCTGTTCGCTCAACGGTGTTTGAAAGGCGATGCTTCACAAGCACGGCAAGTAGATGTCATTATCAAGAGGGTACATAGTCTTAGGATTTCCGGGACGCGTTCAGGGATCTCGTCCTGAAAGTCGTCTCTGGAATGTCACTGCGGAAGGTGAAAAGTATCTTAGACATTAGATTTGTCATTTTGTTGTTTGTGGAAGTAAAACCACCCAGCTATTACCACACGCCAATTACTGTACACACAACTATGAACTGCTCGGATGTGGCGTCATTCCAAAACCACCCATAAATAAAGTATACTGACATTTATACAACAGGGGTGAGGAAAAACAACTTTATTTGATGAAACCCCATTGTTAGTGTTACTTTGCCATTTTCTTTCAATTGCCGCTGATTCCTCTCAGTTCCAGGTTGTGAAGGCCTCCACAATGTGCCTGTGATGAAAATCAATAAGCCTCAACGGGAGCCACATCCTGTCAAAGGAAATTCAATTTTGTCTCCGCAGTTCTTTTGTCATATCATCTCTTTGTCGAGCAAACTGTTTATTAACACAGCCCAACTGCTGAATTAAAGAGCCGATACAACCTTCTACCGGGCATCCTTGGTAATGTTATGCACATTTAGCTGTTTATATAGTAAGGACAGTAACAATGCAGGGAATGTGAATGACAGGCTTTGTCCTCGACGGCTTGTACAATACAAGCATGAAACTGCAGTTGATGAATTGGCCCAGCGGCCGCCTTGATACCACAATGCATTGTGGTTTCAAAAAAACAACATTCTCGCTGAGCTTCCACACCTTTTGTGAGACGGTAGATATACATTTGTGTTTAAACACTTGTTTCTATACTTGTATTCAATAAATGATGTGTGTCCTCAAGAAGCCTCAACCATCATGATTGGAGGAAGAAGGATGTATGAAGTCATGCTTGTACTGCTTTCAGCCCTTTTCTTTATGGCCTTCACACCATCTTCTACTTGCCAATTACGTCGACCATGTGAAACTGTAAAACGACGTCTTCCACCACTGAATGTGAAGCTTTCTCACTTAAATGGAGACTAATGAGCAATCTGTCTTCATTGTCTTTGTGCCTAAATGCCCCGAAGTGGAATCAAGATCTTCAAACGAGGACTAAAATACGTTTTCTACGTCATCATTTGCAGGCCGAATTAGAAAGTTGTTAAATGTAGAAGGGTGTTTCACTCTGTCATCCGACACAGCTGCTGACTGGCTGCGCCTGTGTGATGTTCTATTCATCTGCTGCCCTCTGTAGGCCGGGCTGCACAACTGCCAACCGTGTGGTATTAAAAAGTATTAAATGTGCTCCTGTGGTCTTTCTCAGCTGCTCCTGTATGAAAGAAACTGGTTGAATCGCTGGAAGATGTCTGTGCTACATGAAGGCGAGGGCTCCATCACTAATGTCCAGTGGAGAGCTAACCTCATCGCCTGGGCCAACAATGTGGTGAGTGATCGGTCACGGGCCTCAATAAACAGTATATTACTGAATGTGTAAAATGTTTACGCTTGTTTTTTTTCTCCCTTGTGTCTTTTAGGGAGTTAAAATCTATGATATCGGTACAAAGCAGCGGATCACGAACGTGCTGCGGGATAACATCAGTCTGAGGCCCGACATGTACCCCTGCAGCCTGTGTTGGAAGGACAACAGCACTCTCATTGTCGGCTGGGGCACTTCCATCAAGGTTTGCTGCTTTTCTATTTAAACTCATTACTGACACCAGCTGTTCCCGTGTTTCTGACTTTCTGTAACCTTCTTATATCTCCTCAGATTTGTGTTGCGAAAGAGAGAAATCCTACTGAAATGAGAGACCTGCCCAGCCGCTATGTGGAAATAGGTATAAAATGCACTTTATGATGAACTATATGATGGTAAACTTTATTTATAGACTCACAAATGCTGTTGTGTGGTTCACAACATAAAGCAAGAATAAAAGTAGATAAGACCAGATTAAAACGCGGTGGTTAAAAGTGATCAGATGGAATAAGAAGGAGACAAATTAACTTCAAAGACAACAAAAACAAAAATCTGTGTCTCAAGACCACTTTTTGAAGGTCTGTGTCTCACTCTCAATCGGACGCATTTTTGCTCGGTCTTGTCTCGGCCTCAAAAAAAGCAAGGATTCTGTATTTTATTCACAAACTCATGGTAAACGTATACATGCATGTATAAAGAGGCGAGTGAGGAGGAACCTTCATTTGTTTTTGGGATCTTTCAGATTAATTTGAGGAGTTCCTGTGTGGTTTGCATGTTCCACATTTTATCATAAGTGTGGCACGCAGTGTGGGACTCACCCTGACTTGGTCTTGGTCTTGATGCACTCTGGTCTTGGTCATGACTTGGTCTCGGTTTAGGTGGTTTTAACTTCAACACTGGACAAAAGTGTGATTTAATCCGGAGGCCAGCCACCTTTATCTGCCTAATATAATATACATACATGGATTTGTGTTGTGGATAATGATGCAGCGACATTTTGACAATAAAGAGAAAAGCAAGTCAATACAGTAAAACAGTAGATCTCACATTCTGGTTAAAGAGGGCGCATGAAATGCATAGAATGTCATTATGTTACCATTCCAAACTTCCAGATGAATTAAATGCGCTCTAATATGGTGTCTATGATATTGTCCTTCAGGCTATTTTGTTTGGTGTCTTTTTTTCAAACAGTTTCTGCATTTGAGACCGAGTTCTTCATCAGTGGTCTGGCCCCGCTGGCAGATCAGCTCGTCACCTTGTACTTTGTGAAGGAGAACTCTGATCACATGGTAATAACTCTTCTTTTACATCACATATATATATATATATATATATATATATACATATATATATTTTAAAGAGGCTAATATTGTGTTTTTTTGGTGTGTGTGCAGGATGAGGAGTTTCGTGCGCGGCCTCGTCTCGACATCATCCAGCCTCTCCCTGAGAGCTGCGAGGAGATCTCTTCGGACGCGCTGACCGTGCGCAACTTCCAAGACAACGAGTGCAGAGACTACCGCCTCGGTGAGACCATAAAAACTGCCCTCAGAGAAATGTCACGCAGCCTTTTCCTGCGCCCTGATTTCATTATGCCTCGTCCAACAAATGTCAGCTCTAATGCTCAATACGCAGAGGCATAAATGTATTTTCATTAACAGAGCATTCTGAGGGAGAGTCGCTCTTCTACATCATCAGTCCCAAAGATATCGTCGTGGCCAAGGAGCGAGACCAGGATGACCATATCGATTGGCTGCTTGAAAAGAAGAAATATGAGGTCTGCGCGGTTGAATTGTATGAATGTTGCAAAAGGTTACGGTCTACGATTATATAGCTTTGACTGCGTGTCCTGTTGCTGTGACAGGAGGCGCTGATGGCTGCAGAGATCAGCTTCAAAAACATCAAGAGACACGACGTTCAGAAAATTGGGATGGCTTACATCAATCACTTAGTGGAGAAAGGAGACTATGACAGTGCTGCGAGGTAGGTTTCACTTCTGCAGCTATACAGTCAGGTAATCCTTTTGATAAGTCGTACAGTGAGTGAGATATTTGGAAAAACTGTCTTTTTTTTACATCTCCAGAGTCCTTATTAGAGAAACTTTATATTTTAAGCGTTCAGCAGAATGTTTCACTTATGTCTTTATTTGTAATTGTAGAAAGAGGGAACACCCTTAGACATGATCCAACATTATGCACAAAGACTATATTGTTTATTCACTGTTGGCCAAGACAATCCTGGCCAAGATGACAGCATGAAAGTTTCACATAAAAGCCCCCAAAAAATTTAAACAAACAACAAAAAGTCAACCAATGACTTAGCAGTGTTGTTCAGTAATGGGACATGTACATCCAACGTTGAAATAATCCCTCATCCTGTTTTTACAATCTTCCATGTTTATAAATGAATCTAGTCTAGACAACAACTTTAAAAGCGCTTTCATCCAAGAGGCGCAATGATGTGTGCAGAAAACCGAATCTGGGCCAAATCGTACCGCAGAATTGTGCGCTAAACCTAAACACAGAAGATGAATTTGCATGCATGTATAAAATATCATCATTATTAATTGTTGATAAAAGTTTGAACAGAAAGAAAAACGGCATTTGTTTCTTTAATACAAACCCTATTTTCACTGAGTTTTTGTCAGGTATAACATTCCTTATGAATTCACTATGCCACTGCTAACAAAGTCACAAGCCACAATGTTCTTGTTTCATCTTAATTATTCACGTGCTTCTTATTCAGGAAGTGTCAGAAGGTTCTTGGAAAAAACATGGAACTCTGGGAAAATGAAGTGTACCGGTTCAAGACCATCGGACAGTTGAAGGTAGGAATTGATGTTCCTTAATAGAACTTAATTACTGAAGTGATTGTGTTCATGAATCAATTATGAAATGTGATGCATGTTTTGTGTCTTTTCTTCCAGTATCAGTATCTTATCAATATTGCTCCACCTGTCTCCATTTTCAGGCCATCAGTCAGTATTTGCCCAGAGGGGATCTGCGTCTCAGACCGGCCATCTATGAAATGATCCTCCATGAATTTCTCAAAACTGACTATGAGGTACTTTGTCCCTGAATTATCCAGACATCCTGTACCGCTAATCCACTGGTTGATCGTCAGATTTAATGCTTTGTCCTTCCTCCTTTGCTGTCCACAAAGGGTTTTGCCACACTGATCCGGGAATGGCCTGGAGAGCTTTATAACAACATGGCCATCGTTCAGGCAGTCAACGATCACCTGAAGAGGGACCCCACCAACAGAACGCTGCTCACCACTCTGGCTGAACTGTAAATGAACTTAACGTGTGCATTAATTGACCAATTTAATAGATATTAAGGGAAATATTCAAACACAAGTTTCTGTTTTTTAATATTATAACAACATGATGTGTATCTGTGTAAGCTTGGTTGGACAATATTTGTCTGCAAAGATGTATTTACTGAGGCGCCTGCAGGGTTGAAGGAGTAATGCTTTCAATGTATTAAAAATGACACAAAATCAAATCTCGTAAAGCAACCTGTTGAACCTTGATGCTGTTGCAGATACACGTACGACCAGCGGTACGACAGAGCCTTGGAAATCTACCTGAGACTGCGGCACAAAGATGTTTACCAGCTGATCCACAAACACAACCTTTTCTCCTCCATAGAGGACAAGATCGTACTCCTCATGGACTTCGACAAAGAGGTAAAAGCCTGGTCGCAGACTGAACATTTTATTATCTTCACTTTCACATGTTTGAGTAATATATTCTCCAAATTGACGTTGGCAGAAAGCTGTTGACATGCTTCTCGACAATGAGGACAAGCTGTCGGTGAGTGTTCCTGGCTTCTCTCGGTATTTAATTAAGGATGCGATGACACTCTGCAGCCCACTGATCCTGTTTCTCTTCTCTGCTAATAGACAGACAGGGTGGTGGAAGAACTAGCGGACAGGCCCGAGCTTCTGCATGTGGTGAGTTGAGATAACTTTAAATACAATCGTATTAACCCTCAAAATGTAATCCAGAACTGATTTGACTCATCTTTTCCCCCCACAGTATCTCCATAAACTGTTTAAGCGGGATCACCACAAAGGCCAAAAATACCACGAGAGACAGATTGTCCTGTATGCCGAATATGACCGTCCAAATCTCTTGCCTTTCCTGAGGGACAGCACACACTGCCCGCTTGAAAAGGTACAATTATTACATCCTACTGCGCGTCCAAGTTTCCAGAAGGTACAAAAGATTAATTATGTCGTCTCCTCTTTTCTGTCAGGCTCTCGAGGTTTGTCAGCAGAGGAACTTTGTAGAGGAGACTGTCTTCCTGCTCAGTAAGTGTTATTTAGTCTCTGTTTTCCTGCTTTAAGGGTGTTTTTAAATGATTAAAAAGGAAACTAATCCAGCATGTTGGCTCTCAGGCAGGATGGGGAACTGCAGACGAGCTCTGCAGATGATCATGGAGGAGCTGGAGGACGTGGACAAGGCCATCGAGTTTGCCAAAGAGCAGGACGATGCAGAGCTCTGGGAGGATCTCATCTCTTACTCTATCGATAAGCCACGTACGATACAGTCTCCCATCGACCCTGTCATTCTGTCTTTCTTTGTCGTTCTCTTACTTTGATAATATTTCTTTGTCCCTGCTATTGTCTCCCCAGCATTCATCACCGGCCTCCTTAATAACATTGGTACTCATGTGGATCCCATCCTGCTCATCCATCGCATTAAGGAGGGCATGGAAATCCCAAACCTCAGGGATTCACTTGTAAAAATCCTCCAGGACTATAATCTGCAAGTAAGTAAATAAAGTAATCTTCATTTATTTAGTCGTGTTGGGCCTACAGAGGATTTAACAAGAGTACAGCTATTAAAACTGTTCTTCACTACTAGTATAGCTAGAATTAATAAGAACATTTATGAATATTTATTTTATTTTTTACTCAGCCCTACTATTCATCATGTTGTTTAACTTATTAAACCGGCGTTTGTTTTCTCGTTTCTCAGATTCTTCTGAGGGAAGGGTGTAAGAAGATCCTGGTGGCCGACTCCCTCTCGCTGCTCCAGAAGATGCACCGAACACAGATGAGAGGAGTCCGGGTCGACGGTGGGCGCACTTTCTTTCTTTTTGGTTAATGCAGAAGCAGATGAAGTTGTTTTTAAACTGTACTCATGCAAGTGTTGCTTTTCTTTTCAGAGGAGAACATTTGCGAATCGTGTCATGCTACAATATTACCGTCAGGTGGGTTTTCTGTGGAGTTGTTTCCAAGTATTTTACTGTTGTGTTTCATTTGAAAGCTATTCATTGCTAGTTTCTTTGCTTCACAATCTGTGTTTCAGATATGGCCAAACCCTTCAGCGTGGTTGTGTTTCACTGCAGACACATGTTTCACAAGGAATGTTTACCATCTTCAGGAACAGTAAGATACTTCAATTTTTCAATTTCTGTTGGTAACTTTTGAATCAGATGAAGTCATTCGATATGGAATCCCTCGAGGGTCAATTCTTGGTCCACTGCTGTTTAATTTGATCCCACTTGGCTTCACATTATTTATTTCATTTGGTGTTGAGTTTTGCTTGCTAATCTTTCTCTGGGCATTGTTCTATTTTATGTGAGAATCTTAAACATTACTTGGCTGTTCTATATTGAGACTATTTCATCTTTTCCCTCTTTCAGATTCCTGGGGTGCAGTTTTGTAACATCTGCAGTGCGAAGAAGCGCGGGCCAGGAAGTGGAATCCTGGAGATGAAAAAATAAACAAGGATGTCTGCACTCACAATGTTATTATTGATGCCTTTACCTTCCCCCTGTTGCTTTCCATTTTCTGTCAGTACATTGATCAATAATATCACCATCCCTCTGCCAAAATGCAAAACGTATATATTGGATTGTCTCTGTATATTTAAATCTAACAACTATAAAGTGCTTTGCTTGTTTTGCTTGCCACTAATGTGATTTGGCGATGAAATACCTGCAACGTCTAAAAAATAAAATCACATAAAAACGTTTTGTGGTTTGTGTCTGATAATCACACATGTCAATCAATTCCGAGGAGAAAAGAAAATGTATTTATTCTTCAAAACTTAGTAATTGATTTTGTCAGACTTCTTCCTCAAATTATTGATATTACAGCATGATTTGGTGCACACAGACATATGAAACCAAACAAGAAGATGTACAAAGATGCCAAAAGCATGACTCATTTGTGGTATGATGTTGGATGCTCGTGAAATATACAGATGCGTTATTAGCTCTCCAAATATTTAATGGTTTTGTTCCTTCGATATTAACAGATGCTTTAAAGAAAACCACGACTAGGTGCCCTAGAGCTGGTGATTGATAATTAAAGGAACATTTACGAACTTAACACAGAAACAGCTGACTTTAGAGACCTGACATGCAGTGGTTAAAGTATTTAGAAATACTAGTGTATAAATACTCAGTATAAGTCAAAGTCCTGCATTGAAACTCTTCAGTAAGTACAAAATGTTTAGCATTAAAATATAGTTAAAGTACCAAAAGTAAAAGTACTTATTGTGGCCTATTACATTATATCACTGGATTATAATCATTGATGCACAAATGTGTTCATCACTTTCATGTTGCAGGAGCTCATTTTAATTACGTTATATACTTATGGGTAACTTAACCTACAATAATAATCAATTAGCTGATTTATGTTTTATATTAGTAATCTGAATCTGCAGTCATTAAAGCTATAAAATGGCTAAATGTAGTGGAGTAAAGAGCACAATATTTGTCTCTGAAGTGTAGTAGAAGTAGAAAGTAGCATAAAATAAAAAAATACTCAAGTAAAGTACAAGTGTATAAAATCGTTTGGCATTTTATATTTGTATTTCTTATAAATATATTCTACATGCAACTTTTGTTTACATTTTGTCTTACATTATGTATTCCGCATATTATTAACCTTTAACACCAAAACAGGCAGCGAATCATTAATTTGTTTAAATGTGGCACATCTACATCTTTGTCTCTGATAAATAAATAAAGTAGAAACCCTAATTTCCAAAAATGTCCATCTCGGTCGTGCTGGTCTCAAACGGCGCCTGGAGGGCAGCTACGTCACATCCGCCGTTTCCCCCCGGAAGTACAGTTAATTTTTATTCTCAAGAAAAAAAAAAAACACAGCTGTTGTTGAAAAAGAAAACACCAAAGTGAGTTTCATTCACGGATGTCTTGACTTTGTCTTTTCGCAGACGTTAGTAGAGTAAGGCCTCTACTCTGTCTGTCCGCCTCCTGCTTCTACTCACTCGATCAGCGAGTCTCGGTTCGCTCATTTGTTGCGAGTTGGCTGCTGCTAGCGTTAGCTCCCATCACTGTGGACTTCCAGCTAGCGACACTAGCCGCCGCTAGCTAGCTAACTATCCATTCCTGACTGTTTTGCTCAACTCCTGGCGACAAGAATCTCTGTCTGGCTGTCACACTATCGGTAATATACTGAATGTAGATGGCGAATACGTGAGTACATATAGATCGTACATTGTGAGACTCGCTAGCCGCCTGGTTAAACTACGATTTATCACTGTTTATGTTCAACGTTAGCTTTGTGGTTTGTTGGGAAACCCAGGTAACTATTAAAAAGGGGATTGTAGTTCAAACTGATATAATACTAGTGTTGAATTTGGACACAGAGCATTTTTGTCATGTCGTTTGAAGGCATATATTCTGTATTCACCTCAACCTAAAAGTAAAAGAGAAACTGCAGAGTGCCTGGAAGAAAAGTGTTAATCCTGGCTTATTAAATAGAAGTGTTAGCGGTGTGTTGCATCTCCTCTGTTGTCTTGATTTCACACTTCTTATCGGTTATTTTTGTCACATATTTTGACAGAATGCCAGCCCCAAAGAGAGGATCGTCTCCTCATGATTCTCAGCCCAAGATGAGGAAGTTGGATGATGATGGGGAGGATCTGCCATCCAAAACTGCACCAGCTGCCAATAATCGGTCCCTTAAAACAGGAAATACACGAGAAAACACAGCAGACCCAAGGACTAAGAAAAAGCTGTGTACTTCGGCAGAAGGGGGGAATAAGCCCGCCAAGTCATCCAAACAGAGTTCCCCTCCAAAAGATTCCAGCAAAACCTTTTCTGACCCACCCGTCAAAAAAGCCAAGCTCCTGAAAGCCACAAGTGCCTCGTGCGGAGAAGCTCCCTCACAGAAAGTGAACTCCAAAGCTTCCCTGAAGCGAACGGCCTCCACAGAGTCCGAGGATGATTTGAGTAGTGACGGTGGTAAGACTGACCTCTTCAGAGAGAGGGATGATGGCGACAAGGCCCGCTGCATCAGAAAATATTCCAATCGAGTCAAAGCAAAGCGCAAGGTTGAAGAGTCGGTGTCTGACACACAGGAGACGAGCGGAGGGTCGCCATCAGCGCCTGGAGACCCTGTTCAGATGGACCACAATTATGGTAGATTTTCAGATTCAAGCGTGGGAGAGGAGAATCAGGAGGAGAAAAAAGAATCCGCACGGTCTGACACTGAACAACAGAGACAAGGAATGTCAGTTTATTCCGCACAAGCCGAGTCTAAGGAAACGCTTGTCTCTATAGGAGGAGGTGCAAAAGCTAGCACTGGATTTGAGTGTGCAGCTGATGAAAGTAACCACGAGGAATTAAAAAATCCAGACAGCCAAAAGCTCATAGATAATGACACAGAAGCATCATGTAGAGAAATATTGGACTCTCTCACTGCAGCAGTTGCAGGTTCGGCTTGCATCACGTCTAAGGCGGGGGATAATGAAAGGACGGACTTTGCCACCCAAAGCCAAAAGGATGTAGATAACGAATTGCCTGCAACGTCAGTGGAAACACTATATTCTAGTACTGGAGAGGCAAATCCAGGCAGTGAAGGTGAAGTGCAGGTAGATGAAAGGACAGCTTGTAGAAGTCAGACAGATGTGAGCGGTGAAACTGAAACAAAAGAGACGACAGAGTCTGCTTCTGAGGAGATAGAGCTGGATGTCAAATGTAGGAGCAAGGAAGGACAGCAGGAAGTGATGGAAGCAGCCAGCGTCTCTGCAGACCACCGTGGTGCAGAAGATAAAGCGTTGTCAAACAAAACAAACTCTGCATCAGAAGAGATCCTGGTAGGAGGCAGTAATCCAGAAAGTCAGAGTGAGGAAAATCTAACAGAGACTCCAACAGACCTCAGTGTCAAAATTCAAGTTACCATCAAAGAGGAATCGAAATCGGAGGATCAAGTGAGCCATGAAGTACCAGGTACAATTACCAACTCATGTGACGGTGTGAACAAACTAGTCCGAAGGTCTGAAGAAAAGCTGGAAGAAAGTGAAAGGAGAGGCGTGGAGTTCCTGTTGACTCCGACTGTTGCTGGTCTTGGGTCTTTTGCTGAGCTACAACTGAGCCAAGAGGTGCCGGACAAAACAACTGACAGCCGTACTGAAGTACTGACACCAGATAGTGAGTTAGTTCCAGAGCTAAATCAAAGCGAGCTGCTCTCCGATTGTGTCGTAGTCTCAGAGGTTCCGACTGATGTGGACATGCGGACTAAAATAACACCAGAGGAGAGGTCTGACTCGGCACCTGAAGAGGATAAACAAAACCAGGGAAACCACAAAGTTGAAGACCACATTACAGGAATACCTGTCGAAGTCAAAGAAGATGCAATGACGAGTAAAGAAGAAGAAAAGGAGATGAACTTTGAATGTGCCACTGCAACACCACAGCAGGAGATTTCTTATCAAGTGGCTACAGTGGAAATACAAAGTCAGAATAACCAGGGTGTCAGTGAACGTGCCACAGCCATATCTACAGAATTGAATGAGGATCGTGTGTTCAATTCTAGAATAACTGAAAATGAAGACGAGAACTTTGAATGTACTAGGAGTGGACCTGAGAGACAGACTACAGCGGCATCAGAGATTTCTAATCCTGCAGCTACAGTGGAATTACAAAGCCAGGAGAGACCAGGAGACAGTGAACGCACCACGGACATGTCCGATAAAGCACAGAAACATCCAGTTGCGAATTGTCAGAACGCCAAAGGTGAAGGCAGGGTCGATGCTGAATGTGTTGCTGCTACCGAGAGTCAAATAGAAGCGACTACAAGGACATCAGAGGAAACTAACGTTGTGTCTACAGTGGAAGTAAAAAGTCAGGAGAACAGGGAATCTACCACACACATGTCTGCTGAACATCATGAGGATCATAAGGTTGAAAATATGGAAAAAGAAAACAAGGTGAGCTTTGAATCTGTGACTGTACCAGAGAGTCAAATCGAAATGGAAACTCAGACTACATCGACATCAGAGGTTTCAAATCCAGTTGAAATGGACAAAAGCCAAGTAGAAGTGGACATGCATACTACAACAGCATCAGAGGAGATATCTAACACAGCACCTACAGTGGAAATACTAATTCAGAAACGTCAAAATGAAGTAAATGTGGAGACTGCAGCAGAATCAGTGGAGATTTCTAACATGGCGATGGTAGAAACACAGGCTCAGAAGAGCCCAGAAGTCATCGATCCTGCTGTATTGACTGAACGTCATGGGGAAGAAAACAAGCTGAGCTTTGTGACTGTATCAGAGAGTCGAATCGGAATGGAAATGCAGCCTACATCGACATCAGCGGTTTCAAATCCAGCCGCTTCAGTGGAAATGGAGAAAAGCCAAGTAGAAGTGGACATGCAGGCTGCAACAGCATCAGAGGAAATATCTAACACGGCACGTACAGTGGAAATACAAAGTCAGAAAAGTCCAAATGAAGTGATTTTAGCGACACCAGTGGAGATTTCTGACATGGCGCCTACAGTAGAAACAAAGGCCCAGAGGAGCCAAGAAGTCATCGAACCTGCAACAGACATATCTGAGAAAGATCAAGAAGGTCTAATGATTCAGACTCCAGAGAGAAATGGAAATGAAAACAAGGTTATCACAGAAAGTGTCAGTGCACCTGAGAATCAAAGAGAAGTGGATTTGCAGACGACGGCAACACCAGAGGAGACTTCTCATCAGACAACTGTAGTAGAAACACAAAACCAGAGAAGACTGAAGGTCAATAAACTCACTACAGATGCTGAAGTACTTCAAGAAATTATTGATGCCAATACTGAGAGTGAAGAAAACGTGGAAAAGGTTATTGCAGAACGTGCGGATGCCACTGAGAATCAAACAGAAATGGACGCGCAAACAACAGCAACGCTAGAGGAGCTTTCTAATCCACCACCTACAGTGGAAACACAAAGCCCTGGAAGCCGGGACGTTAGTGAACTCAACACACAAGGTCAAACAGATCTAGTGAGCATAAGTTGTGAGCGTAAGGAAAATGAAGACGAGGTTAACGCTGAATGTGTTGATGTTCCAGAGGTTCAAATAAATATGGAAACTTCTACAACGCCAGAGGAGGTTTCTGAAGCAGCAGAACCGCAAAACCAAGGTATGGAGGATGTCCATGATCCCGCCGTGGTCTTATCAAATCAAACTCACAAGCCTCTTCTGATGGCTGAAAGTAAGGATAGTGAAAACATGCAGACAGACCAGAGTGCTGATGATAGCCAAGTGGATATGGATGTAATTAGTGGATCAATAGGAGGGGTAGATTCTGCTTTAGAAGAGGAAACAAGGAGACAAGTGATTAATGAGGTTAAAGAGGAGGCAGCAATCATTTCCTCTGATGATGTTGTCGCTGTCGGTAATATTGAAGGACACACAGAAGGAACAGGAAGCAATGAAGTGATAGTTTTTGTTTGTGGCCAACCAGACGACGTTGATATTGTAATTCAGGCGTCAGACGAGCAGATTAAGACGGTTAATCAGTCAGAGGTTGAGATTCATGAAAACCAGATAGTGTATGAGCCCATTAGCAGTCCGGAAAGTAACGACGAGAGAGAGATTTCTACAGCATCGGAGAACCACAACGGTGTGTCTTTACTGGACATACAGAGCACCCAGCAGATGGAAGGAGTTTCGCCTACTAATGAAGGAAACAGCTGTAACAAACAACTGGAAAATGAGGAAAATGCCAAGCAACCAGTTTGCGTCTCAGACGGTCAAGAAGTTGAAATGGAAGCACAAACGGTCCGAGTGCCAGAGAGCCGTGTCCCTGCACAGTTGGAGCAGAGTAACACGAATGACGATGTGAAACAAGTTGCAGTGATCAGCTCTAGCGATGACATCAGCAGGCCAGATGGCCAGTCAGGAGATGCCCCAGAAACAAGTGGAAGCAATGGGTCTCCAGACTGCGTCAGTGCCACAGAGCTTCCTGAGCACGTGCAGGAGGACTCCGGACTTCAGGAGGTTTCAGACGTCACGGTGACAACGACTACAGCCACCACCAAAGCCGAAATGCCAGATAGCACATCTGAGGAGTTTGTGATCTTAGAACCGATCCAAGAGGCTGAAATTCACTTCGATATTGTCACTCAAGCAGCGGCCGAATCGGGTTTGTCGGACTCTCTTTTGGAGCAGGTGAATCCAGACAGTGCTCTGGAAGGTGACACGGAAAATGAAATGATTTTAAATGGTTCCCAAGAAACCGCCTTCCCTGAGGCGGAAGTGCAGCAATGTGAAACAACTGATGAGATCAAAGTGACGAATTCAAGCGAGGTTTTAGATCAGGGGAGCAGGATTGAGACAGAAATCTCAACCGAGGAAGGTGTTGAAGTTCCTGAAAATTGTGATCAAAGCCAGCAACCCTCATCCGCCATGATGGACAGTAATACCTCAGAGATTGATATGGCAAACTCTCACGGTCACGTCACGAATGAAAGCTGCAGTGCACTGGTGATGGAGAACGCTGAGGGTAATTTGGACCTACAAGAAGTGCAGATTCTGGAGGATATCGAGATCGGCCGTGAGATCGTAGTAGCAGAAGAAGAGGATGATGAAGATAGTGACATTGCAATAATAGAACAACCCCAGGAAAGACCCGAGGCAGCCCCCCCTAAAGAGTCTGAGAAAACGGTTAATGAGAAAACTAAAGACGACACTAGTGGGACCAGCTTGAAGCAAAACAGCACAGCTGAAAAGACTGAAGATGATAAAAAGAGACAGGGGGCAGAGAAACCGAAGAAACAAGAAATGAACACGCAGGCCAGAACCAAAGCCCGTCTGGCAGCTCTGGCCGAGCAAAAGGCTGCTGCCTCTAAGAGGACGGCGAACAGACAGCAGCTGAACCTCTTAGCTCTGTGTCAGGAGATCGCAGAGGACATTGCTACAGACAGCATGCTGTTGAAGAGGATAGAAGAAGAGAAACAAGCGGCGGCGGCAGGAAAAGCAGCAGCAGCAGCAGCAGCAGCCAAGAGCGAAGCAAGCAAGAAGGATAGTCCACCTGTCAACACACAGGAGGCAGACCCTGTTATAGTTGCGACTCCTGCTGGACCAGAAGGGAGCTCTGCTTTGGTGACCCCTGCTTCAGAGGCATCTACAGCCAAGCCCTCGACGGACGTTTCAGCTGAGGCCAAGCCTCCCGCAGAGGCGGCTCCGGTGGCTCCGGTGGCTCCAGAGCCTCCAAAGAGGCGTTTCTTCGTCACACAGATTTCTGTGCCACTGAAAGCCCACGAGAAAAAGAAGCTAACCAGATATCAAAGACTAAGACAGGTTGAACTGCAGAGAGAGAAAATGTCCTGGGCACGTGTAAAGAAACTTAAATCCGACCAAGCAAATCAGATGTTTTCAGACATGGATTGGCAAGTACCCCTGTCTACATCCTCTCCATTCTCAGTGAGTGCTGTGACCACGGCTCCTCCACCTGCAGCAAGTCCATCAAAAACACCTCTCCCAAGTCCTGCCTCAACTAGCAAGCCGGCAACACCCACGCCAGAAGTCCCTAAGGTTGACCCTCCTAAGCCGGAACCCAGTACGGCTGAGCCCACTAAAACGGAAACCTCCAAAAGTGAACCCAATAAACCTGAACCTGACAAAGCGGACGCCTCCAAAACTGGGACTCCGAATGCTGGAACCCGTAAATCCACAAGGCAAACTAAGGCTCAAACTCTTAAAGAGACCCCTGCTCCGGCGCCCGCCCCAAAAGTGACCAGATCGGCCGGCAAGAGGACGCTCCCGGCGGTACCCCCGCCCATGCCCAACGGAGTTAATGCGCCAAAACAGAAGCCTGTTGAGTACAAGCCATACAGACCCAGGCCCAAGTATTCTTTTGATGACTTTCAACTGGATGATGACCCATTACCAGTAGCTGCAACAAAGCCCGGCCTTCAGTCGAGGCCCGCGCAGCAGACACGACCGAATGCAGCTCAATGTAGACCCACAGTTTCATCACATCTCGCCCACCAGGCGAAACTCAAAGCTCAGACCACACCTGCTGGACAGATCTCAGGTCATTCAAAGCCCGCCGTCGCAGCCTCGGCTCAGTCAAAGCCTGCCGGTTCCGCCGCTCCACAGTTGCCGTCCGCCGTTGCAACAACACCCCAGTCAAAGGCCACCGCTACTGCCGCAGCTTCTTCCAAACACGGACCTTCGGTTAAAGCTCAGATGAAGTCTCCTGTTTCGACGACGCCCCGTTCAAGAGCTGTGTCAGCTGCTCCGGGTCAGTCCAAGCCCGCTGCTTCTGCGTCACCGCAGTTAAAGCCTGTTGGAAGTGCAGCTCAGCTCAAGCTAATGACATCTCAGGCTGCTGGTTCATCCACACCCTCTGCTTCTACGGCCGATGGTGGTTCAACGCCCCAGAAAACCCCAAATGCACCATCATCGGAAGATGGCAAATGCAAGGTAACTGAAAAATACATCTTGCCATAATGGGTGTCACTAACTGCATTTTGGAAGAAAGATGTTACTCATCCTCTGTCTCTTTTTTTTTTTCTTCTTAGGATACAGCTGATCCCACCTCTGCCATTCCCTCTGCAGACGGCTCGAAAGTGTCAGATGACGCACTGAAGAGTGAAGAAAAGCCTGCAGGTATGCATTTATTTACAGTTGGCGGTATTTTTTTAAAATGTTGTCACATTATTTCATGGTATCACTGTTATCACAGGATTATGAAAAAACATCCTACTATGTTTATATTAAGATATTAATTATCAAGAAGACGGTTTAATCGATATCGTGTCACAGTTGCTGCTTATTACATGACAACACAGAGATTTAGATTTACAAAATGTGCACTGGTGTTTACGGATCTTTTTCCTTTTCTTACAGTCACTGGCGTTGATCCTTCTCCGGAGTATAAGACAGAAACAGTCGATTCAGCCGAGAAGACACCGGAAGAACCTCGAGAGTAAGAAGTTTCTCTCAAGTAAAATTGACATGTTTTTTCCCTCTTGCAGCAGGGATCTGAGGTAACGTGACGTGTGTTTGTATCACAGCAGAGCAGCGGAGCCGCAGGATGCCAGGACTCCTCTCTCTGATGCCTGTCTGCAAAAAGAAGTCAAGAAGCTAAAGGAGGCTGACAAAGATGGCACCCAAACCATTATTGTGAGCATCTGTCTGTTATTATTAATATTATTATACAGGGTATAGCAAGTAAACTAGAGGTCAGAAGTTGCACATTACTCCGCGTATTGGTTGTGTATATTGGCAGGATGTACATAAATACAAGGAGTGATCTGTGTGTTCTTTGTCTCGTAGGATGCAGGGCAGAAGCACTTTGGAGCGGTGGCCTGCAGCGTGTGTGGGATGCTCTACTCTGCTGCCAACCCTGAAGATGAATCCCAACATTTACTCTTCCACAACCAGTTCATCAGCGCTGTCAAATATGTGGTGAGAGGAGGTTTCCTCTTATGACGTGTCTTATTATTTGTCTTGCCTACTGTCTCACAACGTTGACTCATCAGGGCAATACACAGACGCATCGAGCATCACACCAAGTGGAGTAGTTTATTTGAATTCGCCAAATAAATCACCAAGAGGTAGATTAATCTGAACCAATTACAGGAAACTACTGTATATATGTGGCATGTACTCAGATGCCTCCTCAGTATTATGTATCTTGAGTGTATAAAACATAACTGGAGAAAACAAGTCTCAAATATAATAATGATTACACTTTTGATGAAACAAAAGTAGATCAATGTGGTATAAACAGTTACAGTATTTACTATAATGAAGTATGCGCATTTACAATATCGGTAGCTTATAAGAAGTTACTGTATTTATCAAATGAGGAACATGAATGCCTCATGAGGACAATAAAAACAATCCTTACATCTTTTTTCCCCTCATTTTTTCAGGGATGGAAAAAAGAGAGGATACTGGCAGAGTATCCTGACGGCAAGATCATTCTCGTCCTGCCAGATGATCCCAAATATGCTATAAAGAAGGTACAGTATGTTAACAGGGACCTTTGCCATTAAAGGATTATTTAACGTTGGTGCTTAAGCAATTAAAGTATATTTAGTTTTCGGTGTGGAAACGTAGTTAAACACTAGGTCATCGTTTTTTGGTTGTATCCTTTAGAGCCACAAACAGCATATTATTTCTTGACTACACAGTAACTGTTTGTTTCTCAGGTGGAGGAGATCAGGGAGATGGTGGACAACGACCTCGGCTTCCAGCAGGTGGAGACCAAGTGTCCCTCTCAGACCAAGACCTTCCTCTTCATCTCCAACGACAAGAAAGTGGGTGGATGCCTTATAGCGGAGCACATACAAGAGGTAAGCGGCCGCAGTCTCGTGTCATCGGCACATGTTCATCATGTCAAAACAACAATAATAGAATGCCAGAGTGCATCTTAGCTTTATCTAAGCTGAGCCTCGTGAATGATCACAGGGATACAGGGTGATCGAGGAGCCAACGCCCGAGGGTTCAGAGGGAGAAAAGGTGATGTTTGAGCGTCAGCGAGCCTGGTGCTGCTCCACAACGGCGGAGCCGGCCATCTGTGGCATCAGCCGCATCTGGGTGGTCAACATGATGAGACGCCAGGGCATCGCCTCCCGCATGCTCGAGTGCCTCAGGTCAGTGTGTCTTCAAAAAAACAACAACACACCAACGTCTGATGTTTATATCACCTCAAAAACAAATTGACACCCTCATTGTTGCTTTTCTCGCACAGGAACGACTTCGTATACGGTTCATACCTGAGCAAAGACGAGATTGCTTTCTCCGACCCCACGCCTGATGGAAAACTCTTTGCCACGCATTATTTTGGCACCTCTCAGTTTTTGGTTTATAACTTTGTGAGTGGAACGAACTCGTCCCAGCCCAACACTGATGCAGTATGACAGTCTTCAGGAAAGGTAACGATGGATTTGACTGAGACGCCCACTGACCAACGGGAGGCGCCATCTCCAAACGGTGTCTGATGCAGAATCTGTATTTGCGTTACAATTAAAAAAAAAAAAAACTGTAAATTACTCCTTTGGTTTAAATCTCAGGATGAAAACAACAAGGTGTTGTTGAAACATTTTATTAATTCACCCTTTAATCCCTCCCCGAATAGTATTTTGAAACAAAAGAGTATTTTTCTTTATACATTTTTAAGTAAACAATTGGTTTTATTCGAAGTATAGAGTTTACATGCATGACCTGACAGCAATAGAAAACAAAGAGCATTTCATTGTTTTTTTTGTTTTTATCCCTGAGAAACATAAGGTTGCATTAAATAAAACGGTTATTTTAGAGTTTTGTCCTCATTCAGTTTGAATGTTTTTTAACTACATGATGTAAACTACGTGTACATTGATTTTTTTTAAATCATCTCTTGACAGTTAAAAGTGACGCTGCCTTCGTCTGAGGTTGTGTAATAAGCAGCAGCGATAATAAAGGTCACAACTACACGATTTCTAATGAGTGGTTAAAGTTGTCCCCCCCCCCCCCCCCTTTCCATGATTTCACCGTCATGTTTCATTGTAACATTTCAAACGGATGGTCCAAACCAGGAGCGACTCATTTCAACAATCTGGTTGAAGAGATGTGGGTTAGAAATGTAGCTTGGGCATTAATTGTGTGCTCTAAAAAAATTTTTTTTTAGATCACCTCGCCTGAAACGTTGTGTTTTTCGAGCTGAGCCATAAACTATTCACCGTTTAGCAGGGCATTGTAGCCGTTACCGTGTGAGTGCTGTCTTATAATTTCACCGAGGCTGTCTATTGCTTTGTTTGTGCCTGAATGAATAATGTGTGACTTCAGATGTTGATTTGTTTTCTTAGCCATGCGGCATGGCCTTTTATTGAGTTAGTGTAGAGTATCATCCTCCTATTCCTTAGTAACAACAAATTAAAATGTGTATCAGATTATCATGTAGAGTTATGCGTACTATGACGACATTTTATAATGGATGAGCACGGTCTTGAGGCCCAGGTGGTAACTGGTATTGGAGCGATGGTAAATGTCATCCAGGTTCAGCCTTTACGATTGCAAACGGGAATATTTGCTGAGCGAGCGGTTGAGATGAACCTCTACACCCCTCTCAACACAGATTTACAGTATCATTGTAATCCATCCCTTATTTTCTTCTTCCTTTTTCAAGCAGTTGCTTTTAGAAAGATGTGTCGTGTAAGAAAAATACATTTGATTTATACGAAGCTGTTATGTAAATATTTATTTAAATAATAAACGATTTAAAACCTTTTCCCGCTTGCTCGGTTCTCTTCTTGGAAGAAACATGTGATCTGAGCTTTGACATACATTTACTGCTGTCCCCATAACTCCTGTTGTTGTGTTGGTCACCAATGCCATCTAGTGGACGTTGCTGTTTGTGTGTCAGTGGCATTTGAAAGTTTTTACTGAGCACTATTTAGCTGTGAATATACTCATTATCTCCAGAATGAAAATTAATATAATTTGTAGCTTTTTAAGACACATTCACGTTTTGAGATAAGTGTAAAAAAGCGGAAATTGTCTGGCTGTTTTCTCTTTGTAGTTGCAGATGTAAACATTCCCCTCTTAGTGCATTCCTCGACACTCCTGTCACAACACGGACCAGCTCGATGGCAACTTCTGAGAAACAAAACAACCTAAGAACAACATGGATACTTCCTCAGGCAGAGAGTGAGAAAACAGCTCCCACTGATCAGCAGGAGAAAACAACCCAGCGGAGCTTCCTAAGGTATCTTTAACGCACCGGTCACCTTGGCCTGTTGACTTGCTCTTGACGCTCGGATGCTCTCGCTCTGACTTTCCCCTAAATGCACACTATGTTAAACCCAATACAGAATCCACCGGAATTCAACTGGAGTCTGGGAAAAAAGGTCATCACAAAGTAGAGAATACTCAACAGTTGTAAATACACACTTTTATTCTCACACATTAATTTAAAGAGACAAAAATGTCCCAGCTGCCACATTGAAACCAGAAAACCATCTATCCTAATTATAAAGGTCAGGTTATTGTAGATACATATTAAGCTATGGTTACTTAGTGAAAGTCAATGATTTATTTACACTTTAGACAAAACATACAAAACATTAAATCAAGCATCAGCGTATTTACTGACAATTTCTACAATTTGCCCTCAGCCTGTGTCGTGTTCAGTTGCTCTTTCTAAGCATGACCTGAACTTCATCCCGGCCCTGAGCTGCGACCGCAAACTGACACTGTTCAGTTCACGCAGTGCGGATTGGCCTCGCTGCCTGACATCTGCAGGGACTTGATCTGTTTTAAGAGCTTTAAAACAAGATTACAGTAATGCTCCGGCTACTTGATCTGTTAACAGGCAACCTATAAGAAGAAAAGAGCTGCTCTGGAGTGTGCGTGGCAAATACACATTTAAGATGTCACGAAAACAACGGTCTCTACTTTCACAATAAACTGACCAGCTCTTATCAAACATGGTAAAATATGAATAAAGGTCAATCCATTGGCTTGTAACACAGTCGACAGTTGGCTCAAATGAGTTGACATATATTCGTGTATTATGCCAAGGCTATGGCAACATCAAAATGTAGGCACCAAAACAATATATTATGATCTAGCTTAACTATGTTCACTTATTTAGACCCAAAAAAAAGTCCTTAGTGTTTTGTTAAAAAGCTAAAATGTCCTTACAGGATGGGACAATTCTGACCACAAAAGTTGTAAAGAATGTCCAACATGTCCGGCTCCTGAATCCTTCTGCTCATAACGCCTTGACCTTTCCCCGGCTGCACAACCACGACCTCGCCATCAGGTGGAGGCTCCATCAGCGGGTGCACTTTGTTATCCTTCATCTTAAAGGTGGCGACACCGGGCAGCGTGCCGTTCCTCTCCGCCCAAACCCTGGTGTCCTCCGAGTCCTCCTTTGTGTCCACGGTGCCGTCACCATTCGCGCTGCTCTTGTCGACTGTGCTCAGGTCGTCTTGATACGCATCTGAGTCACTCGTATGGGGCAAAGAAAAGTAGGTGCACTTCCTTGAAAATGACGACTTCTTGTCTTCCAGTTCAGACTTTGTGCAGAAAAGGGAATATGGGGTGTTCTCCTCTGTGTCCTCACACATTTCCTCGCTGTGAGAGTTTGTGGAGTTTTTGTTTATTCCGACCGGGTCTGACACAGACTTTCTGATCAGGGTGTTTTCTCTAAGGAACCATTGTTCATTATCAATAGAGACTCTGTCTTCAGGCCCGACTTGTGCATTAAAAGCGACGCAGTGTGTCGCTTCACTTAAGGTGTCCAACGCATTAGTGGAATTGAAGTAAGACAACTCAGACTTTGCTTTGGACCGGGATATGTGGAAGGGAGAGAAACGGCTTGAATGTTCTTTCTTTTTCTGTTTTGGCGCAGATGGCGGCCTTTCACCCGCTTCCTCGTCAGGTTTAGCCTCTTTCTTGCCATAAAGTCTTTCGATTGTTCTCCTCACAAAGCCTTTAGTGATGGATTTCCGCGCTGAATCGTCTTCGCTGCTAGACAGCTCGCTTGAAGTCTGAGACTGGTACCCGCCACTGGCTGAGGTCTCTGCTCTGGTCTCTGATGGGTTCAAGCTTGGCAAACATCTGTGCGGGATATCTGTGGCACTCTTTGCCAGGAACATGTCCCTGATGGATCTGACCCTGTTGCCTTCAGGCTCCGATGTTATGACGCCACTGGAATCGTAGCTGAATGATAATGACGACTGAGGAGCCGGTTGGGTGTCGGGAACCGACTGAGATGCGGGCGATTCAGAGGGTGAGGCCTCAACATCTGGCTCAAGAGGGGCATGTCTTAGTGAGGATCGTCTGATGGTAGAACTTTCTGTTGTCTTATGGGCATCGGCAACTTGTTTCTCCAGAAGAATCACTCTCTCTGCGACCGATTGGGATATTATCTCTTCAGTTTGATGCTTGAGTTTTTCCACAACCTTTTCACATTTGGTATCTTTAGACTGTGCAGGAGCTTCTTGATATTCTGTACAGCTCTCCTCTGTATATCTGTCCATGTCGGCGTGTTCGTCCTCTAAGCTGGACTCTTCGTCATCGTAGCTTGAGTTGTTGATTGGTTTGTCTTCAACCTTTGGTTGCGCCGTCTCTACGTGTTCCTCACAGCTGCTGTGGTCATTCCCACTATCTTCATCTGCATTTAATCCATAAGTCTTTGCAAAGCTGTCGGACTTTATCAAACTGCTTTTGTCATTTTTGGTATATGAATCCTGATTTTCTATAAATTGGCTTGGATGCCCTCCTACACTATCACAAATGTATGTTTCATCGGCATGGTGGTCCTCTTCCTCTGAGCTGACCGTGTCCTCCTCTGCCTCTTCTATCAAAGTCTTTAACTCTCTATATGTTCTTGTTTGTTCCCTGTGATCCGGAAGATTACCACGGTGTTCTTCCTCCTCTTCCTCATTGCCAGACAAACTTTCCTCAATGATAACCTTTAGTCTTTTACATTCAACCTCCGGCTGCTCTTCCTCTGAAGGTGGATCATCAACATCTGAGTCACATGTGCTTTCGTCAATACTCACATTCGACCCTATAAAGGCTGCTCGACATTCAACCTCTGGTTTCTCTTCCTCTGACGAAGACTTGTGACGATCTAGGTTGAATCGTCTTTCCTTCGGTCTTACATTCACTTCTGCATAATAACTTGAGCTTGCTTGCTTGTCCTCTTCCTCCTCAGAGTGACTTTCAGGGTTGGACGAGTCGTCACTTCCCCTGCTCTCCTGTTGTATCTCCTCACATTCAACTTCTTGCTCCTCTTCTGAACTATGTTGCTCACCTGCGTCTGAGCTAGATACACTTTGCTTACAAAGCACCTTCTGCTCTAAATCTTTAGTGGCACTTGACATGTGCTGCCCTTCCTCATCTGAACCTGACTCTGTAAGCTCATTCTCAGGGATGTTCTCCTCACTGTGCATCTGCAGCTTATTGCCTTCCATGTCTTGCTCCTCTGCTTCAGAGGTACTACGGTTTTGTTCAAGACTTTTCTTGCTGCTGACTACTCCATTCATTTGAGTCTTTTCTTGGTTTGATTTGTCTCCATTGTGGCCTTGCTGCACGTTATCTTTTGCAAAGAACACTGTACTGTAAAGCTGCTTTTCTTCAGGTGTCTGTTTATCAGCTGGTAGACATTTGTCTCCACTGTTCTGCTCATACAGGCTGTCCTTGTCTTTAGTTATACTACCCGTGCTCGATTGTTTTGGCTGTTTAATGTCTGTGAATTGTTTAATAATGGAGCTCACATCCACATTAACTTTCTCATCTTGAGCAACATCCCTGACATTAACAGTATCTTCTGTAGAGAAATGGGATATCTCAGGATTACTGTTATCTTTTGGTTCCACTTTTTCAATCTTTTCTTCATCGGTACTCTCACTTTTGACTTTTGAAAGAGAGGTCAACTCCTCCTTGAGCCTCTCAGGTATGTCAAGATTATCCACAATCTCATCAATGACATTTTCGTCAATGCCACAGTCCTTTTCAGTACCGGCCTCGGCCACGACTTCTTGCTCTGAATTATTTGGTGTTGAGCTCTTGCGACGCTTGCATTTGTCGTTGAGATCCTGAAAGCCCTTCCAACTTTGCAGGAGCTGTTTGGAAGCTGACTGCTGTAAATTGGACAAACTAACTTTTAGCTCGTGGGAATCGTCAATACTGGCACATTTTCGGAGAGAATCAATCATTTTCAAAGCTTCGGCACAGCTAACACTGTTTGCATTCAGCTCATTCATATTTATGTCGTCTAGGCCTTCTTTTAGGGTCATGACGGACAAGAAAGCAAGGAGAGCTTTAGAAGACGAGCCGAACGTAGAGGCCACGTGAGAGGAGAAGTCAGGCAGGCTGTTGGACTTTTCCAGACACGACGGACGTTTGTTTTGTGTGATTTGTCTAATTGACTTTATTGAGTAGCAAATCTTCTCAAGCACAGGTTTCATTTCCGGCTGATTTGCGATGTTTAATGGCTGTGGGATTATTTGTGCTGTGGATTTCTCTATGTCATTGGTCATTTTACTGTCATCACTCTGATCAGCATCCAGCTGCATGAGAGTGTTACAAGTTAGTGTTTTTTCCAGTTCAGCTGTTGAGGTTATGGACTGTGGTGTCTTGTGACGCCTCCTTTGGGATGACGTTTTCCTTTGTGTCTTATTTGTTGGTTCTGATGCATTGTCTGAGGAGAGATTTCTTGACAGCATCCTTCCACTTGACTTGTGTCTGACAGGTGAGGACGCCATGTCCAGAGACTGAGAATATGGAGACCGGCTCTTACGTAATTTTGGTCTGTTAAGCTTTCTCTCAGTGGAGGGGCTAGCACTTGGTGTTGCATGTCTTCGTATTTCCATATCTGGAGGGTGGTTATGTGATGATGATAATTTTGGAGAGTTATGAGGAAGTTCAGAAGGTAATTTCTTGGTTTGGGATTTTCTCTCCGGAGATGGACTGCTCATAGGTTTGACATTTTTCACCAAGGGTTTGGGTGACGATGCTTCTTTTGGAGTAAAACATTCTGTTTTATCTGTTTTTGTCTCTTTAAGTGAAAGATCACTTGGTGTTGGAGCCTCACTTGATGAAATACTGAATGATGACATTCTCTCTTCAGATGTTAAACTCGTCGGAGATGCAGAAGTACAACATGACGGACTACTTTTCAAATTTGAGATGCTGTTTGATTGCCGTGTCTCTTCTGGTCGGCTCTCACTGGGTCGTTGTGTCCCTGTTGAACAGATGCCGTTTGGCAGTATATTATCACCAACTGTGTTGATGGGAGTAGATGATGTGCTTGTATCTGAACTGGCATCACTACATAAAGTATATTTATCCAGACAAGCCTTTCTGAGAGACATTTTCCTGTCAAGAGATTTATTACTGACCAGAGGGGCCCTTTTAATGGATGGTATTCTTGGTAATGGTGCTGCGCTCTGCGTGGAAGGAGTGTCAGGGTGAATTGATGTTGTGATTTCCATTGTGTGGTTGGTAGGTGATACGGCCTTGTCAGATGTGGGACTGACAGATAATGGATGTTTATCTGACGTTTGACTGCTCACTGATGAGAGCCTGTGTACCAGGCTGCTGGCCACTGAGGGTGCACCCATCATGGAATATTCTGTGTTTGGTATATCTGTATTTTCAACAGGTGGTGGTGGTGGTAGCTCCATTGGAAATGTATTTGGAGGTGTGTCTTTTTTAAATGAGATTTTGATTTGACTTGATTTGTTTTCCACTTCACTGCCTGGTGGAATTTCTGTCGAGGTCTCATTAATTGGCGGAATTATTTCAGAACAGAAGAGAGGTTTCATTTTGTCTGCGTTAATGTGAGCTAAATTATCATGGTTTTCTGTGTTTGTGGTGGCTTTCTCCGTTGATTGACTTGATGATTTGTTCTCAAAGGACCGGATTCTTTGTTTGACAGAAGCTCCTGGCTCATCCTGAGGCAGCTGGCCGGTTTTGAGAGTTAGTAGTCCTGATGTGTCCTCCAAACACTTTACCTCATCTGCCACAATCATCAAACCGTCCTTATTGTCAGACTCCACACACCTGCCGTTTTCTGTTTGTACCAGAGTAAGTGCTTCTGTTTTTTTACTTTCCTCATCTGGGTAGGCTGAGGGGTTGAGACGGGCTTTCTCCAGCCAGGTTTCCACGTATTCATTAGTGACAGCGCTGGAGGAGTTAAAAGCAGGCAGTGACATGCTTTCGCTGACATCACAGGACTCGTTTTCTTTCTTTTTCTCCTGATGCATTGATGTCTGCCGTGTCAGTGTTCCCCGGGGTTGGCTTACTTCATTGAGAGCAACATTCAGGCAGCATGTTTCCGAAAAAACGGTCTCACTTGTAGTCTCTTTCAATGCTGATGGTATGTTTGAGTCTTTGAGAATACATTTTATCGTGTCGCCCGACTGTCGTGAGCTCCCTGTTGTAACACTCCTGTCTCCATTTTGTGTTGGTCCTTTTTTTAGCTTCATCATGCTTTTTGCTGATTTTGATTTATTTCCATAAATCTTCTTAATGAACCCAGCACTGGAGAAAGTCTTCAATTTCTTACTTTTCTCGGTTGCTCCTGCAGAATTTTCTTTTCGTCTTTTCCCTGGTGACGTAAGCCGACGAACTCGTTTGTTGATCACTTTGGGTCTCGTGGATACCCGCTTATCTTTATTGACCTCTCTTTGCTGGGGCTTTGATTTGCCTTTAGTGGGCTTTGGCAATCGTTCTTGATTATTTGTAGCTTGAATTGCACCCGTCCTCAGTAAAGGCAAGGTTAAATCAGATGTTACTGACGTGCTCTCAGCCCTCCAGATGCTAATTGACTCTGAAGCCGTCGATGGTCTCCAGGGCTGGGGTTCAAACTCATTGTTGGAGGAGAGCTCTCCAGTTTCTGAAGTAACCGGCCTGCAAAAAGGAATCCCAAAAGCAGACATACCCTCTGAACAAAGGTTTGCCAAGAAATTATCCTGGCAGGTCTGCTGTTCATATACGTGTAAGACAGTTTCAGAGACCTCCTCTCCACCGGATTCAATCTGTTGGCTCTCACTCATCCCTGCTGATTTGAACGTGGACACATTTCTGCCGTTTACGTTGGCATCCAGAGAGCTCTGTCTTCTAGGTTTGGGCACTGGTCTGCTGCTCATCTGTTTGACCATGCAGTACTGCTCTGTAACTGCTCCATTTTCTGTCTGCTCTCTGTAGGAGTAAGAACCCACCATACCTTCCTGAATCCCCTCTACTGTCACTGATTTTATGCTCTCCACAGAGGCTTGCTTTTTTCTAATTTGCTTGTGCCCTGGTGTGGGAGCGCTCCGAGGGGACTCCATGTTTGTCTGTACTTTTCTATCGTCCTCTTCATTATTACTCTCACTGAGAACGCCATTGCCCAGCGAAGGTGGATCCCGGTCGTTGTTATCATGAGTTTTGTCCTTGTTGATGGAGTCTATGGAGGCAGCAGGACTTTCTAAATCCAGTGAGTTTGATTTTAGTGAGCTGATCTCCTCCTCTGCCATAGGCTCCGGTAAACAGGCCACATTAAGCTGATTGGCTACACTCGAGCGTGCCAGGGTGGTCGTCCAATGAATGGTTTCCTCTTCCTTAATTGTCAGCCGCACCCTCATCTCCACTGTCATGCTACCGTCTTGGTTCACTCGAAAGGACTTCTCAATGTCGTCATCTGCGGGCAGGCAGCTGTCCTGCTCCTCAGCTCCAACGCCGAGGCCGGTGTCCGGTGTTTCTGGTACAGACTCCAGTATATGACCCGACTCCAACTCGACAGAGTGACTGGCTTGGTCACATGAACTTCCTGCGATGGAGTTATGAATCCGATTCACGATGTACCTCTCCGACGACAGGGAGAAATTTCTTGACTTTGGAGTGTGTGATTGTGACTTTTTTTTACCTTTTCAGTCGGTCAGAAGAGCCAAAAAAAAGGTTCATTTTGAAAAATGAAGTAGAAATGTCCGAAGATTTCAGGCGATGATTGAAGAGGATAGGCAGGCGGTTTGAAGAGTAAACCCAAGAAGCATGAAAGGAGAAGAAAAGTGAAAAAATAAACATTAGAAAGAGAGTAGAGCTATTCACAGCTCATAAAGAACAATAGCCGACAGCCACGTAGGCATTGTATGTAGGTCGCCCACGGTATTATAATACATATCATTGCCTCAGCACTTCCCCAATCTTCATCCCATGAGAGCAGGTAGATTACTGCAGACACACTGTAGCTGTCCATCAATGAGAATACATCAACTCAACAAAACAAAATGATTACAAAGACATCCATCTAAAAACCCAAGTTATTTTTATGTAAACTTACGTTTTAAAGACTTTAGTCTTCTGGGACCCATTCGTTTGGTAGGCAGCGTGGTTTGAGCTGGTGATTTCTGTGCATTGTAGTTTGCTTGCCTGAAAGGCTCCCTGCCGACAGCCACTACTGTCCCAGAACACAATGTCAAGCCTGGAAGGCCGTCCACCTGCAGTAGAAACATATGTCACTCTAATGGCATTTGATCACGCTAGCACTTGATAGAATAGGTAGAATAGAAAAACTGACTGAATCTAAATACATTAGAGATTGATGTCATTATAAATGACATGCATGTATATGTATGACAAGTCTTTATTAATGTATTATTTGTTAAAATGGCACCTTGCAATACCAGCAAGCTCTGAATTTAGAATGGATCCTTGACCTAAAGCCTTACAGAGCAGTATCCCAGAATGCCTTTCAACGAATTAGGGTGAGTTGTTTAAGAAGATTACCACTTTCTCTCCTCATGTGACGTCTATTTACAGGCCAGGTTCAAGCCAGTCATCCATGCAACAACAATGAAGCTTCCAAAACCTGGAACGTATCTTTACGTTGTCTTTGAACAGACTCATTTTAGAGGAATGTACCTCCATTCTTGAAGGGCCGAATGATCATTTTTGTGCTCTAAGTCAAATATAGTCTATAATGAAGAATGAGGCTTTACTTGAGTGAGCTCCTAGAATTCTGATTTGGCCTGAATAACTTTGTCAATCCGTTTGTTAGTATGTACGGCAGACTTTCTTGGTATTATAAGGAAAGGTTTAGTGAATATATTATGGTGTTTTTTGTAAGTTTTCTGTCTATAGTGGTTGTAAAATCCTATTTCCTTCTTTGAGAGGAATTGTTTTGTATGTGTTGGGAGGAGAACACTCACACGTCTGCCATCAGCTGTGTGTAATTTCACCACATGGAACTGCATCAGCTCTGAAATATATTCCAGGATGGACTCAAAAGTGGGTGTAGTCCTCTTGTGAAGCACCACAGAGTGTTTTACAGTGGGGTCACCATTGCGGAAAACCAGTAGCGTCTTTGGCGTGAGCGCAAGCACCGACTCCTGCTTGTGGATGTTCCTGCCGGGAAAAAACCTGGCCTGCTGCACGGTCCGACGACGGGAACTAACAGGCCTGGCGTGGTACCACGGCGCCAGCTTCTTCCTGGCCAGAGCCAGGTTGATTGGTTTTACCTTACGACTGTCAGAGCAAATGTAGGATTTTCCATTCTCCAGTTCGTCCAAAGTATGGACCGCATGAATCCCCCTGGGGGTGGTGATGTTCCTCACCCCAAACGGCAGGGGAACCTTTTTAGAGAGGCTGTCCAGAAGCGCATCAAATGTTTTAAAGGTGCGATTGTTGATGACCATGCGCAGGCCATTGAACTGAGGATCTCCACTTTTGTAGAAGCAGACCCTCTTTGATAAGATGGGGTCGATGAGGCTTGGGTGGCGGGGGGTGCCAAAGGTGTGCCCACTCCCAAATGACTGCTCTGGGAGGACCCTCCGAAACCCCGTCTCATTCATCATCGCTGATTGGCTGGAAGGCGAGCATAAGAGAAGTATTAGATATTGAGTGTACACATAAGGGTACTTTTTACTTCCCAGTTTAGGTTTTGTTGGCACACAGCACAATAAATGGTGAAGTATGATTCCTCAGTTGAAAAGCTTCCTCCACAGAATCAATGGTGAGGAACCCCAAAAGGTTTCTCAAGTTGCTTCCTCACATGAAACAATAATCTACACATATATTTTTGTGTCCACTTGTATGAATAGATAAAGAAAAAGGTATTAAATAGCCTAATAGCTGTGAGTGATGCAGTAACAAATAATCATGACAAGAGTAAAACATGGTTTGGTTTATGATCAAATGTCTAAAGAGACATTTGCGTCTCAACTTCTGCAATTAGGTCCAAACAGAAACATAACACCATGTCAACTTAAATGGTTCATGAGGTGTAAACAGCTGATGTGTAAACAGCCAAATGAGGTCTTGTAAACATATGTTGTTGTCTTCGTTGGACCGGGCCATCAGGTACATGACGTGACTTCTGAGAAACCTGTCATGTGACGGGCATCTTCAATTATTTGATTACCTGGGTTTTAACAACACAGGAGAGAACTTAACAATTGATACAGAAATGTTTGACAGGTTATTCTCTCTTACCAGTATTTACTTAGTATACCATATTTCAGTATTATGCCTTTAATATAGAACATGGAAATACAATGTTATGATGTATGTAAACCTATAGCCTATGTTGTATTTAATACAAATAAGATGTCTTAAAAGACTTCAAATCCATCAATTACTACTTTTTGAATATTACATTTCCTGATTATTGTACATGTCACATGGAAAATGAAGTGATAATTAATTTTTATTTTTGCTAAAACAGATTGTGTTAAAAGTGATAACAAAAATTATAATCAAAAATGTATTTAATAGACCAACATGACATTATTTTTGGGATATTCAGGAGGAAAATGTGTAGTAATTGTGAGCAACAAATTCCAATCAAAAACAAGATGTGGTTAAGATTCACAACCATACCAATTTCTACTGCTGCAAGTGTAGCACACAAGTACAGATTATAACTGGAGGCAGCGAACAAGCAAATAAGTATACAATAATTGCACTCACCTTACGCCGGCATCATGAAATTCCCAACCGTTTTGAAAGAATTCATCAAATGTTATTCCGTGCTCTACATGACGAAGGCTGTTGAACTAAGTGCACAGCAACAGTTTATTTCTGGAGACACCATCCTGGTTAATTTGCTTAATCTTTGCACAACGTTAATCTCCGCTGCAAGTGCATTGCTTGGAAATCCTCTTGGCAAAGGTGTGTCGCACAGATGTACGTAGAGCTGTCATAGCAGGACGAAGAGGTGGACTAAGAACCTGAGATTTATTCATTATATGTTTTATATGTTAAATAGACCGGAAACATGTTTCTATAGACGTTTTCCCCCTCGGAATATATTGTCTTAACCAAAATAGTTATTTTGAAAACAAATAAAATCCCCCCAATTCATTCTTACAATGAGTGAAGTGAAATTATACTAACACTGGTTTGAGAGGGATTAGACCAGTTGCATTACAGTAGAACAAAGCATATTTTAATTAGAGCACAGCATTGTACCTGCAGAAGATTATAAACTAAAAGGAGAGCAGGGTTTTCTCCACCAGTGGCAGCAGATGGTAAATTGGTGTCCGCTTGTAATATTCGTGGGGTTGTAATCTCATTGAGGACCTCTTTAGATAATAAGGATTAAGGAGCTCTCCATTCGCAGGACCCTTAGAAGAGCACTTGTTTTCAATGAAAGGAGAGAACATTCACCTTATTACCTCTTAATAAAAACAACAACCCTTTATGAATTATTAAATTATATCAGGGATTATTTGTGTCTTTGACCCTGTGTGATCTGAACACACAAAGGGCATGTTAGTATAAAATAAGACACTTAAAAATAACACGGACATTCCTTTAATAGCAAACACGCTTTTTTAGGCCAATGCAAAAATACACGTGCAACAAAACAATGTTCGTTCAAGAAATACAATTAAGTTTAGTCCAGTAGATTACGTATTACTGAGGGCATTAGCCGGTTGTGTATATGCTTAACCATGAACTATCATGAGTTGCATAACAGCCACCAATACTGGACTGAGTTGAGTCTATTTCTGTAGTGAAAGGGATTAGTCGACAAGGGATGACTTCATTCCTCAGTAAACCTGGGGCTGACGTTAAGGAATCAAAGGAACATACAACAGTTATCAGGTTTCAGCTCAGTATCAGAGGATAAAGTGTTGACACTCTTGTCACACTGTTTAGTTTACTGCTGTAAAAATATCTCAGGTGTGTATGAAATGGACGATATGTGCTGTAGGAAAGAATTCCTGCTGAGCCCGACCAGACAAGAGATTCAGGAATGCCACAGGAGGCTCCCATGTGCCGAGCCCATGACCCGTTCCCAAAACAACAACGAGCACAAAAATGTGAAAAATCCGTCAAAGGAAGCTGGGTGGGGGGACGACAATGGAGGAAGCCCTCAGAGTAAACAGGTAGGCCTGAAGCCTGCATGCCCCTCATTCCAGCCCCTCCGCTCCAGAGATAAGAGACGAATGTTGAAACCAAGCGGTTAAAAACGGCTGGTTACACTGATACAGCAGCACAGGTCCTGCCAAACATTCTGGAATCAGTCTGAAAATAGGTCTGAGCTGAAGCTCTGCACTCAGAACAGCATGGCAGGTAATAGCAACAAATGTCTGAGGTTCCATTTGTCACATCATAACCTTTCACGTCACAGAGTTATAACGAACCAGCTGGTGATACTGTTATTTTTCCTTCACATGATTACACGTGAAATCACACGCCGCCATGACAGAGATATCTGTCTCTGCGTTCCGGGTGTATTGCCACCCCTGCCATGCTCTATTTTTAAGTCCGTGCGCCTATACTGCAACTAATTGGCGCCAAGTTAGATTCAAACCTATGCTGTTAATGGGAAAAAATGTGTGATATGTTTTGGCCCTTGTCCCCTTTCTATATTTGTCCCAGCGTCCTCTATGCAGCTGCTCCTCCAGATCTGTCTGCCTGTGTTCCCATCAAACACCTCTCTTCAGTCTGCATATATCACCTCAATTCGAGAGGCAAAGAGTGCTTCTGCTTGAAGGGCAGAGAATACGTCGGTGGCTACATAGAAAAATAACAGCAGTTTGCTCTGATGTTGTGCCATGTTTAGCCTCTCTATTTGCATTTGAAATAAAATGCCCCGCTTGTTTTTCAGCCCTTGTAAGAACTGTTTAAAATTCCAAGCATTGCAGCTGTCAGGAATTCAATTATAAGTGATACAGCTGCACAGTCACCAACAGACATTCACTTGAATTAAAAGACAAGCAAGTGATCCTGCAAATATAGCATCTCTTTTAAACTTTACTTGTAGACAAAATCCCAATTCTTTTAGATTTTCTTTAATATATTCAGCAACGTTGATAAATTCCATTTTTCCTTTGAGGGCAGTTCAATGTGAGAAAAAAGGAAAACTTGGCAAACGTTGAGCCAAAAATATGCTTACTATTCAAAATTCCATTCAAGTTACATGATATTATATCTTTTTTTCCCCCCCTCTTAACTTCCAGTGGAATTCCCAGATTTTGAATGAAACCCTGCCAAACCGGACTCACACTGTAAGGTCACACCACCGACCGTCCCCTCCCCTCCAAAACCCGTAGCACAGCAGTCAAGAGGTCCCCACCCCATCCATTTTGAGCGCTCCGTATCAGCTGTGCCAAGCTTTTAATCTGCCTGGTGACATCCCAGTGTTTCCTGCATGGGACAGAGGGAAAGATAAGCACGCTCCTCTGTGCGGTAAATCACTCCGCACTCCCACTTGTTCACTGATATGACCATTATTCAATTAGGCTGCACAAAAACTGACCACAATTCTTGGTAATTACAATAAGAGGCTTGGTGATTGTTTTCGAATCATTTTCATTTTCTTAATCTCTTAACAACGTCTGCTTTAATTGTTCAATGGCAAACATAACAACGTTTGTTATGGCATGGGGTGGAAAATGATCAAGCACATTATCGAAGTGTTTTGTCGGACTATACCTTAAAAAAATATTCTTCTGCAATCAAGAAACAAGAAGACAGAGACAAACTGAACTTCATTTACATTCTTGAAAAAATATGCTTTTTTTTATCTTGTACTTGTGAAGTTTGTTTACCATATGCTGCTTGACATTTTCTGTTAGCTGTTAACATTATTTAGCAGGTTAGCTAGCATTAATTAGCTAGCTAACAATTAGCCCTAACTGACTGAAATAAAATGTATGTGCATCATTCGATGCTATTATTCATAGCATTTTGCTGCTACTTAGGTATTTTTTACTAAAGCCACATTTAATGTACAATGCAGTATTTTAAATTCTGGTAGGCCTAATGCTACCTAAGTAGACTGGCTTTTGTTAAATAGATATCAATATATACATAAAAGTAAAAGTCTTTTAATCCTTATTTTACCAGAATAGTCTCTGTGAATCTCTTTTTTGAGAGTCTTGGCCAAAATGACAATACAGTTAAAAGACAATAAAAACACAGTACATTTTCAACATAATAAAGGCTACAGGAACGAGACAATGCGTACGGAAAAAATAATTACATGAGGGAAACAAAGACAAAACACAATGGCAGATTAAAAAGTGATATGTCTTTTGAAAGTCTGCAGATTGTGAGGATACAGTACATCAACAACAAAGCCTCTCCACAGCAATATAAATACTGATATGCACAGAATGTGGACTATTATTCTCCAGAGGGCAGTGGCAGTCAGGGTCCTCCTCACCAAAGGGCTCAATACCAAATGGCTGTTAGCTTTGGAGGGCCCGGGCGGAGGGCCAGTCCGCTGACGGGACAACCTGGCTACGCGCGACCCAGATAGCAGCCCAGGGTGAGGAGTGATTTATCCGTCTGTGCTCGCATCAGACAACCTTCCTCTGATTAAGGGTCAGTCACTGAGCGACAGAGCTGAGTGGAGTGGATAGGGGCGAGACAGACGGCCTCCCAGTGTGAGACACTGGCATCCTGAACGCCACACAAATGGACTTTCCAGACGCTGCAAACAGCACAGCGAGAACACACTCATTCATAGACACACATTTACCAATGAGCATTTACAAAGGAAAATGCACATAGTCATTATTTTTCCTCTCTCTTTTAGTCATATACGCTGGCTGACTAACACACACACACACACACACACACACACACACACACACACACACACACACACCCACACACACACACCCACACCCCAGAGCCAAGATAAAGACTTATTGAGCTGGCCTTGACATTCGCTCAACCCGACAACAAAAGGATGTGGCGAATCTTAGTCGCCCACTGTTTGACTCGTCTCTGTGTGCTGTTACAGAGCAGTGTTCCTGCTGTTCAAAGTTCACGAGCAGGTTACTGCCCCCGTCAATTTCAATGGAAATGGTGCCTGTTGTATCCATATATTGTCTGGGAATTCTGTAGGGATGAAAAGTACCCTTGTCATAGTTGTTTTTACATTGTATCTACTAACCTATGTTAGAGATGGGCCCTAGTTGATGGTTGGTAGGATACTTTCATATAACGCTCACTGTCCATTACAATATGAAACATCTGTTAGTCCCATTCATTTATTATTTTGATTCCTGTTTTTGTTGGATCTGCCACACCTCACACATTTAAATATCTCACAATTTCAGCCCTAAAACACTGTCCAGTTGATATATTGTGCCACAGCTGCTAGTTTAGTAGCAGTTGTACTATTAATACTAATATTAATGTATTACCTCAGTCTGTCCTTACTCCCCCTACACGCTGTGCTGTCCTGTGTTGCTTTCTCTTTCTTTAGTTTCCTTTGTTGTAGTTATTGTTGCTGTCTTCTGTGCTGTTTAGGCCACAATGGCCCTTTCAGAAAGTAGCTGATTCTCAGAATCTTCCTCATATTTAAATCATGTACAGTACTTTTGCTTGAGCAAGAAATTAAACTTCTCCTTCCAGTTCAACTATTGAATGGTGTATTGAAAGAAAACACGGTTACAATATCGATGTTGTCCAAAGAATTTATATTAAAAGTTAAAAAGGAGTGGTTGCATCTTGCTCTGCGATACATAATATTTTGCTCAAGGCTGCTCTCTTCTCTGCCTAAGAAACCCTAAAAATAATTTGTTTGAATTGTTCTGAAGACAGAATAATCTGAAGACAGAATAATATGAAAATGGATTGACATTTTCATACAGTAAAGGGACCGAAATAGTTTCACAGCTGTTAAGAAAAACAGTAAAGATGATCAGTTCAAATAAAAAAATTAACAATACACACTACAAGAATCTGTCAATGGATTTTAGGGCCATAATCTCCCTCTGATGTTTACAACATGCTGGAAGACAAAAACCTGGAAACATGCTTAATGATGTCGGATATGCAGAATCATACAACATTCAGAAGACTTAACTCCACATTTCAACTGTTTCCACTAAATAAAGAAGTGTGATGTATTTAAATGGTAATAAAACCCAATCAAAGCAGATTCTTAACGGCACACATTATTGCCTACCGTCCTCTCCGTAGATCGAGCTGTAATTGTCATCGGACAGTAATCAGAAGCCGCCTGAGTGTACCCGCCCGGATTCACACACACATCCACATATGTCTGAATATCTGAGGTATTACATTAATGAAGTAGCAACTCTGGACCTCTGCAGAACTAAACAAATAAAATAATGAAGACCTATGATGAATATTTGGCAAGATTTTACCCTATTATTGGTTATTTTACATGTGTTATATGAGCCTCGCAAGTACTGCCTTTTCACTGTATAATAATATGATAATGTTATACATGTGATGTACAATTATTTTATGTGTATAAGTGGTTCTACAGCAATATTTATAACGCAAAAAGTATTACAAGAGACTACTGGAAAAATAAGGACAAACAACGAGAACGTAACACAGGGTGAGCATTATGGACATGGCCCTTTATGTATATACGAATATGTTATAATACACCTATTTATCATGCATTTCACCTGAACATTTTGTATGAAGCTGTTTACAAGCCTGATGATTGTTTAATTAATTTACATTAGATTTATTAGTAATACAGACTCTTTACACTGTCTACATTACAACCTTTACATGTATTGCTGTTAGCTGAAATATTCCTCGTTGTTGATTTATAATACCTTATTTCACATTATGACATTTGGTTATACACACATTATGTAATTATGATATAATTGTATTGCATTTATTGTGTTGTTTTATTTCCTGAGATTTAGTGCAGGCCAAGACGGCAGCATAAAAGTTTCACATAAAAGCACAAACAATAGACTTAAAACAAAACAGCAAATTGCATCAACCAGTAAATTAGCAGAATTCTTCAGTCACGGGACATTTAAAATTGACCATGCTTATAAAATGATCTAGTTTAAAATCTCTCTGTTAAGATGAGGATGCACAATCTAACTTACAGTGTACCATATGAAATCATTTGAGTGACATGTTACCCTACAGGTAATGTAATAATGACAGCAGAGCTGGAGCTTGAAATATCCTGCTGTGCGTGACCACAGCAGGACGTCTGTCAGGGATTACTGGAGCACGTCACCTCACCTGGATCACACGTGCTCTACACGTCCCTCACTCTCTTATATTCTCACTCTGGACTCTTGTTTTGTAAAAAAAAAAAAATGTTATCTCATGAATATCTTATACATTTTACTATAAGCACAACTCAATTTAATATGCAGGCCAGGATTTTACTGAGAAAAAGGTTGCTTTAGGCCAATATTGATTGATATTATCAATATTTATGTACTAATTAGTCAAAATGCAAGAAAGATTTCCCTTTAAATCATCTGCAAATATAATAAAAGCTGATAAATCAGACATTTTACAGATTATAATTGAGTATTTAAATTAATAAATCAGCCTGTAAAATAACAGATTAACTTCTGTTTTAAATACTTAAATAATTCTATATATTATTAATCATCAGGGTCATTTTTTATTTTACACCTGTTAATTTATAAATCAGATATAATCAATCAATGTATTGGAATTATGTTATTTAAATAGAAATACCGAATGTTAAGTTTGTACAGTTTGCATATCAACCCAATATGTTTTATTCTATTCATAAAAGTTGTCACATTACCTGTCAATAAGTACATTTTTAGTTTTTTAACACCTGGTAAAGGTTTAATATCCCAGTGAGCCTCATGTAGTCCTGTGCACAGCTGACCCCTGGTGGCAACAAGTGACAGTACAACTAATCATCTTTACAGCATCTGCAAAACCCAACCACTACAGCAACTTCCACACTAAGACAACATTGAATCAGAATTTTACTTTTAGAAATGAGCGTTTTCTGTCAGTACGACTGTGTTACAGACTGTGTTACAGATTGTACAGACGTGACAGGACAGACCGGTCCCACAGAGACGAGACAGGACCTGCGGAGGGAGGAACACACCGTCAGCTTTTAGGGAACTGGAAGTGAACTGTTTGCTATTTCAGTGGAAATGTGTTTGATATTTGTTTGAAGCTCATAATCCAATAACATGAGCACAAATACACTTCCTGCGTAAGAGACAGCTTTCAGACTTATTGTGTTATTGAAGAAGAAAAATACAAAACAGTGTCTAGACATTTGTCCTGGTTGTACGTTCACACAATTTAAACATTCATCTAGAAATATGATACTGTAACTTGGTTTCTGACCCAATCTTTAAGTTGCAATAACAGAAATAAATGAAATAGAAACTTTCATTCATTAAGATGGTAGACTTTTGGTTTTTATATTTAAATAGAGAAAGAGACACCAAATGCATAATTTAGTATGTCAGAAATACAGTGTATTAAATAGATATCAATAGATTACTGCTGAAAAGTAATAGAGTCTTACAAATCTCCCTTATCAAACAACATCCTGACCATAGCGTGGTCAAACTGTGTACCTGTGTAACAATTAGAAAATAAAAACGTTTCAAAAAGTTCAATTGAAATCTATTTAATCGTTTTCACAACTGTGGTGAAATGGCAACGTCATTATCTACTGCAATAAACACATAAAAAACAAATATGGAGTTTTTTATTGAAAGTAAATAAGAACAAAACATGTGTCAGCTGCTCACACACAAACACATACAGACTCTTTCTGTCACACACACAGGCACACACACACACACACACACACACCCACACACACACACACACACACATGCAATGAGACAACAAAGGGTAGTTGACCCGGGTCATGATACTCTGCCCTCTCCTCCCTTTATTTAGACTATATTTTTATGTATTTTTATTCTTTAGGAAGTCCTACCGGTGATTCCCAAATTGGTGCGAGGGGTGTGAATTTCTCAGCATATGGTTTCCTCTCGGATAAAGGATGTTCCCAGCCAATCTTTCATGGATGGAGCAAACAGGAGTCATTGGAACAAGGAAGTGGAGACAGGTGCTCTGTGGAAGATTCAAAGATCCACAGAAAGAAAAAAAACACAAACAGACAATAGTCCACATTTATCTTGTGAACTCCACCTCAGCTGAGCCTCAGAGCATTTTCACTGCCATTAAATTCATCCAGTTTCTATATAGGTCATCCAATCCCGAATCAAATAAATCACTGTTTTGTGTTAGTCTTGATTACTTCACATCAGCATTTAGTTCACCCATCCATTTCTTTTTGCTAACTCAACTGTTTATCCACCATTTTAACCTTTTTTACATCCATATCTATCTATTTCACCCATTAGCTAACTAGTCTATTATCCATTAGTTGTAGCAAAGCAGTCCTTTAGCTAGCTATTTCAACTGTTTGTACCCATTAGGCTACATTTAGGTTTTAGCTAACTATTTCAACTCTTTGTTATTTAATTTTTTTAGCTTTATCTCATTCCCATTAGCTAACATTACTATTTCAACTATTGATCCATTAGTTAACTATTTCAATCATCATTCTGTTACTTTTAACTCAAACATTAATCCATTAGCCAACGTTACTATTCCAACCGTTAATCCATTAGTTAACTATTTCAATCAATCCGTTACTTTTAACGTTAGCTCAAACATTAATCCATTAGCTAACTGTTTCAACAATTAATCCGTTAGCTAACTAACTTTTTCAACTGTTTCACCATTTTCCATTACTTTAGCTAACTATTTTATCCGTTCATCCACTACATTTTTTTTTATCACTTTTTCTAGCTAACGTAACGTGTCTCATCTTTTTTGCTCGCTTGATAACTCTCTCAGTTGTGTTCAGGTTTTAATAACAGCTGGCTCAATTACTGGTTATATTTTTTGTATTTTGTCATTTATATATTTCTTTCAAATTAATTGAGCTATTCCTCAAAATGTCCTAGTACACACTGGGACATTTAACTGTAAGGATGTATGTCTTTGCTTTTCATTCAATATTTTTTTAATGATTTCCTTTTCCTTGGTAATGGCTAAGTTATGTTAGTCATTAATGATGTTTGTCACGATGTTCTTTGGTTGGCTACTAAACAGCATTGCTCACTTTCTTTGGCCTACATATTTACTCAGAAGGGAATGTGCAGAGCCAACAGGGAATCCTGTACAGAGAGGACACAGGACTTAAAGAGAGCAAATTGGGGCTGTACTCTGCCAACACCTTTCTGCCTTCCAAAGAAAAACACAGTGGAGAGGAAACTGACTGCTGATGTAGTCATCTTATACTCACTACCCGCCTGGACGTGAGCTAAAAATTGTCCTGAATGCCACTAGAGGATTCAAACAAAAGAACGGGGAGCGCTGAGCTGATCAGGAGAGGCCTGCAGTTGATTCAGCTCCCTGAGTCAATTCCTGACTGTGAAACAAATGTGCCAGCCAGCTTGAAAAATGTTCCCTGGCACCAGTCCTAGCCTCTCTTTGTCGTATTGTACTGTGTGGCAATTGTTAATCATTTCTGCATGCAATTTTACACTTGTATTCACCATGAAATCCTTTTTTTCCCCTTTATTAAAACATGAATTCAATCATCTATCACCTGTAGATTTCCCGTTAAATAGCTTCAAAGTTAGGATTAAATGTTTAAAGTTATATCACACATGAGACATGTTAAAATGAGCACATTGTTATGGCTTCAACGTAACATTAAAGAAAGAAATCTTGATGACTAAGACATACTTTTACACAACTTTCCTTGTGTTTCGGAAGACATAGGCCTACTAAATATGCTGACTGTGTGTTGGTAGAAATCCAAATTACATATTGTCTCATTAAAAACAACTACAGCAATGTAAAGATGTCGTATGCTGTACACAATTGTGATATTAGGCAATATAAGTCTTGACTTGCAGCTCAGTGTAAAGCTTTATATGAAACGTAATTTAACGAAAAGTCAAAGATTTGTATGTGTTATGTTCAGAAACATCAACTGAACTCAGATATAAGTTGTATTACTCATTTTATGATGATTATGGGGCCACATTCCTGAAGCATTCCTTTGGTTGGATGGTGAAAATCTGAATTGTATTTTAGAAAGGGAACCTTTTCTTGACAGATTCTTGACCACTATCTTAAATAAAAAGACACTCAGAAATAATAAAACACTGATGCAAAGCTGTTAAATCGTGTTGCACCTTATGTTACCGAACCATTGCAGCCCTGCAACTAAAATACTTCCAAAACCATTTGTGAATAATCCCTGTGAATTTTGACACAGCAGCTGACGTCTTGGCACAAAAAGTGGGGGTACCTGTTCACTCTATGAACTCACGAGACAACTATTTATAACTGAATGTGTGACAAAAGCGGCGCTGCAATCAAAAGAAAAATAAACTATTGAGTCACAGCGTGGAGAGTGGAGATTGACTGGATCCACTATATATAGTGGGAGCACAACTGGACGGTGGTATGACTAGAGACCATAAAAGCGATCAGGCCAGAGAGGGACAGCATATGCCTGGGATTATGAGCAACCAGCCCTGCTTTAGACAACAGACACACCCTCTCCTGCAGCTGTCTCACATGCTGTATTTGCAATCTACTATCAATGACTTAATCAGTTTGGGCCCTCGCAAGCCTCTCTGTCGCTGGAACTGGACAAAGGAATCTTCACCTCGACCAGTTTGCAGAGAGCTTACTGGCTGGCATTTATGATAAATACAAACTCAGATGCAGATTTTGTGGTTGTTTGTTATTTGTGATGTTGTTATTTGGGACTATGGCTGCAACTTTTTTTCTTCTTTTTTTTTTACAGTTGATCAAATCAAGCATTTAGTCTATAGAGGATTAAAGTTTCAAAATTGTGTTCCTAGTAACCAATGAGATGTCTTCAAGTTCCTTGTTTTGTCCAGCTAGCGGTTGTTTACAATATTGCAAAACATAGAAAAGCAGGTTGCAAGATGGTGGAAAATCCCTTACACTGGTTTATTCAGCCATTATTAAATACTTACTTTAGTCTAGCTCTTATGTGACCCTTTATGAGAAAGTAAATGGTTCAAGCAGTCAAAGGGATTTTTCACAAGTGACCCAAAATATGAACTTATTTATTGCTTACAACAAAAACTCATGTTCAAAGTGAGCCCTATTAAAAAGTGGAATTAATGGGTTATCAAAGTTACTGTATTCAGCCTATTAATTGTACAATCAAGTAATTGCTTCTGAACTATTCGTATTAGCCTGTTTTGCACAACCCTCACCTCTACAGCATCCAAAAACAAAAAAGTATTCTTTAAAAATGTCTTTTTATTTGCTCTTTTTGTTTCTAAAGATGTAAAGTCAAGCGAAAAAGAAACCATTTAGGCATAATTGGTTACACCTGGATTCAGCTCATGAAGAAGAGGTGTATTAGCATTGTCTTTGCTCAGCATTCAGCCACAGCTAACGTGGCTTTATGACTAACTCTAACTGAACTTCACTGTGTTTGCGTCTCAGTTGGTCAAATGGAGTTGATATGGATGGTTTATGGGAGGCTGAATGAAATACATTGCAGCTGGCTTTGTGGTTGAATGAAGCTGCGTTTGTGAAAGGCAGCTACCTGAGATGAGATTAGGGCAGTGCCATGATTAAGTGCTGCTGCGTTAATGTAGCCGGCCGTCCTGCTGTAATCTCTGAGTGGCTGTCTGCAGACTGCTGGCAGCGAGGCCCCGGGACACAAACACACACACACACCTGCATACACACACACACACTCACACAAACACACTCACACACATACACTGCGGCAGGGAAAACCATGAAAGCCCACATTTCCTGAGCTGTAAGCTGCTCTGACTTCTGACTTTCTTGCTTTCAAACATCTCGGTGCTGCTGCTTATAATTCAAATGTAAATAATAACCAACACGGACTGTTTAAATCATTTTAATGAAGACATGCTGTTTATCATTTCTTAAATTGTACGTTTCACAATGTATATGAGTTCATAAGCACATTTTATAATATTCAGAAGTTATTTTAATTTTTACTATTTTATCTTTTTTGTATATATGGTTGTATATCTATGTATATTTGTGCTCAATCATACAGAAATGTTTTTCTAATTCTTATTTGTCACTCTCTTCAGGGTAGCCGCACTGCATTTCACTAAATATTGTTTGAGTATGTGACAAGTTAAACCTTTTAAACCATGAATATGGGAATTAATTTAGCTTCTCTAGATTTCAAAGATACAATAAATTAAACTTAACAGAAAAAAAGCACATAATAATAAGTATTGCCCTCCCCAAACAGTCAAAGTCTTATATTAATATACTTTATTTTGTCATCCAACACCTTCTTGTGTCTTTAAGATAAACAGAGAGCTCTTCTTCATCATTAGCCCTGATCAATTTGTGTGAGGAGATATTATCATGGCTGACATGGGGGGTCTGCCTCTCCCTAAATCTGCACAGGTGACCCCCACCCACTCTGCTGATGCCTCAGGGATCGTGGCCTGAGCCTGTTGTTATGCACCTATTAGCCGTAACAACAGGGAGGATAAACCTGCCACTCAGCTGCAGACTGAATTTAAACACATTCACACCAATTACAGTGGATTGTTCTACACGGCCCGAAGGGAAACAAGTCAGTTTGTGTGCGAGGGAAGTTAGAAGACGTAGTAACACCTCACACATATCAGACAAACTTGTTTGGAGTAAAAACACTCAGAAATGTATGTGTAATGTAATGTAACCTGAATAAGACTGTTTTTTTTCTTGACATTAACAAGAGCTGACATCATTATTACGACCGTGGGAAGAACCAGAAATATTTACCTTGAGGTCCAACCACTACTTCTACATATGAGAATATTTCAAAACATTCAGCACGAACAAAGCGCATTAATATATACACCTCTGGAGCATGTTTCCTCTGAGGTGCTAAAAATGGATCGTGAGGTCAGGGTGATTGACCCCTTTAGAGAAGAACCTCTTCCTTTTAAAATAGGGAAAATCTCTATTTATAAAACGGGACTCTTTGTCAGCTAAAAATACCACAAATCATCCTCAAGGTTTGATGTAATCTCTTAAAGATTTCCAACTGATGAAATTTGACGTATGATGAAGCAACAGACTGGCGTTGGTGGATAAATATATCATAGCCTTTCAGAACTAAAACCTGATGTTATTGCTGTGTAATAGCTGGAGGGTGGTTATTGAATCATACCTCAAGTTCAGCAGTTAAAATACACAAAATAAAGTGTCACCATTGTTTAACAGAGGTGTAGTGAATTTTAATGGCCCCTTCCATTAATCAGAAGAGACTAAATCATTCAGAGACAGGATGTCCGGAGCATAAACTGCACTCCCATGCTGCGAAAACAAGGCGCCATGTGTAACGCAGACACTGAGATTACCTCCACTCTGTGCGGGCCAGGAAGCCGGGTCGCGGCCCTCCGCTGCCCTGCTTCCAGGTGAGCAACTGGTGCTGAGCCCATGCTCCATGTGGAAGAGGGAAAAACCAACAGAGATAGTGCCGTGTAATACAGAGCCGACGCTGAATGAATGTTGTGATGAGTGGAAAATCTGAATTGTTCATTAAGCTTTTTTTTGTTTGTTATAAAGTAACTAATCATTAGAGACTGTTTTTAGGTGCTACAGCTTTTGATTTAGAAATTGAAACATAATAAATAAATGTGAAGGAATGCTTCTTTCAGTGTTTTCTGAAAATCAAGAAAATGTGAAATAATAAATACAAGAGAGGATGAGTCTATTTGCAAAAATTTATTTTAAAAGTGCAAAAAGTATAAAAAACACCTTCAGTATATACATAACCTTTAAAATAGCGGCTGTTCAATATTTATTATCACAAAACAAATCCCTGCAAGAGAGGAAGAAAAAGTTAAAACCAGTGTTTGAAATATTCTATGGCTTTTTCTTACAGTACAACAGTCTTCTCCACAGCATTTTAAAATCGCATAGGCTAGCAATGACAAATCAAATCAATTAAAAAAACAACAACATTTTTTGTTCAAATTTAGCTACAGAGATTTGAGGTCAGATCATGTGTCCTTGCGGCAGGGTAACAGGCCGGGCAGGAGGTTAAGAGTTGTTGTAGCTACAGTAATACACAGCTGTGCTGGCGTCTGACAGCACCGATGATATCAGGCTTTCAGTTCCTTGCATGCCAGCCTCGTGCGATCCGTACGGCAGGCCTGTCATGTCCGCACGCGCCGAAGAGGAGCTCAAATACTGCTCGAACTCGCTGCGGTCCACCTCGGCCAGCAGCTCAGAGTGGTGCATCTGCTCCACGCCGTCTGCTGAGTGACTTTGGGAGTCAGGAGGTGGGGAGAGCTGTCCCGCCCCACCGGGATGCCGTTTGGGGTGGCTGGGACTGCAGTGCTGAGTGTAATACATGGCCAGAGGGTTGGGGCATCCCATGTAGGAGGGGGGAAGGGTTGCAGGCTGAGGGGGCTGCTCCTGAGCTGAGGCAGGGTGCCGGTGCAGGATGGGGTTGCCGTGGTGGTTGGAGTGGGGGTCCTGGGGCTGGTACTCCGCCGCCTGGGAGTGGTAAGCGTATGCAGGCATCATGTGGCAGTCCTCTTGTGAATGTGGGGGGAAGAACATGAGGTCTGACTCCACAGCGTCCAGAGGAGAGGTGTCAGGCGTAGGGAGGCTATACGTTTCATAAGAGGGGCCCCCAAGAGCCTGAGCGTCTCGGTAGTGGCTGAGCGGCTGCGGGGGAACCTGGAAGCCATGCTCGTGGTAGCCCAGGCCCAGAGTCTCCACACACACTCTGCCGTCCCCGTGCTGGTGATCGGACACGGTGTGGACCAGAAAGCCAGAGTCCAGCCTCTTAATCCTCTTCACCTGCTTCCGCCGCCGGGGCCGGTACTTGTAGTTGGGGTGATCCTGCATGTGCTGAACCCGCAGCCGCTCGGCCTCCTCCACAAAGGGCTGCTTTTCTGTGACAGGAAGGGCTTTCCATGATTTCCCTGCAGGTCAAGAGGAGAGTGCACATCAACGATATGTCAGCAGATACTGTATGCAGTCTGGTGATGCACACAAAAATAGCTTGTTGCCATTTGAGGGGGCAGGGACAGGTTTTTGAGGTTACATGTGCAGCTTAACTCAGACACAGTAACTTTTAATAACAGGGCAACTTCACCTGCTGCCTCAACGATCCCTCCACTGATTGGGAAATAACCATTCACTGTTGTTTGAGCAACACGAAAATATAATTTGTCTTAAAACAATAAACTAAATTAACGAGCACGTAAATATCAGAAATAATAATAATAATAATACATCTCTATAATAACCTGAACAGATCTGGCACACAGATCGATTAAATAAAGTATAAAATGACTTACCCAACATTTTGCTCAGCTCCGCGTTGTGCAGGTCCGGGTTTTGCTGCGCCAGTCTCTTGCGCTCATCCTTCGCCCAGACCATGAACGCGTTCATGGGCCGTCGGATCCGCGGTTCGGTCTTGCCGCGATTCTGGCTGCCGGAGCTGGAGGCGCACGGCTCGTTCTTCACTTTGGCGTCCTCGAGAGGACTGAGAGGGTCGGCCCACTGGCAGTGTCCCATTCCAGGCATCATGACTGACATCGCACACCTTGCCTGGGTTTGATCGTCGCTGGCGTAACCCGCATCGGGACTACTCATCTCTGTCCAGCTGAGAGGTTTTGGAGCAACAGACTACAGCAGCACACTACGACTGAGAACCAACAGACAGATACAAATAACTTAACACGGTTTCTGGCTTTAAAGCTGGAAAAGAATTAGTCACATCCATAAGCCATTTGCTGAAATCGCGAGGGCTGAAGTGTACCGAATACTCAGTGCTGGATGCGAAGGCTGGTGCGCTATAAACTCACAGGCAGCCAATCACCATGTGGTGGGAGTTGCCCACTACTACAAAGGTGTAAAAAAGTTCGAGTAGTCCGCCTCCTACCCTTGTTTGAAGCGCTGAGACCCTCTAAGGAGAGACGCGGTGAGATTTCTAATAGATGCAAACTATAAATAATAAAAAATATATTCCCATGTGCACAAAATGTGTTTTATAGTTAGACAAACCAGGCTTTAGTGCAAAGGTTTTAAAAAGGTGACAATGTGTGACATTTTACCTACTTTAGGAGATAAAAGAGGTGAAACCAATGAAACCTTTAATCCACAATTCACGTGAGTCCAGTTTTAATTCTCACCCTTGTATTAGACTGACACGGATGCGCAGAGATCAATACTCGATCGACAGTTTGTGTATTGGAGGGGGTTAAGTGTGTTAAAAGCTTGAATATCAGGTTTACGCGTGGAGTTAATGGTCCCCTCATTCGCAACTTTTACGCACAATCGTCTCGATGGAGACTTTCTTTGATTCCAGCCTAATGAGAAGCGCTGGACAAAGGGCGTTTGAGGATTTAACTTTCCTAAAAGTGACATCAATAGACCTAAATAACAAAGCGTAAATAAACACCCATTACACGTTTGTTAAGTGATGAGGCCTTTGACACAAAAAAAAAACTGTAAAATGTTGTGATACTGGTGCGCTTTTGTCTATGGCTGTGACGCTGAAATGTCAAAACAGTCGAGGATACACTGTCGTTAACCGACTAGACGTCGGTCTGGGATGTTAATGAACCGAACAAACAGCTGGTTGATTACGTTGTGGGCGTAAAACGCTTTAAATGTCTTTTTTGGTATCACATTTATGAAGAGAACAGTTATGTCTGGAAAAAACCCCAAATATCTTGTTTTTAATTTACTAAATGGGACATACTGGTAATATTGCATAGTCTGTAAATATCAAAAAATAAAGCAGAATATTGTAAAGAATCAAAAAGTAATTTATTATTTTTTGTGGTCAGCTATTATATTTCTTTCAACAACTTATACAACGCTAAGGTGCATTTCACCTTTGATGTCTGAAACTATAATGTCACAATTAAATTATTGTTTACCTCAGTGGATGCTCATTCACTTCATTGTATTATTAATAAGCTTTGTCTGAGTTTAAAAAGGGCAAAAAGGCTTATTCACTGCAAAGAACACATTTTGCCCCTAAAATATCCCTCTCTGAGACTTGAGTTTGAGTGAGAGTTTGAAGTGAACCTTCACTGAGCAGCATTTATGGAATATATGTTAAAGACATTAGCCAGTATTGTGAAATATAAACTCCATTAACTCGATAAAACACATGTGCAAGCTGCAGAAATGTGTGTATCCTTGGTTTTGGAGCAGCTGTGCCACACCAGGACGGTGACGCGGTGGGGGAAAGGTTAAAGCAACCTGTTGCACCTCAAATGTCCAGACTTGGAGTGTTTATACAGCAGAGAATGAAGCCCCTGTTTGTGGTCAGAAACCCAAACATCACCCACAAGCTGATGCTGGTTCTTATCAGACCCAGCAGCCCTCAACCTGTCAGCTCTTCTCGGACCGTTCCCATCTCGTTGTGGTTTACGATCCCTGTGCCACGGCAAAAGGGGCTGACAGAAATATGAGCGATGCTTATGCAACCTTTTCGTGCCCCCGTGCAGACACCACCGGGGACACAGAGAGCACGCCGGGTGACCCTCTAGGGGTCGGTGGGAGGGTGTTTTGGATGGAGGGTCCGGCCAAGCATGGGACAGGATCTGGACTATAATACTGTCATCGTCTATTTTACTGCTTATGACCTGATAAAGTTCCCCCTCCAGTCCCGAGAGAGTGGAGAAAGAGAGACTCTGTGTTTGCATGTGTGTCTCTGTGAATGCGTGCGCTGACATGGGCGTGGGCATGAGCGTGCCCTGGCCACCTCTCGCTGTGTGGGAGTGAAAAATCCTGTCTTTTGGTAGGAGAAGTCATAAAGTCTGGAGTCGTAGCCACATTTCCTCTACAAGGTGAGGTTCAGAGTCGACCCAAAGGAGTGGCGGCGGGGGGATGAGGGAAGGTGACACGCCTCATATCCCCCCCCCTCCTCCTCCCTCCATTCCTCCCCCTGTCCCTCCACCAAGTCCCCCACCCCGTGCCTGGGGAGTCTGGGGCTGGGTGGGGGCCAGGGCTCACGACGCCAGCCTCTGGACTCAGTGCTCAGGGAGAGGTCACTTGGCTTGCTTACACAATGGCATTATCTCAGTTCCAGCCTCGGCTACTGCAGCGGTGAGCACTTCCTGTCCCTCTGCAAGCACTTCCTGTCCTTGGCGTAGCAGCACAAACTGTCCGCCTTCCGAGTGAGTTCTGAAACACGGTTGAGCTGCTGGTCGCCAGTCTCACTGTATAAATGTCTGTGGGTGGCTTTCTTGGGAATTGCACAATGTGTTTGCTGGCTCCTTTGTGCCGCGCTGCGAGGCAGTGGTGTTAGTTTAAATCACAGGGACGGAAGGTATATATATGTTAGCACTCTGCGCTGATCCCCTGAGCCGCTCGAGCTGCGAAGGCCTGAGCTGGACAAAGCCACAGAAGGGAAAAGTGCTCTGAGTTTGAACAATACTCTAATTAGCAGCAAATATTTGGGGACTCTGTCCTATTCTTAATCTTACACTTCTTCAAGGATGTTTAGTTCATAGAGTAGTCTAATAACAGATAATTAATTTGCAGACTGTTGGTCGGAGAGCAATTTGTGACAACATTTTACAGACAAAACAAGAAGTTCTTCATATGGTAAAAAGGCAAAATATTAAAACGTCATTGATTGCCGGTACAATGAAACACAACATAATTATTTTTTGGTGCCATTTGCTTTGGCATCAAGCTGCTAACTTGCTTATTTACACATCCAGCAGACACAGAGCAACATTAACGTTTATTTGGAGTCATGTTTCAGTTCAATATCACTCTACTTCTAACTCTGTCTTTGGTCTCCACCAATTGCTGAGGGAAATATGTCTCTGTAGCTGCTAAACGCTCCACTATGTTCACCAGCTAGTCTTTAACTGTGTCTGTCTGCTGTGTGGTGCTGAGCAGCTAGCCTACAGTGTGTCTATCAAAGTTTGTTCCTGAAATCCGTTGGCGTCGACTGGATACAACGTTGGTGAGAGCGGTAACTCAAAACAAGACAGTTGAGGTCCTAAAAAACTAAATCAATAAGCTTAAAGACGCTAAAGCGCTCCTAGAGCTGAGGGAAACTGCAGAGTTGGGGGTTAACTTTGATCCATTGTTCATGTAAAAATGTTGATTAGTGCAGCTTTAAGAGTAGTTTGTCAATTCAACAATGTTTTACATCCTTTAAAAGGCTCTAATGATGAACAATACTCAATTTGTTCCCATTTAGGTGTCTTGCCCACAAAAGAGGGTTGGTGTTAAAGGTTTACTCAAATATATTATTCATAATTGTATCTCCAGTTAAAACCATTGTTAGTTGCAGCCCCCCATCAAACCCAGGTTATAGTTCTTCTGTCATGTGTATGGTAGGAATATAAATTGGAAGCCATACAGTCAGTGTGTAGATCTTTGTCATTGTCAATGGTGAGATATCGTGATTGTTTAAATTATCTGATTAGACTATGACTTCCTCCAACACCTGCTGGAGTGCGGGAGGTGTTTCAGGATGGGGGAAGGGCCCTCGTCAGGAGAGAATGAGGAGGTTAAGGAGGGGAGCACATAACAGGTGTGCAGAAGAGAAAGAAGGAGAGAAAGTCTGGATTCTGTAAATAGAAATCACACCTTTTACCGAAGCTGGAAGTTTTAACAATAATGAAGTCACTTAGGAATTTGAAAGGAGATTCAATTCTGCCGTCAAACTGTGCAGGTAGATCAGTAGTAGTTGGAATATGTCAAGGAAAAGTGTGACTTCCTTATGGCTTTTTGTTGGTGGTTGATCTTTAGCAACCTGAGAATCATCCCATGAGGGAGATTGCAGATATGAGATCATCCACAGGTTAAGGTGGTTAAATTATGCTCACAAAAAGGATATGAGAGTCTAGGTTTGATCAGGTTTTTTTCCCCGGGTCACTATTTGGTCACAGAAATTGGGGACTTGAAATTCTGACGAATGACACCAGAAAAACAAGACAGAAACTGATCACGCGGCCTAAAGCATTGCCTCTCACTTACACGCACACATAGATGGCTTTAAGTGTTATTGGTGGTGCAGTCTTTCCCCCTCCCTCAGGGGATTGCTGGGAAAGTTCCCTTGCCCGAGAGCACACACCCGGACCCTGCAGAAAGGGTAGCACTGCTGGGATGTTGTCTCCCCCAGACGAGCGGGGACTCGGAGGAAGCCGTCTCCACTCTCGTCTCATTGTTCTGGAGGCGTTAATCTGTCGAGGATCTGCCGAGAATCAGGTGGGAATCTACTCGGCCCTGTCGTGTTTATTGGCCAAGCTCACTCCACGCTGAGCAAAAGAGGACATTTTGATATCTTCACCCCGTCTGCAGCACCATCCGGCCCCCTGCAAAATGAAGATGCTCTGATGATAAAACTATTTCTTGTTTGTCTCTGCTGCTCAGTTTGGAGATGAGCACATCCGCCTTATCTTCTCGTCTCGCCCTCATTCTCAGTCTGTTTGACTAAACTGAAGCCCCGGGTCCGAGATCAATCTTAAATATGCCTTTAGTCGTGCTAACATGAGGATGTTTGGAAACCTTTCACGACAAGTTGTGGTGACCTCGGGGTTTGCAAGCTGCCAGGGGTCAGTCAACAATAAAACGGAAGCAACAAGTAAAATAATCAAAGTCTCTTTCCTGAGAACATCCATATTTCTGTAGTTTCACTCAGGCAACTTGGAGGAGGCAGCAATGTAAAATGATGATGTCAAGGATATCATGTTAGGCTTTCAATCAGTGGCATCATGAGTGGGAAGAGGCCAAATGTAGCATCTGGGAGAAAATGAACATACACATTTCAACAAAAATAAAAATATTATTTGAGGTCGACCAATTAGAAACCAATCAACTGGGAAAAGTAATTTTTTTGTCAACAAAAGTCTAATCGGAAAATATAGCAAGGCTAGCAGTTTCCACTTGTTTCCTGTCTTTATGCTAAGCTAAGCTAACTGTGTAAAGGCTGTAGCTTCACGTTTAGCTTCACAGACATGAGAGTGGCGTTGAGTTTCACAAGAGGAAGTGGCGTTCCCAAAATGTCGATGTCCACAATGGTTTTAACCAAGCTAACGGATTAGCCTAATTACCGACATCAATTAGTGTATTATTTATGCACAAGTAGAGTGAGTCAAAGGTCAACCAGGAAGTCTGTAAACTGTTTACAGTGGACATTTTAGGTAATCATTTTACTATTTAGCTAACCTGGGATTTGTCTAAAACCTATCTGATCATCTGCTTGTGTTTCCTGTCCAATCAGACGTTGTTGTGTGTTTTCAGCAATGAATCTGTTGTGTATAGCCAATAGAAACAAAAGCCTTTAAAAATAAGATCCAAGTTGTCATAAAACTTAACTATCCATTAACTAGTGACCGCCCCTTGCTCTCAGGGTGACTTTCACTCATTTACTGTGCTCGCACTTCTTTCTCCCAACGCCACGGGGAGAAGGAAGTATTAATAGAACGTCTTGATTGACTGATGAATCACCGTTGGTAAGTGGGGAAAGGGAAAACCCAGGTTTCCTCAGTGAAACGAGCGGGGAGTTCAGCCACACGGGAGAGCAGACTCTTTCATCTCTTCACTTTTACTGGCCCGACCCAAATCCACATTGTCCTGACGGAGACTAATCGAGACCCGTGTTTATCATTTTTATGACTTTATCCATTAGGACAGAGGTACGGTGGGCTTCCTGTTCTCCAGGTTCCTTGACGGGACCAGTCGCATTATTAGGGTCAACCTCTACTCCCATCTCGCCACGCCATTGTTCCTACTGGTGCTATGACCATTCCCAAACTGATAAGCCTTGTCTATTTTGGGTCTTTCTTTTCTTTTTGTCCTTGACACAAGTATGAGCCTGAAATAGCTTCTTTTTTTTTTTTTTGTTCTTTTAAGGAAGAACAAAACATGCAGATAAATATTTGCAAATATAAGAAAACATGAGAAAATGAACTTACAGCTATACAATAAACCATTTTATAATTGTTTTTTTTTACCATCAAAGGGATGAAATACTCCTAAACAATAAGTTATGGGCCAACAATACTTTTGTCCAGCCAAACAGATAAACACCAAAGCCATTTTTCTCATTTTCAGCTCTCACACAATCCCTGCTCTTGCTTTGTATACCAAAAAAAAGGAATTGCTTTATAAGTATTGGTGAAAAAACAAATGATAGATTATGTCTAAGCGTCATTATTGTTTTCCTGACAGCGACCAGTCACATAAATACTGCTCTCCGCAACTTGGCCTGGCTTTGACCCCTCCGCCAGAGAAGTCCCTCAATTCGTCTCTTCTGTTTTGCAGCAACATGATGTTGCATGCTGAAGAGATTGCACCATCACCAGAATAATATCTACACTTTAAAAATCAGTGTTTGATGCCTTCGTGATGAAATTAGTTAATTACTGATCCAACTCTCCAGACTTAGTGAAGAGACAGTGAAGCCTTTGTATATGACAATCAGGGTGTGAATTGATTCCTCAGTGGCTCAAACACTCTGAATCCTTTCATGTGTGGCCTTTGCCTTGGTGAGGCGCTAAAGCGTAGAACAAAAACGCAGATACCCCCGAGGGTGCTAACAGGACGCCATGGCGGCCGAAGGGTGACCAATGTCGATCAATAATGGCGTGTGTGATCAGTGGCATCGCACCTTGCAAGAATCTGGATCAATGGAGGTGAGCACGGGAGCTGCAGAGACAGCAGATAAGAGGAAAGATCACAACTCAAACCTATCCTGAGCTGTGGTGGAAACAAAATCATAAGACTCGCTTTAAATTGGACTTTTTATGATACTTTTCTCATAGTGCAATAATGCAATGTCATTTCTGGAGATTACAGAACAAATACTCCAAAAGTCATAGCTGGAACTTCCTCATAGACGCAACAACTTCTCCTTTAGTGGACTGCGGTTAGAAGCTCCTTAAAACTGTTTTCCCACATGAATACTGATCTTTTACACTACCTATTTATGCTGCACCACTTTCATATCATCATGGTGTCGTTGCAAAGTTACCTGCACGTGAGTCTTTATTCAACTCAGCAACATTAGCGAGTGCTCTGCAGACCTTCATGTCCTTTATTGTGCTAAAGTGAGAGAAATGGCTGAGGAATGTGTTGTTTTCACACAGCTGTGGTTTTATGGAGGAAATGCACTGTGTGTGTGTGTGTGTGTGTGTGTGTGTGTGTGTGTGAGGGCTTCCTCCCTACGTTGTTCCCTTTACACTAACGCTGTATAGAAACAAGCAGCATTGATAGGAAGAGCCGACCCACCTTTAATCAGATTCACACATATTTTCTGTCAAATAGTTTCTTTCTCTCGCTCAAGGCGCTTGTCAAATTAATGTCCCGTGAAACTGAGTAAATCGCGAGGCAGATGGATCGGTGTCAAGTTGACGAGACTGTGGGATGAAATTAAAAATCAACCTAAGGTGTGAACATTTTACTTTCACCTTTTTTTTTGAGAGGAAAGTGAGATCTGACATTAACATGTTCCAAAAACACATCAAGAAGATGGAACATGGCTGTTATAACCACAATGAGTCACAGTGAGATGTATGCCATGAGAGCATTTTATCAATACATTATCTCACATATCTGGCCTATCTTACACTTCAAGGAGTTCCTGTGTTTGACTAGACCTCTCAGTGTCTGAGTTCACCTGATGGAGATTATCTCCTCAGTTCATTTACACACAATGGTCTGGATCATCAATATCTACTCACTCCCTACAGTTGCAGGCTGCTGCACCAAAGCCCACCATGCAGCCTCGCTTTAAAGGATTATTACTACATATGTTGTTCAGTACATATTCATTTTCCTGCCAAGATGAGAAGATTTAAAACACTCAAATATTAAAGCTCCTGTTAGCAGTTGGTAAGCTTAGCTTAAGCTATAGCTAACTAGCGCTAGCCTGTTCAAAGGTAACAACTATTGACTGATTAACACGTTACATATATGTTTAATTGTTGTTTTACAGTGGGTTATGTATAACCTGTGTCTTTTAGAAGTGTAAACAGACACTAGTTTGCTAACACATGCCATAGCAACCTGATAATATGTCGATATTTCGTCATGTCATTACCATTTCTGCTTTCAATTGATTAAACAAAGCAGATGTAATGTTTGTAACGTTTCATTTAATGCTCAGCAAAAAAGCCAAATGATAATTTCCCTAAAATGTCTCGCTATTCTGTTATTCCTTACAATCACATTCAAGCGATCACTGTCAGCTGATCAGCATCCCTCCTGTGATTATTGCTACATGATAACATGGGAAAAGCTCATATCAGGAAACTCAGGGGAAAGTCCCCCCTGATATCATCACGTCTCTGCATCCAGACAAAAGCCCACTACTACCTATACTGACATGCTGCAGTGTGTGGAACAATGGAGACCCAAGAGGACGCTATTCGCAGCTGAAAAATGGCATCCAGATATTCTGATCAATGCCCGTAGTGCAGACTTTGAACTTTGCTGTAATTGTTGCATTCTGTACAGCGACAGGTTCGGCTTTTTTGGCTCGAAACCATCCAAAACATGTGTTATCGCTGCAGGCTGTGGAGCATGGGGCCTTATCAGATGGCCTTGTGGCCTTACAACAACACGGGCTCTATCGTGCCTTAGCAGACCCGTATCTGGCAGCGGTGTCATAGAACAACAATAAATACAACCTGCAAGCGATGCAGAAAATGTTACTCAAGATGCTCATGAAAATATACTTCATCTGATTTGACAAATATACCAAACTGAGGAAGATTTTATGCAAAAGAGTTTTTTTTACTGTGTAATGATAAAAAAACCAACAAATATTCTTTAAGGGTATTCATGAAAAGAATTCCAGATAACATCAACTCAAGCATGATGCTGCACATTTTAACCACAAACCAGATTTCACAGCCTTGGCCTCATGCCGTCACTTCTTGCTGTATTATAAGGCACAGATTTACAGAGTAAATCAAAGCAGACTATTTCCTCAGCTCAGAGGAAAACCCCTCGGAGGAGAATGAGTTGATAAAGTCCCAATGTGCCCACGGCTTCCTCTAAGATAAATAAATACATAAATAAAAACACGCCTGGCCACTTCAGATGTATTGTTCCTCTGTAGGCTGTGAAGTACAGGCTATATTGTTTATAATAAATAAGTTCATTAGCAGATTTGGCCCAGGTGGATGACATGGCCTCTGTGATATCCACTCACCCCCCTGCAGGCACCGAGACCCCAGCGGGGCCCACAATACTTCCATTTAAGGCAGTGATGGCCAAGGAGAAGGGGGGACTACGGAGGTTAGCGTTGGTTTGACTGGGCTGAGACTGTGTCATGTTTTCTGGAGTGATAAGAGCCGGAGCAGGAAGCTGTGAGAGGGCAGGAAGGAAGAGCGCTTAGGTCTGGAAGGAGAGAGGGGAGCTGTGGAGACGGAGGGTAAAAGAGAGTGGAGCAGCAAAAACAAGACATTTAAAAAAAAAAATCAAAAAATGGTCCAAGGAAATGCAATAAATCTTAAATGCATGCAACCGTATGTGGTGGTTGAAGAAAATGCTTTCTGCACTGTGTTTCATGCATGCAGGCGGGAGGGAGGGAGGGAGGGAGGGCTGAGCTCTGCTGGGAAACGCAGAGGGAACCTGGGGTCCAGGGGGAAGTGAGTGGATGACTAAATCTGGTCTGAAAGGCCACACTAACATACACCTGCTTCCCGCAATCAAACAGGCTACACAATGATGACGATGTCAAGCATCAGGCTTTTGTCTGTTAACACCAAACTGAGTAGTACAGCAAGAAGAAAAACGGCATTCTGACTCTGATTTGTGCAAGAAGAGCAGTTTTTTTATATTGTGTCTATTTACTTTTTGTTGCAGTGTCATTGATGGTGGTGTGTTTGTGTGAATATGCAAAAACTACAAAATAAAATAAATGCAGCTCGATGTCAGAACTTAAAACAGTTTATTCTGGAGATCATACAAGTCGCAATGCAAAATCAGGATGGGGGGGGGTTGATCTCATCTACACACCTGTATAGTTTCCTGACTGCATCTTGCATTGGAGGGCAAAATCATAAAAAAATGAGAAAAGAAAAATCTGACTTTTAATCAGATGAGGGAAAGAAAAAGCATTCTTACTTCCTCGCGAAGAGTTTCTCGATGAGAGGGTTGACACCCCTCTCATTTCTGTTCAGTAAATATGTAGCTACAGTCAGCAGCCAGTTAGCTTCGCTAAGAGAGTGGAAACGGGGAAAGCAGCTAGCTGAGCTATAGAGACGCTATTCAATTCGATTATTCGAGCAGCAGCCCTTCTTGGCTAGCTGTTTCCCCCTGTTTCCAGTCTTTATGCTAAGCTAAGCTAAACTAAACTAACCAGCTAAATGCTGGCTGTAACATATTTAATGAACAGTCATCTTCTCCTAAAAGCGAATGAGCCCGTTTCCCAAAATGGTGACAAATGGAAAATATATTATGGAAATACTAAAAAAGCTAACCTAAATGCAACTACAGCAAACAGCTGTAAGTGTTCACAAAGATTTCTAAAACACCATCCATTCAGTTTTTCCACCAAATTTGCTGATGGTCAAAAATCGTTCCAGAGAAGGACCTTAACTTCTAATGGCTCAACTGTTTGTCTTGGAACAGTTTGAATTCATCAAAGGTAAACACACATTCAGAGGTTTCATTGAGCTCCAAGTGGACTTTCACTCCCAGGTGAGAATATCAGCAGCTCAGTGCCACCCCACGCTCATCTTTTCCCCTTTTTAATCAATCTGTTCATCTGAAAGGATTTCTCTATTTTGAGATTTTAATCCAGTGTCTGAGTTAATCTCTGAAAACTCAGGGATTGGAGGAGGGGACGGACGGGGGCATCAAAGCCACTCAACTTCAGTCGTGCTCTCACAATTACACCCACAAGGCATCAACGCAACCAATAAATCACGCTCCCATAATGCCTCTCGGAAAATTAAATTTTTTTCAGGCTCGGGACTCGGTCATGTAGGTCAGATAGTCGACACTGGTTTGGTCCATTTACAGTCAGATTAAATCATGGGAGGAAACAAGAGTCGACGATGGTCAAGCCTCAGTCAGGTTGTGTTTAGAAACAACAGATCAGCTGGTTTGGAAGGTTTGACCGTAAGTCCAAAATATAAATGTGTATTCTTCATACTGCATGTGGAGTTTTAAGGGAAATGCCTCCTCTTTATGTTCTGCTTTACTGTGTTTTACAGATGGATTATGAATCAGTACAACAGAGGGAGCCCTCCACTGGACCTCAAAGGCATTACACACAAACCCAAAAGCCCTTTCACTCATTCTCACGGCTCATATTTACACACTATGCAGCATTTAGACTGAATAAATCTACACACATGTGGCTTTGTCTCAGTATCACTCATTTTAATTTGTGGTTCTTGTTTCTTTAACTTTTTTTAAGAGCCCAACACATTCACCCCTCCACTCGCTGCACGACTGACTTTACAGATTCCTCTCATCTGTTTGTTTAAGAACAGGAACCTTTTTCATTTTTGCTCATAGAAAAGTAGTTAGTGACAAGATTAAAGCGGCACTTTGCTGCTTAGAGTACATGTACACACACATAAAAATACACACTCATCCAACTACATACTGGATAAACATACAAACACATTTGTTCATTAGATAAAAAGGATTTACAGCTCACAAAGTTAACAATCCTACCACTTAAGGACTTTCATATTTTCTAGTTGCCCTTTTTCTTTTGCTGAATAATGTAAATAACTTCCAAGACTTTGCTTGAGATAACAGCTGAGGGCTAAAGACCATGTTTATGATATATATAAATAAAAATATATATAAAGGTTTACAGGAAACAGGAAACTTTGTATTAGATAAAATTGTGCTTTGCATTTTCCCATAGACACTTATTGGCATTACCAAACTATGTGAGGAAATCAGACAGTAACTTCATTTGATATGAAGTTGACGAGAATTTGAATTCACTGCGTGATTATATTTACAATTTCTCTTTTCTCAACTCATTTGACTGTATTTAACCTGTTTCAACATCCTCACATGCGTTGAAGTGAGTCTTCTTCACAGATTTAACACATCTCATCGGTTGTGTTTGAAATGGACCCACGGCAGAGTCAGAGAGTCTGGCCTCTACTTGCCCTCCGAGGACTTTATTAGAGGTCTATTACTGTAAAGTTGTTATCAGCTATTGAGGAGGGGAGGGGGGGGGGGGGGGGTTCTCCCTGGCTGCCACTAAGCAGTAAATAAATATGAGCCTATTGTATTCTTGTAGCCTCACTGTCCTTGCTCTTCCATGCTGAGTAAACGCTCACATACAATGGGAGGCCGGACTGCCTTGTCATTCCTGATCCCCCTAGATTGCTCTTCCAGGTCCTCTGCCTGGGAAAGTGGCAGCAGAGGAAGGAGGAAGCAATGAACAGAGAGGGGATCTGAGGGAACGTCTTACTGTGTGGTATCCCACAAATGAGGCAGATCTGACGACTGACGTGATAAAAAACCATCATCGTATTCTCGATAGCAGAGGAGGAAAGTAACCGAGTACATTTACTCGAGTTCAGTTTTGACGTACTTGTACTTGACTTTATTTCAATCTGCTGATACTTTTACTTTGTCTTTATTGAGTCTAAGTCTCCCTTTTCTTAATCAAGAGAGAAAAATGTACCATTGCGGCAACATAACATCCAGCTGTTCTAATATAAGTCAGAAGTTTATATACATTTTTCTTGGACATTCTGTCTCTTTAAAATTCTCATGAATTCAAAATAAAAGTAAATTCTATAGGAAGTCGTATGAAATAATCTGATTTGTCCAGATTATTTACCCTTCATTTAAAAGTGTTTTAGGACTCAAATAAGTGATAACTATGATTATATGTTTTTAAGTGACACAATATGATCACATATGATCATCAATTAGGTTGCCACTTTCACTTCAGCCTGCAACGTATCCTCATACAATGGTTTGTACAATATCGTGCACGACCGAGTGCAGAAACCTAGTTTAGGCAACAAAACAACTTGGTTAAGTTTAGAAAAAGATCATGGTTTGGGTTAATATAAGATTGTTTGCTACATGACTATTGTAGGGAGTTAAATACATAAGTTACGTAAAAAAAGTAAGGTCAAATAAGGATTTTGGTTTCACATGGCACATGTACAGCTGTTTCCTGGGTGAAAGTCCTGTGTTTGTTTGCTCACGATTGGGTTGTATACGAATTATAGTGCATAACTTTTTGTAGGTATAAGTACAAACTGTGATTGAGAACAGCTTGCTCTTTAACAAAAGTTACATAGTCTTGTTTGCAAGACTCAAGATTTTGAATGGAGGACTTGCTTTTAATGGATTATTTTTACAGTGTGGTATTTCTCTGCCACTAATTGATGGTTCATGTGCAGCGGTCTGTCATTTGCTGAGACTCAACTGGAAAGATAAAAGAAAGAAATTGAAAGTTGTGGAGGTTTTTGGCCAATTTGGGCAGCCTGGTGGAGCTTCCTCTCCCGTTTGTCCACAGGAAGAGTGCTGACAGGGCTGCATGGGCTCACAGAGTTCCTTGCCTGAAAGCAGAAGCGAGGCCTTGAGTGAGGAGGGGTGCACAGCGTCGCCCCCATGGGACGGCATTATTCAGGCCTGCCGCTGCGCCGCGAGCCCCGGCATGAGGCTGCCAATACCAAGGCACAGGCGGGCGCTGCCGTCCTGTAATCACCGATGACATACATGAAGTAGTTTTCCAGATCGGTTTTCCTGTCCTTCCAGCTGCGAGTGGGGCAAACAGCACAGGAAGAATAACACAAGTTGCAGCCGGGCTCAGGGAATGTGGCCTTAACAAACACAGCACAAGTATAAAAAGTTAAAAGGCACATTGCTCTCCTCCTGAGAGCCTCTGAGAGAGGGAAGTGAGGCTACGTCCTGAGAGAAGGTCCAACCTTCCTCAACACCCACACAGACTCAACAATAACCTGCCAATCAAACCAAACACTGTTTACTCTGCGTTACCTGCCAAAGCCTAGAGCCTCAAATCAAGACCACTTTTCTGACATGTTATCTTGTATGTATTTGGACTCAGATTTATCTCAATCTCTGCCACTTCTGGGTGTTGAATCAGCTTTTTCCTGCTGATCTTAGAGATCGCATGAGTAAGGAGCCTGTGTAGACGTTGCAATGGGTCTTTAATCAGAATCAGAATATGGCTTATCGTCAGGTTTCACATAGCCTACATGTAAATTTGCTTTGGTGTATAATTGGTAGACAACAATAAATGTAATAAGAGAAAATAAAACCAAAAGATAGCTGGTGTAAGGAATCAAGATGCTTGATTTTAGATTTGGAATTGCTCTCTTTTATGATGTAATTTTGACTCAATTTACTGTTATATGTTCTTTTCTGCTTTCCCATCATGCAAACCATCTCATGACCCCTCAGATGAATCTTCTGACCTTTTGGAGAGCGTCTGACCGTGAAGACAAGATGTTGAATTCGGGCTTTTTCTCCACTGTAACCTCCATATCAGAGCATTATAAGCAAAGGGATTTTACGGCAGCAGCTTAGCACACAATGCGTTGCTCTCAGGTGCTACCAGCTTGCTGCCGTATGCACACAGTCCGCTACCTGCTGAGGGGCCTGGTGAGCTGTCAGTATTTTACTTGCTAAGTCAATCAGCAGAGGTGTTAAAGAAGCCACGTCAACACAAACTAACAGGTGCCCACTGACAAGGCTCCCCCCGGATTGTAACTTCACCTCAGTGCCACTGGTGTTGTCATTGTATGGAAATGCTTTGTAGTTATAAAACATACACATGCTCACATTACATGTTAATTTGAAATAGCTGCATTATTAGTCATTGTGTCAGAGTAATGAGCATATTCTTATTTCACCGCTTCAGCACATGCAAACACACACATATGGAAATGGAGAATTTTACTTAACTATGATATGAAATAAACAGAGACAGCGTTTTAACCAGCTCATGTTAACTTAATAAGCTGCAGTCCACAAACCAATGGGGAACATCCACTTCTTATAAATCAAAGGTCACTGGATATAAGAAGCTGCTTCTGTCTGAAGGACCCATTCTTTCAATTGAGAGGTAAAGTATTTCCCCTTCCTGTGTCCCCCATAGGACCTTGTTTCAGAAAAAACATGCTCATGAGGTAACTTAGCTATGTTCCCCCCCAACAATGTAACATTATCTTACCTGATACGTTGTATCAAGCAACTCTTTTTGTCAAAATGCAAAATAACGAGCAAAAAACATTTCTGTGGGACAAGAGAAACACAAAGACATCGTATCTTCAGATACTGCGCAAACTTTTGACTGACATATTTTCACAGTTTTACAACAAAATGCAACTCTCTTGAATTGCAAACATTGACAAACATCACATGTGTAATTCATGGCTCAATTCAAACAGTATAAAAAAAAAAACAGAAGTGGCAGTTATTTGGATTTCTATTCGTTGAGAACTGGTAACTCTGCCACTGTCATTAGGCTGATATGAGCTGTGCACGAACAGAAAGCTTGACAGGCGAAGCGACAAACTGTCACATGTCAGAAAATGTGACTGAGTGAGAAGGAAATGTAAAAGTTTCATTCCTGGTTACAGCTCCTGTTGTGTTATCCCAGTGAAAAAGGGGGTGATGGCCAAATAACTAGAAGAAGCACTTTTCTTTATCAAGATACAATCACGTCCTGAAATAGTGTTGATAGGTGCGTCTCACCTCTTTATCTGGAATGATCATTCAATCAGTATTCGAAAACAATGATGCTCACACTGGTACACACACACACACACACACATACACACACACTCATGCAGATAAACTCATTGACATACTCGCAGACTGAGTCATGAAGCAGCAGAGGACGCTGAGGAAGAAGGTGTGACGTTATTTCCACATAAAATAAACTGGCAGGAATTACTCCGAAACAACACGACACATTTCATTCTGATGATTTGATGTTAAAACACGTCTAGTTTTTTGTTGTTGTCAAAACTGATTCGCAAATTGGAAGAAAAAGTACAGCATATAGTCGACACATATAAATCATCATATATTTAAAGAGAAGTATAAAAAAACAAACATCCCAGACACAAGCAGTTTGAGGATTGTGTTTATGTTAATCATCCCCTGAGTGTTTGTTGACAGGCGTTAGCGTCTTTGCTCAGAGACTCTGATGGTGAGGATTGTATCGGCCCAGCAGGTCACAGGGACACACCCAGCGGCTCTATTCTCTCCAGTCTGTCCGACCCTGTTACAGTCATCATCTCTCTGTCTGTCTCTTGGCTGACGTCATAAAAACCACAAAGAAGTCTCTCTCTCTGCACACCAGGCATGAGACCTCGTCCTTCTCTTTTGGGACTTTAATTATATGTAAATATAAGTCATTTATTATTTATTAAAAGGGTTAGTTCACCCGCTTGGACTTTAACGATTTCCATTTTCTTTACACTTTTTACTTACCCGTTAAATGAGTCCCTGAGCTAAACAGTCTGCACACGTCTGAGGTAACACACGATGCAAACCTGTCAGACACGCAGGTGAAAGGCTGCTGAAACTCCAAAGCAGCGGCCTGATGAAGTTATAGTAATCTGATCGGCCCAATTAGTGCATGATTGGAGCCGACTGACATAATGAAGTGATCAGACACTTAAATTCAACCAGAAATTCCTGTTCTTCTGAGCTCTTGGGAACTTCTGCAGGTTTGTCTCAGGGAATTACATTTTCCAGTTGTAAACAATGAAACCATCTCTTTACTACATTATTCTTTTAGGATAAGACACTGGGGAGTATCTCTCTTCCTGTTTGAGTTTCCTCAGACGTCCCTGCAGGATAATACTCGGATGAGCATTATCTGCAGACTGCAGCCTCGTATTTACCCAAAGGAAACTATTGATGACCTTCATGCAGGAGGTAAGACAAGGAAGACCTAATAATGGCTCACAAAATCTCTAAAACGTTACAGGTAAGAGAGCTCTAATCTATTTTTAGGTTTAATACAAACTCCAGATATTTGGCCTGTTGATATTGGACAAACAGAGTTGGCATATTTACATATTTAATCTCTAACGAGGAAAGCATTTTACGGTTGAGGAATCTGAATTACAGCATGTTTGACATGTTGAGATTCCTCACATTCCTCACAGGTGATAACATCAAACATGCTTCTGTGAGCTTTCCAGCACATTTCTGAGAGAATAAAAGTATTTCTTTCCATTCATATTCCAGTTTCACCTCTTCCAGATTCACTTTTCAGTTGTTTTATATGATTTAACAAACCAGAAGCTCACACAAAAACACAGCCTTGTAAATATTTGACAAAGATATCTGATTTGTCCAGCTGCCATTTCCATCGCTGTTTATTGTTGATGATATTTTCACCTGAAACACTGATACCATCCCGTTGTTTTTCCTTCAGGAAGTTCCTGCAACTGGTCATTAATTGTTGCTGAGGGGCCGACGTTTGAGAAAAACAACGAGTTGAACAAACAGCTTTGAGTTCAAGTGACTCAAAAGAGGGAAAACATGGACCGATAGCACATGAAGCGGTAATACTTGTTTATTATCAAGTGTATTCCACATTATTACTTTGCATCAGAGCACATTTCTGCATTCCACATTGCAGCGTGTTTTGTAATATTGTCATGGGAATTGAACTGACGTCAGATTTCTTCCGCTCATTCAGGTGGCGTTGGATTGCAGCAGGTCTTCACTTTCCTAATCAGCTCTTCTGCTCTCTCCTCCGACTAAGGTCATCCTTCCCTCAGCCGTCCATTTCCTCCCAACAAATCCACATCGGATTTCCATCAATGACTCATTTCCAAACGCTGCTGCCGTCTGTCTTTTCGCTTCGTTTTAAGTTGTGATACCTTACGCAGAAATGAGTAACTCAACCTGACTCATCTCTGGCACTCGGTGGAAGTGAGTTAGGCCCCAAAACAAATCCCAAAAGTGCACTGCTGTCTTCAAGTGGCTTCCTTCAAAGAGGTTAACAGCAGGAAAATAACGCTTTGCATGGTGGAGTTTTGATTTAGTTTAGTTTCAGAGGCTTAAATGAGCATAATGGAAATGTATACATGCCAACAACTGGTAAAGGTTATATTTCTGACAGTATTTTCCAAAAATATCATATATTGTCAAAGTTTTCTGATTATTATTATTTGTCAATACAAAAACACAGATGTTATTTCATTGTATATCAGTTGAAATTAACATATCAGCATCATTTTTGGACAATATTTAGATGTTTTCAATGAAAGTAGAGTCATTAATGAGGTGAATCCAGAGTGATAAAAAAAAGACAGATTTAAGCACAATAACAGATGTGGAAATGGACCACTTCACTCTAAACACATATGGTGCAATTTCTGCCTACAGCCTGCAAGTTTTCTTGTGTTTGAAGTTAGCAATGATTTGTAATTAAAGAGGTGGCACCACCCAAAAGAAAACAGTTGATCAGATACTATCAGACTGTTTCTTGTTTTTATCTAAACATTAGTTATTTCTATTTTATATGTTTATCTTATATCTACCGAAGGACTGTGAAAAAATACATCCTGTACACACTTTACAAAGTACAACAGATCGACAATGTGCAGGATTTTTGTGTTCATTCATTTATCTTAAAAAACGTTTCATATTTATGTTGTATGGAAGTTTGGGTTTCATTGCTCTTCTCCATAAAAATAGATAAATAAAACAAAAATGTCTTTTAATTCCCTTTAATGGAAACAGATCTATGCAAATTTCTAAATGTGTACTTTTGGTGTATTTTAAAAAAATACTTTTTACTGTGTGAGCATTACAGGGTTTCATCGTTGCAGCACCTGACATCTTGGACGACCTGGATCTTACATCCGTCTGAGGTCGACCTCGTGGCTCTGACACAGAAGTAAACATTTTCCTAAATGAGTAAACATTTGGCAGCCAGAGTCGAACAAGTTTGGAGATATGTGGATTTTGGGGCATATTTTTAGAGCCTTTGTGAGATGTTTTAAAATGAAACAGGAAGTTGGGAAGTTTATGCCCCTGGCGCCCACCCTGCTTCCCTCTGTGAGCCAAGAAAGACATGAGGATGGAGATAAAACTGTGTGTCAACAGTTTGGCTTCTGCCAAAGGGTGGGTAGTATAGCTACGACATTGTTCAATGTAACAGATATTTAAAGTTGTTCGCAGCCCTCTTAAAGGGGAACTCCACACGTTATACACATCAAGATCAGATGAGGATTCAAAACATTCCCACTCCAATGCATCACATAACACAGCTTTGTCAGTGGGAATATACGCTTCAAACTGTGGCGCTCTGCGTAACCCTCTCGCGTCAGTTTTGGACGTGTGTGGTGACGCGTTACATGTGTCTTTTCAAAATAAACTTCTGTTTTCACAGGAAGTAAGGTTTAGGCAACAAAACCACTTAAGTAGGTTTAGGGCATGCTTGAAGGAGTGACAAACCAGTCACATGACTAACGACTGACGTGATAGAAATGTCAGTTTATTTTTTGTTTTCATGGGCCACAAACGGCGGCCTCCTGGACCAAAGTCCTGTGTTTGTTTGAACTATCTACCTGACAACCATAAAGTACACAGAAGAAAATAAATAAATGGCAAGATAAATGATGTTGTCACGATGAGTTATCTCAGAGTACAAACTTTTACTTATCAGAAAGTTGACATATGCATGGAGGGTCTAACAAAAACAAAAAGATGCATTATGGGAAGTGTATTATCCAGTGTTTTTGTAGCATTGACCCATTTAAGGAACCAAAAGTCATTATACTTTGTCTCAACTTTATGAAGAGTGAAATAAACAATCAATGCAGTGGCCTTTTAACACCATAATGAAAAATAATAGTTATATTTCTAAGTGTTTGTGTCAGTTGATCTACGTTTTTCTTGTATTTAGAAATATTAATAAAAACATGAACATTGTAAGTTGAATTGGTTATTTATTTATTTATTTATTCATTATAATTATATTGGAAGACAGCACAGTACTCATTTAACTTGTCAAAAACAAACACAATAAACACCTCCAGCAGTCATTATCAAATGACACACTGAGATATTGTAAATAAATACACCATGTTTAGTACTTTCATGAGACAGAGCGTCCCTCTCTGTGGCTGCTCTGGTAGCTGCTGGGGTCCACTGACTCGGGCCTGTGAGGGCTCGGGCCCAGGTACTGTTCGAACTCGCTGCGGTCCAGATCGTACAGCATGTCCAGCTGAACCTGTTCCAGGTAAAACTCAAAGGAGGGCCCGGTAGGACCCAGCAGGCCCCCGTAAACCCTGCTGGACTCCCCCTGATCCACATGGGGACCTGCAGCGTTGGAGAAGCCGTGCTGCATGTGTACGCGCTGACTGCCATAATACACCTGGTGCTCTGCAGGGTACGCAGGAGGGTTTGGATACACCACAGGCTTATTTGATGAGACGCCCACTGCTGCTGCTGGAGTGTGTGGGTAGCTGCTGCGCAAAGGGGTGAAGTTAGCCGGGGAGTTTGTGAAAGCAGTGCTGCTTGGGTAGGATTGCTGCTGGTTCTGGAGCAGGTAGGTGAGGTTATAAGGCACGGGGAAGCTGGAGCTGCAGAGCGAAGGGTGAGGAACCTCTGCAGCCTGGTGTTGTTTGGAGCTCTTCTTCAGCTGCCTCCTCCTGCGGGGCCGGTACTTGTAGTCGGGGTAGTCGACGGTGTGCTGGACTCTCAGACGCTCTGCTTCCTGCATGTATGGACGCTTCTCAACCAGGGACATGGCCTTCCAAGTTTTTCCTGCAGAAGCACATAGGGTTAATAATCTGCATATTGGTTTATCAAAACTGACTCAAATGTGAAATGTGAATCAACATTGTATGCTACTGAGCTCTTATAACACCCATTTAAAGCAATATTTTCGTGGTTTTTCCCATATAAGAACTACAAACATTAAACATTTCTAATATTTTTATGAAGGAACACTTTAAGATTCCATAGGGTCACTTTAACTTTAGCAACCACTGGACTTATCAATCCCATTTTCAAGCTGTTAATCAATTTCTTACCAAGTATTTTGCTCAGATCTGTGTTCTCCAGGTCTGGGTTAAGCTGCGCCAGCCGCCTGCGCTCCTCTTTGGTCCAGATGATGAAGGCGTTCAGGGGCCTCCTGACTCTCTGCTGCGTCGACGCAGACTTGGCCTCGGGGCTGGCGCAGCTGGAGTCCGAGTTCACGGACAGCGGGCTGGAGGGCACTGAACTCGGGGAGCGCCCCTCGGTCATCTGCTCCCCGTCCACGGAGACCGAGTCTTCGCCCTCAAACATGGCGCTGTTTGCGCAAAGCTGGAAAGCAGCGGGGTCGTGGCCGAAATGCATGTTTACAGATGGTGATGATGTTGTGGCTCTGCTACGGGCCGCTGTCATCCTCCTGGTGGTGCACCGTGACGGATATATGTGGGAGCTCCACCAATGGGAGGCATGGAGGAGTGGATCTAAGGTGTGAATTCCAGGTGTTTTCTCGGGTCGGTGATAGGCCTATCTGACGCCCCAATCAACCATCCCACGAAACTTAAGAAGAAAAAGAGACGTTAGTCTGTAATAAAACTCAATGTGGCTTTCATATAACAAAAGATCAACGTTTAACGCTTGGATTAATCTAAAAGAGCCACAAAGCAATCAGTTATCCATCAAAGATAAAGTGTTGATCCCGATCACATTGTTTTCCCTCTTTATGAGACACGTGGAAAATAAAGCACGTCATAAAGTAAACTGAAGAAAGTAGGACTGAGTTTTTTTAAGTTAAAAATAATGCTGTTTATGCCTCTGAAAGACTGCCTTTGGGTTTGTTTTATCCTTCTTTAATCACCAATAATCAATATGTTTGACTGCTCCTATATCTGTGCATACATATTAAAAGTCGCTGACATGAGGGTCTTGCGTTTTAATTCGAGAAAAATAGAAATGTTCCTTGATTCACTTATTAAAACCATATTAGAGAAAATCAAATGACACCTTTGCCTATCGGAGATAGATGAATCTAATCAATCGGTCCTGAGAGGCAGCAGGGTATTGATGTGAACATCAAAGTGTCCAGGAGGACGGGCTGGTTACTAATTACATTGTGGCTCTCAGCTCTTATCGGCCATCCACTGTCTCTATCAAAGTACATTTCACAGGACTGAAACAAACATGATCAAGGAGTGTTTATTACAGGATTACAGCTGACAAATATTTGCTCGACACAAAAACGGAGGTGTGTACAAAGGAGCGTGATGAGCTCACATTTAGGACATCAAAAAACCCAAATAGCTGGATTTACTCTCTGACATTTATTAATTTAAATAAAAAAACATATACTAAAATAGACCGAGTGACTTCACCAGAGAAGCGAGACAGAGTGTATTGAAATCAGTCAAAACTTCAGATTCAGACTCACAGAAACTGCAACAGGATGGCTGCAGCTTTTCCCCTTTCAGCCTTTCATTTATATACCTGCAGCGATTATTTTGTCAGTTTTTCCACAGTGTATATGATATTTAAAAATAATACAGCATGACAAAACTTTAAATTACCGTATGCATATTGTAAATAAACGCTGTTAATCACTCTTAAATACACACACTTGTTGTGAATTATTCATATCATAGGACTATTTTATTTCATGTAGTGCAAAAATATCGGAATAAACTCATTTCCAAGCACTATAAACACGTATAATACTTAAGACATAAGGATGAAGTAGGCAAAAGACGTTGTTACTGAAAAAGCACTGAACAGAATATTGCACAAAAAAAATTATAATGATAATTCTGTGTATTAATGTTCTCTCCGAAAAACTCCTAAGGCGTGTGATCCCACTTTAGTATATTAGGATGCTATTACAGGTGCTTGCTTCCTCTGTGTGGTTTCAATGAATATCTGTCTTTGAGACTGCTGACTAACATTACACAGACAATAGTCTCCATTATGGTGACAGCGGCGACGTTAAATCTGCAATACACGGTCCCTGCAGTAATACCTGCACCTGCTTTGTCCCGGCAGACGAGTCACTTATGCAGCCTCTTTAAATTGTAAATACAGTGTGTATTATGGTTTAGAGCATGAGAGGTTAATACACAAGGAAAAACAGGACTAGTTTGGGTTGTTTTTTTTGCTGGAGAAAACTTGCAGAAAACATCTGAGTCTATACCTTAAAGGCTTCTATACCGTTAAATTATGACAATAACTTATGCAAACTTTTATATTCTGGGAATTTACCTTAGTTTCAACCCTGCATGAGAAGTACATCAGGCCTAATGGAGCTTGATATCTTAATCAAAAGACCTGATCAATACTGTGCTATCGGCACATTCAATAACAGAAGTGATAAAGACAACTATGCTCTTTGACAACTGGACTTTTTTTGTATCAGTCGAAACTGATAAAGTGGCACCTGGCTTTGAGAGGAAGATAACATAAAAAAATCAGAAAATCAATGCAAACCTAAAAACAACGATTTTTTTAAAGGTACATTTAAACAGAATGAGCCATTTGAATAAACCACGTGTGTGTAGTTTGTTGGTATTTGGTGGAGGGAGAGGGGCGCTCGTTGTCTTCACAGCTTGTCAGAATTAGAGGTTGAATCCACATCCGCGGTGTCGAACGGGACGCACGCGCCAACGCGCTGTGAAAAGCACTAATGGATTTAATCAATTAGCTTGAACGACTCAGCGTGAATACAATAACGTTAGTTTCGACTGAGCTTCTCTGTGGACTGAGTGTGAAATTAAAGCTTGAAGACGTCGTCAATTTATTTTGTGCATTCATTCACCACCAGGACGTTTAAATAACATTATCTGGCTGTAGGCTACAGTGAATTAAGGGTGATCGGGTTTTAGGCCAAATTCAATAACAGAGTTTATTTTGTTGACTGAGGAGTGAAAATATAAACCTTTTCTTTTTATTTCTTTTTAAACTTCATACATTGCGACGTCACGAAGGTGGGAGGGGCAAACATCAAACAGGAAGTTGACCCTGCAAAGCATGAGGTGAGGAAAAGGACATTTCATAAGGTCATAAAATTAACAAATCAAATATAGTCCACAAAGCTTTGATGAAAACATGAATGTGTCGTACTACGGCAACAAAATCAGTGAAAATATGAATACAAATATCAAACTTGTTGTAAAGAACCATCGTGCTCTGGTTTCCAAACGCTTCATGTCCGTGGATTCCTAATCAACCACAAAAAAACTCAAAAACAGTCCCACTCATCTGTAATTCACCCTGTTAAAAGAAAACAAAAACATGTCATCTGCCCTTTATTCAGGCCCTGTTGTTGAATCCTAATCTATAAGGTGACTGTAGGGTATCATTGCATTGTCTCAGAGCCAAACAAGCAGAATGGGCACAATGCTTTCTGAATAGGGATTGTTCTCTCGTGGCTTTCTGATCACAATGTGCCATTGTATTGGACAGAACTTATATATGGGACACTCCTCTCCGTCTTCACTTTGGATCCGTGATGGCCAAGCGGGCACAGGTAGAGCAGAAGACCTGCAGGAGTACGCGACAGTTTAGCAGGATTTACAAAGTGGGGCCCTCGTGGATTCTCTGGATGACGCTCGGGGTTGGATATTAGCTGGATTTAAGGCACTTATTTATAGTCTGATATGATTTGTAGACGAAAAGGATGGTTTCCTGAACACATTGTCTCTGTGCGGACTATAGTTTTCTTTGTGAGTGAAGATGCTACAACAGCTGCTGAACTCTTGACTCCTCTCTTTTTATGGATATTTGAGGATTCGCTGACCTGAAGACATCCATCCAAAGAAGAAAACCACAGGAGCGTGAAGCAGGAGGCCTGTGTCTTGACCTCTGGTAATGAAGCACTGTATTCCTCACTGTCCTCAGTGCCATCCCACCGACTTTCCTTACAGTGGCTCATTCATAAAGCGCTGCATTGTTTCATAGCCGGTAGGTGTGAAAGGGGATATAATGACCGTGATCTTCGCGGCGAGGGACTGTATTGCATTGTGTTGTATTGTGTGGGCACAGCAGGCCAGCATCAAGATACACTCTGTCAAGACTCACACACCATTCTATGCAGTGGTGCCACCCCCCGCTCCCACCTCCACGTCTTAATCACGTGTTTGAGCAGATTTAACAGTAGACTAAGGGCTGGGGTCCTGAGTGCTAGCCTCCACACTCCCCGTGTAAACAGCGCCCTGCCCGGACGGCCCTACGTCAGGCCAGCTGAGAGGATTACATGCCCCCCTGGTGTAGACAGGCTTAATGTAGCCTCATTAGCAGAACACAATGATGCCCCCACCTCTGAGCAGAGATAACAGGCCGGGCTCAGCCAGACTTCAAACACAGACTCAAACCCACAATGTGCAGGGTGCAAAGCCAAAAGAGCAAACCTGAGTACTGAATGTTTGCACATTTGCACTAGTTTTATCCAGCTCACATCATTTAAGGATTCAAACAATTAGTTTATCGACCGCTGAACAATAGTTATTATTTCTGTTGTCTCACAATGTGAGGATTTACTGCTTTTTCTCTGTCTTAGATGTTTGTAAATTCATTTTATTTGTGTTTTGGACTGTGATTCGGATAAAACAATCAATTTTAAGATGTCACTTTTTACTTTTTTTAAATGTAAAAAGCTCAAACAAGCCATCGACAAACATGACTATAAGGATAATTATTCAATGAAGAACTGAGATAAATAAATAAACCACAATAAATATAAAAAAGAAGTGTGAAATAAGAAAATTAGATAAAGTGTTAAAGTTACTTAAAACACATTTCTAAGGAATCAAAGTCCCTTTAATTACGTTTTACTATTAATATATTCTAAGATTTAACAGAGATGGCAAATTCACTGTTTTTGTATTTTCTGCATTTTTTTAGCAAACAATTAAATAATTAATCTTAAAAAACAATCGACGGACTAACTGATAATGAAAATAATCATTAGCTGCAGTTTGAAAACCTAATAAAATATTAGAATTATTATTTAGTCGATAAATGACTAATGTGCACTTACTGTTGCTATACCAAGACAACCTCCATCAAACCTTCAGTCTGGCTCTTCAATTGCAGTCTCACTGGTCTCTAATCGTATTGCATTTGTCTATCATGCAGACTGGCTAATGAGGCAAAGCTCCACTCATGCCGAAAAAAAGTGCTATTCTTTGTAAATTAGGAACTGTATTGTACTGATAAGAGTCTTATCTGAGGAATTGAATGAGTCTCCCAGTTCTTTTAGCGTCCAGACAGCTGAGCTTTGGATGTTACTGGCTTTACGCCACTGCAGGCCGTTTATTATACATTATATTATATATTTACAACCATGTTTCTGGACACACACAGTCCCCCGACAGTATTTGAGTAAATCTGACATTGATGCAACACCACGCAGGCCAATGCGTCTCTCCTCTGCAGACAGAAGAAACGACGGCTGCATTTAGCTGTAATTAGCCCTCATTATTAACTGGAACTAGACTGAGACCTGTGAGACACCGTGATATCTGTGTCTGTCTTAAACGGCTCATTCACGGCAGCAGATAACCAAAACAATCTGGTCTGCTCAGCTCAGCTCCAGCAGCAATGCTTGGATGTTTAATTAAATAGTGTGAACTGGTTAGACTCAGACATTAGATTATTTGGAGCAGAAGCCAGAGCCCTTAAACAGACTAACACATCTTTTTAGCCAAAGCGAATGGCTGTTTTCTGTGTAATTGACGGATAAAGCACTTGATTGGATTTCTTTATTCTCTCAAGCAAACCCTCTGCAGCCACACATTTCACAGACTTGATGTTTGTGCTCGCTCTTTTTCTCTCTTTTTGCTCGTCTGAGACTTGATACAAATTCAAAAGGATCTGCTGCTTTGAAGATAAGCGCTGTAGTTCTGCCATAAACAATGATTGTGCTGTTTCTTTCCTGTGGCGTGATTTATTTAAAGTATTATGCTGTAAGGATTTGGGCTGGTTTTCCTGGCAGGGCCGGCTGTGTACGTATCCACTACTTGTGTAGTTTATTGGATACTTGAGATTCAGGAAAACACTCAGGGAACCACAAGCAAAGTCATCAAAGTGTAACCTTTGTGTCTTATGGTAACACATAATGACACGTACAGATACGGTGAGAAACCCACCTAAAAGGCTTCATTTTTATTATTGTATTAAAAACAATTAAATGAAGTATATTTAACTCACAGTTTGGTGCATCATATTTTCTTGTCACTTTATTTGTCTTCTTATAATAATAATTGAGACCTGCCTTCCAGTAACTAACATGGCAGAGGGGACTTTGTATAGAAACACAATGCTTGCGGTCTTGCACACACGCACACACAAACATATGCTTCCTTTGATAAAGTGTTTTTAAACCAGCAGAAACTCGATGGCAGCGTCCCTTAAGACAATATCTGCGTAAAATACCAAGTTATTTATAGTGAGTGTGCCATTTTGACTTCAAAAAATAAACATTAGCGTAATGGAGAGTTCCAACACAAGAGAACAATTACACAGCCCAAACCTACGAGCGCATATTCTGGTACAGGCAGGGTGTTTAGTGCAATATCTCAAACATCTTAATGAGATTCTGCTTCACAATAACCTGGCTGTTATTTTTAAATCTCAGCAAAAAAATGACTTGAAATATGTACATTTGGGGAAAGTGGGGGATAAATATCAAGATTAAGTCACAGTAATTTCCTTTAGATCTCAAAGCATAAACATTTTTTTTTTTCATGGCACTTTTATGTCCGAGGCATAACGGGGCCAAAGTTGTATGTATGTGTTTGCCTGTGATTGTACTCCAAGAGGATGGAGAGAGATCTTTTGAACGTCCACACCAGGATACAGCTGCATATGACTAATTTAAACCCCCCCCCTACTACGGCCTAGGCAACCCATTTCACAAGTAACACACATCGCCAGGCATCTGTTTCCTGTTTTCATTCTTTGAGTTATCTTATTTTCCTTATTTCCCCCTCACCTGTTATAGTTCACGTTCCTTCCATCATGCCGCACGGGCCAGTTCTGCTTTGACACGAGGCCGTCAGACGTCAGAAATACTCATACCTCGTCAGAAAGTAGTTTTCAAGATAAGGTTTAATGACAACACTTCTTTCTTTAACAGTTTGTAATATAAACAGAAAACATGTCCAAGACATTCATCATCCAAAAATCCGTTTTTTTTCCATGAGATACTGTACAATAAGATATATTTTACATCTCCTCACACCTATGAGCTGTAATATTTCAGGACTTTCTCATCAGTTGGTTTCAGGATCTTCTTCTCTGGCATGCTAACGACCCATCCTGGAGAGAGGCCAAAGAAGATTTGTCGAACATCCTTCCTCATGGAGAGCATGTGATACAGTTCATCCTTTGAAATGTCTGGCAAAATATATCCATACTTCTGGGCCAGGGCTAGCCGGGCCTGCTGGATTTCCTTCGGGTCTGCCATGTAACCCCGGTTTTCAGCATCTGTGTAATACGTGACCATGTCCTCCCCGGGTAACATTCGCTTTGGGATGGGCTGCCCACGTATGAAGAACGGGACGGGCTTGATGACAATCCCTGCGTAAAAGAGATTGTATTTATTATCTAAAATACACAAGACGAACATTATAACGTCAGTGAGGGTGTAAGACTGATCCGTCATTAGTTACCAAGACTTATAGGATCATAGAAACTGGTAGTGATGACCCCTCCGTTCTTCTCAATAGCAGCTATGACTCCTTCAGAAGCTCTCTGAACCTCAATGTTGATTTTTGCGGCAAAAATGTCGGCACCCTGGAACAGAGAAAGCACATGAAAGGAGCAACTTCTGGCAGAGCGGTGTGAGAAAAAACAAAACAAGAGGTCAAAAACCAACATCTTGACCTGTGATAGAATGACAACGTTGTTATGTGGTGCCACCTACTGGCACAAGATGACCATCAAATGGCTCAGTGAGCAATGGAAACAAAACCAGAGTGTCTAGACTGTAATGAAGTTGTTCTTGCTGTCAGCCTTAGGTATCTTCCTTTTAGTGTTAGAGAAATTATTCAAGCTAGATCTTTACAGTACGAATGAACTCTGCTGATGATGTATAGAAAATGCTGTCTGTTTGTACAAATAGTGAGGTTTTTGAGCTGAACAAACATAAATCCATTTCTCGAGCTTCTAATAATTGAACATGAAGTGATGCATCTGCAGATTTTCTTCAAAAGACACAACTAGAGATCTTTTAACTCTCGTTTCATTGATGCTACGCGTGACAAAGTCCATAATCAACAGCACGCTTTAAGCATACCTCCTCAACGAGCTGGACTCCGTAGTCCCTCTTCAGAGGCTGGACCGTCACTCCTCTGGCGTTGACCAGCTGGGTCAGGTCTATGGGCTGGGTCGGGTCAACTCGGCCCAGATCAATCAGGTACTGCAGCCGTTTCAATGACAGAGGCTGGTACTGTGGCCGTCGACTGAGGAGGAGCACACAAACAGTGTTCAAAATGACTTGTGATCACCACAATCTGGTGCTCAGTTTATCAAAAACAAATTTGAAAACAATACAAAAATCATCTGTGCTAAAACTACGCTGACTGAATTATTTACCAAAAAACAGCGAAAACAAAATAATCTTTTGGGAAGGAACAATAAGGTGTCTTTGGGTGAAAATGACTTTCTTTTAACTAGGTGCATCAACATGTGTAGGGTTTGGTGTTTTGAACAGTTATACCACCAGATGTTGTGACAAATACCCAAATATAAGACAAGTAGAGTAGAAGTAGATTAATTTAAGCAATGCATCTAGTTGTTAATGATTGTGAGATGAATGCTAGTTTGCATTTTAAATGACAACTTGTAATATATGATCTATTCGTTTGTGTAATTTATATCAACAAAGATTGCATTTCTTTTGCAAAACACTCACTGGTTAGTTTAAAAGGTGGAGAACAGGGTGACAAGCTTTTTTTTTTTTTTTACCTGTGTCCTTCATTGTAGCCATATTTAGGGATTGCGAGATAAAACGGAGTCTGACCCCCTTCGAATCCCAGCCGAGGCCGGGTGCCTTTCTGTCGCTCTCCTTTGTGTCCTCGGCCGCTCCTGTTGCCACCATGCTGCCCTCTGCCCCGCCGCGTCTCCTACAATCACAGAGATATTGAAGCAAATGTATCATCCCATCAACACAACAGACAGAATGTTAGCATTTGTCTCCACTGGCTAGCATAACGTGCTAACTAGCTATGTCAGCTAGCTGCAAAAAGCTTTAATAGAGATGCCACATTAAAACGTACCGGCTTTGTAGCTCCCGGTTCAGGCCGCAAGTTTGCTAAAGTTATCCGGGGCAGATTCTGCAAAACGCTCAACGCTTTGCCACCAGGTTTTTTGGGGAAAGACATGTTTCTGTTGCTCACATGTCAAAGACGGCAAAACCAAGGACATGCAGGTCACGTGACCGAGGTGAGCGGAAGTACTTCTTCTTAGCTCGGGTTTCAAAATAAAAGCACGACCATCAAAATGTACTATAAGCCGTTGAGCTGTGACGCATTATCGGTGATTGCCATTCAATATTAGTATCGTTAAGGTCAGCTAAGTAAATGTAATAACCGTTTTAACGTTTAATTGGTAAATAGAACAAATACAAAAATCATTTAAACATTTAAAATCTGTGTCAAAGGTCACGAGACAATATGCTACATGTTGAAACTACACATCTAATATCTATTTTGTAATGTAATACTTGTCTTGTTGCATAATCTTATTGTCTCTATTTCAGAGGTGTCGAAATGTACTTTGCGTTGAGCCGCTATTCAAGAAGCGGTTATTGACATTTGAACGAACCAATCAGTGCTTTGCAGCTGTGGAAAACCTCCGGGGACAGCCAATCACGTAAGATAAAGGGGCGGGACTAAACGAAAAAACCGTGTCAATTCAGGTGCAGAATAGTGTAATCCCGGCGGTGTATTATTTTACAATAAAATCCAACTTCTACAAAGAAATTCACGACTGCCAGAGGTAAATACGAGGCGGCGGTTCGTTGACCACCATCTTGGGTCGACATTCGTCTTTTTAACCGTCTGGTATTTGACAGCCAGAGTCGGGTTGACAGTTATTAGCTCACAGTAGCTAACTTGTCCCCTACCCAGTTGCCTCAGCGCTGCATGTGCGGCAATAACATGTCAGTGCCTTTACCTGCCATTGTGCCTGCTGCCCGGAAAGCAACTGCTGCGGTGAGTTAACCAGGTGACACTAGTTAACGGTCAGCTAGTTGAAGTTAAAACAAAAGTAAACCCAATAACTACCCAGCTAAATAATAAACACTGCAGCGGACATGCAGAAGTCTATAACTCACCTGTGTGTTCTATACAGGTGATATTTCTGCATGGCCTTGGTGATACTGGGTAAGTTACAACTTATTTCTCTCCTATGGTGCAACATAATTATCACCTGTCTCTCATGTAGACAGTCTACTTTTATTTGAATTGTTTTGATTTTTGTCCAATATGACAGGCATGGCTGGGCAGAAGGTTTCGCAGGCATCAGGTTGCCACATGTGAAATACATCTGTCCACACGCGTAAGTATTCACAGCAGCTATAACATTACCCAGAGTGTCTGGGAAAAAGTCTGAAAGCACCTAATTCCCACACATATAGCATATCTTCCGCTGTACTGGACATTAACGGTGTGAAATCTCTAAACTTGTCAGTCGCTGCAACATCTGTATGTTTTGTGCAGTTAAGCCACATTTTGATTTAACGTTTCTTCATTGACTACAGTCCCACCATGCCTGTTTCTTTGAACATGAGAATGTCCATGCCTTCTTGGTGAGTATCGCAGTATTTGAACCCGGTTGAAGAGACTGCGGCCATCACAAATACAATGAGCCTCACATGTTTTCCCTCACGCACAGGTTCGATATCTACGGGTTGAGCCCAGATGCAAGTGAAGATGAGGCTGGTATTAAAAGAGCGTCGGAGAACCGTACGTCCTTTTTAATCTAATCTTAACTCGTGATAGAGATGTGCTGCTGTTTCCGTGTGAGTTGCATAACGAGCTTGTGAGTCAGATTTGATTGTAAGTGTTATTTTATTTCCTCACAGTTAAAGCCTTGATAGACCAAGAAGTGAAAAATGGAATACCTTCACACAGAATCCTCCTGGGTGGATTTTCACAGGTAAGTGTGGCTTGTATGCAAAATGACTGGTTACACAACACTGTTTTTACGGTGAGTCAGTGCTTATGTATTTAATGTATTTGAATAACCAAATCCAAAAGGTACACGCGCGTTAAGTGCACTTCTGAAGGCACTCACTTCTCAAAGACAGGACTTTTACCAAGGCAGGCTTAGAATACGTCTGAGGTCAAAAACGTGCTACTTTGGAGTGAAGAAACTCAGAATGTGAAGGAATTACAGTTTAATGCTGATACATAATTATTAAATAAAAAGTCAGTAGGAGTTGTGTTGTATGCAGCCGAAGAAAAGAGGAACACCTCTTTGTTTTATCTCCATCTAAGTCCACAAGTGTCTGAAGTTGTTTGAAGTAAAACGCATGAATAATTTAATGAGTAGGATTACGGGATTTGGCGGAAGTTGAGTGTAAGATTCAATCAACAACTGATGTGGGAAAATGTTATGAAATTTGCTTTTTGGTGGAGAGTTATATGAGAGGAACATATTCTCATATTTGTCTGTTAGATATGAAGCTACAGCCAGTAGCTGGTTAGCTTAGCTTAGAAACACAGAAACAACATCCACCCACCTGCACCTCTAAAGCTCACTTCTCAACATGTTACATGTCGGTTGTACAAAAACCAAGATGTAAAAATGACATTTCAACATTTGCATAGGACTGTTTCTTGACAGACAACCAGAAGAGACTCCAGGAAGTCGCTGTGCGTGACCAAGAAGTAGATCTGCTACATAACCCTTTAATCCTTTCTGTGAAGGTCAGAAGGTTAACACCAACAGTAGAACTTTTGTAGTAGAAGATTTGTTACTATCACTTTGGGCAGGTCCAGCTCTGCAGCCATCTGTACGCGAGCGTTTCATTACGAATGCAAATAGACGAAGCTTAAATTAGTTCCAGAGAATAACAGTAGGGTCTGTTCGTGTTATGCAATAGGAATCCCTCCATTCTTTGCCGCCATGAAGCCAATTCTTTTATGCTCTTTGTCTCTGTTGATGACAGAGACGGGAGGATTTTGTTTCCTAAAAGTGTTGGTTTGTGTTTTCCAGGGTGGAGCGTTGTCTCTCTACACGGCTTTGACAACGCAGCAGAAGCTCGCTGGAGTAGTCGCTCTGAGCTGCTGGCTTCCTCTACGCAATTCCTTCCCTCAGGTACACACACAAATGTAGATTTTCAGTCTCTTAAATGCAAATTCTTCAGAAGTTGAAAGTTAAAATTCGTCTTCTTTGCTGGTTGAAATTGAATTTGAATTGCTTATAAATGTCCATAAAATGCACCCAATGTTCATTTCATTGTGAACCATTCCTTTAAAGGAATATCCTATAGCTAAATCCTGATCTGTCATAACGAGATCATGTGAATAATCCTAATCTCTTCTATTCTCAGGCGTCTGCCAACGGTGTTAACAAGGACATGCACGTCCTCCAATGCCACGGAGATGCCGACCCCCTGGTGCCGTTTGTGTTTGGCAGCCAGACGGCGGAGAAGATGAAAAGCCTCATCAATCCAAACAACATCACCTTCAAGTCGTATCGGGGTCTTCCTCACAGCGCCTGTCCAGAGGTCAGCGTCAGGGGGGAAAGTCACATGTGACTCTGGAGCTCTAGTTTCGTTCTGTGTTATATACCTGATTTTGCTTTATTCTGTATCGTGTGCAGGAAATGGTGGATGTGAAACGATTCATAGAGAAGCAGCTTCCTCCCATCAGCGATGTATGAACTCGGGAGCAGCCGCACAACCGCACAGCGCCATCGGGGTCCTTTTGGGCTTGACCCCGGCGGGACTCTGGGGACGCGAGGAACCACTGACTTACTTGACAATAAAACCACGCTGCTACTTATTAAAGCCGGACAGGACTGGGCCTTCATGTACACCGGAGAAGCATAATGATAAACAATATTGTCTCCTGACCTGGAGCCACACAAACACCCCTCAGTGTTAGAGTAACAGTAGTTGCTTGATTGTAAAGCTGCTTGCCGTTGAGACGAGCCATTTCTTGCAGGAATCATGTATTGGAATAACTAGGGCTATACTTTATGGTTTAATACCGACTATCGCACAATAAATGGCCTGTTGATTAATGCCCTTTTTTTTGTATTAATGGAGCCTATGTGTAGTAATGCTAAAACAAGTCATTAGTCGATAAATTAACTCATTTATTTAAAGCATTAAAACATTTGTTTCTTCCAGCTTCTGAAAGTATTTGCTGATATTTTTTTCTCCTTAAAGGTCCAGTATGTAAGATTTAAGGGGAAGTAGGTTTTCATTAGTAACTAGAAACTAAGAGTTGTTGTGTTTCCGTTGCCTTAGAAGGAGCCGTTTAAACCTACTTAAGGATGAGGCTCTCTTCACGGAGCTGGCTGCCATGTTTCTACAGTAGCCCGGAAGAGACAAACCAAACACTGGCTCCTCCACGCTTGGCACACAAAAGAAGTTTCAGTTGGTTGCAATCTGCAACGTCACCACTAGATGCCACTATATCATGTACATACTGGACCTTTTGAATTAATGTAAATATTATATTTTGGGGTTTTGGATTGTTGTTGGACAAAAAAAGAACAACTTAAAGACAACCAACTGGGCTTCCGTGAGACGTGATGGACATTTTTCACGCATTTTCAGACAAAGAACATGCAAAAAGAAGTGTAAATTTGAAAGCAGCTTAATATGCAACGCACATATGAAGCATTTAATATATAGAACCCATGTGTTGAACACACAACAGCAAAAACAACATACTATTGTGCTTTATTTAATTTGTGAGAATTCCAATAACTATTTCACACAAATTTATTTTTAAATACACAAATATATCAGTGGTCACGGTCGTGTATTCAGTTTTCCCACGTTTTGTTTGAATTGAATATAATATGCCTAATATCACAGTATTGAAACACAGACAAGATCTATTTCCGGGTATCGGCTCAACAAGTTGTAAAAACTTTTTATCTTTGAGAAGAGCTGAAAGCACCAACATGTGAGGTCATCGTCGCACCATTCATGTCAGACCCATGGTGCTAGTGTAGAAGATCTTATTCCAAGGCACTTTCCTTCTTAAGTTACTGTTAAATAAAACCTACAATAACTGGATATGCATTAAGGCTCACAATATACCTAAATACAAATGCAGTGCTCACAGATGCATGCTTTCCCTCATTAAACAAGGTAGAAAAGTACAATGTCAAGCGCTAGGGATTATATAAAAATATAGATATGCTTTCGAACAAGTGACTGATGCTGGATAGCGTTTGTTCTTGTCTGCTCCAAGTATTTTGGTAAGCTAATCATGGGTAAATAAACAGCAGTTGACAGCTGGATAAAGACCGGTTTTATGTAGTGTTCATTTTGCTGTCTGTCTTTTCTCTAAATAGCAGGACTCCCAACAGGAACACGAGACTCCTTTCGGGCGGGACGCATGCGCCATTTTTGAAAAGCTAAGTGTGCGGCAGTGGAGAGTCTATGGCTCGGGGGGAGGCTCCTCCAGGCTCTTCAGCAGATCTGTGTACGCAGACGAGTTTATGAAGCGCGGATAGGAGTCTCTCTGCATCAGCGTGTAGATCTGCAGCTGAGCGTCGTCGAACGTCTGCGAGGTCGGCTCCAGCATGTTGCGGTTTATCACCTCTCGAACACGCGAGTCCAAACTGACCTGGAGAAGATGAGCAGGTAAAAGATGTGAATGCACCATGTACGTAAATGATGAGTTGATCGACAGAAAACTAAAGGGCTCCTATACTTAAAAATGGGACAATTTTCTATTGCTATTTGATCCCGTCAGCACTGTTTCTGTTGTTTGCATTGTTAGCGATGTTAGCACCGTTAGCTCCTAGCCGCATGCTCAGCCGTCGCCATGTTGATAGGAAGAAATTTGATTTTGTGCATTTTGTCTTATTTTTGAAAAATGATTTACTCTCAAACTATAAATGGAGCGAGGTGGAGAGAAAGTCTATTATATTATAATAAATATTAACTTATCTATATTTAATTTCTAAATATTGTTTATCGTTAATACTGTTATAACGCGACACCCCGAGTAGTGAAGTTCCTCTTTAATTGGCAACTTTTTTGTTAACAAATGAAGCGTTTTAGTCAATTTTAAAGCAAAAATTGCGCCTGCTGCCTTTTTAAGGTTTGTCATAATTGTCATATTGAATAGTTAAAAGAATAGTTTGCAACATGACAAATAAGCATATTTCCATAAATGTAGGATATCCGCGAGCTGTCAAGTGATGGTTGGACAATTAACAAGCGATGTCGTCTTGTGTTCTGGGAAAGTTATACGGGGAACTTTTTTCTCATTTTCTAACATATCGGCAACACAAATCCACACAAAGTGATTCATCAAGAAAATAACCATTTGTTGCATGGTGGTTATTATCACTGATAACATCACACAGCGGCTCACCTCTTTAGGAGAAAGGATTGAGATGAAGTCCTCGTATATTTGACGGACCTTCTCCTCCACCACGGTCCTGTTGGTCTCCTTTTTGAGCTCCTCGCAGGCGAGCCAGAACATCATGTTCTCCTCGCTGAACTCCGTCCGCAGGAACTGCCTGAAGCAGCCGCGACCCGCTGCACTTTTCATCACCTTTTCAAACGACATCGTCCAGCAGCGAGCGTCATCCAGAGTAGGCTTCGGGCTTAAAGGTAAAAGAATTGTGGATGCATTGGTTCCCTGTTATTGCATTCTCTCAGTAAGGACACAGGGAAGGGTCACGGTGTTCAGCCATTACCTTTCTTCACAATTAGTGGTTCCCTCTGTTCTGCGCTCAAAAGTGGACCTCTGTATTGCCTCGTCCTCACTCCTAACAGTCAAACTGGAAGAGAAAAACAAACACAATGAGGCTTGTCATCCAGATTTGATGCTGCAGCCGAGCATTTAAAATAACTAATACACTACAAGGTACAAAGTATGTGGGCACACGAGCATTAACCCCCATTAACAGTGGAGGAATCAGTCTTTTAAATATGATGGTACAAGCAGCAGACGGTTATCTTAGCTTAGCATAAAGCAACAAAATCACTAAAAAGATGTTGCCATTGAACGTTTCGTCACTGCATACGTTCAAACGTCGACGTTTCTAAACCAAAAATACATTTCGTATCAGCCTTGCGTCACTCTTGCAAAACGCACAATGCCACGTGGTTAACGTTGTGAAGCGTTTGGTTGGATTTAAGCAACAAAACTACAAAAAAAAAGATCATGGTTTGTGTTCAAACTATAACGTGACAATGTAACACATCTATCGTAAATACGTAACAACCACCCTTAGCAGACGAAGCGGACGGCCTCAAGTTACGTAACAAGCGTAACAAGGGTACAGACAGACTCCTGGGTGAAAGTCCTGTGTTTGTTTGACCCGTCCACCTCCTCTCTAACACTTGCTCTGACCGAATGCAAAAACCAACACACTCAGCGTATCCACGTTTAGCAGAAACAAGTACAATGCCAACACATTTTCCCGGCGACTGGGCTGCATACGCCGGACTATTTCTTGTCAGGGCGTTTCCTGGAGTTGTCGTCACGGTGAGGTTGCCAGGAAGAAGACACCAGGAACGTGGAAAGAAGGACAATTTAGGGCCAATTTCCCAAAATATCGAACAACTTAACTGGAATTGAATAGTGTAGCCCAAATCATGAAAAACAGCCCCAGACCAACAATGTATTCCTTCTGTTACATAACATTACATATAGTTTCTGTTGGCCTGTTATACCAGATTAAAGGCACTGCATGGTGGTTGTTCCACATTTGAAATGACCACCTACAGTAGATTCAGGATGATCTTCTGGGAACGTTTGCGTAAATAGTAAAGGATCCCGCGGGGATCACCCGTGCGTAATTAAAATGTTTGCAACACCTGATGTAGCAGCTGGCTGTAGGCTTAATTGGTTCAGGTGAGAGTCCACTATGAGCCATCCCATCTGGGAATGCGGCTGTTGTAGCTGTGCAACAGTCAGATGGAATTGCTACAGATGTAGAGACAGAATGTTACTCCTCCCCGGTGGAGTGAATTAACGCGGCCGCGTTCTGCACACAACAGGTTGGCCGTCCTCAAGACGAAGCACGAGTCAACGGTCGATGATTCCACAACAGATTAAAACCCCTGAGGCCTCCGTCCAATGAGATCCAGTGTGGGTCACAGGACCCCTGTGTTCCTGTTTTTCTGTGATGATGGTGTGGGCGATGGTGTTGTTGAATGGGTGGGAGGACGGAGGCAAAAAAGGAAGTTGTATCCACTATTGAGCTGCTGCTGTTAAACGAGGCCTGAGAGAAACGTCTTCATGTTATAGAACGATGCAGTTTGCTGCTGTATCACGTTACATTTAGCATGTATCAAGTACATAATCTGTGATTTACCATCGGCCTTTCAAAAGAAAACAACAGACGGGTTGAAACCACATTTCTGCCAAGAATTCCTCTGATTTTGTTCTGCACCCTTGAAGCAACTAAAAACCTGTTGCATTCACAAACATGTTGCGTTGAAAAGCTACATTACGCTTGCAGGAAATCAAACCTGAATAACGATAAATAACAATGTAACAAAATTAATTTGGAAGCTTCTTGCACTCAGCTGGAACCTGAATGCACCACACAGGCAGACGTCCGTTGGACCGCATGCAAATAAAGCAATAACAATTATTGTTCGTGGCAAAAATACAACTGCTGAAGCAAGTGAAGCCCAGAAACATGCACTTACATCTAAAGCAGAGGGGAACATGGTCCACAGTCACAGAGTATGAATAGCATGCATAGCAGATGGATGAATACAGTTGAAAACAACAGTATGGTGCTTTAAAAAGCATTTGAATGCACAAAGTATGAAAAGCTTGACAGGAAATGAACGCGTAAAACCAAAGATTTGCTTTTTTCTGTAATGCATTTTTATTTTGTATGATTGTATTATATGACACCGTAGCTCAGCTGACACTATTATGCATTGTATAATAGAAGAGATAGAGTTGTTAGTGACATATTGAAGAATTACCAGATATTAAGACTTCATAACCTGCATATTTGTGGTTAAATGTCTGCTACAGTTTTATAGGTAGCCAGAATATATATTTTATAAATGTTCTAATCCATGCTACATTAAAAGGAAAAGTTTCAACTGATGTAACACTGTCTTTATTGTTACTTAGGGGAACTAAGGGTTATAAATAATTATTATTTTCATTATAGATTATTCTGCAGAACAATAAATCGATTGTCTTTCCAAAAAAATGCTATAATCATGAAAAAAAGGCCATTACTATTTTGAATGTCTTCTTTTGTCCAAAACTCAAAGATATTTAATTTACATGGCATAGCCTAAAGAGAAAAGCAGCAAATATTTTTGAGCCAGTGTCGAATTACTATGTGTTGCCTAATTGATCAATCGACTGATCGTTGCAGCGCTGCTCTAGACGTGCATGCCCGTCTGCGTCTGAACGTCACACCGCTGTGAAACAGGGCTCTCAGAAAGCGACTGCAATGGTCTTGACGTGAGGAGGAAGACCTCCGCACGTCTCCCGTCTCCAGCCCTGCTGTGTGCGGAGCAGTGGAGTGTCATTACCAGGAGCAGCTACAGCAGCAGCACCAGCAGAAGCAGCAGGCGTTAGAGGCGTTGGTGGGTGTGTTTCCCATTCTGTGGCGCGCTTGGAGGACACTGGCAGCTGCTTCCTGATGAACCTGCATCTGTCTCTTACGCATCTCCACCCGCTCTGAGCCCATGAACTGCGAAGAGGAGAAGGCATGGAGACCAAAGTGAGATGTTATTTTTCTTTTCTTTTTTTTTTTACTGCAAGATTATCAGCGCATTGAGCTGGAGCATTACGCACATACACATCACAAGAGATTAAAGAGCGAACATGAGGCCAGATTATTTCTTAAACCTGGTTGATGAAGCAATGAAACATGAGCTTCATCCTGTTAATTATAGTGCTTACATTTGCTGAATTAAACAACAGCATAGAGGGAAACGTGTCTTGCGGAATGCACGACCGCTACATCGTCATGACGCGTGGGGTCAACGGTGCAATGCAACCTCAATAATCGACATTAAACAATTCGCGTGGTGCGTTTAGGTGCAGATATCGCAATGCAAATGGCTCGAAATGTCCTACCAGTTTGTTGGATCATGCTGAATGCAACAAAAAAACAAAAACACAACAGATTGTGATGAGCAACAACCGCCTTCATCTAGAGTCTCTCCTCCTCTCTCTCTCTCTCGGTGTGTGAGGGATGAGCAGTAGCCTAATGATAGCGACAAGGCGTTACTCTTGGAGCGCAGCAATCGCATCCATCAGTCGCATCCTCGGGAGGATACACGCACACAGGCACATACGCGCACACATGCATGATGGTCCATTCGAAGCTATCGCAAAGCCAGCAGCGTGCAGCCATTTATAGAAACATAATGACATTATTTGATCAGAAAAGCTGATAAATTTACAGTCAGGATTTTTTTTTTCGAGGCAAAAAGCTGCAGATCTGCAGATATGTACATGTATTTGATACGCAATATTATTATTTTCGTTCAGATCGCAACATGCACGAATCGTAAATGAATGCTATTTATTTCTGCTTGCTGGAATATCCACATAAAGATGCTTCAGCTTCACAGGATCCTGACATGTAGGCTATCCGCCTTATTTTCCCCCGAAAAAGATATGCACCAACACGAGGGGTTGTGGTTACAAAAACTGAAATATAAAGGTCTACTCACTGTGTCACCATGAATGCCAGAATACAGGTGATTATTTTGGCTCGATCACATCCGTCTGCCTCGACTTGACTCGAACTGGTTGCTGTCCTCTCCGCGCATGCGTTTCCTGCAAAGTGTGAAGAGATTTTTCTGCGCCCCGTGCATTAACGGCCAGAACACAATGTGCGATGTCTGTTACAGCAATGGCTTCTCCGGGACAGACTGAGGCTGCACAGATCATTTATATTTATGTTATTTTATTCATTACTGATCTGTAATAAACTTCTTCATATAGCAAAGACATGTATTATATCACTCTTTCTTCCTGCGGAACTAACCCCCCCCGATGATAGATAATTTATAAAACTGCATAAAAATAGAAGGATTTATAAATATTGCAAGGGAAATGTTCGACTCCTGACTGTCCAGCTGTCAGTTTGGAGATGTATTCCTCTTAAACTAGTGGATATGTGTAGATGGAAAGTAGTTCTGGGCGCTGAGGCTCTGAATACTTCAATTAAACATCTGGGAAAACCCCAATCTCCACATCTGCAACTTCCCCTCTCCTAGTGCGGCCAGGAGGCGCAGTACCGCCTGTGTCCACCAGATGGCAGCAGTGGTTCATTTAGTCTGGAGAGCACGTAACTAAAACTTGAGTAAGAGAGTGTTAAACAGAGATTCTGCAGAGATACTGATGTCTGAGTTTAAGCTTCATGTTTCAATTTATGTTTTTACTTATCTTGCGTGCCAGTTGTATCTGCCTACACAATCTAAATGCTGTGGTTTGGAAATTAACTGAGAATATATACTCAAGTACTGTACTTGTGTACATTTTATGCCCTTTTAATACTTTGTTTAACTACATTTCAGAGGGAAGTTATGTAGGTTTTACTATCTGACAGCTCTAGTTAGTAGTTACTTTCAATAATTCTGTTTTTGGCAAAAACAACAACGTGATAAGCTTAATAAAACACAATGCATTGCCAATGAGGTCCCACATTTGAGATGTTTATGAGTTATTAGCCAAAGAGACATTTGACTAACAACACCTCTCTCATATAAGTGTTGCAGGCCAAAGAGGACCGTTGAATGATGAACAAACCCAACGTGGGCTTGTTGAACCTTTGCACCACTATTAAATACAGGCCTGCTAATTAGTTGAAGAGGTGCCAGAGACATAGAAGAGGCAATTATCTGAACACAGGCCTATTGATCACTAAACAGCCTGACTTTCATGTATAGAATCTGTGTTATGGCCTCATATTATATAGAAATATCATGCATTACTATCAATCAGTCAAATAATTCATATATTTTGGAGTTCAAACTAATTCTCATGTTTTTCTTCTTCCGTCACCCAAATATTCACAATACACACTGAACCACGGGCTTGTTGAACCGTTGCATCACTGTTTCCTACCAGATGAATCATCTCATGACCCTTTGGAGGAGCCCAACACCTTAACTACGACAGTAAAAGGCTACAATCTAATTATGTAATATATGAGAATGTAGACTATTCCAGCCACAGGGGGCATTTCTCTGCAGGAACAGTATATTTTATATAAGATACTTTGCTGATACTTCTGTACTTTCTTCTGCACTTAGGTTTTGAATGCAAGACTTCTACTTACAATGGAGTAACTTTACATTTTGGTATTGGTACTTTTACTTGTTTAATGCCAGAAACGGACATATTTTAAATTATTATAACCCGTCATGTGTAATTTCTGTGTATTTCAAGAAAGTAAAATTCCTTCTCAATTTATTAAAATCCCCAAATTCTGAGAAATGATACCAACAGCATGCCCTCGGCTTGGCCCTCTCTACATTCACAGTAAATTGAACGTAGACACTAATTAAAATAACCTTTATAGTTTGTAGTGTTATTGACAGCAGCTATCCTTTCATGAATGAGCCCTTAAATCTTTTCGTGTTGGACAATCTGACCAAAACAGAATCTATCTCCCTGCAGTACAGTCACATATGTAAATATAGGAGGAGGAAAACCCATCAAATTGAGTACATTTTCGGTCATTGCACAGCACATATTGTGAAACGAGATTATCCACTACTGCTGAAGTTTCAAATGCGAAATTGGAAATATGCTAAATGGTGATTGCAGCAGAGGAGGAATATCCATCCCCTTCCACTTTGCGTGTGTGTGACGCAGCTATAAAACAAATTCAAAGTACAGAAGTCTCTCACTAAGCCTCGTAATAAATCAAACATGTTGTAGCGGAGAAGAACTGCGTCTTAAATGGACCTCGCTCTCTGATGAGATAACTCTCACTGTGATCTATAGCTGGAACATACAAGCACACGTGTGAGTATTTTCCTCTTGCCACGCGGGTGTAAGCACATATAAACTGTCAGCAGATCTAGCTCTACTTCGTGTATGTATTATCTCTAAATCCAATATGGTCGCAGTCTTGTACAAAATAACGATCCAGCCTTCCAAAACACATCCAGTAAATCAGCCCGGAGCTGTCTGCTGAGGTGCTTTACAACTAAAATCTGCAGTTACTTTCACTCTGGTTATTATGTTTCCCATTTTACAGGCTCGGACCCCGATTCATTACACGCCATTATTCTTTCTGCAGTGAGTAAAAATCTTTTAATAAGTCAAAAGTCTTCTTTTTTTGGAGAGGGTTTGTAATACAAAGTTGAGTTACTGCAGAGTTTATCTCAGAGCTAGAGAGGTTTCTGCTGTAATAACTCCTCTGCTCCTCTCCCCGCTGATTAAATGCCTTTTCTCTTCTGGACTGTTGCCTTCCTGAGTGAGAGGGGAGGCAGAGAGGGCCTGCAGGCCGCCACAGGGCTCTGCTGCCAGTTTGGGAAGGTGAGGCTACCTGGATGCGTCCTCAGGTAAAATCTCATGCTCCGCTGACAGGTTGGACTTGATTTAGAGATTCTGTTCCAAACCAATTTCATCAATCTGACCCGCAGACAAAAGCAGCTGATTAATAACCATGTGAAGGGAAGACAAAGTTGTATGGCAAGATTTAAATGTGCATAATGAAAAATGGAAAGAACTTAAAAAGAAATCTCTTTATTTAATATGTGTAAGGCAGTATTCTTTCTCTTTCAGCTCTGTTTTGGTCACCACCAGCTTCTGATGGAGATATCTGTATATTTAGCTGCTGAATGCTCCGTGTCTGCCTGCTGTGTGGTGCTGAGCAGGTTTTCACAGGTGTATGGTGCGTTTTTAGAGCTTTTAAACTGAGAACAGCTGCCTGCTGCGGCCAGAAACAACATGAGAGCGATGGGGGTGAAGCAGAACAGTAAAGTTGCAGCCGGACAGCTAAACAAAGAGTTGAGACTCGCTATAAAGCTCCGTAAAGCAGAGCGGAGCTGCAGATTTGAGTGATGGTTCTCTGTAGGTTCGTCCCTATACGAGCGAACCGTGTCACATTGTTATACACTGCACATCAGGGGGAGGCGACCTTAAACCAATCGCACACAAGCAATAATGGCAAGAGAGGTTTTGGATATGTTGAAGTGCTCTCTCTCAGCTGCACGCCTAAACAGCCATTAGCAGTTCTATGTTATTTAAGGTTGTTTGATTTTATTTCTCCCCATCGGCGAGGACGCGTCCTGCTCTGCTTCTGATTGGTTGGTACTTGTTGCCTTCTTTGCAGGATTGGTTGAGTTTATTGCTGAGGAACAAGATCGGTGGAAGGTTGGTGGGTGGATGATTTCATCTCAAAGGTGGATGTTAACACAAGGATGGCAGCCTTTTTGTTTATTGCTCTCATATATAATTACAATGACCTGATTTCTTTTTTTTTTTTTTTAAATGTACACGTGGCTCATATGGATGGAATGGAAGTGCCACAATACATAAAGCTCAATGTTGATGTGTGCACATTGATAAATGGCGCGCTGTTGAACAAGAACTTTTAAAAACGACACTTCATATCAAAACAGACGCCGACCCCTGTTGTATATTGCTACAATAAAAACATTGACTATTGTTGCTTGAAGTGTTTATGTACTATATGTATAAATGCTAAATGGGGGGTTAAAATAAAGTGTTCCTAAAAATAGACGTCATTGTTATCAGACCCTGCTTTGAATCTGGTCTCTGAACTAACCCTCTCAATCCACTTAAAATGGTCAAATGAACCTGATTAAAATAGAATTTAGCATTTGATTGATTCGTGCTTTATCTAGAATGAGCTCATCATAATTGATCAGGAGCGGCCATTTCTCCAATTCAAAGGTGCCCACAAATTTGTTCTAATTTAACCCGGAGCGACGATGATGTCATTTTGGAGGAAATTGGTTTTTTTTGTCATTTGCCTGCAGGAGAGAGAGAGAGACAGAAGGGAACAGACGACTGCGTACAGCTCCACAGAGGGATTACTTAATTTATCTTATTTCACTTTCGTTTTGATGAAATAACGATTTCAGAAGTATCATCATTTGTTTTCCTTCGGGGCTCCTCCTAGATGTCTAAAGTGTCGGTTACAGCTGTCATTTTCTGAGTTGCTTGTTGTTTGCGGTGTGTTGTGGAAACAATAGGCTTTGACAGGCACTCAGAGTGAACATCATCCGTGTGATTCTTTGCAGCAGGGAGGTGGAATCACAGTGATGAATATTACCGCTCCAGGATTCGCTGTAAAACATTGGTCTTTTATTCAGGGATTGTTAAAAAAGATGCATGTTTCCATGACTTTATTATGTACAAAGCTCATGCATGCATAATGAATAATGCTTCCTGGGCCTAACAGTGTGGACCTCTACATGTATAGTGAATGTTTCTGCACACTAACAAGAGATGTGGACAAGCAAACATCACATCTTCATTCCAACAGACATTCTGCTCTAACAGCCTCCAGTCTCCCGTGAAGGCTTTCCAACTGATTTCTGAACCTGGCTGCAGGAATGTTTCTGCCACATCGGTGAGGTCGACTTCTGATGTCGGGGCGATAAAAGCCCGCCGGCGTTCCAGTTCATCCCGAAGGTGTTGGATGGGTTTGAGGTCCGGACTCTACGCAGGCCAGTCAGGACCAAACTGGGAAAACAGTAAATATTTCTGTTGTGTTTTGTTTTTCTTCTGACTTATCTCTTATTTAAGCGTTGTTTTTGTGAAGTACTGGCTACTTTTACTTCTTCAGGCTTTAAAAAACTCCTACAAACCAAATGAACTGTAAAAGAAAGAAGGAAAAAAAAAATCACTGTTTGGTTGAACTACTGCCCATCTTATGTCACCACGAAGAAAACCCTGGTCTCAAACATCATTGTATGCTCGTATTAAGATTTCCCAAATGACAATCAGCCCCAGGCCAAAAGGACTTGAACTCTGACATACAGTACAAACAATAAATCATATATTTCTGTTGATTCAGCACAGAAAGCTCTAAATGAATCAACATATGTCCAATAATCAAATTCCAGTGTTCAAAAAACTTGATTATAAATGCTCCGTCTACTGCGTTAAATGTGCCGTTTGCTGGTTTATACACTCGTCCCATTTGGGGCCATTAAAGTTGTCTTAAGTCTAAGTCAGGGTTTAAACTGCAACAGGAACACCTGACACCGTAGTGTCACATAACCCAATAATACAATATCCCTGCAGTCAGCGATTCGCGCTCTCTCCAGGGAAGAGGCTGTAATGAGAAGCACAGAGAGCAGGTAATGAAGTGATGAAGACGGAGGTACTTCATATTCACGACAACTGATTCTTCTTCTGATGCATTTGTCTTTGCACACCTGGGAAGCTGGAACCACTGAGTGGATCACCCTCTGGCTTTCTGGTGGACTTATAACGCCGTTATGTCACCTCAGTCTCAGTCCCTTACTGCTCATACATCCTGCACACACCATACATCTTTTCAGCACAGCCAGTCAGGTCTTCAACATCTGTCCTGAAGCCTGCTCGGGTTTAATGTCCCTCCACGTCCATTACTCTGTTTCAAGGCTTAACTCGTCCCCTTTGAGGACAGCGACTTGAAAAATATGGCAACTAATTAGAGATCTCTCAGGAATAAAATGAAGGTTGGGAGAAATGGAACATGCTCCTCCAAAATAATTGGACTGACACAGTCGATGGCTTGCAGACGTACCGCTGCACTGTGGCGGTAAAAAGAAATAAAAGACCAGGTGTCTCTCCTTCCACCTCCTTTATGCCAGTCGGTTTCATATTTTAGGATTTGTCAAGGATCCATCTGATCTCGTCACGATACAGGAGAGAGATGTGGTGGCTGTAGAGCAGCCTCCTATAGTATCAGAAGTGTTCAGCAGTACTTTGATTCCCCCATCAGCCATATGGTTATAGCTGTATACTGCACTACAAAGGGAGAGAGCAGCATGAAAGAAGTACAATCAAGAAAAAGTTAAACTGTGTTAAAGTTTTAAGGCTGGACAGAAAAAACAGATATAAATACCTTCATTTTATGCCTATAGGCCGATTATTTTACCACAAAAGTCATTGCCATTGAACCTGAATAATGTCTGAATAATGAGTTTTGTTTTTGAGCTGTCTGACTCCTGGAGCCAGTCGGCTTCCTGAACCACCAGAATCTGTATCTTCAGGCTTGCCTGCACTTTTTGTTTTGTTTTGTCCCCATTCCTGTTCATCCGTAGACTCTTTTACTTGAACTTTTTCATGCCAGTAAGCTCATGCATCTACATTTTTGTCAATAAATCCCTCAACTATTCCTGTCTGCATGTGGGTGCTATATTCCTTGATGCCTCACGCCCACACCCGGCACATTTCTTGTCCAATTCTAACATTGGAAATACACTTTATTATAATTATTTGCAGCCAATAGTATCAAGAATGTTTCTGTGTTTTGCTAGGTGTCTCCCTGTCCACCCACTGTTAATAGCTGTGCTGAAATCAATACAATATAGTAGTTTAACACATAGCTCTGGTGTTAAACGTTAGTAAGTGAGTGAGTCAGATTCCAGCTTATTTTTTTACCAAATACTCTACGTCTGTTGTTTTGGCTGTATCGGGCGGTAGAGTGTGCATCTTTCCTTGAAGCAAAGAAAGTCCTTCCTCCACTCAAACGCACAGAGCGTCCTTCATTCTGCCACCTGGAGAGCTGCCTTGTCGCATCATCTTGAGCACCCACAACACAGGAGGTAATTCACAGCTAGCACCCGTTGGCATTTTCCTTTTTTCATTCTCATCAGTTTGTTTTTGACAAGAGGAGCAGAAGGACTCTGGGTGGCAGATACATGCCCACACACACGCAATGGGTCATTTAGTCCTCGACGGCTCATCGCATCTACATAACAACAGCATCAAACTTCAATAACGGAATTGCAGTTTTTATAAATATATATTTTAGGTAATTAATAAAGTAATAACTCTGCAAACCCCTTTGAATAGCAGCTAATAGTTTTGCACTAAAAAGCACAATTTAAAAGCTCCCCAAAGAGGAGTCGGTTCTCTGCAGTTGTTTGAATCTGTTAACCTCCATTAATTTTCCTTTTGAGAGGTTTAAGAGGTAAATTAGTTATTCTAAATAGAGGTGCCTGGGTGAAGGTGGTGGAGTGGAACATGTTGTTTTGCTGCCGTGTTTGCAGAATGATACGAGGCAGTAATGTGGCGATAACTTAAGAAGAGAGAGAGAGAGAGCTGTTCTGCGGATGCAATAGCTGCATTTTTGCAAGTCCTATGTCATGTTTTTTTTTTTTTTTGTAGTGTCTCTTATCCACCACAGTGAGTCACAGTGTAAAAAGTGTATTTTTTCCGATTTTTGATTCTAATTGCAGAAATAGGCTGTGTATTTCTTGAGGCATAGTTTTACTCTGTTGGATGCAGAACCGTAAGACTTAACTGTCATCCAAGCTCTCCTGTTGTTTGCGGTTGATTACTATCTTCCACGAAAAAGCCTCTTCAGAGACAAAGAGATGATTCACTGAGGTAGTTTCATTCATTCAAGTATCATAGAGCTCAATATCCCGTTTACAAAAGGTACCTCAAGGCAAATGATAGAAATACAAGATAACTATCTCACGCAGAGCAGTCACCCCACACAGACGCAGCAATTAAACCATTCATAACTATTATTGAAAATATCATGAAATCTTTGTTTTGCTGTACAATAACAGTACGGTGCTGCCACTGAGGTGAGACCTGTCTTTTATTAACTCCTCTGCCTGCTCAGCCTCTGTTCAGCTGAATAACCTTCTCATTGAGCTGTAAGTGAGAGTCATTGACCTTTATCTCAAGATAGAAAGGCAGAGGGGGGTCAAACTAATTGGTTTAAATAGATACTTCAAACCGTTTTTGTTTAGTTTTTTAATTTAAGAGGGTTATTAAGCATGTCTTAGGTCTTCCAATGAGCTCTATTCAAAGCCGCCAAATGAATATGAAAAGAATTATAACCAAGTGTTTCATGAAGTGCGTCGATGCAGAAACCCCTGGAGGAGGCTGCCTATCTATTATTTAAGGTGCTGCAAAGAAAAGACAGTGACACAACTCTGCTGTTACACCGGCTCTTTTATTTTCATGCTCAAACACAAAGCTGTGAACATTGACGTGAAGCTCAAAGGTCTTGTTGCTGCACAACAATACGTTTAATTAGCCGGAGCTGTAAGCGAGTAACAAAGGTGATATTTAAATGGAAAGTTAGCTCATTGTGAAACAGACGAGGTGGATATTTGTTATATCAATGTAGCCAAGAGTTCTGCCCACAGCGAACCTGTTATAAAGTATTTTAATATCTTTACAGAATGCAGTGTGACTAAAGCTGAGACATGTTGCCAATAGAAACATCACAATCATTTACCAAAAATAATATGAAAATTATATAACTAACTTTTATGGGCAAACAGTAAGAGCTTACTGGTTCAATCCCTGGACCGATTGATATTCATGAATGACTGAGGCATGAATATGGAGTAGCACTAATCTCTCTTTTCTGTTCTCTCTGCCTTCTTAATTTGATGGTTATGTTATGGTTAATTTCCTTTAAACTAGTCATTATTCAGGGCAATGCAATACAATGTAGTAATTTACATGCAGTTGAAAGAACATACTCCTTTCTAAGGTTGGAGGAACGTCTGTTATTCTTGCTTCTTTCAAAAGGTCTGGTTACACAACTGCTGAGAAGAAAGTTGTTTTTCTCATGATACAAATGTGAGATTTTCCAGCTTTTTCATCACCTCACAATGTGTGTCCTACAACCCACAGACAAACTCTTCAACTTCTAGCCATGCTAGCGACGTGGCTCTAGGAATGACGGTCTGTTTGCTGATTGGTTGGTCAGTCTCAACAGATATTGGATAGATTTCCATGTCATTTTCGTTCACGGTACCCAGAGGATGCATTATAATCACTGTGGTGATCTCTTCATTTTTTCATCTGACGCCATCATCAGGGCCAAAATGTGCAAAGTTTAGTGGTAATTAGAAAATATTGGCATGCTAATATACAAGACCATGATTGTGAGAATGTCATGACATTAATGAATTAAATAGCGAGTCCCTTCACATTATTCTTGGCTCTGTTCAGTAGGTCTCATACAAACAAACAGAATATCAACATATAACTACATCAATTTCATTTATTTTCCTAGGTTGGATCGATTTAGCTTGAACTGAACCGACCTGCAGTCACTGTAACTTTGAATGAATCGGTCTCCGCTGATGTATCATTATTGTCGGCAAACCCCTCAACCCAGCGACAAATGTGAGCAATAAGCCAAGTCCAAGCTGTAATAAATAAGCACACCTGGGAAATGAATGTGAGAAGCTGTCAGAGCAGATCTGATCCGACGGCTGTCAAATCTGTTTTACTGAACACCTGTTCGGACCGAGTGCACACTGGGATAATGCTGCAGCAGCCGGGGGGGGGACGTTAGTGTTGGACTGCTGAAATGATTGTATCCACTCACTGATTTTACTGCTCTTGGTTTAGTGGGTGCTATAAAAAAAAAAGAAGAGGAGAATTTAATGAGATTCTCACAGCTACAGCTACTGTATAAGGCACCATGCTGGTTTTATAGGCGACAGCATCCCAGGAGAAATTGTATGGCATTTGTCAAATCAGCTTGTGTGTGTGTGTGTGTGTGTGTGTGTGTTGTCTTGACATTTGATTGACAGTTTGGTGAATGTGGGTGAGGGTGAAATCCACGAGGTAATGTTGTTGACTTTATTTTCACTGTTCATTTATGAAATTAAATTGGATAAAAGGAAAATAATGCAAAAAAGGTGGAAGAGGAAAAGTCAAAGCAGCATAATAAAGTAGCTTTATCATTCATATTAACAAAGTGTCAATCAAAACAGCCTTTGCTCTTCGTCAAAACATCCCCAGAGAGCAGAAATAATATTAGATTTCACAACTTATTAGGCAAAATCCCATAAACACCATCTGCATGTTCCCATTGAATATTATATAAGAGATCAAAACTACAACTTGGAGACATCAACATGTGAATATACGCACAAAGAAAAGGGAAAATAAACATAACAGAGAAGTTGAGTTTGTTCATTTTGTCACTGCGCCAAGTCAAGAAGTAGTGCGGCAAACAATCCAACATTAATACCGCAATAAAGGAGCGTTTTTACACTGCAGATGAAACAAAGAAGATGTTGATAAGAATTAGAGATGCTGGTCGGCAGACAGGCCATCTTTTTGCTAACTGTCGCTTAACTTTAGCTCCGTGCTGTATTTAATGGACATATATGAGAGAGTTATACATCTCAACAATGATGTCAATAAGTGCATTGCACTATCAAACTATTCTTTCAACGGAAGAGGAATATCTTTTGTCATATTTAAATATTATTCCGTGGACACTTGTTGTATGAGCTGAATGGGTCCTGGATTCTTGCAGTGTTTGTTTAAACCTGACTCTGTGTTTCACCTTGAATTTCAGGATTTTTCAGCAAAGTCGGTTTGGCTGAGCAAAGTTGACCTTTTCCATTCCAGGCTGCTATTCATCATCACGTTTTGTCAGAATGGAAATATTTCGAATGGCTCTCGAAGTCCAATCTTTGACATCTTAAACCTGCAGTCCGGGTGTCTTTGATCTCCTGTTGTCCTTGTGATTTTCTGTCATTGGAATCTGTTTCATGCACTTTGCTTTGATGAACTAAATCCGGCTTCTCTCTTAACAGTGATGTGATGAGTTTTGTCCCACATCATTTCCAATGCAGTGAGTCTCATCAAAAAGATCCTTCAGTCTCTACCTGTGCATGCTCCCTCTGCCTGGTGGGAATTGCAAGGTATGTCTTGTCATGTTAATGGTTTCTGTTTAAGCTGAAATTGAATTTAAAATCTATAAATTGTTCCAGTAATCAATATGCAAATGATCCCCTTTCAGAAAACCGTGTGTAGCAGCAGGGGTCTGCTTTACTTGTGTTTTGTAGTTTGTTAGAAGACGAGTGTGGATGTGTGTGGAAGAGAACACGAGAAGAGGAGTTTTTTAGAAACACCAGACTTCACACATATTCACCTCGCTGAAGCGATGGAGGGAGAGATGTGCTCTGAGGGGGAGAACCATCTAAAATATTTACCACCTTGAAAAACATTCACACAATTTATCAAGCCTGTAGTCGTATCTACAATGTGATTAGTTAGTTCTTTTTGTTCATTTCTTTAGACAACCATTTGTTTCCTGTTTCATGACGCAGCTTTAACATGTTACTGGGATCCGTGGCTCTGCAGTGTGGGTATCAACTGTCTCTGTGTGGGCACGGACTTATTGAACACCGGAGGAGAAATCCAGACATGCTGGGCCGTTAACTCCAACGATAGCTTCTCACCCAACATCATTTTAACGCTTCCTAAAGCCCAAACAGAGCGGACGGGAGGGGGAGTGGATGGGTCCAACAAACAGCGATTTCCTAAATCTAACTAAGTAGTTTTGTTTCCTAAACCTAACTAAGTATTTCGTAATCTATTCCTAAAGCTAACCAAGTAGTTTTGAGTTGTTTCCTGTGAAGAAGGAAGTTTATTTTGAAAAGACTGCATGAATGTAACCAGCAGAAATGAACACGTGTTGCTGGCTTTCTTAAAATAATGCATGAAAACTGTTTATTTAAGATATCACACGAATGGCCGTCTCAGGATATGTTATATACATACATTATACACTGCGCCCTCTATGTTCTCCTGGCAGCGTTCAAAATACAGCGTCAGTATGCATCTGTATGTTTCTTTTAACCATCAAAGGTTGCAGAATTATGAGCAATTGGGTAATTATCATCAAAGCGTCCTCTCTTCATCAATTAACACAAAAAGGCTTCTAATTAACCTTTCAATCACTCCTGATGTCTGATGAGAGATACGGTCTATTGAGCTGACCTCAGCGCTGATAAGTGCAGCTATCTGATCAGTTTGAAACCTCCCGCTTTCTTCCTGCACTTTGGCAGCCATTTGTTTTTCCTCTCCGCTGTGCGATTGAAAGGGCAATTGGTCCAGAACACCTAGGATGTCGGCTTCAATCACTTCCAAATGAGCTGACATGACATAGCTGACTGTGATCCCACGGGGCCCAAGGGAGGGCAGGATAAAGATGATGTAATTAAAACAGTGTGAAAGAGAAGGAACACAGTGTATTGATCTTATATATAAACCGTTTGCGCTGTGGAACAACTGTTTTTACTTTTAAAGGGATTTTACAGGTAGATTTTGGATGGTTGTCCCTTGTGTCCTAAAAGAGAACCAGTTACTCAGTGAAGTTATTCTTCCAGAGCACACTCTGGCCTTCAGGGAGAACACAATTTAGTAGGAAAGGGTAAACACTAAATGGGATTTTTCTGTATGTTGCCCATAACCTCTGGGGTGACAAAGATAAAAGCAGTGTAGAGGAAAAAGCAATTTTCTGTATTGCTGTGAATCAGCCGTTGGAGACTGTGTTTCTCTGTCAACCTCTGATGAGTTTTTCAACAGAAACAAATAAATAATGCACTGTTGATTGAGATATTGGTCTGTTAAATTCATTTATACTCACACCAGCAGTGAGCCAATCAGCCACGCTTTGAATAATTCAGATTTCTGTATATTTGAATAATTAAGCTTTTTCTTCTTATTTTGCACTGGCCATACTTCAAAGACAGAAAATCCATCTCACAATAACGACTTGATTTGAAGGAGTGAGGGGGTGCAGCCCCTTGGAGAAACTTTCTTCTCTGAACACGTGCGTTTAACAATAATTAGGACTGTTTTCATTTCACCATGTTGAAGTTAAAGAGACCTGGAGCCATTTGCACCAGCTCCTTGTGAAACTTGGCCTATTTGTAACTAAGTATTTACTTATTTACGCATCGATAAATAGAACCATGTTGCAAGAATGAAAAATTACGTCTATTGGATGCCACTAAATATTTAAACAGAGTAACTAAACTTGATGAACTCGTAATTGAAAAACAAAGTGTAAAGATTTAATATAAGAGCATAAATCTTTCAAATTTATTGTGTAATTTTCCAGAAAAGTACTTGGTAGCTAAAACAATACCTACAGTTTCATTATTTTAAAGTTCCAAGATAGTTCCTATACTTATTCCTTGACTTCACATTCTTTTCCCTTTTATCTTCACACACTCATACGTACTTTACTGATAACAAATGGTGTTACTAGAATATATGTAGGTCACAAACCATCCAACACAAACTGGATCCCAAAGTTGCTACCGTTTCAAAATATGACAAAAGAGCTACAATGGGAAAAGCAAAGAAATGTGATTTGCATTTCTAAAATCAGAGCCTCAGCGTGACTGTGTTGCCTGTCTTTTGAATTTTTTCGTTTCCAATCAACTGAAAAGGTCTGCCATGAACTCAGGGAACAAATCACTCAACAACATTCAGCCACTCATCTGGGATAACTTCCTGTAACCTTGTGTGTTAACGTGTCTCATGTAGAGAAACAGACGGGGACATTAGGGTTGTTTTCATTTGCTAAATACAATAAAGGAACATCACTTGATTAGTTGGTACTGACAATATCAGACAGTTTTAACTCGCAGGATTGACACTTGAGTTGCAGGCTGGGTGGGGACACATTATTAAGGATTTTTGAAGAGGATGTAAGCATGTAAATAGCCATTTAGCTGGCTCTCAAGATATGAAATTGAGAAAATGCCGCAGCGGCTTAATAGATGCTTTGCAAAGGTTACCGTACAATTTATCCTCTGGGGTCACTTGTTTTGTCCTTCCCTGGATTACAGCATTATTTCTGAGCACGGAGCAGCCATCAAACCACTTACAGTCGATGTCGTGGGGTGAGATTAAAAACAAACAAATCCTCTTCTGTCCTGAAGGCAGCGTACTTGACACCAGCAATACCGCCAACACAAGGCAAGTTGAGTCAAACATCAACGGTATGGTTTCTTTGAGCAGCAGACTTTGGGCCAGAGCCCCCACAGCAAAACAATCTCATAGGAAGGCGTATAAATAGCACAACACTTTCAAGGACATTCCAAGTGTCATGATACACATTTTACGCTTTTCGCATGTCACTTCACACCACAGGGTCATGGTTGTGAGAAGGGATTGGACGACATTGGATCATATTGCCAAAAAAAACTCGCAATAAGTTGATTCTGGTGAATTTCCGTTTTCTGGATAATCGTGAAAAGTCGTCACAAGTGACTTGAAAAAGCTGTGTAGCTTACGTGATGATGAATTAAGAAGAACATACTCACACATTGTTGCTGTTTCTTTATTTATGCATGGAGACCTCATGATTTATATTTTATATTTAAAATGCGTCCTATATGTCGTGCAATAAAAATATTTGTTTCTTAACAAAGTGCAGCCCGAGGTTAAGTGATTCCAGTATGTTTTAGCTCCATTTTAAGACTTTTAAGTGTTTTCTTTAATGATTATTGGAATAAAATCGTTAATCACAATTGATTTGGTCCGGACAAAAAGAATTTCATACCGTCCCGTGTCTGGTCATAAGTGATGATTGAGAGGGATTCTTTTTGTATCAGTCTGAACGTGGTCATTTGGTGAGACCTTATCTTGTGTTTCTACACGTCCATGCATGTTGGATTGAATTTTTGTGCTTTTGAATGCTTGTTTTTCTTGGTGAATATTTAAAAAAGTTATTTTTATGACAAACCCAGCCACAATAAAACAATATGTATATATGTTATCATTTATAGCCCCACCTGAAAATAAGATTCTTAACCTCAAATATTTCAAAAACCCTCCAAGACATATTTTATTAATCGAGTTCATCCAAAAGGTCAATAAAGATCACAGAGATGCTGACATTCAATCATACAGAGCTGGCTTCCTCTGACCTTCAAGGTGCTGCTCGGTGCCTGGAAATATGATTTTTGTGTGCCCTGAGGACTTGACTCTGAAACATCGGCACAATAAAGTTTAGCAAAGGAATCGTGTTACCATCCTGAACTTCTTTACCTTCTTGGCAATGAGATCAAAGAAGATGATGACCCATGCTGATCTAAGCCCATGTGTGACCATGTGCTCCTGAGGCGTGTGCTTCTGGCTGATGTGTGTTTCCACGATACTTAAGATGAAATGATAACAGTCCTATAATTGCCTCGGGCATGTAGTTCAGGGCATGTAATGTCAGTCAGGTATCTGTACGAGGGATAGAGCCCCTATTAGCAGGCTGCCTGTCAGGCTATCGACCATTAGTGCTGTGGTACTGGCTGTCACCTCTATTAGCCTAAAGAGCAGCCTGGGGAGCCTCTGGGCCCAAAAGGTCTTAAGCAATATGAAGGTGGTTGATGCTGAATTATAGCTTTGATACAACTAAATGAATCACAGATTGAGCCACTGCATTTTATATAAGAATCTCCATGTGTTCGCCCTGAGACAACAACAACAACCGCTGGTGTGGGGATGAAACACTCAGCAGATTCCACTTAAGCTTTGAATACAGATGAATGCATTTATAGATCCAATCGCTTGAAGCATGCATGAAATAGAAGGATACGGGCAACATTATTGATGTGTTTTGATTCAGCGTTTTGCTAAATTATTGTCATTGTCTGTCAGGAGGTGATTTGCATAAATCTCCATCAGGCAGCAGGTATTCTCTGGAGGATCATCATTCATGCTCAATATATAATCATGGGGGGGGCAGGAAAGTCACCATGATGATAACAGATTACGAAAAACCTCAAGCATCAAACAGGCTGTCACGTTTTACCATCTCCGTATTAAAAGAAAACAGTTTCCTGTGATCATCAACGACCTGCACGCACTACAGTTTCTTTAGTCTTCCATCATGTAAATCTGAAGTACTAAATTGTTGATGAAAGGGATGATTCCCATGTAAATCCATACAATCCGGTAGGTCCCATCATCATTGGTTAGGCGCTATATGAGCACAGTGCAGAGCGGCAGCCATTAGCTAACCAGAGGGGCACAACAGAGAGACTTTCATACTCTAAGATGTACGCACAGACTGCCCGGCTAGGCTGTAAACTAAGCACAGAAAAGCTCATTCTCCACATTACTCCACTATTATGAAATACGAATTGGAATCATATAAAGACGGATCAACTAAATGTTCCTGAACTCACCGTTCGAAGGACCTAAGTGTAAAACCTTGGAAATATCAGAGGTGATCTCAGGTCACCATTCAACTCAAAATGAATTTCAACCAACAGTAACTGAGAGAAACGTACTCCATTACAGACCATTTATTTATTCACTGCGTGTTTTAGACATTAGATCATTTTTTTATCGGCTGATGGATGCGTGGTGCGTTCCACTTTGACGGGGCGTATTAGTAAGAGTAATGCCTGGTGGCTCCATCTAATTGCATGGGTTGCTGTGTGGGAGGTGCTGTCTGGGTTGGTTCGTCATAGTTAAGAATCGGGGCAAGTGTGTCACGTCTGGTGGTAGACGTGTGAACATCTCAGCGACAAATCAGAGGAACATCTGTTGCCTCCGTTCAGCTGAAATACAAGTTAAATTAGAAGGAAACCACTTCAGAAGTGGAAAAATGCACCAATGTACAGCACAGGAACACATTTCCCAAGAAGTGGAGGAAAAGAGCTTCACCCTTTAACATTTTAAATATATTTAATCCCATTACATTTGCTTTAGATCACATAAAATCAAATAGTATCCTCACAGATCTTTGAATAAGCCGGCCCATCTGGCCTTCTCTCCCAAATGGAAATCCTAGTGATTTATAGCCGTCCCTGTATGACGTTGTACTTCCACCTTCCGTTACAAACAGCAATTATATGTCAGAATTATGATATATAATATTTTGAATAAGCCAAAATGATGTGACCATTGGAATTACCTAATTGGAAGTGTATTAATGTAACACTGTTTCTATTTTCCCAGTTATAAGTACGTTTCCTCAGGCATTATAACTACGGGACATTTGTGTGAAGTCATGAAAGTGAAAAAATAACTTAAACAAGTTACTCCCTAATCCGCTGTCAAACTTTTGGGGAATTAAACATCACAATTAATTTGTGTGATTTCATCCAAGTCAAATAAAGATTAATTGCCAGAATACCTTTCTGACTGAAATTTCAACATAGAAATTATCAGAAAAAGGCGTTTGGTTTGCACCTGTGGCTTTTTACTCAACACAAACAAATCAGTTAACCATCCAAAATCAAATATGCACCGTCAGTGCAACTGTTTAGTCGATGGTGTCGCCCCTTTCGATGCCTTCAGGTGTCTGATTATACGTCTTCCTGCCATCAGTACTCTCCTCCACCAGCAAATATACAAAGAGCTCAATTGGCTCGGCCTCCTCGTGGGCTGCAGCTGGCACTCTGCTCAGTCTCCACCACGCTCACTTTCACATCTGAGTTAATAAGAGCCTGCAGAAATGTGTTCTGAATGTAATACGAATACGTGTGCGCAATGCAATCCAGTAGTTCTTACAATATTCTACAAGTGTAGATACTATACGGCACTATCTGACATACCACATATTTTATATAACATCCCTCCTCATGGCTGTAAGTGTGTAACTTAAAGATCAGTGGAATAGATTTCCCTACTTTTTTATCAAGAATATAATGAGATAATCTGATGATTCCTCCCAAAATATTCAACTTCTCTGCAGTGGAATATTTGAATTGACTGAGAGGCCCCTGACTGTGTCTTCCGTCACAGCCTTAGACCGCTGCAGATCATTTTCCAGGGCTTTAATAAGATTATAGTATTTGCTCTTTGGTTTATTCTGGACAGGAAACTATGAAATTCATAGACAGCAGAAGTAAAGAGTGGCTTTCAGCAAGTCTGCTCATTTGAAAACAGATTAATGCGGCCTTGCAAAATGGGATTTATGGCTTGTTCACATGTGGAGTAACCATAACAAGGGTCTGAAAGTTATATCTTAATTGTCGTGCAAGTATAATCAGGAACAATGTACTTAACATATTAAAGTTAGAGGTACTCAATGTAGGAAAATGTCCCCTGTGATTATTATTGTTGGTCACTTGGTTGAGGTGCTGCAAACATCGAAGCAAAATTCCTCGATGAATTGATTGATGAGAGAATAATGAGAAATGCTGCCTCAAATAGTCAATCGACAAATAGTTTCAGCTCTACTTGTATAAGCTGTAGTTTACTTTATGACAAAACATCATATTTAGAGAACGTACAGAGAACATTTTGACATGTCGCAGTAGGAACAGCACAGATGTAAATAATGAAATGAATGATGGCTGAATTCCATTCTGCTGCTTTGGTTTGCTATGTAAGGTAATTCGTTGTGTCGGAAAATGCTTTTAAATGTCTGTTTGAATATGTTTATTCCCAGTGACTCAACACACACTTAAGCTAACGCGTACTGTGCTACAGGCAGCGACGCACGAGAGATAAGAGAGATTAATCCTCTCCTCGCCTCTACACGATGCCCTTCATTAATTCACCGGACTCTGCAGCATCTCGAGGACTGTGAAGGTTGTTCATCATCGACTATGCTACGGAGCATGTGGGGCTGAAGAGAGACCTCATCCCTGTCTGCCCCAGCACTGGATGAAAACGATGAAGACCAGCCAGGTTCTTGATTGTTTCAGGTTTCTCTTTATCCAAAATGTGTTCACGGAATTCAATTCTGTCACAGAAAGAGTCCACAGGTATGCCAAAACCTTTCGTCAGGATAGGTTATTGTTTAGTGTGTTACACTTGCACGTACAGTATTTCTCATTTATGGCCACAGGCAGAAATATGAAGTGAAATAAATCTGTGTAAAATAGCAAAAGCCAGTGGGAGATGATGATTCTCTTTCAGATTCCATGCCTTGCGGTCTGTGATCAGCATATGTTTGGCACGATAACATTTAGTTTGCTCTTCAGACTTGGAACATTTTACCATTTTAAACAAATTTTCTGAGTCTCTGTGAAAATAAAAGTCAAAGTTTTCAAACACTTGAATCCGTCTGTGCTGTGTTCAGATTCTCACATGAATGTAGTTTTTCTGTTCACGCTGGCACAGCATGCTGTCATTATTCCCCCAGAAGCACTCTCTGGTCATTTAAAGCTCCCAGCACCACTGCAGATGAGAGCCAAGACTCCTGGAGCCAAACTCCTCACTGCTTAGCAGCAGATGCAGCTGATGTGTCGAATCCATGTTTAGATTTCATTGTCAGAGCAGCTGGGCTTTTAGAAAGGAACGTTGTGCCTGAAAATGAACACTTTGCAGCCTCTAAACAAGCAAGGCAAGCCTGGAAGAAACGACCGTCCCTCTGTTGGCTCTCAAAGTGTGACTTAACACATCGTGACTATCCATGATGAACCAATTTAAGGTTTCATGTGAGGAGTAAAAAAAGAACAAAAACAATCACACTGGAGAAGAAGGGACATAATGTTACGGAACAAGCAGGTTATCGTGCGGTGAAAAAGGTCACGTCTCACCCTCTCTACATTCTCAGATGAAGAGTGAAATAAATGAGTGTGTTGGACTCTGCAGTGGGGATTCCCAGGAGGCCTCTGCTTCTTCCTTTTGTTGAAACTTCAAAGGGTATTTCACAGGGGAACGATCTTTCTCCTCCTCCCCTCTTGAGATCAGTCGACTGTGGGGCTGACGTGTGCTGCTTCTATGCTCTGGAGGAGTCACATTGTTCTGCTGCTGCTTTCTTAATTTACCTCGTGAACAGTTGGACTGTAGAGGATGAGATGTGGGATTATTATAGTTCATTGATAGATTATTTAGGAACTCATTTAATGGTTAAAAATACACCATGAACATATATTTTACACTTTGCAGAGCCTGAGAAATGTAGTAAACATTTATTTAACTATTTATTTTGCTCATGTTTAATTATTCATCAATTTTGTTCATAAAATAACTTAACTGCACTTGAACAGAGTAAATTGGCCTTCTCTTTTAATACCATACTAATACATACAATTGATAAATTAAACCTTCCAATTAGAGATGTAGATCGATCGTCTGTGTGCTCGGCATGATAGTCTTACGTCGACACACGTTAAAAGAGGTTGCATTGACTTGTGTTATGATGCGTTTAAGCTCTACTCAGTGAATTATAACGCTATCATGATGTGTTCAAATATAATCTTATAAAATTTAATTTTTGGCGAGAAACTTTAATAGAGAGGTAGAGAAAATGCAAGTTTAAGACACTTCACTCTTCGGAAACGGAGGTTGCCGCCCGGCTGTGAGGCAAGTGTTAGCCGAGTGGCCATTGTTGGTACTGCACGATCACGTAACTCACTCAAATACAAACTCAGAGTAGATATTGATAGTGCTCTTTTGGTTTATGGGCAGTGGCAACTGTTCATGTGTAAACTGAACATTTCCGTAACGTCTTCAAATGTTTTGAGCCTTAAAAACAAGCAGATTTAAAACTTTTCGTATTGAAACCTCGTCCACCTTTTTTTTCATGCATAAATTCAATAGCCCAGACAGGTAAATATTGGATCTCTCCATTTCCATCTTCCTCCCCTACAGCATGCCTTGTCACATCGAGCTTGCATGCATAGTATGCAGTACGTGGCATGAATAATCTAACAGCAAAACGCTGTTATTCTTCTTTCTGCAAATATCCTGGTGATGATTGCATCAAAACCAACCTCACCCATTAAATCGTTTTTTCTACCCTCTGTCCGCTGGCTTCTGTGTAATCTCCTGCTAATTCATCTGCATCCGTCAACTAACAGTCTGTTCAAAGCACATAGATGATAACCAGACATCACGCACTGCACCAGGCAGACCAGATGGAACAATGCAAATAGAAGTATTCAGCTTCGAATAGTCAATTAAATTGGATAAACGGCACCGGCACTGGAAAGGTCACATCCAGTGCTGGTACCGTTTATCCAAAAACTTTGGATCAAATGGCTAATCTGGCTCAGCCGGACGGACAAGCCGTGAGGCCGGGAGAAAGTCACATTGTCAATGTACATTTCACGATATCCTCACCTTATTTGTCTCACTGTGGCTGAAGCAGTTCAGTCTGATCTACCGGTCATATACAGAGCTTAGACAGAGCATTATGAGGATGATTACAAATGACAGAAATGGAGCTCAAATTGGGTTTTGGCCTGACAGCTCTGCAGGGAGGGTTTCAAATCCGGCCTGGTTCAAACCGTGATGTGTTCACAGAGCGAGCTCTGCACTCTAGACTGAAGCTAATCAGGAGGGATTTCCCTTCAGGGATCATTTGAAACTAAAAGCATTGTGCTTCATAAAAGAGGTTGACCCGAGAACATTCAACATATTTTTTCGCTAGTAATGAGCACGAAACCAGCCCGCAACTCTTTTATTTGTATGCGTATTGGTACTGCTGAGCAGCTGCATACATAGTGTACAGTGTATTTAATGAGCCTACCATTTGCAGAGCTTTTAGGATCAAAGTGTTTGGGTGTTCATGGTCGAACGAGAACTCCACACTGGGCAGGCTATTTGCACGACACTGGGTACTTCATTAAGTTGTAGCTGGAGGTACATTTTAATTGGTGCCAGTAAAGTAAGAGCTGTCTCTGACTCAGACGTCTCTGTGTGTCGTTACCAGTTATGATTGTTCATTCCTGATGCACCATTTAAACTAAAAGTAGTGCAGTCTCTCTTTGCATTAGGCAATCAACTTCTGTCACTCTGCTCTGATTTTAGTGGTTGTAAAGCTGAATATGAATCTATAACTATGCAAAGCCACTGCTGCCCGTCTTTATGTTCTGATAATTTAGTTGCTGCTGACAGGATTTAATAGAAATGCACTCTCCCTGATATATGTATTAATATTTGGCCTGTCCAGTTTCCCAGAAGCAACTGTCGAAATTTATGAGAGCAAAAGACCGAAGTCACACATACAGCGATGTATGCTTCTGGATTCAAACTTTAACGATCCATATGGGGATATGGATCATTAGGTTTGCTTCATTATGTGTCTTTAACTTGCAGTACTGATGGAAGCACACCCAGAGATCATTAAAGTTAACTTTGTGTCTGAAAAACATCCCGTGGCTTTATAGCACAGCCAGTGGTGGAAAAAGTACTCGTCTCTTTTAATAAAATACTTTAAAGTACCAAAATTCAACGTGCTCATTATGCAGAATGGCCCAATTCACAATGATGGTTATTCAATTGTCATTGTGATGGTCGTAACTGACCCGGAATCCAAAAGTGAATGGATTTAAACTGAATATTTCATTGTTATTGATTTTTTCAACAGTGTGCTTTTTATACTTCTACCTGCACACGTAAAAACTCATTACATTTTTGAGATGCTGTTACTTGTTTAAATGCTCCTTTGGATTCTCCTTCTGAAGCTGTTGTTAATCGTTTTGTAAAGATCATTCAACCAGGAGAGTTTCATGTCCTTCCAAGCTGTAGAGGAGCTCCAACTGTGAGTCACAGATTGTCTAAGGAAAGAATGAACAGACCTTTTGCTTCCCTGTAGTAGCCCAAAAAAACCTTCTCACTTTTGTTTTTGTCTATAGACAAGGAGGTACCCCGTCCCATACATTTAATTTGGATCAAATTAAATGATTGGAAAGGGCTTATTGCAGCCTTGCGACAGCCACAAATACTGGATTTGTATCTCTTTTTATGATTTTTGGATTGCTGTTGGGATGTAAAAACTATTTCAACAAATACAACCCACCCTAGCTTTAGGATTATGCAGTCGATCACCAAAGTGATTAGGATTTGTCTTATGGACACAGTGAATATCTGTACCACATGTCATGGCAATCTATCCAACAGCAGTTGAGACATTTCACTAAAAAACAAAAAATGTCAATTTCATAGTGTGGAAGTCCGGAGCCTTGAATGTCTATACGTGGCAATCCATCCAAAATAGTTATTTAGATATTTCAGTCAAAGTGGTGGAGCAGCACGACAGACCAACACTGATACAAAAGTACCGTAGCCTTTTGTTGCTACAGCGCTAAGTTGGAAACGACTCTGCACCATCACAGCATCAACAACAAAAAGCGTTTTTAGTTAAGAAATGTCTTGTCATTGCTGGTTGTGTGCTGGTGGCTATTTGTATACACATATTTCTTATTATGTAGCTCTTTCCTTTAGGTTTGAGTACATTTCAGGTCAAATATAATTCATGTTCTCCCAGATAACTGATCTAATGCAATGAGACCATTATAATCATCAGCAGCACAATGTCTCAGACTTCCATTGATATGTTTCAGCGTCCCTGATAATGCCCCCAAAGCTTCAGTGCATTAGCCGGGGTGTTAATGAAACCATATTAATAATGTGGCAACACAAAAGCTTTTCAGGCTGGTTGCTTATTCTCCTGGCCTAATGCACAGCAGCATTAGCTTCAGTGCTTCTATTATACAATGCAAAGTAAAATCAGTTCCACTCCAGCCGTATCTTATTACGTACAGATTGGATCAAGCAGCCTCACCGCTCAGCATCGGGGTGATTTATCGCGTTAGTTCCTCTGACGGGGGCGATTCATTTTCTGATGAACAATCTCACATTCACTCTTAATGGGTAATAGAGCATTCATTATTAACGCAACCGCATCATAAAGCAATAATTATGGTGCAGCCATAACAAACATTTTCATGTTCGAGTTCAAGTTTGTTTCTGATTTATGAGGCTTGTTTAGCTCAGACACGCTGCGGCTCGTGGATTATTTCTTTATTTTGTTCTTTTACAGATTTTATACTTTCCTCATGAGCTCCCCAAAAAGTTTTTTTTGATCTAAATGAAGTATATATGAATATATAAATCCATTCTAAAGGTCACCACTCACTCCGGTGGGACGGCTGCCTATGGATGTCATGGAAACGTGGACACAACTGAGCAGCAAGTGATTCACTACACACCCCGGCCTCCATCCGTCTGGCCTGCCGATGACTGTGAGCAGCCATCTGCAGACGAGGGAGGGAGCTGCTCTGATGCACACATGCATTCTCAGAAATGTTAAAATATAGAACACATTGAGATACAAGCATGGTGTCTGTCCTATAAATTATGTGCCTCGGAGCAGACGAGGTGGCAATGGTGGGCAGAAGTGTGCCAATTATATAACACTGGAAAATCCAGTTAGTCAGCCTCTCTATGAAGTTATGAACGTGTTGTTGAATATCAAAGAGATCAATCAAAGGTAGGATGTCCCAATCAAGAGGTTTTTTTAATCCTGACCGTGATACTTTCATTCTGCTCATATACTGAGTGATGCAATATTTATTTAGTTTTGTGCCTAATACAGATGCTAGAAACATACTAGTCGCACCACGTGTTGTACGATCACGTCTGTGTTTATAGATGTTCCAATCAGCCACACTGGTGATAAGCCTGTCGTCATAGAGAACAGATTTGGGATGACAGAGCACATTAATCACATGTCCATTCAAATTTAGTGCAACATTTGAGTGGACAATCTGAAGAACATGCAAATGCCTCTTCATCCACTACTGTTGTGAGAACATTAGGAGTTTACAGGAGAAATATTTAATTTCATTTACATGTTGAACTTTAATCAGATGTGTTTCTACTTTGAATGTTACAAGGATGTTGTTATAATTTGTTATTATAAGAAATACACGTAAGTGACAGGCTGCCGTCACTCCAAGCACACTTTGCGACAGTTAGTTGCGGCTGTTAGCAGCATCTGGAGCACAGTTTTCCCACCGTGTTATGTGGATTATGTTGTTGAACGTGTTGTGGATTAGCCTGTGGACCTTTTGAGTGTGTCGAGATAAACGATGGTACTTTTAGGAAGAAAGGAAGTTGTTGGCACTAACTTGTACGAAGGAAATTGGATCAATAAAACTCTTTTTTTGCTTTCACCTACCAGCGGTGTCGGTGTGCATATAGGACCAGAAACACGTGTAAACTTACACTTTTCTATCAGACACTTTTATCCAAAGCGACTTACAATTCAGTGTCTATCTATACACCGTAGGCAATTTTGGGGTTAAGTGTCTTGCTCAAGGACACATTGACATGCGACTAGCAGAGCCGGGGATCGAACCGCTCTCCACTTAGCCACAGTAACCCCATACAAATGTGAATCATCCAATTCAATAAAAATAAGTATCAAACTAACTAATCTTAGTTCCCTCTTTGATTTTACTTGTGTTAAATATTACATGTGAGTCGGCCATTGCAGAGGTTTAGTCAAAGGTTTTAAAAATAAAAATGTCTCTCTCCATGCTTGTTTATCTAAACTGTAGGCTACATTTATTACATTAATAATAATACTTGATGTATAAAAAGAGAAGCAGAAATTTGAGTGCGCTAAACCTTTACCTGCTAATAAAAAAAACTGGTAATAACAAAACTACAGACTCCATAGCGCCTGTAACGTAAGTGTCTTCCTTCTGGGAGAAAAATGTGTTTGTGTCTGAAATGTTTATTGTAATCATGCTTCAAAATAATTACCCAATAAGGGCAATGCCTGTTAAAGCATAGCTGGGAGGAGGCATCAATAGGTGACTGATGTTTTAACCATCTGTTCCCATCACTGACATTATTATCAAAGCCCAAACACAGAGCAGATCCACACCTGATGCCCAACATAAAATGACACCATGTGTTAAAGTATGTCACACCGCACATATGTTAACAGACAGTTATGGATTGTGACTGAATCTGTTTATGTATGTATTTGGTCAACACTTGCATGAAGGCAAGCAAGAATTGTTTAATAAATCATTTTATTATTTACGTAAGGGATAAATTGGGACAATCTGGACATTTGCCATCACCACATATGGAGCCATGAAAGAGAGACGTAACTAGCCAGATTTCTATTTTGCCAACATATTCCCAGCAGAGAATGTGCAGAAGCTTGCCAATATCATCAGCTGCTGGAATAAATTCTATAAACATTAGCGTCTATTGGGAACTGATGTTAACATTAGCGGACGTGGCCAGCTATAGGTGCTACTTTCCCAGTGGAATACAGTAAAATGAATAAATAAATAATGTGAGCAGATGTGGACAATGTACATAAAGTCACATGTGATATTTGGATATTTTATATGTGAAGTGTTATGTAAAAACTACAATTTCACACAGATTGCACTTATATTGAAGTGTTATTGATGGAACGGAGCTGTCAGCCATTACCTGTTATGAACATTGTCGTCATTACCACATTGCATTGTGGGATATTTATGTTGCCGTATAGTGTCCAGTGTTTGCAAATTGTAATATTGTACCCAAAGAAGTATGCAATTCTAGTACTATTGGTTTCATAAGGTGTCGAACATACTACAAAATCTCAGTGTTTTAACGTATAGCATTTTAGTGCAGAATTTAGGTAGACAAAAGCAGACTAATAAAATCTAGCTGAGTTTAAATGATAGCTGATTTTATCAGCTGTAGCAAGCTGGCTAATTAAGCTAACATAAGAAACGTATTCTCCAGCTAATGTTTTGAGCAGACTAACTTTAAACATATTCTTAAAGGGGTTTTAAATGTGCACTTAAAGGCTACATGCATGATATCATGCTAAAAAAACAACAACACTACAACTACATGGCTCAGGCAAAATATCATGATAGCATCTCCACCAGTTGATGATCCATTATAATCCATGTGATCCATGTAATAAATATGACAGATATGGAAGTAGCACTGTTCCCATATTGCAGTGTAGAGCTGGTTCGTGTTAGTATGGGAAAAATAGAAGAGCAGTCTGGCTGCTTAGCTTACTTTGTATTTTCTTTCGTTTTTAGTTAGCCAGACATGCTAGCAATGGCAGCTTACTGGAGAACAGATCAAAACAAAGCTTAATCTATTCCCTATTATGTATTGCATTTTAAGGGCAAAATTGGGAAACTGTTGCCAACACATTAACCTCTTTAACTACATGTACTGCCAAGTTCAGGCACACTCTGATAGATGTCATTGTGAATATAGGACATCACCAACCAAAAAGCAGGTTGAAGTGCTGCAAAGATCCTTACATGTACTACATGTACTGCCAAGTTCAGGCACACTCTGATAGATGTCATTGTGAATATAGGACATCACCAACCAAAAAGCAGGTTGAAGTGCTGCAAAGATCCTTACAACATCAAATACAGAAACTTCTGATATGCATTTAAGTAACTGTGAATATCAGCTGCGGTGTGTTGGCATATATTATAAATAACATGCGTCCTCTGATGGATTCAGTTTCACAGCAGTCAAGGTCAAGTCGGCTGCTATATATGTATGAATGCATCGAATCAAGAGTGAAAATATGATTCTGTGAAATGAAGCTGCTAAGATATGCGTGATATAACGTGCCTATAGATCAAGTCTATTGACAGCTCTCACTTCTCATTAAGTCGCAGGCATCCATTAGAAAGTCGTCGGTTCCCCTGCTGGCTGTTGGTTGAAGATCACAGCGAGGAACTTCAATGTACAGCGGCCGACATGCAGAGGGGAGCCGGGGCACCTGGCAATGGATCTGGATTTTACCTGAGAGAATGCATGAAGGTTTTGTGAATGTGTGTGTTTGTTATTTATGAAACAGTAAACACAAGTGTGTCTGCAGGGAGCTTCCACACTGGCCGCTGATGCTAAACAATGTTTCAGGGCCGGTTGGGCAAATCATGCAGTACAGAGAGCCCGTCTGATGCTGTGAGACATTTATTTGTTTTCTACGGCGTGTTTTCTCTGTTTAATATCAGGCTCCAGTAGGTTTGTGGTCCGTTCTTTAATATTAAATTGTATCATATTGACACGAGGACAGTGATAATCAACGCAGGCAAGCAAATTAATAAAATATGATTTGTTTTCTCAGGAAGTTTTTCATAAGCTGGACTGCAATATTTTTATGCAACAAGAACGTTTGTAACTGTTTGCCTCCTCCAAAATCTAACAGCCTTATAATTTTCTTCTAAACAAAAATACAACCTACGTAAAACAAAACTTAAGCTTAGGATATAAGTTCATGCTAATTTATGACTGTTGTGACTAAGTTATCACTACATTTTTTTAAATTATATTTAAATATCATCAGTCCATAGTGTACATCAGGACAATACAATTATAAATAATGATTTTTCTCTGTAAAAGTCTCCACATCTTCCATCACACTGCCTCCTTCTCCAACTTTTTCACTACATCAACTCTTAAATTCTCCAACCCCCCCCCACCCCCACCACTCTCTCTCACTTTGATATAGAGAGCAGTTTGTGTGCAGTCCAATCCCTCGGCCATTGATTGTAAATGTCCCGCTCGCTCACGGAGCAGAGTCAGCATTTTTGGAAATGATCGGCTGCTCTTCGGGGTCGTAGATCAAACACTGAGTGCCCCTCTGGCTCCACACCTCAAAGTGGATCTCATAAACACCTTGGATGGATGGGCTTTTGGGGGGACTTTGGTTGCATTCACATGTCTGTATGTGTTTGATGGGAACATGAATGCATAAGGTCAAGTAAGTTGTAATACGTTTTATTTATATAACCCCAAATCTCTAATTGGCCGCAAGGGGCTTTTTCACCCCACTTCCTTTTTCTCATTCTGTTGTTTTATATAATATTTTAGGTTTTCTTCTTCTTACTTTTCTTTGCCAGATTTTTGTGTTAATTTCAATGAACAAACAAATTTGGACTCGCTGTGTTTAGTAATGGCAAAATAAATTGAAATTAGGAGTCATTCAAATACTAAAACAAAACACAGTTTTGGAGGAACACATTGCTTTTCAGTCCACTGAACGACAGCTCAGGATGCGTTTTCTTGTTTCACAAAAACGCATCTCTACCGACTCCATGTTGAGAGGAGCAGAACAACAACGCAATCAATTTCCCACATTCACTGTATGAATCCTAGAGAAGCCCTCGAGCCTGAAAAAGCTGCTCTCTCCTCTGAACCTACACATTTTCCATCTCTGCCTATTGTTACAAGTGAAGCACTATATAGAGGCTCGCTCTCACCAAACAATACACACATGCTCACGAGGGAGAGCTGGCTTGCTACCAGGCATCAAATAGAGACCTCTATTACTGTTACTGCTAAGATGATGTAGAACTCAAGAACAATGGGAAAATAGGAAACAACATAAGGGGTAAAGAATGAACAGAATATCCACTTTTCTTAATTTCTTGCTGCTTTTAATTATGATTAATGTGCAGATTATGTGACAAAAAAGAGCATGGGGAGGTTTAGATTGAACCAGAATGAAGAAGTTGTTCATGACAATTAATGAGCAGTACACTTTTGACAGATAAGAGCTTTTTGCACATGAGAGTAATTGCATTTTTTTTCTTGCATTTTTACATTTCATCTCTTTGTGTTGGAAAAGGACTTCCAGGCTTTAATTTGCCTCCCTCAGATATCCTTTTAGACGGAACCTTGAATGAAAATCAGGCACACAGAAACTAAAATGCATCACTCTGCTTGCATGATTTCATGAACTCAAATTAGATCCGAGATTTCTCTTTGACCCGCTCGCATCTGAAGGAAGCACTAACATGTTATGGCATCCATCTGTCCTTTCATGCCTCCTGAGTTCAGACAAAGCTGTGATAGATTCTCCACCGGCCTCCCACACGACTTCACAAAACCTACAAACCTATGATCAAATCAAATGTCATCTTCAGTGTTGCATGTACTGTAAGTAAACAGCTAGGTCAATCATCCCTCCTGTCAGAACTGGATTGATATGTTTTCACATAATGGAGGCTTCGCACACAATAAATCGGAGCTGTCATGCTGCAAAGCAGCTATTAGGATAGAGATGGAGATGGTTACTGCACTGTGTGTTCGTTCAGCATGTTGGAAATTACTTTTTTTTTGTTGTTGTCGCTAAAGCGTTGAAACATTTGGGAGAGGAGGAGCTACAAATCCCAGGTTTCTGTGCTCTCGCTCTCAAAATAGCACAAAGCATGAGTCACATCTGATGCTGTTTGTTGCTGAGCACAGACAGACTTTCAAAGTAATCTTCTAAATCTATTTAATCTCTCATTGTGGATGTAGCCCGACGTACTTACACTGACAGAATTGTGTCGGTTCTTACAAGTGTTTAACTTTAAGCTCGAAAGAGTAGTAGTGTATGAGGGAAGGATGGGATTTAGTCAGAATATTAATTTAATGTATTGATTCCTGAGGAGGAATTCTCTTGAGCTTCCTTTGCAGCGGGGGTCAGAGATCAGGATCAGTTGTCAAGGTCCTGGAGGTTGGATGTCACAGAACGAGACGGAGCTTCCACTGGATTTAAGATGATTACAACACACAATAGATTATAGCGAAGCTTTAGTTCTACAGCGATGTTGTCGCACATTTAGAAACATAATTCACATGTTGATCTGTTAAATACCAATGCAAGACACTTACAAAGTACTTTAGCGCGCTTGTGACGAGGCTCTTGGGACGGCAATGTCTGTCAACAGCAATTAGATGGATTGCTGTGACATTGTAGACGTTCATGGTTCCCAGAGAAGGAAGCCTGTGACGCCATCATCAGGAAATACTTTTGTTCATGATTAAATACCTAAACTAATGACCATCCCATCAATTATAGCTATACTTTTTGTTTAGCCCTATTTAGCTAATGTTCGCTTGCTAACAAACACAACTAAGATGGTGAACATGATACCAGTTTAACATGTAATATTATGACCATTCATCTACTTAACTTCAGCATGTTAGCATTGTAATTGTGAGCATGTTAGCGTGCTGACGCGGGCATTTAGTACAACCTCACAGAGCTGCTGGCAAGGCTAATTTTTAGCCAATGAGTTTTAACTTAATCAACAAACATGTTGTTGGACTTTTTTGCACATATAGATAAACTGTCTGTCTCTCTATTGAGAGCATTCAAAACATTTGTCTTGCCACATTGTATTTAATTTAATTCTGAAAGTTTAAATTGACTGCAGATATTTAATTTCTGTTTTTGAAAGTATGTAAGTATATCGATTTTAAAGCACATCTTTAGCACATCAATATAATTACTATGCAACATGGCTGCGTTCCAACATTTTCAGGTATGTTTGCAACATAATTAAACAACTGTTGATAATGTAACTGTGCATAACGAGAGCAGCAGGTGCTGCTCAGGTGGCATAAGACTCAATCTTCTCGGTTCAATATGCAACCTTTGTGATGACAGGTGGGTCTTAATACATTTTATTCTCAAATAATCTTCAATAAAGTGTCTGCTGTTTGCAAAAAGATAATTAGACAAAACCAACTCATTTACCACCAGACTGAATGTAACAGTTTCTTTCATTGTCAGAATCAGTGTCACTCAACTTCCTTGTCTTCTCTTCTTGAATTTCTTCCATTTGTATTTATTTCTAAACAGACTGTAGCCTTTCCCAGCATGCACTGGGTGAGAAGCAGATTTCACAGATTCGTTTTCATCTTCCCAAACCGACACTTGGGATGCTGTAACACTGAACTTTGACCAGGTTGTGGGAAAGAATTTGCCTTTTTCTGCAGAGCCCCGAGGCAGTTCGGTCTGTGAACTCGCACCATGTCAGAGCGAGACACATTGCAGTCAGTGAATTTTCAACCAGCAGGAATATAAAATCCGCCAGTTGATGGAAGAAAAAATACAACTTTGTGGAGAAGAAGAAGCAAATTTTGATTGTCTTATTGACATTCAGCACATTCAAACATTAGATCTCTGGTTTCAAGCTTTAATGAAAAACTTGCTGCATGATAACGTATAGTGCAGTTTAGCATCAATACCACAGACTATATAAAAGATGATTGCATTCATACGTTTAAGAATTTTGTTAAGCAATCCGTGTGGATAAGAAAATATGTGTCTACAGATACTCTATTTCCTTAATTTGAATAACTCAGACCTCATTGCTGCATAGAGAATTTTCTGACAATAAAGAAATGCAACGGAAGCAGATACCCGAGGAAGAAATGAACCCGTACTTAGTTTGAGTCAGCAGTGAAACTGTTTAAATGATGTTCTCCCTGCAGTACAGACTTTGACTTTTCGTTAGTTTTTCTACTCATATTCACCATAATTACTGACAGAAGAGCACAGATCCATGTCTTCCAAAGGGGCCTTGAGGAATTTCAGCAAATGAGCTCTTTTAACATCCTCATGCGATGACATACTGAGGATGACTCAGTTCATCATGTTACTGTTGCATAATATTCACATAAAACATCGCCCTAATGCATCGATTGCAGACATTTGTATGCTTCCTTTTTTCAGCCCGATTGTTTCATGTAAACCCTGCTGCCAGTTTGCTGTCTTTAATAGAACTGAAGAAAATAATCTAGTGATCTCTGAAAGAGAAGAAATGGTGAACAACTGTACTGTATAAAACCAGTTCTACACAGATATAAATAAAGTGATATTAACAACGTGACCCTATTGTGTTTTCTTGACATTTGCGATACCTCCTCAGTCCCACAGACCCACTGCTGGATGTCCAATAATAATGTTTTTTTCTCATTAAAACCTGGTATGTGGGAATGTATTGTGGAAGTTACTCTTCCTTTTCAACTAAAGTGAGCTTGCACATTTGATAAAGGTGACAAAATACCAACCACATAAGATAAGGTGTTATTGTTATGGGCTTTGCTTTTATATAGTGACATTGTGATATTACGTATTCCTTTAAAAATGTTAAAAAGATAAAATGTTTTACTGCCTCTTCTATTTTATTTGATATTGTCTTTGACAGTATCTACTTGTTTTGTAATTTATTTCCCTTTTATAATGATTAATTCTCATATGCATTAGTCTCAAGTTGTTTTGCTGTTTATATTTATATTAGTTTCAGCTTGTCAGTCATCTGTAAAGCACTTTTACTAAAGAGGTGCTTGTTTGATCAAGGTAGCATGAACAAACTGTTATAAAACAATAACACAATAACGCAAATCTAAATGGACTTGGGTGAGGTGCCTATAAAGTACTGTCAACATTTACATATATGAAACCTATGAAAATCTATTTAATTAATATATGTATAGCTAGAACCTGTGAGACCCTGCGCAGATGTTTCTATTATTTTCTGTAGTGGATACAACTATTACTTCAGCTGTTATAGCCACAACAAAACAATAAGACTCGCTGAAGATGCACCTCATGCGTTTGTGCAATCTGCCATCTGACACACTTCCCTGGCTATCATAATACTATGTTCATTCAGCCTGTGGTGCCAGAAATGCAGGATAAAGAAGAGCTGGTTCCTGGCACCAAGGGGATCCTTTAGAAAAGAGCTCAATACATCAGGCTGACGAGGGCTTCTGAATTCAAAACAACAATGTACAGAAGGTATACGTATAATGATGTGTTTCAGTGCACCCTCGAACAAAATATATATGTTGCTCCAAATGTTGATGTTCTAGCAAAGCAGCAACACACTGAGATCTGTTTGTATCAGTGTATCCGTTTAGATTGACGTAGGAGGTGAAATGATGGGTCGTCCTGTTTGCTGCTCTGGTTTTAAATCCTACCCCAGACCGTGGTCATATATCACCTGCCTCTCCTGTCCCTCTGGACTCTGTCCACTGAAACGTAAATGTGCAGTGCAAAGCCCAGTGACCCCAGAGCTGAATACATTCATTTCTCCTGCATCCCTCCCCCTCATGTCTCACCCTCGACCTCCCCCAGTGTCTCGCTTAACACTGAGAGTAAATCGCCCAAAGTCCTTAAGAATTTACAGCAGGAAAAGATAACTGCTGTGACATTAATCTGACTTTATTTTTTATAGATATTGGACATCTTTAGAGGGCAAATCAATTACATATGTTACTTTAATGTGGGTTAACCATTTTTGAATTCCCCATTAAGACAATCAGAGATGTCTTGAAAATGTTTTACTCCACTGTGGCATAAGATTGTAGGAGGCTGTGTGCCTGCAGGTTATTGTCATCGCTCTGTCATCTCATATTTTGGGTGAAGGTTGGCTGTTATATATACATTTGTGTGTATTTGTGTGTGTGTGTGTGTGTGTGTGTGTGTGTGTGTGTGTGTGTGTGTGTGTGTGTGTGTGTGTGTGTGTATGTGTGTGTGTGTGTGTGTGTGTGTGTGCGTGTGTGTGTGTGTGTGTGTGTGTGTGTGTGTGTGTGTGTGTGTGTAGGTGTGTGTGTGTGCGTGTGTGTGTGTATGGTGGATCGAGTCCGATTGCGCGCCGCCTCTCCATCACTGCGTGTGCACGAGTGTCCGCAAAGCCGCCGCTGCTGCTCTCCAGGCGCGCAGTGCCATCCACAAACTTTGATGAGCCGTAACCTTCACCAAGGAAACAAAACGTTCCGAATACTTTTTGTTTAAAACGTATTTTTTTTCAGGTGGCGTCCGCTAATTCGGTTCGATCAAGGTGAGTAACCTGCGAGCTTCAAATTACACTGACGTGTTGACGGTTTTTTTGTAAAAAAGGATGGAGCTCCTGTGTGTTTATTTCCGACTGTTTTGCATAATCTACAAGTGGCTCAGGAACCATGTGTGAAGTTTATGAGAATGTCATGGTTTTGCACGTTATGATGTTTTGTGGTTGTTGTTTTTTTTCATTTGAATCTGGGGTTTTTCACGTGCGTTTTTCTGGCTCAGTCACACTGGTGTTATCTTATTGACCTTAATTATTTGCATTATTATCACCGCCACATCACTGATTGTCATGTAAATGTTTTCCATGTAGCGTTATCATTTTAGTCTTATTTTCAAGTTGTTGTTTTTGAACAAACAGGTGTCAAAATGGAAATCACTCCGGTTGAAATATTCAAAGAAGAAAATAAGTGCCTGCTCGAAGACTGTCCGGTGAATTCTTCAGCCTGGATGTCCGGATACTCCGAGAGCCACAATGTGACCCACGATGATAACTGGGAGCCGGAAGGCATGTCTCCCATCATCCCCATCATCACTGCAGTCTACTCCGTGGTGTTTGTGGTCGGCTTAATGGGCAACTGCCTCGTCATGTATGTGATCATCAGGTAAGTTCATTTTAAGTATAGTACAAGAAGGATAAAGATCAATGTTTATGTAGCAATATAATAGGCATGTTATTGTGATTTAAATCTGAATTTAAAGCTTTATTGTTGACAGGAAGGTTTCTGGAAAATGAGATAAGTCTTTTGACACATGCAGTGGAGCCTATATGTTTTTTTAGAAATACAGAAAACAACAGAGGCCCATGCAGAAGAATGTGTTCCTCCACAGTCACTGTAAATGTTATTACTTCTGGAGAAGGCACTGGCACCAACCCTTGGGCTTTCACAGTGACCTCAAGGCCATCTGGTCTATGTCATAGTTCCTCTTAGTGCATGTATACTCAATAGAGACAGGTCCTCTTAAGTGGCTGGGCCAGCATCTAAATAAATATTAATTTTGAAGTCACAAGGGGCAGAGCAGGTGTTGTATTTTCTCAAAGACTGTTAAGATTAATGTTGTCATTTTTAATTCAGTGGTAAATGTGTAAAGCATCCAATATAGCATTGATTCTGCCATCTTTAAAATTGCCCTTTTTATGAATCTAATAACCCTCAAGCTCCAAAATATAGTAACAGTATTCTGTAAATTTCTCAGTCTGGTGGACATGATATTAATCATAGCGGAAACCAGTGGTGCTTCATCAAGCTGATAGCCTGCTTGCACCTCATTGGCTCTTATTGATGGTGTGTGAGAGCCAACAAATCTCCTTTTGATGTAATGTGAAAAGCAGCAGTGGCATCCACAATAACCTGAAATCAGATTGATTGTGACGCCTGTTGGTGGAAGCCAATTTCATTTGTACGTTTTACTGTTTAGTTGCTCCATGGAGGATGATTCAACTGCATTAACAAGGTGTTTTATGGTGATTTAGTGTAAACAACATCTGAAATGATCCCCATCCAAACTCCAAAGGTACAACGTCAACATAGGCCATACATTAGACGTTGGGCTATAAGCCATTAGTAGAAGTATCTGACATGGCAGTGCAGCCTTCATGGCTTTAAAGCTGTTTGTGCTGTTTTTATTAACATTGGATCAAATGACTAGTGGTGTGAAAGGGGTCGCTTTTAGTGATGAACCCACAGATAATTATCACCAGACACTGCAGTTCCCCCTCACATCTCCGGAGCACTTTAGCGTCGTTCAGCTCATTGTTTTGGTTTAGGTTTTGATTCACTCTCACGGCTCTCATCTCCGTTGTTTCCAGTCTCAGCAGGCAGACAAAGCTCAGATAACAACACTGGAAGCTACCTGCTCCACAACAAACAACAGTTACACAAGTTAGCAAAGTTAGTGTCCAGCTGGTGAACATAGCGGAGCATTTAGCAGCTAAGGAGCCAGATATTCCACTCAGGAGTTGGTGGAGACCAAAAGCAGAAATAAAAGAGAGTGAATATCAGACTTTCATTCAGCAAGTGGACAGCTCTGAGTTTGCTGGCAACTGTTTGCGAACACGTCATATAATATATCGATGTTTTGTTTACTAGATGTTGTGAAGACCCCAAGTGGCCAAAAAAAATAAAATAATGAATGCATGCTTGAAAGAATAGCAATCTGTTGTCAGCTCTGCAACATTGTCATAAATGGCTTTATCCAAAGATTGTATCACTGGAAAGAGGAAGAATTTAGGTTTGATTTTGAGTGATACATGCATCATGTGAAGACTTAATTTATGTATGTTTATTATGAACAAAAGATGCATCCCTTCCTGTGAGCCATGGCAATGTTACCTAGTCACCATGAATAAGAATCGGCAATTCTGAAGAAATCTGTTTTAATCTCATTTTGGGTTCAAGGAAGCAGTGTGGATTAACGAGCAATGTTCATTCATGTTGAGCCGAGAGGGATGGTCTTCTTAAGAGTCCGCCAAACAATATAAGGCTGCCTTGTCCGTCCCTAGGTGGATGGTATAGCTCTGGTCATCTCTCTCCTCCTCACTATCACATGCATGTTCAACAGGTACACAAAGATGAAGACAGCCACCAACATTTACATTTTCAACTTGGCTCTCGCCGATGCCCTCGTCACCACCACAATGCCCTTCCAGAGCACGGACTACCTGTTGAACACCTGGCCCTTTGGCGAGGTGGTCTGCAAGGTCTTCATCTCCATCGACTACTACAACATGTTCACCAGCATCTTCACCCTCACCATGATGAGTGTGGACCGCTACGTGGCTGTGTGCCACCCGGTGAAGGCCCTGGACTTCCGCACTCCGATCAAAGCCAAGATGATCAACGTGTGCATCTGGATCCTGTCGTCAGCGGCGGGCATTCCTGCTTTTATCCTGGGTGGCACCCAGACGAAGAGCGGTGAGGACGAGCTTCCGCCATCCTTTTAATTAATAACCGTGAAAAAGACGGGGCACTCACTTCAAAGCATGTGCTGATAATATTTTAAGAGCAGAATATATATATTCTATCGTCTGTCAGTGCAGAGTTTTCCATTAGCCACACATGCATCATCCTTCCTGAATATAGATGATGTAAGAAAAGAAAAAAAAGCAGAGTTTAGAGCAAAATGTTCCCTTTCGAGTGCAGATTAGCTTTTTCCATAACCGCTCGCTAAATTGATAGCTGAAAGGAACAGAGTGGAATTCTATTTACGATAGAGCACAAGTGCACTTCATTACTTAATTCACTTTTTCTGCCCTCCTCTCTCCTTTGTTGCTGCAGACATAACCGAGTGTGCCTTACAGTTCCCAGAGCCGTACGTGTACTGGGACACACTGATGAAGATATGCGTGTTCGTCTATGCCTTCGTCGTGCCTGTGCTCATCATCACCGTGTGCTACTCCCTCATGGTCCTGAGGCTGAAGAGCGTCAAAATGTTGTCCGGCTCGAGGGAAAAAGACCGCAACCTGCGGCGGATCACGCGGCTGGTGGTGGTCGTGGTGGCTGTGTTTGTGGTCTGCTGGACGCCCATTCACATTTTCATCCTGGTCAAGGCGCTCGTGGGCATTCCCGAAACCACCGCCATCATGGCCGCCTACTTCTTCTGCGTGGCTCTGGGCTACACCAACAGTAGCCTGAACCCCGTCCTGTATGCCTTTCTGGATGAGAACTTCAAACGCTGCTTCAAGGACTTCTGCCTCTCGGCCAAACTGAAGGGGGAGAAGGTGTCGGGGAGCAGGAGGACCCCCATCGCCAGGGAGGCCGCCGTTCCTCTGGGGAACCAAGATGGGACTAGAAAGCCGACATGACTAGCAGTGGAACTGTCTTCAATTTCTCACATTGGAAAAGAAGACTCACATGACCTGGGCCTAACCCATGTCACATCAGCAATGTAGTTCTGTCTCTATTACAGAGTTTTTTTTCCCATTATCACCGTTTTAACCAGTGCCAACATTTAATTTGAGAGATCAAATGAAAGGTTCTCGTTATAAATAGCGCGCCACGTTGATTCATATTTTTTCTCATGACAGATTGTGTATTTAGATGGAAGTGAACCGGGAGAGAATTTGGTTTAAAACCAAAATGTTTGTCTTCAACAGTAAACATTTCCTTTCCAAGAAAGAACTGAACCCATGAATTATATAGATTACAAGTATTCCTATGAGTGGGACGTCCCCAAACAATATCACAGAAGAGGTAATGAGAATATAATGCCAACATTTCCCAAGAAAACATGATTGGCTCCTTCACACAGTATACTCAGTGTTACATCAGTGTTTTTATGGTTATATGCTCATTCAATTTTGTTTATGCCTTTTTTTCAAATTCTCTGTATTCCTGTCATTTCCACCTATAATGTTTCTATCACCAAAAGTGCCTTTAACAGTCCAGGATAACGGATGTTTGTAGCAGCGGAAAATGGTTTCAGTAATGATGAGTAAGTGGGTTCAAACAGCAACTGTTTCTTTTTTTGAAATGCAGTTAACATGTTAGTGGTAGCTGCATGAGTCACTGACATCACTTATGTGCCATAATCCTTTTCATTGCTGTTTGAAAGTGAGCTCTTAAATTGTGCTGATTGACCACAATGTGAGAGACTCATGGTCGGACAAAATAAAACTCAGCGAGCCGCATCAAAGCTTAAAGTTTATCGATGAGAAATGTTTAAAAATCCTGGACTGGAATGTGCTTTTAAAATTTGACAGAGGGCTCTGTAACAGCTTTGACTCTGGAGTTGTGTCCAGTTTGATAAGTTGTTAAATTTATGGTATATATTTCAATCACATGTGCTTTGTGTGGCTTTTTACTATGATACACATAGTCTATATTGAAACACTCACACTATTATTGTAGGGAACTGTTCTCATCAGTGCAATCTGAAAACACGAATAGCTGTTTAAACAAGTTGGTTAAATACCGTTTCTTCTGTCAACTGTACAGTATATATACGTTATTTTGTATAGATAACAAAAAAGACTTTGCACAGACATTGAAATATACTGTATTCGTAGCATGTCAATGATCATTGCTATGATAGTATAAAGCAGCATCGGCAGCCTGTATGCTCGATGGGCTGTGCTGTTATTTTGAATGTACTGCAAATAGACTCTGTATTATATAAACATATGATCACTCATGGTATAAACTCATACATCACATTAGTCAGCTACGTAATTCAGAAATAAAATCCATTTTCAGAAACATTCTGTTTCTCTCTCGTGTCCCTAAACCAGAGCTTTGTGGGTTTGGGGAAACTTATTATTATTATTAACAAATCTCTATGTAAACTGACGTAAAAGTAGATAAAAGCACAGACGTTCTGTTACTTGACAACAAAATAAGAGACATTATTCTAAGAAACTCCACTGTGACCAAGACATACGTGTTTTCTTTCCAGTCTCTGTGCTTAGCGTTTAAATCTGCTGCTGCTGTATATTGGCTTTGACGTGTTAGTTCAAAACATACTGTGCTTGAAGCGCTACATATTAAAGCAAGTTTAACAAACATTGGTTTTCTTCTCTTGCAGCGACAACTCATCTAGTTGTCAGTTTTGATTTGTAAACTCTCTGTAATATTTGACTGTGATACTCTGTCAGAAATGTCTCTCTATATGTTTGCACTGCATCAGTACTTTGAATATTTTTGTTTTGAAATAAAACGCTGTCTCTCAAGGTGGCTTATTTAAATCACACTTTGATAGATGAAGAGCAGTTTCAGTTTTTCCAGATGTGTGTTCGTGAGGTTTACTGTAAACCAGCAGCTCCCTCCAGAGGACAGAACATGTAATTACTGATATATATGTGGGCAGGTTAACAAAAAATAAATCTCAGTGAGTGATGTTTGCATACACATAGCTTGGCATTAGCAGAAGATTCACAACAGCCATCAACATTAGCGCAGGTGTTCAGACTAAGAAGCACATGGACAGATTAACCTGCTTGATAGTAAACCATTCTTACCTTCACTTTGCATGGTGTACATTATTCCTGCCTACAAACACATTTGGAAATATGCAACATTTAAGCACAACATTAGCCAAAATAATAAAGGTCTTGATTCTATATTTTGACACAGGGTTCCTGTAAGACAGGCTCACAAGATCATATATCAAGCAGGAACCTTAAAGCCCTTATTTATCCTGTCAGTGCTTTATCCTCTTCATACAGCACATTGTAGCTGCCTGCTTTGCCCAATTGGTAATCCAGCTTTCAATGAGGATACTTTATATTTTCTGTTTTAGCTGACATAAGATTCATGAAAATCTTATAAATATTAAATAATTAAATATTGAATATCAGATAAAATATATATAAAATCTCTTTGGACTATACATGATGAATATAAATGTAAATAAATCAATAAATTAGTCTGTACAATCAGTGAAATAGCTTACCCTAATGTTAAAACAAAAATATATTTAAACACAATTTAATCTGAGAGTTCATCCTGATTTTGATTAACTTTCTTTTCTTTATTTAAGTCAGCTCATTTCTCTGTTATTTTACTGGACTTTGTTTTCATTCTGGTGCAGTGGTAACATGAATAGAACATATGAATTGATTTAGGAAAAATGATATGGACATTGAACTTCCACCCTTCTTAATGTGATACTGTAAAAATCAGTTTAGATGTGTTATGCGGGCTACATATCATGTTTTGTCTCTCACTGTTTTGCAAAAAAGAAGAAAAGAATTATTTATTTTTTATTATAATATTATATGGTAAGGGTAATGCATGAACAACAACACAACAAGTACTGTAACGTTGTAAACGCGAGGGAAATTAAGAAAACCTAAACAAGAGCTGTCTCGAGGGCGCGGCTGAGTGAGCAATTCTCACGTGACTCCTCTGACGTCACTGACAGTCTCTTCCGGGTGTTTTTGCTTCAGCTGGACGGTGGACGGTGGACGGTGTCAGCGAGCTAACGAGTCAAACGCCTTAATTTTTACAAAATGAACCGCATATTTGGTCGGGGAACACCCAAGGCTCCACCGCCGAACCTCTCAGACTGCATAGGAAATGTAAGTATTACCCAGATTTAACTTTTTGAACGCTGTCTCGAACAAAGTAAACAAAGATGGATCCCTTCTAGCTAACAGTTAGCTAACTGTTAGCTAACTTTTATGAGCAGAAAGCAGGCCAACGTTTGCTATATTTAAATGCTACGCTATCACATTCAACGAGCCTAATAGTTCATAGTTATTATATTACTGATGGCAGACATGATTATCACATTGGGCGTGTTTACCTAACACTGTATTGACAGCGTCGGTCGACAAAACTCGGTATTTAAACAAAACAATCGGTTTAACTGTTCACGTAATGAATCAGCATTATTTATTTGAGCCTTTACATTGACATACAACAGACATGACGTCACTCTCTCGGTGAAAAGGCTGACAGCAACCAGTTATACTGGTTATTTGACTGGGAAGAGCTATTATTACCCAACCTGGGAGGAGGAAGAAACAGATAGGCGTCGAGAAGCCTCATTTATCCGACTATGTTTGTACACCTAATGAAAAGGCCCTCCATGACATTCACCATTTATTAAAATTTGTTATATTTATATCTGAAAGGCACGTTTTTAAGATGATCATACAGATAATAACCAAAAGCTGATCTCTGTGTTTCACTTGCAGGTTGATTCTCGCTCGGAGTCCGTGGACAAAAAGATTGCCAGACTAGATGTTGAACTTGTGAAGTACAAGGACCAGATGAAAAAGATGAGAGACGGGCCCTCAAAGGTGAGACTTAGTGTCCAATGCTGCTGAAAGACAAAGAAGAGAATGTTCTCCTGAAACCCTTTAGGGTGCTGCCATCCAGGACCCAAAGTCACTTACCAGTCAAAATGAAGCGTTTAAAAACTTTGTTTCTTACGTTTTTTCTTTTTATTATAACATACACACACATGCTGGAAAAGCAGAGCTCGAAACATGACTACGGAAAACATAAGAAGGAAATAAATGAGTCGTTGTCGTTCTTTACTTTCTATGATGTAAAATACTGTAGTTTTACACGAGATCATCATATAATAGTATGCCTTCAGTATCTGGAGATTTGATGCTGTTTCTAATACGTCACTGCAAGAAATGTAAACATATTTATTCATAAATGAAGTTCTCAAAGGTTAAATGCAGCTACACTATAACGTTGCCTCAACAAAATACAGTCCTAAATTGTCAAACATTGTATTTAAATCAGGAACTATCTGATCAAATATTAAGAAGAAGTTGTGTACTTATGTCCCATTCATAACCAATTGTTTTTTTCATTCACCAGAACATGGTCAAGCAGAAAGCTCTGAGAGTTCTGAAGCAGAAGCGGATGTAAGTACTTTTATTTAGTGTTTATAATATCAAATGAACTATAAAAGCACATGTTTATGTCAACTGTTGTGAGAGTCTAACTTTATATCATCATTACATCTTCAGGTATGAGAGCCAGAAAGATAACCTCATGCAGCAGTCGTTCAACATGGAACAAACAAACTACACAATCCAGACCCTTAAAGACACTAAAACCACAGTAAGACGGGAAATGATCTACCGGATGATGTTTTCTTCCACCTGGAAAGATAATAACTCAAGAAAATGGATCTTTCTGCTGACATTTGCTTTTTCCTTTTTAGGTTGATGCCATGAAAACCGGCCTTAAAGACATGAAGAAAGCATACAAGCATGTGAAAATAGATAAGATCGAGGTATTTCTTTTGTGAATACAGATTTACCGACCGAGATGATTGATCTCAGCAGATGAGATGGCGTCACAGTTAATAATTGTGTATATATTGCAAGATAACACGCCATTATTCCCCTCCTAATGAGGCACTTTAAATATATTACAATGAACTAGAAGTGAAGGGTAACCACACATTACTCAAAGCGCACAACCGGGATGTTTTATTCGGAATTAAGTAAACGTAGTAGACTGAATTCAAGGAATTGTTTGGATGTGTTTGAGGGCTGTATGAGGTATGAGCCTCAGTGTATGATGGCGGTCGGCATGCCCCCCACTTGGAGACGCAGACAGGAGTACAGGCACAGAAGCAAAGCAAAGTAGATCTGTGAACAGGACGAAATGGCAGCAAAACGCATTTTAGCGACCTGAAAGAGAGGCTCACCTAAAAAGAAATTAATGTGTTTAAGAGCTGAAGCTGTTCTATATCCATTTACTCTTTAAAGCCACCAGACTCCATGTGAAAATAACAGTAATTTGGCTTCTGCAACCTGTCAGGAATGGCCGTCTCGTGGCAATATTAAGTGTTGAGAATATTCTTAATATAGCTTACACGATTCCTTTAGGTGCTACAATACCTTTTACTTCCCTCGTCCACAGCAGTACATTGCTTTGCTCTCGTGCTGGTACTGTCTGCTCATGTCATTAATCATCTGCTAGTGGCGATACACTGACGATGGGTAAGTACCTCCTACAACCCTCAAAACATCCAAACTATGCATTTAACCTTGTGTAGAGCATTCGGCACAATAGAAGTCTTTGTTACAGAGCCGATGCAAACTTTGAACTCGTTTTATTTTATTTTCAGGATCTTCAAGATGAGCTCGGGGACATGATGGAGGATGCCAACGACATCCAGGAGGCGCTGGGCAGGAGCTACGGCACACCTGATTTCGACGAAGATGACTTGGAGGCCGGTCAGTTTAACACTTTGAGGGTGGGGATTTTACTTTGACCATAATCTGCCAGTTATTGTGACTAATTGTGAATTGTCCACAGAGCTGGATGCTCTGGGAGACGAGCTCCTGATGGACGACGACAGCTCCTACCTGGACGAGGCTGCAACAGCTCCTTCCATCCCAGAGGGCATGCCCGGCGACAAGTCGGTCAACAGGGTACAACACAGTTTTAAGATGTGTATACGCGTTTCTCCGTAGCTTACAGAGCTTTTTCATTAATGGTCATTTCTTTTGTGTTTCAGGATGGTGTCCTGGTGGACGAGTTTGGCCTTCCTCAAATTCCTGCTACATAAAAATGCAATGCGAACACTCTTACTATAGTTTTACATGTATCATAGCCTTTTTGTATTTATCCAACTGACACTCCCAGCCTTTAGAGTGCGGCAATGAAAACCCAAAGCATCTTCTGTCCAACGAACGATGAACTGCATCTTAAAATCAGGTATCTTTCATTAAAAGTTGATTATTATTCTATTAGTGAGCTCATATCTATCTGAGGTGATTGTCTGAATTGGGATTCTTTTAACTTTGTACAGTTTCTGCAGCATTTGTTGCCAAGAACAAAATAAATTTATATTTTCAAACAATACATTGAAGTCATGCAAAAAGTAATTTTATACAAAATTCACTTTTATTGCCAAGTTAAATATGTAGAAATGCAAAATCAATAACTTAAAAGGCATTATTTATTTGTATGTACACTTAATTGAAAAAATAAATACAGATTTCTTGAAGCATGTTAATCCACAGCATCACCAGCTCAGCCTGTACGTGTGAGGGAAGATTCTTTGGTGCAGGTACTCCACCACACTGCTCTTGTTCCGCAGCTTTTCAAATTCATAGTGAGGAATCTAGAAAAAAAAACGCTTTTTCAGCCATTTCATAAAAACAAGAACAGTCAGAAGGTCCTGTGATACTTTAATTCTATGTATCTTTTTGTATTAAACTATTTGGGCAGATGAAAATCTGGCAGATGAGGGTCTAACCTGAACGACTTCATATCCCAGAAGCCTCAGGTGTCGCTGCTTCATGGCCTCTTTTCCAAGTAGCTGCCTCGTGTTTGTAGTGAACCTCTTCTGTCCGTCAATACAGAGAGCGATCCTGCAACACATCAAACCACCCAGAGCAATGTGTTCCAACCGGTTTTTAAACAACGCCAGCTTCAACAGATTTTACATAACACCATTTACCTTTTGTATACATCGTCAACATGACTGGCAGGCAGCACATATCCTTCTTCATCAAGTTTTATCTCCACATCTGCAAGAACAAAAAAAAAGGTTGTTGATGGTAAGCCTCTTTAGGTTGACTACGGGACACATTTAGGAGACAAAACAGCTGTTATGTTACCGAGCGTGTAGCAGTACGGCGTCAGAACTTTGGATCCAAAGTATGAACGAGCCCCGAGCAAATCCACCAGTCCGTTTCTCACAGAGTTGTACAGATGTGGGTCCACGGGAGTCTCCAGAGAGCGTCCAGACATGAGGAAGGACTTGACGCGGTACTTGGGAAGGAGCCTGGGACCCTGAGGAGACGACACAAGGTGTGAAGGAAAACAAATACATGAAGTGGCTTAAATTCTTACTGTACGACTTAATCCACCCTGCAATGTCATTTCTAGTTGAAAGTAAATGTTTCTGACTTCTCACGCGCAATCAACTAAAACATAATAATTCCATGAAAGCTGCAATGATGTTAAAGATCTGTTTTGCTCTTGGCCTTCAGAATAAAAGCACAGGTAGACAGTCACCTGTACAGGTTTAATCACATATCTGGAATGCACTGAACCTAGCACGAGGATGACATGTTGTAAGAGGGTGTGTATTCAGGTTTGAGGCTCTTGCATTATTTCCTTTTGTTGACATAGTTTTACATATTGTACCTCATAGAAAGGACACTCCAACTTCAAAGTCATGTAGAGCTGAGTCAGCTGTGCCAGGATGGTCCGGTCCATTCCTGTGCCCTGATCTGGAACACAGGCAATTTGAGTCAATTGTATCTGTATAGCCTATAAGCCCAACATCACAAATGTGTCAAGAGGAAAAACTCCCACCATGCAATAGCTGTTGTGTGTGTAGAATAGACAAACATAAATGCAACAATGTCACTATTAGTGTTCTTTTTAAGCATGCGTTTGTGGGAAGCTTGTACATATCGCAGGTGTCTCATGGGATGCTTTACCTTGCAGTTGCTGTAGGAAGTAACTGCTGAACACTTTGGAGACAAAGTTAACAGGGAACCTCTCCACCAGGGTGCAGGAGTGGAGGAGGTTGAGCAGCGTCCGGGGCTGGAAGTGTGAAAAGCGCGTCCGCAGGATGGTTTCAACTTTCCCGAAGACCTCGCCAGCGTTGGGAGGAAGGTAGCCGAGCTTTCCGAAAGCCATGATCTGCCTGGCCACCTGGCTGGTGCTGTAGTCGTCCGCCCGGTACACGAAGCTCTCCGCAACGGCATCGAATACAGTCGGGGACAGGATGTTCCTCCGGCCGAAGAACTGAATCAACTTGGTGACCGTCTCTGGGTGGGATGTGAAGGTCATCGTGGGCACATACCTCTCCATCGCCTCCACAAAGTAATGATCACTGTGGCCAAAGTGCATCAAGGCCCCGAGCACAACGGTGAGCTCCTCGTCGGTGAAGTGAGGTACGTGCCGTACAGCCTGTTTACACAGATTGATCACGAGAGGCATGGCCTGCATCTGGTTCAGGGTCACGAGAGCGCTGAGCAGCCCGCTGACAGCCGGAGGATCCATGCGGGAGGTGACGGTCACGGCGTGGGAGTGCATGGCGTTCAGCAGGTCCCGGTGTTTTCCATCTTGACCCACGTTACCTTGTAGAAATCTATAGGCAGCGGTGAGATCCGCAAGGCTCCACTGGGCCGGCTCCTGCTTCTGGATTTGCTCCATCACCTGCTCCAGCACCACGCAGCCAGGACCCTCCAAAGCCAGCATTGCCCGGCCCAGGGTGCACAGCTGCCCTACACTCATCTGCCCTCTGTCCAGCCTCTCCTGGCTCTCGGACACCAGCCGCACCATCAGCGTGCTCCACGGATCCAGGAAGAGGCGGGTGCACGCCAGGAGAGCTGACACCAGTCCAGCATCCGTCAGCCGCACAGAGTCCTGCTCCAGCTGGAAGCACAGAGCCCTGATGGTGTCCTTCTCCAGCACCGCAGGGTCCTTCAGGGAGCCGCTCTCCTGCTCCAGGTCGGCCACACGGTGAAGTGCTGCTGCAGCCATGGTGTCAGACATGATCCCCACGGTGCGCAGCAGCGTGAAGACCTGCCGGGACGAGGAGCAGCCCCCGAGACGCTGCAGGAAAGCCTGCTCCTCTGCAGCTGTGGGTCGGTGCAGCTGGGTCAGACTGAACCGAGGTCCAGAATCTCTGTGGAGTCCTACAGAGCTGCTAGCGACAAAGGACGGCTCCTTAACCATGGTGGTCAGGTTCCGCGTCCCGCAGTCCAGCTGGAGCTTCTTGCAGCCCCATCTCCGGATGCAGCCACCAGCTGAGGTATACAGGCAGGCTACACATACGGGCTGTTCACCGCTGGCCCTAAGGAGCCCGCTGGTGCTCACAGGTCCAACAGGAAGGTAGCGTTGAATCCCGACTTGCCTGAGCAGCGGAAATCTCTGGATCAGCTTCAGAACCATGACCCAGCTTCAGACCCAGCTGGAACCATGAAAAACACAAACTTTAAGAAACAAGAACAAGTTTACTTGAGGACAACGCACATATTTCCTCCATGTATCGTTAACTAAATCAAAAGATCACCAAGGCTAGTAGCACTGAAAGTAACTTACTCAGCATCGTTACTTTTCTGTTAACTAACCAACCTTGAGGGTGCTGTTAGCTAACGTTAGCCACTTAGCTGCTAGCTTCCTGGCTAGCACAGAAGAGTCGCGCTGATCTGATTAACGTGTTTAAAGGCTGACACATCGACACAGAGTGACAGATAAACAACTAATGACGAGATGAAACCGGCAAAATTCATACCGTGACATTCCGACGTGAGCACGAGGACACAGAACCGGTGACAGCGAAGATGTGTCCCTAACGTGGTTCCGTAGGATATTGAGGCGTTCAGGGAACCTCGTTATGCGGTACCTTCATAAGCACAGTATTGAATTATAACTAAATACATAAACCAGTGGTTCATGCGGCTTTTGGTCGGAATTAAATTTGGGGTATCCATGATAGTTACATAAATCCACAACTTTTACTTACGAAGTCATTTTAGTGACCTCACCTTTGATGGACGTTTGGAAGAATTTCTTCACAGTGGCCCAGAATGAACATTTTGACAAGTTCAAGGAGAAGATGAGCAACTTGCCGCTGATCTGCATCTGGGAGATTGAAGAATAGCTCCTCTTAAAATCAGCCCGAGCCTCAAGTGGAGAGTCTCCCTCAACATGTCCACGTGCTCACAAAAAACATGTTTCACTCCTAAAGTGATTCCTTCTACACACTTGAACCTTTCTGTGCAGGGTCTGGTGGAAACTGGCCTCCATCACAGTCTGAAATTCTTCATTTTACAAACTGTCTCAGTGCTGATCACTGTGATTAGTTAAGCAGGTTTAAACTTAAAGAAACCGTCCCTATGACATGTGGTCATGCAAAGATATACTTTTCTGAAATTCGAGTAAACTTACCCTTTAACACAAAGCCAAAAAACGATTAATTAACCATACAGGCAGGGCAATAGATCACTATAGTAGTGTGGGCAAGGCCATAATCCTGTGTTTCTCCTTCTATCTAAGGAATGTAATGCTTGTACTAGGTCAATGTTTAAACCATTTATTTTCTCTAACTGCAGCATCTTTGTTTACCTCTATTTTGTCACTAAAGAGTTTTCAGTTCAAATAACTTGTAGATGAATATAAGAATTATATACGCATGGTCATTGTTGATTTTACACCTCTCGTCTAGCCAGGGCTTTGATGAGCCGTCAATAAATCCACCAGAAACAAGTGATGTTGTGACTCTTCTTTCCAATTGGGCGGCCAAGCATTAAATTCACCATGTGTCTTCAGTTGAGACATGCTCTTCTACAAAAAAAGATATGTTTGGCAATAGAAGTTTACATTTTGAGCTTATACTGCTGGTAGAGTATTTAAAACCTAATAATCATAGAGGGGTCTAACAGCTCAGAGTCCTCACTTGTCTGTTAAATTAGGGTTTTTAACAAGAAAGCACTTGATTTTCATGACAAACGCTCACAGCAGTATTCAGGTGATCATGGTATTTGGACAGCTTTTCTTTGAGTTTTTGCACCACAAAAATGCACCTTAGTTTTTAGTAACGGTGTTCATTTGTCCTTACGGGAAGAATTCAGCTGGCACTAGTCAGCACACGTTGAATGAATTTAGTGAGGAGGTAGAGTCGACTTGTCAGGTCTTGACAAGACACCCAAGGAAGGAAAACAAATGTGCATAAGCACCTTAGTTATAAACAAAATAAAGACAGAATAATGCACCACTTATTTCAGTTGTCCTTTATGGAAGGGAGAAAGTCAAAATACAACTTGATAGATGGCTTTATTTAAAAAGTTTATATTATAAAATGTAAAAAGTCAGCTAAACCTGATCACAAGAATTGCAAAGACTTATCCCTTAGAGCTTCCCAGGTGCTGCCACTTCACATCTTTACATGACAGGAAAAACATTTTACAACCTATTTTTCCTCTTCTCGTTAGAGATGTGTACATTTGGCAAGTTCACAACAAACAAGAGTGGATAGTTATTGCTTTGGTTTAGTTTAAAATGGGGTTCGTACTGGAAAGTTGACAAGCAGCACTGTGATCTAGCTGACGGAAGAGAAGAGGGTGGAAAGAATTGCGCTGGTATGGGCTCTTTAATCGTCCTTGTCCTTGGCGCCGTGCTTTAGGATGCGTGTGAACTCCACGTAGTTGAAGTTGCTTTTCTTGTCGATGGGGGCCTCTCTGAAGAGCTCGTCCACCTCATCATCTGTAAACCGGTCACCCATTGTTGTGAGCAGCTCTCTGAGATATTCGTCCTGGATAGAACCTGAGTGGAAAACAGTCAAATCAGATGAGGCTAAGACGAGGCAACTTCATTTGTAAGAACACTTTTAAAGTGCTTTGTGTCTGAATTTACCTGTCCCCTCCTCATCGAAGCAAGCGAAAGCATTTCTGATCACATCCTCGGGGTCTGTGCCATTGAGCTTCTCCCCAAACATAGTGAGGAACATGGTGAAGTTAATGGGTCCAGGAGCTTCCATCATCATCGCCTCCAGGTAATCCTCAGTTGGATTTTTCCCTATAAATAGAGCCGGTTATGATGCACTTAGTCTGAAGGGTTTCGACTACAGAAGTGGAACAGAAGTACAAGTGGAACAGAAGTACAAGTGACACTAACAACCGATGATTAAAATGTTTGCTTGTAGAACTAGTTTTAAAACATTGTACAGCATAGGTGCACACCCACATGAATAAAATGCAGAGCTGCCCACAGCTTCTTACAGACGTGTTCGATGAGCTAACCCTGAAGTAAAAGCTGACTCAGAGACCCTCCTACTCACCAAGAGAGGCCAGCATGTCGTGAAGGTCCTCTTTGTCCACGAACCCATCGCGGTTCTGGTCAATCATGTTGAAGGCCTCCTTGAACTCCTGGATCTGAGACTGGTCAAACATGGCGAAGACATTGGAAGTTGCGCGCTGAGGGCGCTTCTTCGTGGTCTTTCCCTTTGCTCTTTTGCTAGACATTTTGACTTTTGTTTTACCTGCGGAAATAAATAAATGTTTATGTAAACATGTTGCATTATAAACAGATGGGAGCTTACTTCTTAAGGAAGATGACCATTATCAAATGACATGTAAATACAATAAGGAGAGAGGAAAAGGACATAACAACAAAGCATAAAGATGACACACGGAGACAATCTGATCAAAAGGTTATGTGGATCATAACGTTACTCAAAATAAGAGTTTGTCATCCATGCTCCCAACTCAGTGGAAGGGTATTCAAATTATCTGGCAGCGATTCCCCAGCGTGGTGTCCCTCACTGAGCTATAAATGGAAATGTTCCCCAGCTTTCTAGGTTGATCAGCTCACTGGCTTCACTGAAGGCAGGAGAATTAGCGATGTGAGAACAGATGCCCTTATCAGGCAATGTCTTGAATGAAGATGCTCTCCAACATTCACACCTGGATGTTGATGGGAAACTGTCTCAACCGGACAGCGAGTGCTGCGTAGAGCTTCGCCTTTTATTGAGACACTGTTAATATGGAGACATGGCTCGATATTATCTATGAGATGAAGGTTCAGTGATACAAGTTTTAATATAAGTTAGGGCTGAACTTAAGCATTCAGTGTATAAACGGTCAAACATATGTTCCCAGTGTGACACAAATTGCTTTTTTTGTTATAATAGCATAGAAAAGAACCAATATGCAGATTATTATTATTATTATAATAAATGAAAAACAGCAATTTCTAAAATCGGAGACAACAGAATACTTTTATTTTTGCTTTAAACGGTTAGTTTTTACAATTACAAAGAAATAATTATAAAGTTTGAAATGCCATCAAAATATTTACAGAAGAGTTCCCAAAATAAAAAAGTAGCTAACATTATGGTGACTTACTTAAGTTAGCGATGAGCACTTTCCTAACCGTGACGTGTAAAACCAGATAGTCATCCTCATCCACAACTTATCCTCGTGTTAATTAGTTTTAAGAACTCATTTTATTCCATTTCCTGGAGCTTCAGCAAGTACGTATACAGTTGCGGCCTAGCTTGAGCCATAACAAAATTAGCCGCGAAGCTAACAGCTAGCCGTGTTTTCAGTGCAAAGTGGCACAACACCATATTCAGACATACGGCAATCCTTTACAATTACTATTATCAGTTTGATATAGTGTTAGCAAAGCATTTCTATTGTAGATAAGTGTGGTATGCAGAGAAATAAAGCCAAAACAGACGGTCTTACCTGACAACTACACGACACTTATCAGCTAGCCCGATGCTGCTCTTTTCTCAACCACCGCCCTTCACTTCCTGATAATCATGTTGGGTTCCGTACAGAACATTCAGATCAAACCAAGTGAGGAAAATAGGGGAAATCATTAAGCATGACGCTATTATTACTCTCTTGAAAAAACTATTTATAAGTTGTTTCGATCTGGATATTACGGTTCTATAAATTTTACTGAACTTATATTCTAAAACAGATCCTAATGTTATATTATTATGGGTATTAAAATACATAATGCTCCTTCGCACCCCCGATGGAGGAAATGTAACTTCCACAAACACTCCCTTGCATGCCTTGACATTCCTGGATATGTCCTTTTAAGGGAAGAAAGACGTCGTCCTTTGTGCAATTAAGGTAAGGGGAAACTAAAATGACCCCCGTGGGAAAAAAAATGGGCGTTACTATAAATATGACAAACTTATTCTTTATTTTATTTTGTTGTTGTTGATGCTGCTAATCTGACTCAAATACTCTCATTACATGCATCACAAATGGGTGTTATTTATGGTATGTTGTAGTATGTGGCAGTTGTCAGCTTGTTTATGTTGTTTGTACTATGTTATATTATATTTATGTAAAACATCTGTTTTATTATTATTACATTATATGTCATGTAAAAATATGTATATGCTGCTTTCTCGGCTAGGTTTCTCTTGTAAAAATATAACTTAATTTCAATGAGACTTAACCCGATTAAAGAAAATAAAATCAAACACACTTAAACCAATACAATAAGGTGAAAAATGCTGATAGAAAGGATAATAATAGACACTGACTGCCCACCGTGGGTCAAACAACAGTTGGTCATTGCTGCAAAGGGAGGCTTAGTGCTGTCGAGCTTCTAAAGCAAGATTTTAAACTGTTGAGTCACAGGTTAAAACAAGCTGCTGTCTTTTTTGTCCAGTTGTCGTATCAACTTTAAAGTTGATAACAAAATGGCTGAACATATGGCATGAGTCACTCATAGTTATGCTATATGTTGGAACCAAACAAGTCCCCAGTGTAGAGCTGTAGCCAGTAGTCCTAAAAAAACATGACTAGTGTTAATGATGGTAGGAGTTGAGTGATTAAAAGGCACAAACTAGCAATGTTTATTATTATGTTGTAGCCAGTTTAAGAACAAATGTAGATGCTGATTTAAATAGTGCCACAAAGCTAAGAAAAGCTGTTATCATTGGGTCCAACAGCTCGCATATATCTAGAAATTAAACATTTAATTTCTGGGTCTAACTAATTTGATTACACACTTCAAGTGGAGGCAAGCACATTTTTTATCTGCAAATGTAATACTTTCCAGTTGATCTCTTTGTATTTGTTCACGGTCTGCCTTGCTGAGTCAAATGTACAATAAAATGACATTATGTAGTGTCACCTTAAACCACTGGAGTGTGCTATAGTTCAAATAAAAGCTCACCTTTTCTCAGCGACAGTTTCTTGAGGCCATTAATAGTTTGTCTCAGCACGTTACCCAATCCTGTGTGAGAGCTCATTTAATTTGTTCATGTCTAGAACTGTTATCATTAAACATTCAAGTAGCTTCAATGTGTGGGAGTCATACTAAGCAGAGCATAAAAATACCCCAAATAGTTCCCATGAGACATCCAAAGAGTTGGAATTTCCTGCACAGCTGAACCCAGTGACAGGGTGCTAACATGCATGTGATTCATTACAACCGTATGCACTTTGGCAAACAGACGAGTGGGGAATTCAATATAATAATACAACTCATCTGCATAAGGCCTCGAAATGAACACATAGTTGAAGTACCTTTCTGACTTTTCACCATTATACATTATAGGCTTTACGGTAGCAGGGTGATTGTATTGTATTGTAATAGAGTACAGTAGGATGAAGTCATCAGGGGACTGTGTTATCACACTCCTGGGAAGATATTCTATTGAGTTGTTCTATGAAACTGGAGAGTTTCAAGGAAAGGACAATTCTATAGGAGCTGAGAGTGACAGTTGTTTGGTATTTGAGGTTATAGTTAGATTAGAGTAAAGCCCGGGAATCTGTGATAAAATCTACAGAGATGCTATTCTTTGACATTCAGTCATCTTCACTAATCCTGGAGGTTACTGTACCTTTAGGGACCTAACGTGCTAATACACAGACTTTACGATATAAATACATTTAATTATGGGGATATTATTGTTACACAGATATACTGTAACATGCTCAGTGTCACTTTCACGTGTTTTGGAAGGGTATACTTACACAGGCTTACTTCTCGGGAAGATAAATAGATGTAGAAAACATTTATTTACAGTATAATGTCTGCGTTTCAATGCTAAATTATGTAAAAAGTGAACATTGTATAATATAATAAGATTTTGTCGTAACTGAAACATGTTTATTTGCTTACCTGCCAAGAGTTAGATGAGAAAATTGATACCATTCTCATGTCCGTACAATGTAAATATGATGCCACAGTTAGCAGATGGTTAGCTTAGCTTAGCATAAAGACGGGAAACGGGGGGAAACAGCTAGCCCGACTCTACCCTATAGGTCACAAACATTTTTAAGATGATGTGATGTGAACTTAGCAATAGTTGTGGGGGCAGATTTCTTTTGGGGAAAGAGACAGGCAAGCTGTTTCCATTATTTATGCTAAGCTAAGCTAACCAGCTACCACCTGTATACATACCTTATCATTATGAGAGTGGTATCAATCTTCTCGTCTAACTTTCAGACAAGAAAGTGAATCGCGTATTTCCCAAAATATCAAACTATTCCTTTAAGTAAAAATACAGTTTAAATGCACTTGAATTACAGCATTATAGGCTTAAGAGTCAACTGGACTCTAGCATCTGATTATAACAAGCCGTTCATATTCTGCTTTTCTGATGATTAGTTAACTGTCTTTCCTCTCAGTTAATCTAGCAGTTCAAAACAGACATGTTTGCCGGTGATTTAGTGTCTCGTGACATTTTATTACACTTGAATATACCCCATATTCATTAGACAGCATTTAGTGGTATAACCCTGCTTAATGCATTGTAGTGTTCTCCTTTGTGTTGATCTCTTTTAATGTGTTTACGCTTCAGATTGCTGCCATACCATTTTAAGTATGTTTCCGACTGTTGTGTCATGTGGGACAGTGGGGGGTGAGGTCCAAAAAGGACAAAAGTTCAACACAGAGGTGTTCACTGACGTGATGTTTTTTGCCATGGAAACTTACCAGGTGTTTGTGTTGCAGTAAGTCTGTTACAAAACATACCAAGTCCAAAACATGTCCAAACATCTGTGGCAGCCAAACTAAATCTGTCTGCCAAATGGCCTCTTTACTTTTGACAGGAAAGTCCTTTCTTTACACGATAACTTTCGTAAATTCATGTTCATGAGTATTTTATCAGCAGCCTCTGAGTCTTTGATTTACTTCACATTTTCTTTTTGTAGCTGTTTATGAGCTGAGGGGACAAGACGGGACATTTGCGTACTTCCACAAATAAAGGTTCGACTAGAAGTGAGAGTGACAGAGATACAGTAACTGGCATTGTTTAAATGTGAGACGAGTAACGATAGATTAGCTAAAGTTAGCAACACTCACAGCTGAGAGTGCTTTGTTAAACATTCAAGACAAAAGCTGCCATCGATGATGTAATGTGGGCTAAAAGCCAGCAACATCGTCATGTTTGTGTTATGGACTTAATAAAAAAAGAGATATTCAATTAAATAGAAGCCACTTGGAAATCTGGGGATCACTGAGTCTCAAGGAAAAGTTGGATTCCGAGGTGCATTTGCACGGTGACATTTATTTGATGATTATAATAATGATAAAAAAACTGGTCAACTCTTTGACTTAATCCCTTACTTCTGCGTAGCAAAACAAACAAACAAAATTCTAAACAGAAAGACTTGAAAAAAAAATATGTTTACATTCACTAATTAATACAATACACACACAGATTATTACATTTGATAGATTTCATACATGTATAAATTGGATAAATGACACAAGAATTCCTCTAAAAAAAAAAAAAGAATATGGACAAAATCTACAAAAGTAAACCAGTAAGCTTATTAGACTGTAGTGCTCATCGGCAGAAACCTGCACCCATTAATGTGTTGCCCTACGGGAGTTGACTTGCCCCCCCCCCACATTCTGCTCTTAGCTATATTTATCTCCACCGTAACCATAAAAGGCTGTGACTGCTGCGTCTGGCAAGGGCTAACATTATTCTGGTTGTGTAGGAACTGCAGCCCTGTACACACCTTCCTGTGGGTTTGCTGGGATACTGAGATTTAAGCGTGGAATTGGACCATCTTTTTCTTTAAAACTTTGTTTGAGGCTTTTTGTCCAGGGTAAGTGACAACAGTTGTGCAGGGATACGATGTGATGAGCCAGGTTGTAGTTGTTGCACTGTGTCTGTCTAAGCATGATGAGCCTGAATCTTACATACTGTCTTGCTAGCTGATTTTGCAAGTTTGAATTTGCAATTTCATGACGGTTGAAAGTCTTTACCCTGTTGTTTTCTTTGTTCGATCAACAAAATAATTTGCAGATTTTGGCTAGAACATTTAAATATACTTATATTGGCATCATGGGGATTGCATAACTTCTCCATAAAATTCTTTAGTTTTAGTGAAGTTGATTTTAAAGGTGGATTAATTCTCCATGTTCAACTACAAACAACAGAATGTAATAAAGCACAGCCAGCTTGTTAAGCCATTAATTGATTTCATCAATAAGTCTTTTAAAATTCAGTCAAACCTACAATATATTTTAACAGTCAGTCCACCTGCTCTTGAACACTAACCAGTCACACAGACAACAGATAGGGCAGCAAGAAACTCTGAAACTCGGGGCTCGTACCAGGAGCGGCCTGCACCATGTCTGGATCTATACCGTTCTACCAGAAGCACCACCGCCACTATGACTATGACTACCGTAGCAAGGAGACGGGGTCTAAACTCAGCCAGTACCAGACCAGCAGCAGATATACTGCTGGCGGCAGCACCTCCGCCACCACCAGCAGGAGCGGGGGGTAAGGAGGAGGAAGAGTGTCATACCTTCATCCATCAATCCACTTCTTTGTCAGTGGGAAGCTCCCCCTTAACACCATCACTCAACCCAACTGATCAAGTTCACTTCCAACAACCTCGCTGTATCACCTCCCTGTCACAGCATTGGGATCATCTTTCTTTGCCCTGCTGCCATATTGACACCAAAGTAACCATCCTTCGTTCCTCTCCTTCTCTTTGATCGACCCTCACACACACCCGAGGGTCTTTGCTCGTTATACTGGTTAAAACCTGCTTTGAATCCCGCATGAAGCTCTTTGCATGAGATGCTGTGTTTGCTTTTTTTCTGCATGCTGACAAACTCTTTCCTGTAACACCTATTCCTAGATCACTAAAAGTGGTATTGGAAACATGTTATTTTTGTCTAAAACCCTTTTGTTATGTCGGCTGTAAGGAAATGCACTGTTATGTAATGGCTGAGTTATGGTATGTGGCATAGACTGAAATAGAATCTTGACCTGTGCGTTCCATGTTGGAGGGAAAGTAACAAGTGACAGTTTGGCAATCTTTAAAACCTGGTAGCATTTACATGTATTATTATGTTTTGGAAACTTATTTGCTTCCCTCTATTGCCAATAGGAGAGTTGTTCGTTAGCGGTCCTTTTTGTAAAAAGGATTTGTGCGTCCCCTGTCAAATGCATTGGTCATGGGTCAAATGAGGTTTTTGTTAGTGTATGTCACTAAATGTCAAAGTTTGGAAAGAAATGTTAATAGCAGTGTCAAGTAGTTTGGTTTTATAGCTGATTTAACTCTGTGATGATGGGGATTCTTTGTCACTGCTTTCCTTTCTTATTTTAGGGATAAATAAAAAAACACCCAGTTTATGGAGATCATATATATTACAGTGCCTGGCAGGTCTTTAAATACAATGTCCTGGAGAGTGTGAACAGGTCAGAGGGCTTAGGTTTTACGAACACCATTTGATCTTTGCCTTTGCACTCTTGTAGCTGGGCAGCCCACCAGTTACCAAATCTGTGCTGAGGAGAGGATTATGTTGTGATGAGCATTTGACAGTCAGTGTGGTAATAATAAATACTGCATTTTAGACAGACATGAGCATAGGATTTGTTGTATGAAATAACTGTTGCTGGATTTCAGTAATGAAACTGCAGCTCTCGTTTATGTCACGTTTGAATCCATTTTAATGGGTGCTGATGCAACTCTCATCCTGGAACGTCAAGAGAGTGTAAGTGGTCAGCTAAAGGGACAGTGAGCCAGAAAGAAACCGGAAAAACTAGGGCAGTTGCCCTGTCACCCCTCTTGCCCCCGCCACCTTATCGGGTTCTTGTTATCTCATACCCTGAGCTCCTTCCCCCCCAACTCTGTGCTGCAGATAGTGTTTCCACGGACAAACTGTGTGGCATATTGTCATCCCTTCCCTCAATTTATCTTAAGAAAGCACATAGAGTGAGATGATTGATAAGACTTTGGGTCTGTTAATGATTGAATTTTTGTATCCGTGGTGCTCGGATTGCCCTTTGTTGATTGTGAAAATTAAATTATTGCGGAGGTGTAAAAATAATCCAAACTAAACCACCTTCACTACCACACCACCCACTGAATCTCCATCTACAACACATCCACCCTGATCTTGGCTTTGTCCCCACATGCTGATGTTGTGTTTTTAGTTGCTCTGTCTGGCTGGGTGCCAGGCTGATGGTATTCTATATGTCCCAGACATAAAGTGACTTCATATTCTGGGCTGGATGCGAGCAGACTGAGCCCTATACCCAAGAGAGTCAAGCCAACTTACTTGGCTGTGGATAAAGAGAACCAAATCATCGGCTATGTAGTGCCTATCTTCAGGGGCAGGTAATGAACTCTTCCCACCATTTAAAACTGAAACTGAACAAATGTTGTGCAACGTCTTAAAAGTGATTCCAGCTTTAATGGTATGCCTTGCTCCCCACATCTCATCCCTGGCTCCGCTCTACAAACTCCTAGTCAAGAGTTTGCTACAGGATTTTCGGATACAGAGGAGGCAAGGGTGAGGGACACTGCTGCATACATGGCCCGCAGGGATTTGTTCACCAGTGGCCTGGAGATGGAGAGGTCAGAGCAGACCTCCAGGAGGGAGGCTATGCGCGAGTCGGCCGAACGCATCTCTCTGAACAAAAGGGTCAGTGGGGGGAATCCTACATGTAACTCTTTTGGGGGTCATAAAGGAAGCCATCGACCCACAACAACATGGATTACTAACTGATTATCATCTTCACGTCACAGAACATCTGTGACGTGATTGTCGTATCAGTGTCCAGTTTAGAATTTAGGTTTTTTGGTTCAAATGTGTATTCGCAAACCCTTCTCCTTCACGACGTCGCTGATTGGCTTTTCATACCAATGCCATCATTAGAGATCATTTTAAATCAAACTGTCACAGACTGGCTTTTGTTACTCGTGACATCACAGCAGACAATCCCGGTCATGGCCTCTCTTTCGGGTAGTCTTTTTTTTGTTACTTGTGTCATCACAGTAGACGACTGTGTTTCATGACATTACTGAACGTTTCGTGTTGTGTGACATCACACTAGCAGACCATCGTGCTTCATACCGGTATGTTTTTTGTTACACGTGACAGTATACCATCATGTTTCATGCGCTCATGGAATGGCTTGCGTTATGTGTGCCATCACAGTAGACTATTCTGTTTAATGCCATCATAGAATGTCTAGTTGTTGAATCACAGATTGGCTTTTGTTACTTCTGACATCATCCCAGTAGACCGTTCCTCTTTCATAACATCACAAATTATCTTTTTTTTTTTACGTAATATTGTGCTACATAACACAATTATTTTATCTGCTTAGTCAAACTACTGACATTAAGTAATTGCAGTACTGCTCAGGAACACCTAGTGCCTGTGGTTTAGTGGTTGTTACTACTCCTCCGTACACAAGGAAGTTATTAATGTCCCTGGATGATTATGTGAAGTAGTACCCAGCCATTCATTGAGCAGCATAAAAGCCACAGTGACGCCCTCACTGTGTTTATCTGTCCCCACTCTGTTAGATGGCATTACTACTGGCCCAGTGGTAATGGGTGACAAATTCCTCAGGAGATCCTGTTTCTTGAGACACAGAGAAGCAGTGTCCTAATGGTGTTGTCATATTATGTGTTGAGTTACTGGATGAACTATTTATAGGACATAATGAACAGCACACACTCACTAATGACATGTCGAGTTTAAAAGAGCAGACATCTTGCATGTTTGAAACAAATGAAGATGTTTGATTGTTGCTCAATTGTGTTGCTTTGTTTTTGCTTCAACCATGCATTTTGAATTCCTGGTGAAATCATGTGGATTTTTGAACATTTTAATATTACATTGTTTTTCCATAGGGTTGGTAGAAGTACAATTGTCCTGAGTGTTTTAAGGCTCAAGTACTGTTCTGTTGGTAGATCTATGAACACGGGGAACACTTCAAGCGTATGAACGAAGACAGCCTGATGCACATCCCGGAGTTTGTGATTAAACCACGCTCCCACACCGTGTGGGAGAAGCAGTCTGTGCGGCTGCATTGCACTGTCAGCGGCTGGCCTGACCCACGGGTCGTCTGGTAGGTCACAGAGATACATCACCTATAACATCACCTCAAATCTCTCCTTTCTGTCCCCTCAACATCCTGCTTATTCTTTTGAGCTCCATCTAGTTTCCATGACTTTTATTGTTTTTCCTCTTGATTCAGTTTCATCGTTTTCAAGTTCTTTCTGTTTCTTCTGGTCTGTTTTCTGTCATGTTTTCTGCCTTCCACTAAAAGGTACAAAAACAATGTGGCAATTGACTCTCTTTCCAATGCTGGAAAGTTTACACTTGAGAGCAGATACAACATGCACACGCTGGAGATTAACAGGTAGGTGAAGCTCCTCCTTTCCACAGTCCTGGAATTTGAATATAATTTAGCTTATGTAAATCTATTTTTCTTACGTTAGTTTGACTAGTTATCAGCTAGCTATTAGCTCTTCTCTGGGCCCTTTCACTGATTATTTAATCTAATTTACCTTAATACCTGACCATAGACTGTAGAAAAGCATGGGGTAGAAGTAGTGCCTCCCTTTGTGTTTCTGGAGCGAAAATGTTTAGATTTAGGTTTACTGCTGTCTGCAATCTTTAAAAAATAGTGTAGCATTTTCATTACCTCAGAAGGAGCCGTTTATAGAGCGGGTCCTCTTCACGGAGCCGGTCACCTAACTCTACGGTAGCCCAGAACGGACAAACAAAGCGCATTTTCCACGTTTATGCGTCGGCCACCTTAGTTCTCCTACACACTTGCCACACAGGAGAAGTTTCAGTTGGTTGCAACCGCACCCCAAGAGGCCACTAAATCCAACACACTGCACCACATTTTCATGTTTTATGTTCTTTTGTTTTTGTCACATTCACTTGAGATAAATTAGTAATTAATTCAAGGACACAGAACTTAAAGAAACACACACAGTAGAAGTGAATTGAGTATTTAGTTGGAACTGTGTAAATATAACCAGTATAATATTTTTTTATCTACTCATACTGCATCTTAGTTTAGCGTATAAGCTTCTTCTTTCAGTCATGATCGTACCAACCGGGAAGAACCAGAGCTTCTGTTTTTATAGTAATGTTGATATATGCCTTTGTCCCTGACTAACTTGCCCAAACACACTGACACGGTTGGACTGTGAGCCAGAGAAGAGCCACACTATTTCCCAAGCAGCCACAGATAACAAAGAGCAAGTCTAAACATAGCGAAGACCAGCTGACCAGTTCAACAAGCAGCCAAAACTCACCATGAGGAACATACGAGATTATATTTATCACATTTATTGGAATATGTTGGCTGTAGATACTGTATGTACAGAGACCCACGCCACCTGGTGCACATGACATCACCAGTGGTGTCTATTTATTACCGGAGTATTCCTGGCCAGGAGTTATGGAACGCTTTACAGACAGAGGCCCACATACTTGATATTATTTACATGGTTGAGAGGGTTAAGGTTGAGGTGGGGGAAGGGCACTGTACACATGAGTCCTTAAGAGAGAGAATGTGCGCATCATGGACATTGATCACCTGATGCTCTCCTCTTTCAGATGTGATTTTGATGACACGGCGCAGTATCGCGTCTCTGCCATGAACTCCAAGGGAGAGCTGTCTGCATTCGCCTCCGTCGTTGTCAAGAGTACGTTGCTTTCACCAAACCATCACACCCCAAACAAGCTCCCAAAACTGCTTTGTCTTGATCACAAAATTGTTTTAAATCACGAACAACAGTAATTATAGCTCACCATAGATCAATACTATCCAAATATAAAGTTTTTCTTTTGCTAATACCTTCTCATTAACTGTAAGAGGTCTAAAAAGTAAGAACCAAATGTACTTTAAGTTACAAGTGTCAATAATTAGAGACCCACTATGTGTCGACATCTTGTCAGTATAATACTATTCACACTATATATGTGTGCTGCATGTATTAACTGCTGCTATTCTCCATAGGGTTCAGAGGTGAAATTGATGGGTCCTTGCCCAGACCCAGACGTAAGTTTGATTTGACCTTGTATTTGTGTTTGTTTTTTGTCTTTTATTGTATGCTGTATTGCAGAATTAAAGCTGCGTTCATTCATTTATGGTCACCAGGGAGCAGAGGAACAAGCTGAAAGACGCAGCCTTGACATGTGTACGTCTTTTTAAGATGTTTTGGCTAACGTGTTAGCGCGCAGTTGCTAATTTACACATCCAGCAGATGCTGAGCAACATTAGCATTCTTTTTTTTTTCATGTTTCAAGCCATCTGAGGAATACAAGTCACAAATTCTGTCTCCTTTAAGCTCTGTTTTGGTCACCACCAACTCTCTTCAGCTGCAAGATATTTGATTCTCATCACCAGCTATAGCTGCTAACTTTGTCTGTCTGCTGTTTGGTGCTGTGCATGTACCGGACAGCTGCTTGCAGCCTTAGCTCACAGAAATTCGTGAAATGACCCCAACCTAGGCGACTGAAGAAGTTACATTACAAATGTAGTGAACCATAATCTTTCTGAAGCCTAACCAAGTAGTTTTGTTGCCTAAACCTAATGTTAAATTGTTTCGATGAGGTCGCGGTCATTTCACGTCTTTCTGTGTGATCATGTTGTTAATTAGAGACTATTGTCAGAAAACATTCTCCCTCTGCTGCTGGAAGCAACGTTAATCAAAGCAGTAACACTGAACAGCAATATTGTGGCAAAAAGTCCTATATTATGAACATTGCTAATGGTGGGTTTCGGCTAACTGCTCATAGAGGACTGACCTGCAGGGATGTGGTGGGTTGGGGGGCTGTGAAGACGGGTGGGTGCTACTGCACTAACAACTTTTCTGTTTCCTTGATGCTGCGGCGAAAATACAGGTGCCAGTACTGAAGGTAACGGGGTCACTGGATTCTGGTTTGAAAACATTTCTGTGAACTTGATGTTTCCACTGCATGTCCGTGCATGACCACTCTTGTCTGTGTTGGTATTTAGAGTTCACAGTATTCTCCTTCAGAGGTTTGTGTGGAAAAATCCACAGATTTTTCTGTATTTTCGGGTTGTAACATTTTGGCAAGTATGCAACCTTGTAAACGTATGTTTGAGGTATAAGGAACGTGCTGTTGAGAGTACATTTTGTTGCCATTGATTAGTAGAGCATTAGGATTAGAATGCATTGGTAAAGGAACAAAACTGTTACAAGTATTCCTTCTTATTTTAGAGGACGTCATTTAATCCTTCATATTTTGTAAATGTTTCAAATGTGTGCATTTTCACAATAAATATCCTAATTGTATTTTCAACTAATTCAGCAACTGAAATTACTGAATATTTACTTTTTCACGTGTCTGTTGTGTTTCACTGTTTATTGCATGATAGACTATTTTGAGCACTTTACTTCCAGAGTCACTCTTTTGGTCTGTTGCTGTCATTTATTCTACACATTTGATAAATGTTCTCTTCTCCACCTTCTTCTGTCTGTCTGAAAAGTTTTGATCCAGCTTTTCGGGTGTTTCTGTGGATATGATTATTGATCTGATTCGTCTCTGATGTTCTGTCTCTTTCACACTGCAATGTTTTGTTCCTCCACTTGATTTGATCACAGTCCTTCCACTCGCCATGCGTGTGCAAAGTGTTTGCACAACAATGCCAGTCCAAGCTCTGACTCTGCTGTCTCATGCCTTGTCTGTAGATGGCCCAGTGTCCGAGTATGGCATCAACTTCAAGACTCACATTGTTGATACATTTGGTGTGTCATTTGGAAGAGAGGGTGAGACCATGAGTCTGGGATGTACGGTCATCATTTACCCAGCCCTGGACCGCTACCAGCCAGAGATCCAGTGGTACAGAGATGGTAAGAAGATGTGGATTATCACTCCAAACCTAATGCCTGCAATCAAATATACTTAAAGTAGGGCTGGTCGATATGGAGAAAATCAAATATCACAATATTCTTGACCAAATACCTTGATATCGACATTATGACGATATTGCAGGGTTGACTATTGGTGCTTCCAAAGCAAAATGTTTTTGAAAAATATTCATTAGTATTGTGGATATAATACAAAAGTTATAGAACAGTCTAGTAACACTTATGCTATTACGATATCCCAAATCTTGAAGATATCAAGTCTTATATCATGATATCAAAATAATATCTATTGCTCAGCCCCAACTTGACATCCTCAAAGCAAAAGTAATGATTATGCAGAATGGCCCATTTCAGATTTATATATGTCATTTTATGCATTAATGTGTATATCAATTTAATTTTTCAGCTGGTAAAAGTGGGGCTAATTTCAATGACTATACTGCAGGGTAGGTTTTGAATCCCCCCCGTGGATCAATAAAGTTGTATCTTTATCCATGACAATCCATAATAATGTATTTGTTAATTCTATTTTGTATTATTAATCTGAATCTACAAAGTTACAAAAGCTATCAAATTGATGTAGGGAATATGAATTTAATTAATTAATATTTTCCTCTGAATTGTTGGGAAGTAAAACTAAGTATAGAAAATTTAAATACTCAAGTTAAGTGCCCTTAAAAATTGTACATAATTGCAGTACTTAAGTAAATGTACTTATACTTTGTACGACTAGATTTAAAATTGAATCTGATTTGAATACATCACATGCATTAAAAAGTGTGAAATTCATTATTTTCTGTCTCTACTTATTGTTTTATGAAGGACTAGATTTGTGTTGCATGTGACTCAGACGCCCTCCATCTTTTTCTCCCAGATGTTCTGCTGTCTCCCTCTAAATGGAACCAGATGTGCTGGAGTGGAGACCGAGCCACGCTGACTTTCACGCACCTCAACAAAGAGGACGAGGGGCTCTACACCCTGCGTGTCACCACCAAGTCTGGATATGAAACCTACTCAGCCTACGTCTTTGTCAGAGGTGGGAACACCTTCCCTCACTTGTCATTAAAATGTTAGATGACTCTCAGCTGCTCACTAAATGAGTGCAATTTGGTGCTTTACACTAGGAATGTGTCCTAAATCAGCTGCTACTTGCTTAAATAACAAATCAAGATCTTGCTCCAGTGTTGCCTTCAAGCCTGAAGCTTCTTCAGAGGACTCAAAGCTCTGACTCTGAGTCATTCGTGGTCATGCTGACCATCGTTCAAACATCAGTAAAGCCTGTTGAAGCACATTTAGAAAAGGTCTTAAAGTCTTTAGTTCTATAAGACGTTACGTATCTTAGATGTTTGGACACATACATCCTTCTTGCCATCCTTGAAAACACAAGATAAATGCATCTGGATTCCTCCAGCTTTGTTTTTGTCGAGTAAGTCATCAAGGTCAAAGTCACAACAGCCCGTCTCCTGGCACCTGATGACAACACCAGAGCTAATGGTCAAAGTGTTTGAATGTGAGTGACTGGTTTTAAATAGGATACACTCCCTGGCATCTGTTTGAATACAGTGGAAAAAGTGGTCAGGGAAGCTTATCTTTGCTGCCTTCAGAGACAATCTGACCTTTACAGCTTCAGCTTCCAGAAAATAGACCCTGTTGTTAACTTTGGTTACAGCTCGGGGTCGCCCAGTATATTATATTACATTTATTTAGCTGGTAGTTTTATCCGAAGTAGCTAATTCAAGTGCTACATTTCGAGACAATAAGAGAATGAGATAGAGTTGTTTTTAATGGGTTAAGGTCTGAACAGGTTCAGTCTTTTTCCGTCCGCGACGGTAGAGGCCCACTTAAGAAGAGGCCAGTCTTCAAAACAAAGCACTATATGAGCCTGGCTGCAGTCGGTCTATTCTCAGAGAGCTCAGCTATGGAATGAGTCTGCCTGTGAGCACTGATAGATACTGCAGATATCTGCTTCAAGGAGAAACAATAGGCTGCTCAGTTTCCTTTCAGCTCTTTTTTGAGTGAACTCTCTGGTTATAACTATCTCCTCTTGTTTTATCACTTCTTTACAGATCTCTTATGTTGTTATAATACACCAATCACACGTCACTTTTTAGATTATGGGATATTTTGCTTCCCTAACATGCCTTCTTTCAGACTAGTGGAAAGAAAACATCTAAAATTACACATTTAGGTGTTTATTTTATGATTTTGTCTATTTGCATCTGTAGTTTTCTCCTAATTCTACAAAAGTTAGCAATAGACAATGCCTCATTTGCGTATTTCAACATAGAATTTCACTTGTATTATAAAAATAATTGTCTTAATGAAAGTAATCAACTGGATTGTATTCCTCAAAACATGGCGAAAATCATTTTTTTATGGCTGTTAAAAGTACTTTCTGATTTATGGAGCGATGCCTCCTATTTTGAAAAGTCAATTTTTTTAAGTATCATTGTGTTGATGTTTTGTAGTTTATAATACAAGCTGCATATGTACACATGTACCCAGTTAATACATGCTCTTAATTAATGATGCAACTCTTCGGTGGCCTGGCTGTACCCCTTATGTTTCTTTAAGAGTCACCTCTCTTATCCCCTTTCACTCCGGGGAGGGCCGCAGCTAATTCTGTCCTCCTGCTGATTGCTCTCGGCTTGTGTTTGACTTGAGGACCAGAAACATTCCTGACATCAAACCCTGCAGCCACATAGTTCAGCAAAAGGCACAGCTCACCTTCAAACCACCAGCTACAGTAGAATCAGTTCACTATAGACACATCTTTGGCTCAAAGGTAAATAAATATGAAAGAAAATTGCACTTCACTGTGTAACACTTCATGTTGACTGTTAAACACTTCCTCTGAACAGAAACTGTCAAATCAAGTGAGGGAACAATTTGTAATCCATTTGGAAACCAGAGTCCAACCTGAAGCGGTTGTTGATCGTGTAAGACTAGTGAGGACTCAGCAGCCAATGAGGATATAAAAATATTGTTTTCAAAAATTGTGAATCACCACAACTCCCTGAGCATACGGTCATAAGTGAGCGCAACATTAGACGGATTCCAGTAGTATGGGAGATAAGCTGTGGACAGACACAGAGATGCACGCGCTCACGCACACATACACATAAATACATAATCTCCTGGTGCAGATAAAAAAACACAAAAAAAAACAAGAGCGTGTAAGACAGAGAGAGGATGCATACCGACAATCCTGATGGTGTTGATACCGTTTGTGTTAGATGCTGAAGCCGAGGTTGAGAGAGCTCCGGGTGCCCCTCTGGATGTGCGCTGCCTGGATGCCAACAAGGATTACATCATTGTCACCTGGAAGCAGCCAGCTGTCGATGGTGGCGACTCCATCTTGGGCTACTTTGTGGACAGGTCAGTGAATACACGGCAGTGGTCATGTGGATGAAACCCCTCAAAGAGGGAAGGGAGAGGGAGAATCACAGTTTCATAGCAATGTTTTGTGACATTCTGCTTTTCTTTGTCGTGACTCTCTTAACACATGAAGCAGCTATATGGTTTCCTTTAAAAACTGCAAAACAAATTGGATGGATAATACAGAAAACAGTACCAAATACAAATAAAAAAGACAATACAGAGATTAATGAACAAAGATATTCTTAAAATAAGAACTGAAGCAAAATGTCACTGACTGATAGTCTAAAATCAAACAGATGCCCTACATCCTCTGTACATGTTCTCCCACGATTGAAACATTCAAATAAAAACCTATAATGTGTAATATATAACCTGTAATATGTGTACAGATGTGAGGTTGGAACCACCCACTGGATCCAGTGCAATGACACTCCAGTAAAATTTGCCCGTTTCCCCGTCACCTGCCTGGTGGAGGGCCGCTCCTATATGTTCCGGGTGCGTGCCGTCAACGCGAGTGGCATGAGCCGCCCGTCACGAGCCTCTGAGCCGGTGGGTGCCATGGACCCAGCTGACCGCGCCCGCATGAGAGGTACTGCAGCCTTTACTGTGTGTCTGGTCAGACACAGCCTCCGTATTTAAAGAGCTTTATTTACTCAGAAAAATAACAAAGTACAATAAGAGTCAGGGGCAATGCATTTGTTGACAGATACATTGATATCTGCAGACAACAGCTCCATAAAACAGAGATTTTTACAGATTTTTTTTAATTGGTCAGGAATGTCTTTTAGACGTGTTTTCTTCTTACTTATTGTTATTTTTACAAATGTTTTAAAAGGATTTTTCACTACTACTATCTTTGATACAATTCTGCTTAGAAACACAGTATTTGAAAATGGACTAAATAAAAAATAGTGAACTTTGGAGCAAAATGCAGAAATGTTAAAACCTGATTCCTAACTTTTCATAATCATCTACTGGCTGTCAGGTACCTCTGCTCCGTGGACCGGCCAAATCATTGTCACAGAGGAGGAGCCTGCAGGTAGAGAATGACATTCTTGATACCGTCATTTATACCAGTTATGTCTACGACACCCGGTGACATGAAGGCAATTTACCTGCTACACGGGTGATGCGTTCAGGGACCTAATTCATTATCTTTTGATCCTCAGAGGGCATTGTTCCTGGCAGACCTCTTGAGCTGCAGGTGACAGAAGCAACCAAGAACTATGTGGTGCTGAGCTGGAATCCACCTGGAGAGAAAGGCCTTGAGGGTGTCATGTACTATGTGGAAAAGGTAACTTATTTAACAGCGTTTTCTCACGTGTTAAAAGAAAAATCCGCACTAACACCTTGTGTCCTTGTTTGTCAGTGTGTCTCGGGCACAGACAGCTGGCAGAGGGTGAACACAGAGATCCCGGTCAAGTCTCCTCGCTTTGCGCTGTTTGATCTCGCCGAGGGGAAATCCTACAGCTTCCGCGTCCGCTGCTGCAACGCTGCCGGTGTCGGCGAGCCGTCCGACCCAACTGAGGCCACCACTGTCGGCGACAAGCTTGGTCAGAAAACACGCATACATGCATCATAGCAGCAGAACGTCACATTCACAGTGTATGAATGTCCCAAAACATGTCCAACGTTCTGGTCCACAGACATCCCATCTGCCCCAAGCAAAGTTGTCCCTATCAGAAACACAGACACATCAGTCGTTGTGTCTTGGGAAGCGTCCAGGGAGGCCAAGGAGTTGGTGGGATATTACATTGAGGGGAGCATTGTGGGTAGCAACGAATGGGAGCCGTGCAACAACAAACCTGTGAATGGTACCAGGTAAAATGACTCCTCTTTCTCTTTAAACAAGCTTTATGTTGTCCATTTGTTCTATGTAAACGCATTGCCTTGTTCACATTTGCAGGTTCATCTGCCATGGTCTGACGACGGGAGAGAAATACATATTCAGGGTGAGAGCATTGAACGCAGCAGGGCTCAGCCAGTTCTCCCCGGAGTCTGAGCCTGTGGAGGTGAAGGCTGCTATTGGTGAGTCAAACTGACGGTTCACATCTCAATACAAGAAGCTAATGCAGGAGTCAGAGGATACTGAGGGATACTGTTTGTATATTCAGATATTCAGGCTTAGAGGACGGAACCCACCGCAAAAGAAATCCCTTTAATAATGTTTTTAAATATGCTGTTGGTGTTGTAGCTTGTATTTCTGAATTCATTTTGCTGTTAGTTAGACTATATCTTGTCAAATCTATTTAAATTAACACAGATAATTATGTTAGGATATATTATGTAAAGAAATGTGTATGATATTGAATATATATTCTATCTTAATTAATCTGTGCAAAGGTAATTGTACTGAAAAAGACACAAAGGGCTTCATTCTATATTATTTTACATTATAATTTATAACAATCATAGCGAGAAATCATAATTACAGATGCAACAGATACTATCATAGCACTTCCACAAGATTACACAGAATGCAATGCAGCACACTCAAATTTATTTTTCTTGAATAATTTAAAAAGGAAATATAAGAAAAACATAATAATAATAATTCATTTTAGGTTATATAAAAGACAAAAGGTTCAAAAGGTATTCTGGTAAATGCAGGAATCCAGAGCCTGAAACCAGAAGTAGATGTAGCAAGATGACTTTTGAAATGCACTGCACACCAAAGAATGATGATTGGTTTAAATATTGGTCCAAATGGTGGAATTGTCCTTTAGTAAGTAGTAAGTATGTTTACATGTTTTGGAAAAAAACAGCAATATCATTTTAACATGATGTCATCTTTGGAGACATGTCTTCAGCATTTTATACCATCAGCATCTACACCCCCACACTTTCTCCACCATGGTTGCACCCTGTGTCACCCTGTCACGTTATTCTGCACTGGTATGTGCCCCACCCACCCATGTCCAGCCACATCCACCCTCCACCCTCCCTCCTCCTCCTCCTCCTCCCTGCACAGCCTGAGGCGGGGTCAGGACTTGTAGACTTCATTTTATGTGGGTCAGTGCGATCCAATGCATTGGACCAGCCCATTGTCACACACCACCACCACCACCACCACCACCCCCCCTCCCCCATTTCACCTTTCCTGGGCAAAAGTCGTGTCGGCATCCCCTGTTGGTGCTAAAGGTAGCGACAAACACACCTCTCCCACCCCACCGGTACCCTCAAACTGCACTGAGTTGCTCTGTCTTCTCCTCTCTCCTAGCAGCTAACCCGGCAGTGGAATTGTTCTGTTCGATAGTTCACACATATAAAACATGATCTCTAAAGACTAATTCTAGACCTCAAGATCAGAGGAACATTCATTTAAACAAAATAATAACTCTCCTCATTGAGATACAATCCCAGTGAACGTCAATATATTATATTTAATTGGAGCACAAACTGTGCAAAACAGACCAATCCTGCTCTTTCTGAACTCCTGCATGTGTTCCCTAACGTCTCTCCGCATTATTACCAGCATAACTTTCAGCCTTTGGATGTCACTTATACTCACTTACCAGCTTTGTTCTGTTCTTTGTTTTCCCTCATGAAACACACATGAAACACACTTAGTACACAATTAGTAAAAATACCAATGTATTTCTCTGCAGACAGAAGTAATGGTAATGTTTTCAGGAAACACAATAATTTCCACTTTGTTGAATTACAATAAATGTAATAGGCTGTTATGCGCCGACTACTAATAAACTCAATTCACAATACATTTCAGCAAACAAAGACCAGCTAATAACAAGTACTTCATATGAATTAGATTATTCAATCACAACACACCAGTTATTTGATCTTTTGAGTGGATATCTAAGAGGTGATGAAATCCATTGGCATTGTTAGTACAGTGTTTTTTCATAGAGGATTGGTGCAGCGCCTGCACACTCACAGTCATTGCCTGTTCTACTTTACATGCCTGCACGCTCTCATAATCCAAAACAAAGCCTACTCACCTCCTCACACGGATGTCGGTCATCTTGTCTTCATTTTTCACTCCCTGTCAGATGAAGACATTTTATTGCAATTTAATGTACTGTTTCTGTTTCTGCTCTCTGGATACTTTGCCTTCTTCTTTTTTCTTTTTTTTTTTAAAAGCCTCTTTTGCTTTTCTCTGATAACTCCTGTAGGGGGCGGCATCCCTCATGGTGTGTTGCCGGAGATGGGGCCGGGGGGTAACGCGGGCCAACTAACCGAGCACAGGCCACGCTGGACGGGCACGCATGAAACTGTCCAGTCCCCCCCCGACACTAAGCAAAAGCGCAATAAAGCTCAGGCTGACACTGAAGCCAGGCAGGGGGCCGGAGATGCCGGCTCTGCCCTCGCACTGCCAGAACCGGCGGAGAGTAAACGCAAGGGGGGCAAGAGAGGCAGTGTGTCCTGGGCCCCTGACCTGGCAAAAGACCTGGTCTCAGAGTCTGTGTCAGACTCAGTTTCTGACTCACTAACTGACATAGCCCCAGCTGCACACTTAGACCCAGTCACCGTGAAGGTTCAGGATCAGGCTGTAGCCACAGACAGTGAGCCTGATGCCCAACAGGCACGTAAGTTCTCTGTAGATGCTTCTGCTAATCGGGAGACAGCGAGGCCCAGGAGAGGGTCTACAGGTGAGCCCCGGTCACAGATGGAAATCTTTCATCTTCAACAAACACACACACTTAGATCTATGCAGAGTACTTCAAAATGTGTGGATATCTCTTCTATCAGTTAGCACCTTAGTTGAGATCAAGCCAGGTGGAGCGACGGTTACCCTGCATCTAAAACAAACACAAAATAAATTAGCATCCATGAAAATATTCCACCCTGACCGTACATAGAATAAAGATTTCTGCAAGGTTCTACTTTTACATTCACATGCTTTCGACATACACTAAACAGTCGGTGAAGTTCTCTGCTGGTATTCTTCTCTTTAAGGTAAGTCACTGTAAAACACCACCAAACTGTAGCTCAACACGCTTGTCAATAGTTTTCCTGGCCCCACACTTTCCCACAACCCCCCCCCCCCCCCCCCCCACCCTTCCCCCACACACTGGGTGGCTCAACATCAGTCACGATGCACCTCAGGACCTGCCATCACATTCAGTACCCAGAACCCTTTAACACACACACACAAGTATGTCATGGCAGGAGCCAGCTAATCACACCCTGTACTTCAAAAGTGGGTCATCCAACCAACACAAGAGCAGGACACTTGTGACCTGAGACCTTTTTGGTAGCGCACTGTGTACCCCTTCAGATTTTCTCCTCTTTGACCAACTTCTCACCCCTAAAAAGGGGAAGAGTATCAAGTTCATGTGACTATTCGTGTACGACAGGCCAATTTATTATCACAATGTTACACGATCCTGCTTTTGGAGAGACCTTTTTGCTCACAGTTACTCCTTCATCCAAGTCCCAGAAATCACTTTGTCCTTTGTTGTGTCATTTCTTACCACCAATTTGATGTAATATATAACTACTTTCCAATTAAGTATAAAAGAACAGTTTGACATTTTGGGAAAATGATGCTTATTTGCTTTCTTGCAGAGAGTTAGATGAGAAGATTGATATCACTCACTAGTTTTTCCCTGAAAAATGATGCAAGATTAGCTTAGCTTAGCATAAAGACTCAAAACAGGGGAAAACAGTTAGCCTGGCTCTGTCGAAAAGGTAACAAAAGATCCCTAAAACGTTCAAAATCAAAGTGTAGAAGTGAGTTTTATGGGGGCGTATGTGTAGGACTGTTAGTAGCGGGGTACATTGACTTCCTGGCCTATCTGGCTTTTACACTTCATGTTTTGTACGGATTAAATAAACAAGTTACTATTTGCTTATTAGTGTGCTTTAGTGGATTACTTTTTTTGGACAAAGTTAGGCTAAATGTTTCCCCTCTGTTTCCAATCTTCATGCAAAGCTAAGCTAACCATCTTCTAGCTGTTGCTTCATATTTAGCGCATAGCCATGACTGTGGTATCGATCTTTACACCTAATTCTAAGAAAGCGAAAAAGTGTTCCTAAATCGTAACACAAAAGCCTGATATAAAAGGTTAAAGGTGCTATTGTGTTGTAGGTTTGACGATAATCTGTTACAGCAGGTATTCGCCTACTAATGTCTCTAAACTTTTACAAAATACAGTCGTGACTTCAGTGATGTTTTGGTATTGGAGGAGAGTAAGTTGTAATGCAGCCAATACCTGCTGTAATGTGAAATGTTTTCCGTAATGGGACACTGAAGCTTGTCAGCATCAACAAAGCTACAATACACTTTCAAAGATCAAGGATTATAAATGAATTCGAGAAACTGGCCGGAGGTGTAAAAATAAGTATCACCTCATTGTAGTGCTTCAGTTTCCCATTATATCACCCTGAGGCATTATGGTGTTAATATGTGTTTTCTGTCATCTCAGCCTCCCCTGCTCCACCCTATGGCATCACTGTCCTGGAGTGCGTGTGCGACTCCATGGTGCTGGCCTGGAAACAGCCAAGCTTCATCGGCGGTGCTGACATCACCGGCTATTTCGTGGACTACCGTGAGGTCATTGATGGCGTGACGGGGAAGTGGCACGAGGCCAACATCAGGGCTATCAGCGATAGGGCTTACAGGGTGAGTCATTCAGTTCAACAACCCAAATACAGGGTTCAGTTGATAGATGTAAAAAGACACTTCCATAAATAAGGTTTTATCTTCATGTCCCTTTGTCTCCAGGTGTCTGACCTGAAGGAGAACAAGAAGTACCAGTTCCAGGTGCGTGCGGCCAACATGGCAGGTGTCGGCATCCCTTCACCGCCCAGTGACACGTTCCTGTGCGAGGAGTGGACCATCGCCGTGCCAGGTTGGTTATATTCATGAACAGAACCCTCTTTTTAGAACATCAACAGAACAAAAAAGCCTTTTTGTTATCTGAATGTCCTCTCCTCCTTGAAATTGATCCCACAATCCACAAGGAACTATTTGGGCTACCTGTTTGGTCGATTAGTTAGTCGACGAATCGGATGTTTTGGTTTGAGTCGACCAAGATTTCTTTAGTCAATTAGTAATTTGTTATGCTTTTTTCATGTTGAGTGACTTATTTCCTTGAAACCTATGAGCACATCTCTGGTAAACACAAGATTTAAAGTGGTGCTTATGCATATTTTTGTGTGGGGAAACTAAATCAACTATCTATTAATAAATAGAATCGTATGAGTGCTAGTGAACTCAGAATTTCTTTGGTCGAGGTTAACCCTAATAACTATTATACTGTAGCACTTTATAGAAAAGTACAAAGCATTTAATGTTAAATTGATGGTTTCACTAAGAGGTGGTACAAAGGCATTGTTTTTCTACGTCTTGCTAATACAATGATATTTATTTATTTGTTTTGGACTTTAAATTCAGCAGCATAAAAAAAGTCAACCTCTAAAGTCCTAAAACTTTGTGTTTCATGTCCTAAACGTCAACTTTCCTCCTGCTCACGCTGTGATTGGCTGCTCAGGGAACAAGAGAGCAGCAAGTTTCCTTTTTCTGTGTCCATGATTGTTTACGGATCCCTTTAATATTAGTAAAACATAATCAGACTTACTGATCTGCAGCTTTTAAGCCTGTGTGTGTGTGTTTTTTTTACCACAGGACCTCCTCATGACCTGCAGATAAGAGAAGTGCGAAGTGACTCTCTGGTGTTGCTTTGGAAACCACCCGTGTACCAGGGCCGCGATCCGGTCAACGGTTTCTACGTTGACATCAAGGAAGCGGAAGCACCGGAGCAGGCGTGGAGAGGAGTCAACAAGAAGGCTGCAGAGAAGATGTTCATCAAGGTCGCCATCAGCGCTTCTTTTTAAATTACGAGTGTGACAGCAGCTGGTGTGATAATAACAATTTCTTTCATTTTGCAGATTAAGGATCTGAAGGAGGGAGAGACGTTTGTGTTCCGAGTGCGCGCTCAGAATCAAGCCGGTGTTGGACAAACCTCCGCCGTGACAGAGCCGGTTGTGGCTCTCACCAAACCAGGTAGAAAAAACCATTTGATCGTGATGAACCGGTGGTGACGAGCTCATTGCTAAAATAAAATCTCTGAATTTCAGGCACCAAGGAGATAGTGGTGGATGTTGACGATGACGGTATCATCTCCATGAACTTTGAGTGCTGCGACATGACGCCCGACTCCAAATTTGTGTGGTCCAAGAATTACGAGGAAATCACAGATCCGTCCCGCCTGACTTTGGAGACCAAGGGAAACAAGTGAGAGGACTTTTTAAGTTGGGACTCTTTTAATCGACACACCAACACTCAGCAGTCTTACCTCGTACTTCCTTTCCCTTCAGATCCAAAGCTGTTTTCAACACTCCTGGGGAGGAGGACATTGCTATATACTCGTGCCTTGTCACCCACACTGATGGTGTTTCATCCAGCTACACTGTCTCTGAAGAAGGTGAGTTACAAAATCACACGTTTTAAGAAGTTAAAGAAATAAAAATGACTTCAGTTTTATGCTTTTCTTTCTTGTATTTATGAATAATTTCCTCATATCTTTGTCAGAGTTGAAGAGGCTGCTGGAGGTCAGTCATGACCACAAATTCCCCAGTGAGTGTACCAGCACGTAATCACAGCTGCTTTTTGAAGTATGTCATGAACTGGACTGTTCTTCATTAAGTTGGCTCTCGCTCTTTCTTCACTCTAGTTATTCCGCTGAAGTCAGAGTTGGCTGTGGAGCTACTGGAGAAGGGGAAAGTTCGCTTTTGGCTGCAGGCGGAGAAGATGACGGCTAATGGCAAAGTCGATTACATCTTTAATGACAATGCTGTCTCTCAGGGGGACGTAAGTCACCAACTTCAATTCATGATAGAATAATTATGTGTTTTGAGTTTTGTGTAGGGGAGAAAAGTTTTAAAGGTGTTGTTTGTGTTTTTGTAGAAATACAAAATGAACTTTGACAAAAACACCGGCGTGATTGAGATGATCATGGACTCTCTGACTCCGCAAGATCAGGGCACCTTCACCTTCCAGTTGCAGGATGGGAAAGCTACCAACCAGTCCAGCTTGGTGCTGATAGGAGACGGTATATGTTCAGTCAAACAGTAAAATCCTGAAGATAATCCTAATCACATCAATGAATATAAAAAAAAATGCTTCCCTAAAAATTGGACTACTTTAATGACGATTGAGCCGGTTCTAGGCTCTGATTGGGCAACTTTTTGTCAGTCTAATCTGGCAACACTGATCCCAAACTACATTCATGTTATCACATAATTTAACAGCAACAACAAACAAGTTTCACATGGTTAGATATCACGGTTAGATGAAGTGTTGTTTTAGGCCATAAAATGTTAACTTACTCTTTTTATTTGCAGTGTTTGAGGAGCTGCAGAAGGAATCAGAGTTCCAGATGAAAGAATGGGTCAGAAAGCAAGGTATGGGTGGCTGCATACTCAAAAATACTCAATACAATTAGTTGTGTTGTCTACAACATGTCAGAAAACAAAAAAATCACATGACATAAATAAATAAAACCTAAATATCCATTTCAAAGATATAAGAGAAAAGCAGAAAAATACTCCCACTGGAAAATGTTTGGTATTTAATATTTAAAAAATGGACTTGAAACAATCAACCGCTTATCAAAAAAGTTGCAGATTAATGTCCTGTTGATAAATTAATCAAATAACTGTTCAAACATTTTAGCTCTACTGGAATCGCTGTTGATCTGTTTTTGCATTACATGACATCATTGTCTGTCGTCTGTTGCAGGTCCTCACTTTATCGAGTATTTGGGTTATGAGGTGACACAAGAGTGCTGCGTTATACTGAAGTGCAAGGTGAGACAGAACTTCGACTGTTTGTCCTGCTGCGCTCTTTTAAAGACAAACCGTGAGTGTTGATTTAATCACATCCATCTGTTGCGATGCATTTCAGGTTGGAAACATGAAGAAGGAGACGTCTGCGCTGTGGTACAAAGACGGACACCAGATCAAAGCGGACGAGCATCTGGGCTTCACCGAGGGAGTCCTCAAACTGGAAATTGCTCAGGTAAGAATGTGAGAAAGGGGAGAAGTGTGAATTTATGTATTTATATATGTGTATATCTATGTCACTGAATTCATTTGCATATATGAATGTTAACGGTGGAATCCTTCCTCCTAAAATACATGGATCCTTCATATTTTATGGACACTTTCCCTTCAATGCTGGTCCACAAGGTCTTTGAGTAAGTTGGAATAAGAAATGATCAAAAGGGAGTTTTTAAATCATTTATTTTTTTCTAATTACGCTAAAAGGTTTTGTAATTAATAACCAGCATTACTTAAATTTGACACATCACGTTTTAATTCCTAACAATGCCATTAAATACATTTAAATTTGTATACGCCGTTATCACTTTCCTTCTCTAACTATTCTGTCTTCTTCTTCTCTGTTTTAATATCTCTCAAATTCGCTTCTCATTTCTCTTTCCCACTGTATCGTCTCTAAACGTCTGTCCGAGTGCCGTTCAGTGACATGGCATCCTACGGGCGGTCATATAAACATATAAGCGTGATGTCACATGTGTCCCATGTCAGCGTGACTCCCCTGCAGACAGAGCAGACTATGCCGCCGATCTAATCTGGAGAAGACTAAACGTTGGGAACAGTTATCTGTTGTCATCACGGGCCAACGGCCATTTCTGGTTTTGCCGTTCTGCCTGAGAATGCTTTATTTCATTATTTGTTTGTTTTTCCTTTGACTTTTGCGTCATATATGTGTTTTCTGCAGCGCCCATAGCAGAAGAGAAAAGCTTGCCTTTTCAGATGAATACAAATGATATTCCTTGTTCGTTGTTGTTTTACAACTGAATTTGACGATTCCTGCTCTCTGTCAGATTTCCAAGAAGGACTCTGGTGTGTATGAGGTCGTTCTGCAGGATGACAGAGGAAAAGACATTTCCAAATTGAATTTGACAGATCAAGGTAACCTTTTAAAGTCACACACTGAGATAACCAATCATGACCGGAGCAAATATATCACTTAAGATGATCCAATCTGTCCCCTTCAAGGTTTCAAAGAATTGATGAATGAAGTTTTCAATTTTATCGGTAAGAAGATTAACTTTTTGTACACACATTAAACATTTTGGTGCATGATTCATTTTCAATTTTCATTTTGATTCCAAAAATCATATTTGAATTGCAGCCAATTCCTCCACTCCGCTGAAGATCACAAGCACAGATCAGGGCATCCGACTCTACACCTTCGTCAACTACTATAACGATTTACTCCAAGTGACGTGGCACTATAAGTACGTTCTGTGTCTGCATTGCTATTTGTGCAAGCATGTGTACGTTTGTTATTAAAATCAATTAGTTACAGACACTCTAGCTGATGCAAAGATCTGTGCATTGTATAATTACACCTGAGAGTACATAGAACATGGTTCGAGTATTTTCCGTAATTTCGTGCCCTTTTTACAACAGCAAAATATTTCAGTGCTTTGTCCGTCGGTAGTCTTCCTCATGTTTCCGTGTTTCCATGTCTGTATCGTCTCTCTGACTGACAGGGATTCGGCCATCGCCTTCTCTGACCGTATAAAGAGTGGCGTGGTGGGAGAGCAGCTGTGGCTGCAGATCACAGAGCCCACAGAGAAAGACACGGGCAAATATGCCATTGAGTTCAACGATGGAAAAGGTGGATTGAGGAGGACCGTTGAGCTGGCTGGTCAAGGTGAGACCACCAGCATATCTTAGCCATGCTGCTTGTTTCAGACAGCAACGTTTTAAATGTGTGGTTTTTAGACATGTGATGCCCTCTAATAGACTTCTTGTACTTCTTTTTATAATTCAGATGTCTTGTTTTGTACTTATTTTCTCCGATACCGGCATTCATATACAATCTTTTTTTTGTTTTGCAGCATTTGACGACGCTTTTGCAGAATTCAAGAGACTGCAGTAAGTTACTTATTCCTCTATAACCATCATATTATTATAGCTTCATGTAACCGCAACCCCAGCACGCACAAAAACACATTGTGTAAATTTAAATCTGTGATTTATTTCTGTGATCTGAGGAACTATATGAAGAGGTTTGCATGACCTTTCATCTAATTTGTTGTTCCTTCTTTCTTTCATTTCTTCACCTCATCAGAGCTACTGCGATTGCAGAGAAAAGTAAGTGTATTGTGTCTAAAGTGGCTTTGTGTCCGTCGCTTTTAAGGTCTGGATGTGTGGAGCTGTTGTTTCAAATGCGTTTCAAACGCTTCAACTTGGATTTTAACTAAAAGACAGATCATTTAACTCTTAATTTTTCTGTAAAGTCTTGTAAAATATTTTAATAGTAATATTCCCATATACTTAACGCCCAACCTGGTGGCTTACTTTAAATTAGCATCGTAGTAAAGCTTTTAAATGTAATTATTGAAGTTAACTTTGTTCCTTTCAGGTCGTGCTCGAGTAGCAGGAGGCCTGCCTGATGTGGTCACTATACAGGAGGGCAAGGTAAACTGTTTCAGCTGATATTATGTGGCCAGCGCCTTAGGCAGCACAATGAGAGACCGACTCTACGTGCTTGAACATAATCGTTATTACTGTATGGTTTCATGTATGTGTGTTGCATGTTATCTTCTCACCAGGCCCTCAATCTCACCTGCAACATCTCGGGAGACCCTTTGCCAGAGGTCACCTGGCTGAAGAACGACAGGGAGATCACGTCCGACGACCACTGCATCCTCAAGATCGCCTCAGGCAAGTTTGCCAGCTTCACCATCACCGGCGTGAACACGTCGGACTCCGGCAAGTACAGCATCCTGGTGAAGAACAAGCACGGCACAGAGAGCGCGGACTTCACCGTAAGTGTCTTCATCCCTGAAGAGGTGGGCGGCAAGAAAAAATAAAAGCGGTCCAAATCTTGTCGTAAATATGTATAAATGGAGAAAAAAAACACTGGAAACAGTTGAAGAAAAGAAACAGGCTTGAGGATGTTTTAGATGTTTTGTGTAGAATATGAAATTATTTCTAGAGGTGCTGAATCTGAAATGAAATGTCAAAAACAATTCAGAGAGAAATGCAGAGTGTGGTGAAGAGTTGTGACTTTACATTATTATAAGCATGTGGCCCAATAAGAACAAATCCAACATCATGTCCACTCAAAACTGTTACTGGTGCAATTTTTGATTTTATTTGTGTAAAGTTGTGGCATGCAGAGCGGCACATGTTTGCACTCATTTTACTGTGTTTGCTTTAGAAGAAAAATGAAACATTACTTGAGAAAATAAAGCCAAAGATACAGTTTAAGACGTGTTGTGTTGATGGGATGATAGGAACGCTGAATCATAGAGAAGAAAATCATGAAGTTAACGTGCAATGTCTGTTAAAAAGCCAAATGTTTTTACATGTTTTATCCCATTTGCTGCAAATCAGGCACACTTTACTGCCAACAAAAGCACTCTATTAACGTTAGATTGAGCCATGCATTTTATTTAAGTTTATATCATTAAAATATGGAAAGCATATTAATTCTAACTTTTGTTATAGTTTAAAAGAGAAAAGGCTTTGAGGGTGAGCATTAATCAATGCAAAACAAAGAGCAGGACAGACAATTAAGTGCTGCATTACCCCGGAAATTAGCATCACACTGGTTACCTCAACAAAAAGCCAATGGGATTTATCCATTAGACTTTTGGATTATGGCACAAAAAGAAGCTCTGTGGCTATGCTTTGTTAAGTAAAACAGCAAAAGTAAACAAAATGTATCGCAAATGGGCTAAAACATGCATTGTGTCATTTCATCAGATTTTACATTTAAATGTCGTGATCATGGCGTCACTTGTCTGCCTCCCTGTAGTGCACACTGTATGTTTTGCCCACCGTCACTGTTGTTACAATGTGTTTCACCATTGATATGAGATCCCCTTCACAGTGCATCATTAATGATGATAATGCCTCCTTTATTGTGACGATAACGAAGCCACTGTGATGAAGACTGTTTGATCACTGTTCCTTAACAGTGGCTATTGCATCACTTCCTTTTCCCCTGGTTCTTGATGAGACTAATAAAAACAAGCATGTACTTCCCCACTTCCTCCTCCTCCTCTTCCTCTTTGAGTCGTCTCACTTTGGTTTGAACCCCCCACCCTTCACTGTTCACTTTCTCGTTCCAGTTGACTCGTTCCATTTTCACTCCCAGTCACCATTCCTGTAGACTTGGACCGCCCGAAGATCAACCAGCAGAGAACACTTCTCTGTACTGTAACCGTTGTGTACTTTAATGATGCTGCTCTGGAAAGACAGACACTTCTAGATGATTGCTGTATTGTTTTGGTGTGAGTTGTCTCGTTTGGAGATATCGGCTGTAGAGATGTCTGCCTTCTCTGGAGGACAATATGGCACCAACATTTTTTTTTTTATATATATATATATATATAAAAGGTGCCAGAAAAATAGATTTGAAGGACCCGGTTGCTCAAGATAATCCACAGACCTTCTTGTGAGCATTTTCATGTAGGAACTATTTTTGTCAACCATAGTTCCTTAGGAAAAAATATTTTTGGTGCACTTTAAGCAACACAAGCTGAGTGTCATATTATATCCTATCGGAGAGAAGGCAGATCTCAACGGCCTATATTTATAAAAGCTAGGCAAATCACACCAAAACAATCTAGATTGATGAATAGCACCACAGGTAAGAGGATTTTGGGGTGAACTGTCCCTTTAACAGGCGTACTACTGCTGGAAGTCACCGTGCAAATCCAAGAAATAATCCAGCACACAACCCCCTGTAAAACTAAGCTTTTGTACGAATTAACGGACAGTATATAACGTGTTAATTAGTGAGCTTTGGGCAGAGCCAGGCTAGATGTTTCTGAGTCTTACAGTCTCAGCTGAGCTAAACTTGTCCTGCCGTCTCCTCACTGGAGCCTCATATTGAACAGACATGAGCGAGAGGTATCGATCTGAACATCTAACTCTCTCAGAAAGAAAACGTAAATCTAAAAATGTCAAACTATGACTTGAACAGACCAGGACTATGTCTGTCGAGTGCTAAGGGCTGTCTCTATGGCTTGGTTGTGCATCATTTTAAACAAAATAGAAAACTAATTTGACAACAGTTCTTGTTAGAAAGTGGGCTTAAATTATAAATATTATTATTCATATTCATAAATTATTTTATGTTTATATTGTGCATTACATAGGATGTCCTTGTTTTAAAGTGGTTAAAGAATGTGATTGAAATAAGACAATAATACTTCAAATGAAATATGAAAAGTGTAAATCAATTTCATCCAAATACTCAGTAAATGTAAATCAATTTCCACCAGTAATTTAGTAAATATAAATTCATTTTGATGGTATTCTTAGTAAACATGAATCAGTTTTCCTTGTGAAATTGATTTGGATTCAGTAAATATTTCAGGTCTTTATAACTCATCATTTGGCGTGCTTTTACTAAATCCAACACATTTTAATTGTTGCTATCATTATCATTTACACATTTTTTTTGTTTAGATTTAATTAATTTGTTCAATACTTTTTACTGTAGTACTTAAAATCGAATCAGTTATATTACGTGTCACTTTGTTGCCATTATTGTTTTAAGTAACTGTAATTGTTCAGAGTTTTTAAAGTTTAGGACTTTAGGACTCTGGTTAGAGCGAGGCTTTTTAAACGCGCTGACGTCTAACTCCCGTCCTCCTCCTCTCAGCTGGAGATCGTGGAGGGAACACTTGACTTGGGGGTGACTTCATACTCAACTGATGCGGAGGGAAATGTGGTGTTTGGACCAAACACCCCGAAGGAAAAGATGAAAACCACAGTCACTGGAACCAAAAAGCAGAAGAGAAAGGGTGAGAGGGCTGAAATGAAATATGTGACGTCTGAAACACGACATTATGGGGTTTCATTTTGTCATGACTGAGATGCAATGTTTACTAATGACTGTGCTCTTGCAGAATCTGTAAGTAAGACTCTTCCAGTGGGAACGGTTGAAGACAAAGATCGGGAGAAGGCTGCAGTTGAACCCAAAGCTTCAGATTCAGAACAAACACAAGATGCAAAAGAGGCAATTGCTGACCGGCCTTTGACTGCTGACCAATCAGAAGCGTCCGAGCAGCCTGCAGACACAGCAGAGCAGCCTGGAGCAGTAGCTGAAACACAGCCAGAAACAGAGTGAATCTAGTGGAGAAAAGTATTGATCACATATACGTAGATATGCTACAAGTTTGATGTGGGCTTTTGAGGCTAATATGATTGATGTGTTGCATTTGCTCTTATCAAATATTAATGATAACAATATTCCACATTTGTGTAATACAATACGTGTCTTATGGAACTTTGCTTTTTGTTTTATATGATGCACTCATAATAACACTTTAAAGACCTGTTGTTACGGTTTCCCTGGATTTGATTGAGATATTTTTCTTTTTCATCTCGTTTTCTTTCATAAAGAATCAGTTGGCATATAGCTTGGTTTAAATTAAACACTTTTGAGAATATAATGCCAGAAGATTTTGGGATGTACAGCGTAGAGGCTGACAGAGGTGAGGCCCTCGGGAAGAACAAAGCAAAGAAATTCTTGGGGTGAAACAGAGCAGAATTAATTCAAATGAACAAGTGTAAAAGTTGTAGAGGTCCAGGAGAACAGGCCAGAGCTCCTTACACACACGATTTTGATTTCCATTGAAAATGTTTGTTTTGTTGAGTTATTGAACATAGAAAACAGTAAATAACAGTAACTATATCAGTAATGCTTGTAAATGTTGCTAATGGCAACATTTCAGGGACTTAGCAAGCAAGAGCATAAACAAAAACAGTTCAAAAGACCTAACGTTGCGGGTGCTGCAGCTGAAGCACATGTTTTCGTGCTATATAGTTTAAATTTGATGAAATTCAGGCAGAAAGATTTTATGTGCAAGGTCCCCAATGTAGGAAATCCCTGTAAACATCCAGTCTGACTCAGTAGGTGTTTTGTGGGGAACTGAAACTTTGTACTTCCCTGCAGAGTGAATGGTACGCTTTGTTTGTTCCTCCTTACTTTTATTAGTAAGACAGCTGGTGGCACACTGACCCTTCTTTTGGCGGAGGATTCAGATTAAACTGCCCTACTAAACTGTCCAAGAGAAAATCCCTAAAAATCTCATGCCACCTGCAGGACTGCTGCTCTGAAGCGGATTGAGACCTCTGACCTCCGGATTAAGAACGTGAAAAATGTACTTCCTTACTGTGCAAAAAACTACGCAAAATTAAATCACAACCTGCACTTCATTTCAGTAAATGGGTAAATTGTACTGCATCCACATTTGGTCAAATCTTATCAGTTAAAACAGGTTTAAGTCATCTAAATGATGAATTGTCATGTGCACAACTATTACAAGTAGTTGGCAAAGAAAATCTTAGATCTCAGGGTTCCTCCAACAATGCACATTATTATAAAAATAATTTTTTTTTTAATCTAAGACATATTAGTCTAATTAGTGCCAACATATAAGTATGCAATATAATAGGCCTGAATAAATATGAAATAAAACTATTTATGGTAGACAGTATTTGCAAAATTCATAAACTGCCATCTAAACAGGTGTGAGAAGCAATAGAAATATTCTCATTATAATAAAATTAAATGTTTTATCACCATTCAGGATTTGTGAACCAAGTCATTTCATTGATTCATTATTTGCATGAAGTGCCTGAAGAAAACTATATTTTGATATAAATGCACATGCTGCACATACATAAAGGTTGAAGGCAGCAGTTGTCCTTTGAGGTTTAGAAACTTAGATAACAAAAGTAAGATCAAAGGTAAGAATGAAACAGAAACAAGGAAACTGATTTCACAGAAGTACACTGCCTTTAGATAATGATTTACTTAATTGCACGATTTAAAAAAAAGGTTTTTAAAGACACATTTTATTTTTAGATGAATAGATAGCTAGATTATTATTTTATTTTGTTTTATTTTTTTCTGGTGGAATAGACTTCAAAATGAAAAGGTTCACAGTACATAAAAACAAATGTCTAATAATTGACCTTAATATTTAACCTCTCCATACGTCCTCCTGCGCTATAACCACGTGCAGGCGGAACTGCCGGGTCACGTGCTGTGGCCGGCTTCATCACAGCAGCTCAGAGACTGAAACCGGTGGAGGAGCTGACTGAAGGTGTGACTGCCTGCGGGTGAGCCTCTTCTCCAGCAGGTAGGAGGCTCTAATCAGCCATTCTCCTCCTTATAACCTCATTTAACTCTTCTACGAAAACAAAACGAGACAGATATTGTATTAACGCTAATTCATGTCGCGTGTACCGTCGTTAGGAGTCATTTAGCGGCGTTTATGTAACTCGTGTGAGATACTAAGTATCGCGTGTGAAGTGTTGTGATAGCGGATATTTGCGATAAACACGGAGGAGGGAGCACTCTGTGCCTTCTCATGAGGATAAAGCGGACTCTTACTTCTGTACGACACCTGGTTGCTGTTCATAACATTCCAGTCTTTCTCATAAATATCTTGTTTGTCCCTAAACGCCCCATAGGTTTTAAATACTTTGTTATACCTGAATAATTAAAATGCACAGGTGCTTTTGTACAGATTGGACTCGATTTTTGTCAATAACATAAATATTATGAGGTAGATATATACTTCTTTATGATGTTATAGTCCTCACACTGGCTGATAGTATGCATACACTCTCAAATAGAGATAAGGATCCTGATTTATAGAGATGTATCAGTGTACTGTATTATATAGCTCAACTGTGAAATGAGAGTCAGTATCTACTGAGATTAATGTTATAACTGATGTTATAACTGCTGTTTTGCTGTGTGCAACACAACTGAATGACCAGTGATTGTGGCAGTATCCAAATAATGGAAAATAAACAGCAGTTTGTGCTGAAATGGTAACATATAGTTGATGAATCGACTGCATTGACAAACAATACTCTGGACTGTTGGATGCTGACATTTTGCAGACTGAATGCTTGTTGAATCTAAGATAATAGCAGACGGATACAGCAAGTGAAAATGTTTGGTTTGAACTTGCTGGTTGAAATAAAAACCTGCGGTGACACAGTGTCGGTCATAGCAACACTGAATCACGTTGGACTCTTGGACGTATCGGGACGAACGTGCCGAGACAGGGAAAGCTAGATTTGTCCTAATCTTGTAAACAGGATTAACACCTAAGGTCCCCTCAGAGTGTCGTGGTTGAGATCTGGTTGTACTGGATTTGCGTCATCGAGTACAGGGCCTTTTGTATTGTGGTCAGCCTTGATTATAATTGTACTGTGTCCATGGAGGCTGTATTATTGTCTTAATGCAGCTTTACACTTTTAAGTCGTTGCCATTCGTTTCCTGTGAATGCACAAAATGGAAGTACAACACCCTCTGCTTCTAAAAGTTTCTTTCTCTTTCTTTTTGTTTTGCCCTTTAAGATCCACTTCCTCACTTTTTCTGGAGCTTTCGGCCAGTCTTCATCATTAGACTTTGATTAGTTGTCATGCAAATGGAGCTTACATACATTTTTGCAACAAAAATAACTAAACTATTTATTGATTATCAACACTTTTGACGAAAATGTTTACTGGTTCCAGCGTCTCAGTTTTCTTCTGTGATAGTAATTTTAATAACTTTGGGTTCGTTGGACAAACAAGCTCTTTTAATAACTCAGCATGGGCTATAGAAAATCATAATTTATGGGTTTTTTTACACATTTTTTACAAAATAATAAATGGACTTTCCATTGAGTTTTTTGTCCAAACAGAGAGTTTGTGTGGCTCCTTCATGTGAACACTATTAATGATCATGGAGCAAACTCTGATTGAGACGGCCTGATTCTGCAGATTATCATCAGACCACAACACATTTATTCAGGATTGAAGTGCTGCAGCAGAGGGGCCTGTACGGAGAGCCGTGGGAGTCGAGGCTCTGACTAAATGTGGTGTGTTGTTGTGTAGATCCTGTTGTGTGTAGTCAGCTCACCAGAGAGATCGGGTTGTGCAGCGCTGTTATCGCGGCTGATGACTCTCATCTCGACTCTTCTGCTTTGTCCACTAAACGAGGGATGCACTTTCACTCTGCAGTGTGCTGCGGTTCACTGAGGGGAACGCCACAGCAGGAACACAATGTACAGTGTGACACGATCATCAACCGGTGGCTTAGTTCACTGGATGCTTAGAGTGACTTTTAGTGATATTAGTTATCATTCAGTTACAGCTCTGACTTAATCAACACTAAAACATGTTTAGTAATGCTAGCTATTAGCAATGCAGGCTGTTTGGAGGGAAATGTTGGTCTTTTTCTTTGGTCAAGACTAAAATATTAATACAACAACTATTGGGTGGATTGCTATTATGTTCAGACATTCAGAGTCTCCAGAGGATGAATCTTAATGCCTTTGGTGATCCCCTGACCTTTCCTCTTTATAGCCAAAGTGTTTCATATCTCAACATCTGCTTGTTGGATTGGCACTACATTGTGCTCAGACATTCATGATCCCCAGATGATGTATCCTAACTTTGGTGACTTTGGCAACTATTATGTGGATCGCCTTTGGTTTTGGTACACGCGTTCGTGTTCCAAATATCGTTTTTGATCCCCCTACAAAACTCATGATATTTCTACCTGCCTTAGCTATACTTTAGCTAATTAGAATATTAGCATGCTAACACGCTAAACCAAGATGGTGAACATGTTAAACATTTCATTAACCTCAGCATGTTAGCATTGTCATTGTGAGCTTGTTAGCATTTAGTCAAAGCCAGAGCCACACGCATGGCTGTATAGACTCTGTTTCATTCATGATCTCCAGAGGATGAATCCTTATGAACGTTGGTGACTTTTCATGTAGCTCCACCCAACTTAGTTCAGTTAATGACCTCTAAACCAGCTGAGATTAATGCTAACATACCAAAGCATGCTTAAATGCATTAGCATGGCAATATGGTCCTGCATACTAACATGCCAAATTACATTGTTTTCTCACTATACAGTAAATTATTAGTCAAACAAATAGATTGAAATGTTCCCTTAAGCTGTTTCGAGGTCTCTGTGCAGCCTTTTCATGCACATGACGGTGACGGTGACGGTGTTAGGAGAAGTTATGTAAGCGTTTTAGGACTCAGACTGGGGGATATTTTCCCTCTAAGACTTTGTGTTCAGTCAGAGGTTTTAGAAAGGTCACAGGAGCTGCACTGCATGGCACAGAGCAGGAGCAGGTGGGCTGAGGAGGCCAGGGGAGGAGAGGAGGGGGGGTTACCTGTAGAGACCGGCTGCACCCGAGGTCCCCTTGGACTCTGGTGAGTTTGGGTGCTGGTCAGGCTTCCATTTGAATACGGAGTGAGTGAGGTTTTTCTTTAATACATTGTGGCTCTGTTATAGCAAACACAACGTATGACTTGATTTCTCACTATTAGGGGTCTAATCCCAGTTAATCCTGAGTCTATTTTTAACCCAAACCTAGCACCTGTACCTTACATAGAGGATGCCAATAATGAATAAAATACCACAATAGACAATCACACGGATAAATCACAGTAAATCTTTCATGGTGTTTATCGCCACATTGTCCAATCCTACTTTATATTGTAATAGGGCCGGCTTATAATTCAATATGATCATTTATCGTCTGATATTAAATCATAAATGGAGATATCCTCCCGAACAATTAGCTCGTCTGAATCGATAACGAGCACATACTAACTCAAGTTTCTAAGAATCGGATTATTTTGCACATAAATTCTTAATTAAATGAGAAATTACTTTTCATTTGTCAAGTATTTAATTTACACAACAGTATCCAAAACTATGTGGTTATTTCATATAGACTTTTTATTTGTTGAATTACCATAAACATGCTGTATCGTGATACAAATCGTTATCGTGACATGAAATGAAACTATATTGTGTTCGAAGATTTTGGCCATATCGCCCAGATTGTTATCACGTGAAAGTCAGCGGAGTTTTAGTGCCACACTGTTGTCACCTGACAGTGAGAACACACACACACACACACACACACACACACACACACACACACACACACACACACACACACACACACACACACACACACACACACACACACACACACACACACACACACACACACACACACACACACACAGAAACCGAAAGTCCTTGTCCAGATAATCCCCAAGCTGCAAACACAAATCTATAAAATGGAGTTGTGTCCTTCACAGTAATTACAGGTGCTGAGCCGAGGTGCGAGCACATAATGACAGTCACATGACTCGCTCTGACGTTGACCTACAGGGATGATCAAGAGAAAACAGAGGCATCACTGAGCAGTAAAGTAGCACGCTCAAATAGTGACATTCTACTTTAAAAAGAACTACGGTGGTTGGTTTTATTGACCCAAAATTTGTATTTTTAGTGAGTGTCCGTTCTGTCCGCTCTGCTCTAGTTGCTGCAATGGAGGGCCTGACTACGTCTCCATCAGCTCAGGACTCTTTTGAGGAAAATGGGACAGAGCCGCTGTGTTTAGGGACCGGCTTGCATTTCCTTTGCAGACTATTCTGAACAACAGGAGCCGTACTACCGGGACACTGACCTAGAAAGACGCAAAAGGAAAGCAGTGTGTGGTGTCATTCTGCTAGTACTTTAGCAGTGTTAGAGGTGTTTTAGAAGGTAATAAATGCAGAGTAATTATTCATTAATGAAGGGTCTTCTCACTGACAGGGGGACACCATGAACTACGTGGGGCAGCTGGCGGGCCAGGTGCTGGTGACGGTGAAGGAGCTGTACAAGGGGCTCAATCAGGCCACTCTGTCGGGCTGCATCGACGTGATCGTGGTCCGACAGCCCGACGGGACATTCCAGTGCTCCCCCTTCCACGTTCGCTTTGGAAAACTGGGAGTGCTGCGCTCCAGGGAGAAAGTAGTGAGTGCCCAAATATTGATATCTCTGAATGTTTTGAGGCTTAGTTTTTGAGTCTTTTGGCAATATTTTTAACGAACTTTTGCATTCGTTTTGAAGCAAACATTTGCGTATATATGGCATTCTGTTGATTAAGGAAGATTAAATGGTGGTGAAATGTAAACAAGTACATTTACTCAAGTACTTTTTCTTAGTACAATATTGAAGTAATTGGAATGTTATGCTTCTTTATACGTCTACTTCTCTACATGAGATAGAAAGACTAAAGCTTCATTCAGCCTCTTATTCCCAACATGTAAAGATTCAACCTATTCAAGAACAGTGTCTAACAGAAGAGCCTTCTCTTCCATAAGCTCACAGGAGAGTCAGACAGTACAGGAAGTAGTCTGTTGTTGACAGAGAAGATTTAAAGGTTTGTTAAGAAACACTTAATCTTGACCTAATATCAAATGTCGGCATCTTGCAGACACTTAAAGTATATTTTGGTTAATTTTGTAACCTTATTGATAAATCAAAGATTTCAAAAACGTACATACTGTATGTCTACATATGTTATTGAGCATTTATAACAACCCAATTCCACCCAGGCAGCCCAGGTCTGTTTAATACATTGGTAGAAACTTAGCAAGCCATTGTACAAGCTGTTTTTGTTCTCTGGCTTAACTCTAATTCTTCAGGTAAATCTGTGGCACATTTTGTTTTGATCCATAATCTGTGTTGTGCATGCATTCAGGGCTTTTCTTCTGTGAACAAACTTCATTGAGGTCTGCTGAGACCATCTGAGGAGAATGTGTTGAATTACACAGAGTATAATTCAGAGTATTTCTAACAGAAATGTGTTGTTTGACTCTTCAGATTGACATAGAAATCAATGGGGAACCTGTAGAGCTGCACATGAAGCTTGGAGACAATGGAGAGGCCTTTTTTGTCCAGGAGACAGAGCAGCACAACGTGAGTATTGAACAGTTTATATTGAAAATGAATGATTTTTATGTTGAGTTTAAACTGACTACGAGTGGAAACAAACGACTGTGATAAGAACATACAACACTTCCTGCTTGCTGCATGGGTGTAGACTCATAGTCCCGTCTATTGTGGGGTTTTTTTTTCTCAACACAGGAGATTGTTCCAGCCCACCTGGTGACGTCACCCATCCCCACAGAGGAGGCTCTGCTCAGGAGCAGGGAGCCCAGATGTGGCGGCTCTGCGCCGGAGAGCAGTCAGCCTCTGAGTGCAGAAGACCCGTCCTCTGGAAACCTCCAACCCGGCTCCAACGCAGCCGGCAAGAAGAAGAGGAGACGCAGAAAAAAGCACAAGGCGGAGCCACGCAAGGAGGAGCAAAGCACACCTGCAGGCGGGGAGCTGGAGCTGTGTGAGCTCAGTTCAGATGAGGAGCACAAAGGCAACAATGGACGGTAATTAGACCGTTTAAAAGTTGGATTTTTATGTTAGTCGTCATAAATCGTTTGGTTGATTTCATTGCTTCCTGTCGTCAGGGCATCTGCACCCTCCATGATGAAGGAGAATATGGACCACAGGCAACATTCATCCCTGACGGCCCTCGAATGGGACAGCTACCCTTTCTCTGATGGAGACTGGTCCCCTTGCACAGAGTACGCCACCCTCACTCTCAATATATACATTGTTCGTACAAGCATAGAGAAACAATGACACGATCCACTTTATCAAAACAGGAAGGGCAGAGTTAAACAAATCACTCCCACAAGGCCGTAACAGCTGACTCAGTGGAAATGTGGCGTTTGCTTGCAGCAGGGAGATGTCGGAGTCCACGTCGCCCAAGAGTGACTCTGAGCTGATGGTGAAGCCGACAGAGAGCATGCTCAGGGCCGAGTCCCACATGCAGTGGACCTGGGGAGAGTTTCCAGAATCCACCAGGGTGAGCTGCAGATCTAGACTTGCAGGATCCGGTCTAAACTTTCAGACACGGGAGATTTGTTTCAGGTCTAGGATTATTTTGCATGTATACTTACTTTGTTTCTTGCATCCAGGTCAACAAAAAGGACAAATCAGAGCCAAAGATGTTGACCATCACTCCCTCTGAGAGCACACATTTCAGGGTTATCTTGAGCACAGAAGCCATGGAGGAAAGGGAAGGAGAGAGAACCACAGATCTCACTTGCAGTATTATAAAGCCAGAGCCGCGGACCATTCAAATTGATCAGTGCATCCCCAACCCGCCGCCCCCCGAAGCTCCGTCGCCCAATACGGACATCGCCCAGCACAAGCCGGACCTTTCAGATTTAAGGTCCAGCAGTTTTACCGCCGAGCCATGTCCCACTAACTCTGACCTCAGCCCAAACGCCGCACACACGACCAGGTGGAAGTCTTCGCCGCCCAGCCGCAGGGACAGCGGCTCTGCTGGCAGCGGAGCCAGTAACATAGCTGGAGACTCAGTTTGTCCCGATGCCTCCTCGAAACCCAGCGACTCGCCCGTCAAGAACAGAGGTAACATCACTACAGTAATGTTCATTCTGCAGTATGGATGTATGAATGAAAATGATGTTTCATTACAAAATTAAGTATCCTAAGAATGACTTCAAGGACTTCAAAACAGGCTGAAAACTTTACTTCTATCTGCTTATTTGTCATGAATGTTTACAAAACCTGTGTATATGAGTATTAGAATTACTTAAACTCTACGTACAGTTGAGATGTAAGTGAATGTTAACAGGAAGGATGTGGTTTCTATTTGGGCCCGAGTTTATATTCTGGGGCTGCTCTGCATTCACATGCAGACGTTCAAAGAAAGGGAAGTGACAAGAAAAAAAATGACGTCAGCGATTTCTGAGAAGGCGTCTCTTGTCTTGCTTTCATGAAAAGGCGTGAGGAAGAGGAGCCAACATCAGGGGCCTGAAGATATTTACCTGGATGACCTGAATGCACTTGACCCTGATGTTGTTGCCCGGTACTTCCCAAAAAGGTACAAACCTCCTAATCCTTCTAGAGAGAAGTCCTATCGTCTCTTTCCGGAGTGTTTGGGTGTATGTACAGTATGTGACAAGACATTGCCAACTTTTGATACTTAGTTTGAGTACTTCTGCTTTGTAAAAAATATTGCGGTTTGATGTCCATAAACAGAACCACAGAAGTAGTGAAAATAATGGCTGAAACTATTTATAATAACTAACTGTCTGTGTTTGTTTTCAGCGAGTCGGATCAGGTTCCTAAACACTGGGACGAGATGGGGAGGCGCTCTGGGTCCCAGTCTCCCCAGTCTGTTGGCAGCGCAGCAGCAGACAGCGGCACCGAGTGTCTGTCGGACTCTGCTGGTGACCTCCCTGACGTCACGCTGTCGCTGTGTGGAGGTGTTGGTGAGAACTCGGAGATCCCCAAAGGTACCCAGTAATCTCTGATAACAGCCATTATTCGTTGCATGAACATTGATAAACTCCAGTAGGCACAGTAGTTTTTTAGTTTATCTAAAACAATACAAGATGGAAATAAGATTTTGAAAGAGGCAGCAGCTGATTGATCAGTTATTTTGTATTTATTGTTAAGGATTCATGGCCTGTTAAATCCTTTATTAAGGATTAAACAAACCGGATTTATTATACATGTTGACTGTCCTGTGTCTTAGCTCATAGTCATAAATATTGTGCGCCTTATTTTTAAATCAGGCTTTTATGTTCCATTTATTTCAGAGAAATTCATGGAGCACATCATCACCTACAATGAATTTGCAGATCATCCAGCAATAATCGACAATCCCAATTTGGTGGTTAGAATTGCAAACAGGTGAGTTTTCCTACGTCCTTATTCAGCTGCTAAACCCTCATCACAGTCTAACAGACCAATCAATAAATAATTAAACCTCTTTTTCCCAGATATTACAACTGGACTCTGGCAGCACCGTTGATACTTAGTATGCAGGCTTTTCAGAAGAACTTGCCAAAGGTATCCTCTTGGTCTAATGTGTTTATAGTGTACTCTGTAGCTGCACATTTAATCTATTGACACATGAATAATTTATCTGATTATCAGGCTACTGAGGAGGCCTGGGTGAAGGAGAAAATGCCCAAGAAGTCTGGACGCTGGTGGTTCTGGAGAAAGAGCAGCATAAAGCAGGTACTGAATGTGTGACTTAGCCAAAAAGTCACACTTCCATCTGTGTGTTTACAGCAGGCGTGTGTGTGTGTGTGTTTATAGTGCCTTAAACTTGTATTCTCTCTAATCGCCATCAGGGGGCGACTCTCCGGTTGCAAAAACAAGTCAGATTGTATGAGAAATGACTCTACTTCTCACTTAATTTATTACCTCAGTAAACATTGTAAACATGAGTTTGTGGTCTCAATCTCTAGTTTCAAGTCTTCTTCAATACGGCATGATGTTCATTTAGTAAATTATGGTCCGATTTTGCATAAAATAGACGATAAAGCAGGGTTATCAGTGTTCGGTTGTACTTAGCTCCACCCTCTCATGTCACTTCTGGTTGCAAAAATACAAGATGGTGACGGTTAAAGAGCCGAACCCGAGGCTTCGAAACTGTAGTTGACAAACCAGTGGGTGACGTCTCGGTGACTACGTCCACTTCTTACATACAGTCTATGGTTGACAGTATAGTGGAGGTCAGTGTTTGAGTAACTTTGCATTGTAAATGATTCAAGTCAAATTAGGAACAGGTTGCCCAAATGCGTCAGTAACCATAACATCACTATTTGACATTCTCATGTAAATAATGTCTCTGTCTTTCTTCAGTTATCATCAGAGACCAAGTTAGAGCAACAGGAGTCTGTGACCAGAGAGAGCCCCGCCCTTCACCAGGCCCCAGAAACACAGTGAGTCAGCAACAAAGCTCTGGCGTCCTCACAACACTACAGCCACACACACACACACACAGCCACACACACAGTGTTGGCTAGACAAGTCCCACAGAGGCCTTATTAGCAGGTTAGTCATTTTGTGACTAATAAACTCAGCGTTAAGACCTCAGGAGCAATACTTTGAATATTGTTTGAACCAGCCAGCTGGGAGATTCTAGTTTGTGTTAAAGATTATTGAGGATGCCTCCAGTTGTGGAAAATAAGCATTCTGCATATTTACTGTTGAACAAAGCAGAGTTACAGGCAGAGGAGGAGGTGTACTGCCCTCTGGTGACGCTAAATGACACTGCAGGGTTTTCTTGTTGACCCTGAGTCACACACACATCTATAAAACATTGCAACATTGTTGTGTTATTCTGCTTATTTTGACAGATATTTGTCTGTTTTCTATCCGGCAGGCAGAAAGCAGCCGAGTGGTCCAGCGACGATGAGACTAAAGAGCTGAACGCTGTGGCTCCGGCTCCGACACCTACTGAGCATGTGCAGCCAGAAGGCCCGGCACCGGCGGCAGCTTTTCACTCCTACAAGAAGTCCCTCCGCCTGTCGTCTGACCAGATAGTAAGACAAGCGTTCACTGATACTGGCAGCGTGGCTAAAATTAGGCAAACGCAGAAACTGTCTCATCAGTCTGCATTTAAACTCACTCATTTTCTGTCTCTTGCAGGCCACCCTGAAGCTAAGAGAGGGGCCTAATGACGTCACCTTCAGCATAACCACTCAGTACCAGGGGACGTGTCGCTGCGAGGGCACCATCTACCTGTGGAGCTGGGACGACAAGGTCATAATCTCCGACATCGACGGCACCATCACCAAGTACGAGAGAGTCTAAATGTTCATTCTCAGGCCGCAATAAATCACACTGTCCTGTTCTCAGGCTGCTCGCTGAGACTTTAAATGCTCCATTCCCATTCACAATATTTGTATCAGAGTTTTTACGTAGTATTTGCTTTTCAGTGCATTTAGTATTTGATGCCCTGAATCGTTTTTCTTCCCACAGATCAGATGTGTTCGGTCAGATTCTCCCTCAGCTCGGGAAAGACTGGACTCATCAAGGCATCGCTAAGCTTTACCACTCTGTGCACGAGTAAGATACAGATTGATTACTATTGTCAGCATTAACACATTATGTAATAACGCATTAGGTAACTAGACAAAATTCAATGCATTTTCACCTCATTTCATTCAAAAGGCAACCTTCTTCCATGGAAATACAATACATGTAGTCTGTAATAACCAACCCAAATAAATGTCTAAATTCATAAGTCATTATAACATTGTTTATTTTATACATTAAGGCATGAATCATACTGACTATTAATAGTTTTTAAAGATCAGTAGATTCAGCAGATTATCTTTAATTGGCCAAAACTACATCAAGATGAAGACATGTTTTGGTTGGTTGTTACATAACATGTATTATAACATTTTCATAAGAAAATGTAAACTCCCAACCTTGCATTGTTTGTAATCCTTTATTACAAAATGCGGGGAAATGTATTAAATATCGCGTTCAAGCTGTTTATTACAAATTGCGGGTGTTGTTATTACATAATGCAAAGTGGCTCCAGTTAAGTAAAAGATTTAACCCATCGCTCAACGTATCTGACTGCTACAGGAATGGCTACAAGTTCCTGTACTGTTCGGCCCGAGCAATCGGCATGGCCGACATGACCCGAGGATATCTGCACTGGGTGAACGACAGAGGGACTCTCCTGCCTCAAGGACCCCTCATGCTCTCTCCCAGCAGCCTCTTTTCTGCCTTCCACAGGTACAAAACCTCCCCTCAGCATCTATTCTAAGTCTCAGCTTCAGCTTTGTTTTTGATAAGACACGGCGCGGCTGAAATTCAATTTAGAATTTAAGTCAAAGATGTTTACCAGGACTTGTTTACGACGAGGATTTGAAGCAGCATTGACTGATCTTTGCGGTCAAACTTTAAGTTACTAATCTACCAGCTGATCACATTGGAGATCAAGCAGAAATGTCTATTTTCAGATGTAATTAATTATATAAATAACAGTCATTCTGCTTTGACTTGTGTTGGCTTTGCTGGAATCAAAATGTGTTGGTCACACTTCTGCACTGTTGAGTGTTTTAATGACTTAAAAGGGAAACTCGCTTTGTATCACTAAAATGTGAGCAGTGTCATGAACAATGTTTAACTTCCCTCATGTTGCCAGCAACCAGAGCTCTCCGCTCATTTGCCAGCAAAAGTTTGCCAGACGACGCTCTAGGGCCGTTGTTCGATATACAGAACAACAGCACAGATGGTATACAAAGAATGCATTTCTGCATTCTTTGTATACCATCTGTGCAAACAATAGCCCTAAAGCCCGACGCATTAAAATGAAACAATTAAAAAGTTAAACATGGTTTCTTTGCATGTACTACCCACATTGTGAGGATACCTTTTAATTCTTTTGTTTTTGAACAGTTTCTGATTGGTAACCTTAATAACCTGTTTTTATGGTGATTTTGGGAACTCATTGACTCTATTAATGGTTATAAGTGTTTAAAGTTGTATAAGTTCATTTAAAATGAGCAACTCCCGCAGCAGGTACAGAGCTTAAGTCTGTAATGCTTTCTTTGTCGTTCTCTTGTTAGAGAGGTCATAGAAAAAAAGCCTGAGAAGTTCAAGATCGAATGCCTCACAGACATCAAGAACCTGTTTTTCCCAAACACACATCCCTTCTATGCAGCCTTTGGAAACCGAGAAAGCGTACGTAAACGTAACTTCTTCATCAAAACAGTTAGATGCAATTACTCCGACAACGATCCTCATTGTCTTTTCCCCTGCGTTTAAGGACGTGTTTGCCTACAAGCAAGTGGGCGTGCCCGTGTGCCGGATATTCACAGTGAATCCCAAAGGGGAGCTGATCCTGGAGCAAGCCAAAGGCAATAAAACATCGTGAGTGTCTCAGCGTCACTGGAGACGTGGTTTGTGTGTGTGTCTGTCAGCTGTTTCTCTCAGACACATGTTCATTGTTCCCGTCGCTGCGTTTCTTTTTCACAGATACAGCCGGCTGAGTGAGCTGGTGGAGCACGTCTTTCCTTTACGAAGTTCACAACACAACGCCACCTTCAGCTGCCCGGAGTTCAGCTCCTTCTGTTACTGGAGACAGCCGATCGCTGAGGTGCGTTTGGAGGAGCTGCTTTAACTCAAACTTATATTGATGTGTTCATTACTTGAACACATTCCACTTCAGAGAGAAACTTTGGGATATGAATGTATTCCATTGTTTTTTTTTACATGATCTTCTTATTTTGGAACTATTCCCATCATGCACTTGTATTCTTTGTGCTTGAGCTACACAGTTAAGAGGTGTATTTGAAGGCGCCGTTAGCTCTTGGCACATAAGAAAGCCAAAGTATGACATGTCAGTTAGGTTCTTACCATTTGCACAGTTTTTTTTTGCTACAGTGCTTATAAGAAGACATTCCCAAAGCACAATTTTAGGCAGTGGAGGTGCTGAAACTGGCCACTGGCTCAATATGAACCAAAAAACAACAAAAATGATACTGAGCTGTAATAAAAAATACAACGTAATATGTATAGCAGCTATGTTTTCATCCATTTAAGGCCTTATCCACTCTTTAATAGTCTTATTTAATGTCTTACATCTTTGCTTCAAAGCTTAATGATTTTGCACTTATTATCCTATAAAGAAAGAAATGTGAAATGATTTGGCTCATAGATAATAATTGCATAACTGCAATATGAAGAAAAAAAGCACTTTGTGTACTGTAAATACTGCTGCTATTTGGTATTAAGTATTAAGTATAGGCTGACGGTAAAAAACTATTTTTGATGAATTAATCTTTGCTGATGTTTTTGTGTTTTGATTTTGCCATTGTGAAAACTACAGGATATTAATGTTATGCCTCTTTTTGTTTTTATCCTTTTCACGCTCAGTAACAGCTGTAAGTAAGATTCAATGCATTCTTTCTATGAAAGCGATGAACTTTGAGGAGAACACAGTATTTTCCTGCTTTCTATTTGCTAGACAGTGAGAGGTGAGCTCAGGAAACCTGAACCATTTAAAGTCATTTATAGTCTAAAGTATGAACTCTGTACACGTCATATTTACTATATGTATTGTATTAATATTCAATTAAACTGTTGAATCAAATGTTGGGATGATGCTTTAATAAAAGCACAAGCTGTATTTGAAACATTTAAAGAGTGTTTTACACGTGGACTATTTTAGTTCCAATAAGACATCTGCAACAATGAAAACTGGTGTGAGCTGTAGGATGAGAAAGTAACAAACACCGCAACTGATTTTATAAACGAGTGAACAAATTGGATTAACTGGAATTCAAATCTTAGCATTTAACAATTCATTAACATCAGCAATTACCAGGCGGTGTTTTTAATTATTGAGGAAGAAACTGATAACAGTGGACGACAATTAAATGTTCTAGGTCACAAACAAAAAATATATATAAAACAATTGCAATGAAAGCACACTATATATATTAGCATTAATGATAGAAATAATCTCATTTATAATTTGGAGACAGTCTTTGTTGTTTCCTGCTGGTTGTCTCCCCCTCCTGACAATGAAATACCTCCGTGTGTCCCCAGTAACGCGCTCCACTTTCATAAGGTGTCTTTAACGAGAGCAGGGCTACCGTTTTGATGGGCTGGGGTAAAGAAGCACGGCGCTGAAAGACGACAGGATCTCAGAGGAGGAGGCCGAGACGGCGGGTTTCCCAGCGGTCATGACCAGTCCTGCTCGATCTCCTCTCCTCAGCGACAGAACCAGGCTCAGCGAGGCTGAGCTGCTGCAGTTGCACTGATCATGTGACAGGAAGCCCCTCGAGCCTAACCTCTGGATGCTGCGATTGGACACGGACAGGACCGCCTCCACCCTCTCGCCTCGCTGGGCTGCGAGCACAGCGGTCACCAGGTAGCGGCCGTCTGTTGGAGCTGTGAAGATACCTGAGAACAACACGGACAATCATTTTAATGTCCACTACTGTTTAATTTATAGATTCCCATGACATTTTCTGCAGACATTCATGTTCTCCAGAGGATTAATCCTACTGATCACTTGCCACCATGAGGTTAACATTTTTGGTTTTTACTCCCCAACTACTCTATGGATCGCCCTCAATATGGACACATTCATGTTGCCAAGATGGATTAAAATCACTTTGAAGAACAGTTTACTTTTCACTTGGAGCCATCAACAGGTCGAACTTCTTCCTACACTTTGTGACTAAATACTTGCTACTCACAGCTACGAGAAACATCTTCAAGAGATCTTTTATTCCATCCTCTGTCAACTTACTAAACAATGGAAAACGATTATTAGTGACTGATGCTTTTATTTACGTCTATTTAAGAATAATGCACTTTCATCTCACCTGTTTGGCCCACTTACTAATGTTTTTCTTTTTTGTTCTGTTTTTTTTATCATCTCATGTTTTTAATCCATGGAAAAGGAAGCATTTAAGTGTACATATGTGTGTGAAACCAAAGACATATTCCCATGCACGTGAACAATAAAGAAGTCTAATCTAAACAAATCACAGTCCCGTCATCCTCAGTTGTATTTTGAGTTTACTGCTAATTAGCATACACGCGAGACTACGACAGTGACGATGATAAAAATACTACAAACATAGAAACATAACACCTCCACAACATCTGCATGTTAGCATTGTCATTGTGAGCATTTTAGCATGCTGAAGTTAGCATTTGACTCAGTACAGCCTCAAAGAGCCGCTGGCATTACATATCTCATAAGCATCTAGTATGAGACAATAGTCCACAGATTTAGAGTTAATTGAATGGTGCAACAATAATTGATTAATCATTTTTTCAATCACAGTTACAAACTGTGGAGTAAAATGTAGGTTTCATGCTTCATTGTTTGGGCCAGTGGGTGGTAGCGGTTACCTGTGTGAGCGTCATAGTGTCCTCCATCATTGACCAACACCTTGTTGAATCGAATGAGTCCAACCTCTCCCTGGAACGGAGGAAGAGTCAGACCAGCTGAGAAGGACACGCTCTCACCTGAACACAGGACAGGAAACGTGAGCTCACAAACGTGTTAATGGAGGCAGGAACTTGTGCGAGGGGATCCAATTCTGACCTGACGCTGCCTGTGATGATAGTCTGTGGGGCACGTTCACACCTGCTGAGCGAAAGAAAAATATTCTCATCCGCTCTGGAGAGGCTCAATTTTGATGCAGCACAAAAAGAGTTAAAGGAGAATCTACCTGAGATGACCAGCGTGCTGGGTTTTAGCAAATCAGTGGATTTGACTGGGGAGGCTATGAAATAAAACAAGAAAAAGATACATGAAATAATCCTTGGATAACATGCAGAGGAGAGTGCAACATGTGGGTGTGTGTGTCTCACCTGGAGCTCCAGCAAAACCCTGAACAGGCATCGTGCTGCCGTCTGTCCCTTTGGGCAGCTTGGACGAGGTCATCTTGCCGGGGGGTCCCGCCTCTCCGGTCTCCATCATAGGTGGCTGTGGGAGGGAGGCCTCCGGGGGACCAACCGGCCCCGTGAGGCTCTTACTTGAACCCTGGAAAAGTCCGGCGTCCTCCACGGCAACCTGAACACCTGAAAAAGACAGATACGTATAGTGAGCGATGGCGACGCGTCTGCAGGTCAGAGAGAGACAGATGTTTGGAGCCCATGAATCAAGTCCAAAACCTTTAAGTTATGAGCAGAAGACACAAATGGCCATAGATTTTTATTATAATAATTTACCTTTGGGCCAACTACAGTTCTCTTCATCATTCTAACGTGAGAGATTTGTCTGTTTTGTGTCTAAAAACTTTTATTTTGGGTTAGTTTATCTTGTATTATTAATTTGCACATTCATTTGTGCTTTTTTTATTTGGGGGCATGACAGAAAAAACTTTGAACAAATGTCCCGATGCAACCAGAGATACTGCATTGAACTGTGTATTTGACGTGCATTGTCACCATAACTTCCAATAAAACCCTGCTGCAAACTTTGGTTGAACATTTATAATACGTTTAGATCAAACTGATATCTCTCTGACACAGAAACTACTAATTATAGCATTTATATTAGCAGTATTTAATGGAGGGCTGTTGCCTGTACCCTGTCAGACACTCCTCCTCCTACATTTTACTTATTAAAGCAGGTCCAAAGTATCCACATGTTTCCAACTTTTTGATTATGTAGTTACTTGTTTGCGCCAACAAATATTGACAAACATCAAAAGGAATGACATCTAATTATGTTCTATGTTGTGTTTCCACTTTAATTTTCACTTTTCAAGAAACATGGCATCGGGTTTAAGTTCATGGCCTCTGTCGACTCTCATTAACAGCTAAACAGCGAGTTGTTATCCGAGCCCGTTATTATGGACATAAACAGAGAAGATGACAGACCACTGCCACTTCTCCCATCACACGGTGATCAGCTCTGAGCTTCACGCACCGCTGCATTCCTGAGAACCATAGCTGGGGTCGAACCCTGGCTTTTATCAACAGATCAGCCCTCCTGGCTGGGGGGGGGGGGGGGGGGCGCACAGCGGGACAACAGGCCCCAAGGGCTCCAAAAGGTAAAGAGCAGCACATAAAAGGCATACCAGCAGCATACCAAGACACAGCCACATGTTCAATCACCAGACAGCCTGTCCCGTCACCCCCGAGGAGAAGGATCATTGAGGATGGAAGCCAGAAAGGTCTGCCTGTTAAACACAACATGTGGAAAGGGGGCCGGTGTGGAACCATAAAACCGCACATGGGGGGTAAGTCTGTATATACACATGCATGCTTATGTTCCACTGGGTTGTTAGTGGTGTCGCTCCTCATTTAAAGCGAGGTACACGAGCAGTCTGATGGGAGGGATTCAAAACTGGTTTCAGACCTATAGTGCCACGAGCATTAAAGAGGCAAACACAGGATGTATATGTACGCCATTTGTCGTGATGAAAGAGGTGAGCTGTAAACAAATGCAGCTGGGTCGGCTGTCCACCGCAGTTTTGCATCCTTCCAGCATGGCAGCATGGGAAACCCTTTTGTTGTCACTGAGACCCCAACGGTTCCGGGATACAACAGCCTCTTGTGACACTTTCCACATTACATACCACATGACAGTCGCTGCACAGCAATTCGGTTAGACTTTATGACTCACTTATGGAAAAAAAACAACAACAAACAACGCACTGAGCTCTTAAGATTTTGATTTAAGAAACAATAAATGCAGCCTCAGAAGATTAAAAGGGAGATCCGTCAGGATAACAGGGTATGAAATGATCAGCAACCAAACACTCAAGGCTTTATTGTTCTTGAGGGAGTTCTGTCAGGTCTCGTCTTGTTTTTGGTTCACGGGGTTGTCATGATTGACTGCTGACCAGAATGCGTCACCCTTTAAGTCACCTTATCTCCTGTTGGGTCATTGACCTCACCAAGCTTCACCACAGAGCATTGTCAGAAGCAGGGAAGCATGCTTTCTTATCTCAGAACCTTCCCGTAATAGAGCTCTAGGATGGTTTTAAGTGGGTTGAGGCCACGGTGTCGTACACAATGAGAAGGATGGGCTTTAACACATTAAAAGGATTAGAAAAAATCTTACATCTGCACACTAACAAACTGAGGAAGTGGCACTTACTAGTTTACCAGTGTTTGGCTCCACATATGCAAACACCAGTCATACCCTTTATTGTGATCAATTACTCATACAATACATGATAATAACAATAAGGAGACGTAAGGGGAGTTTGCACTGTTATCGTGGATTGAAAAGAAAAAATTGCACCAAAAAACCTATTAAAAGCATTCCTTTTAAAATGAATCTCTTTCTAATAAGTTACTCTTTAGAAAATGGGTCATACATTTTAACTAACGGCTTCATTCATAAAAATAAATAAATATTGACAAATAAATATTAATAAATAATTGACTTCTATTACTTTTTACATCAGTTTTTAGCAATTAAAAAGAAGGATTTGTGGTTGTAAGGATTATCGTCATTTGCAGTTTGTTCAACTGTTTAGTTCAGGTAGACTCTAATGGACCACCATCCTGCAGAACATCTGGACCAAAAACTATTTATTAACAACGTGATAATATCTAAAACTCCAGACTTGATGGAGATTTTTCATAACCTGGCAAAAATTGCTCTTGTTATTAGACTATAGCGGATTTATAAAGCATTATTAAATGGTTGATTAATCATTAATAAAACTAACTTTGTATCCTTTTAGAAGCAGTGCCTTGCTAGAAAGTGGGACCTATATTTCTGTTTCAAATTATTTCAATGTCAAGAATTGACTTTCACACACATTTCAGTTCATTTATTAATTAATTAATAGTTCAGTTTTGCCCAACTTGGAGCAGCTGTTGTGCACATTCACTGGAGGCCCAGTGTTGAATGAAGAAATGGGGGTTTCAAGCAAAACCTCAGTGGCTTATGTATTTCTGTCATGTTGTGTCAACAAGCCATAATAAATCAAAATGAGAACGTCATTTCAAGAAAGACATATTACCATCTGCCTTCGTCCCTTTACTGACCCTCTCATTTAAGGTTAACAACCGGTATGACATCATGCTAAATATATTGACTAATGGCCCTTCGGACCCTGGAGAAGCTTTTAGTGTTCACACTGTTTATTTCACCAGGAAAGGAACTCAGCCATGCAGGTAAAAAAAAAAAAAAAAAAAAAAAGTGAGAAAACTGCAGATGGACTAGAAGAGTCAGGAGTGAAAATAAGAACTGAAGATGTTGTGTTTTAAATGTCAGTCCTGTAGCATCTCATCCAAACACACTGAAGCCCTCGGCTCTGATAGCAAGGCGGCCATGAGTGCTTCCTGTGATAAGCTGCGTGGCGGCGTCTCTGTAATGGACTCGTCCAAGCAGCATTTTCCACTCTCCTCAGATATGCAGGGTGGGTGGGGTGGTGGGTGGGGGGTGGGGGGTGGGGTGTGGGGGGGGGGGGGGGCAATAGGATGAGGCAGCTGGCAGGGCAAAGACGAACAAGGAGCCAAAGCTTTAACATCGAAAAGGCTCCTGGAAACATCCCTGAGCCGGAGTGGAAATCATGAATATCTTTCCAATGACAGAATGATAAATTAAACGCCAAATTATGACAACAACCACGGGGTGGAGCGGCGACATGTCCCAGTCATCACAGACTGAGCTACAGAGATGAATCAGGACTGGAACCAGAACAAGAACAAGGATTCTTTTTTGTTTTTGCTCACCTCCCATGAGATTCTGGACTGGATCGTACGCTGCATCACCTGCCACATAAACCCGACAACTAGCTGGTCCCAGAGGAAGAGAGTTGGCTCGTAAAACATTATGGACGTGCCTCTAGTGCACATTTACAAATGCGAGAGTCAGAGATGTCCAGCTTGGTCTCATAGGCAGCATTAATATGCAGACTCATATGAGAAATATGCGACATATGCACCAGTATGAAAATCTGTTCTCAGTCTTAGAATAGAATCCAGCAATAATGATAAACAAACAGCTAAACATCAACATGATCACCCTGATGTTCTCATATTTCACCCCAACAAAAACTTCATACACGTACAGTTTATGGATACATAAATGCACACTTGTACAAAAAAAGCCAAGCAGAAAATATTTCTTTATGCCAAGGCATTGCTCAACACAAGTGGGGTTTATTAAATCAAGCATGTGTCTTTAATCAACCCTGCCTCCTGTAACTGAGAACATGGTTAAATGAAAATCCAACTTCCTCTCACTCATACACTGAAACACACTCCAATATCGCAGCCTCTCCAATAAATGAACTAAACAAAACAGACTTCAGTCCAAGCAATGATCTCAAAGGTTGGGCAAATTACAGCCATTTGATTGATCTCAAGATTATACTATTTTTGTGGATAATAAATCTGATATAGCCGGGTAGAAACCTGGAAAAATGTATTTAAAGCGAGACGAATGTAGAGCAGAGCCCAACTCTAAAAATGGGCAAAGAGGTGGATCGTTGGTGGAGCTGAGGAGGCTCCAGGTGAGGCAGCACAGGAGACCAGAGACGGCACCCACCTATCACTCACCTTAATATAATTTAAACGTACAGTTGTCATGAAGTGGGGTATTAGCTAGATACCAACACTTTTTTTTGTACCAGGCTGTAAACATGTTTATTTCTGACGTTAAGTTGGGCATTTTAACATTGCGGTCAATGGGGATTGACTCACTTTTGAAGCCAGCTTCTAGTGGCCATTTGAGGAACTGCAGGTTTTGGCATTTCTGCGTTGGCTTCATTTTTCAGCACCAGAAGTTGAGCAAGAGTACGTTTTATTGCTGAGGGGTTTACATTCGTCCTTTTAAAGAAGAAGAAGAAAGTATTCAAGTGTTGCTTTAAAATCCCTATAATATGACATAATCATTCACACAACGAGGCGATAAAATGGGTCAGTCTATGTTTGCACCTTACCTGTCTTCCCAGGATTGCTGTTTGTTAGCTCCTGAAGGTCTTTGGCTACATCAGAGATGTGGTTCTGGAGGTTCACACAAGTTCCCCTCAGTCCTCCAATATCACGGGCGTGAGCTCCAACAGTACCATTCAGCTGGTTGACACAAGTCCACAACCCAGTGACGTGTTTATTCAGCCCCTCTTTGATCCTCTGGAGGCTACTAGAGATAGGGTCCAGCCGGCCACATAAACTCTCCACACTAACAATGCGGCTGTCCATGTGTGCAATCTCCCTCCCGACATCTTCAGTCTGCTCCCTGCAGTGGTCGGCCTTGGCTTTCACCTCCCTGCCCAGCTCGTCCAGATGGTTTCTCAGCTCCTGATGCCGAGTCCTGTGGAGCTCCATTAGGCCCTTGGCCTCCTGCTCAGCCCCCGTTTCAACTTGACCCCATGTGGTGTTAAGAATCAGAGACACCTGAGACTGCTGGTGGACGGCATCCGATAGAGAGTCCTCCAACTTGCCGGCACGCCCTTTCAGATTGTTCAACTCGCCATTTAGGTTCTCAATGCTGGTGCTGCAGTTGAGGAGTTGCCCCTCCATGGTCCCACGGCCATTTATTTGGGCTTTTAGACTAGTCTCCATAGCATCTATAGCAGTTCTGCAGCTCTGGAAATTTCGTTGGCTGATGTTTTCTACCGCAGTCAGAAGACTGCTAGATAGGGAGTTGTTGCTTGTATCTACCAACAGGGTGGTGAGTCGGTCTTCTATGGAGGCCAACTTGTCCTCCAGAGTCTCCCTCAGGTCTTTGATGGCCTCTGCCTGTTGTTTCTTCAGCTTCTCCTCCACAGAGAGACACTGGGCAGCTTCAGTCTTCTCAGACGAGTTCAGACAGATCTCAAGGTTCTCCACAAGACGGATACCTCCCTTTCCTGGATCAACCAGCTTGGTCTTAAGGTCCTGGATCTCCTTGCGGAGGTCAGTTTCTTTTGAGTCCATGAGCTCTGCCAGGCTGAGGTAGTTGGTTTCTTGTCCCTCACACTGATCCTGAACAGACATGATTTTATAATCGCACGAGTTCTTCATGTCTGCCAGTTTGATGTCCATGCCCTCCATTAACTCCTCTCTCAGAGCGCGGATCTTCTCGTCCAGGTAGGCGCGCAGGTCTGTATCCCTGGCTGGGGGATCGGGAGGGGGAGTTGACAGCTGGTTGTGGGAAGCCTCCATTAACAGATGAAGTTGTCCGTCGTGGCGGTCGACGCGACCCCGCAGGTCATCCAGGGTATTGCTCTTGGACTCCAGATCGTCTGTGACCTGGCCAATCTTGTTCAAGACCTCGTCCATCTGCGTTGTCTCGCTCCCAAAAGAGAAGTCCTGCACCTGAAAGGTGTGCGGCTCTGCGCCTCTCGCACTGGCAGGCTGTCTGTAGTTATTCAGCAGCGTGAGCAGCATTTTACTGGCGTCCTCTTGGAAATCCAGTCTCAGATTGGAGGACATGTCCGTCATTCTTGCCTGCATGTCAAGGACCATCTGGGATAGCTGCTGCACCTCCTCCTCAAGCTGTTGTGCACTTTGAGATCCTCCATGATCCCCTGCTGGCTTGAGACTTGTCTGACCTCCAAACTGCCCCTCCCCTCCCCATGGATGGTTCCTCTGGGTCTCAGTGCGCTGCTCTGGAGCTGTAGCGAGAAATTACAGAAAGGGGGATGGGAAGCAGAAACATGAATGCTTTTATTTCTCCAGCAGTTAACTTGCATAATTTTGTTTCACCTATTTCCATGCTAGATTTCTTTAGTTCTAATCGTTTACCTTGTGGGACTGGAATATGTCCAGAGGCAGCGGGAGCATGAGGCAAGCGCTCCACTTGGAGCAGTTTAATGTCTTTCACTTCCCAGCAGTCGTGGCCCTGGTACCCCGGGCAGCACCTCCACTCCAGCTCCGTTACAGTCTTGTACGCAATCTTATACATGGGCCTAAAGTGTGTCTGATATCTGGAAGCATTTAAAACATGAAGACATTTCACACATGCTGCACAATTGCATGTTTTATAACTTGTTATTATAGTAGCAATAATAATAAAAATGTTGCTTGTTAGACGCTCAATGTAAGACTTTGTGCAACTCTCCCTCTCAGGAATACAATGACAAATAGCACAATAAAATCTGTTTGTTAACAACTAAGACAAGATAACCACCAGTCTCATTTGCATTTAATTAATCAGGAAGGTTTGGCAGGAAGCAGCCAAGACTTCTCACCACTTCACTCATGAGGACACTGTTGGCCCACAAGGTCCTGACACTCCATGATTAACTACATCTCACAAGTGTGTTTGTTGCACAAGGAACACTGAAGCAAAACAAAGTCAGAGTAATGTCTTTTCGATGTTTGCCATTCATGAAGATTCAACACAGATGCCTGATTTATTGTTTTGCTTTCCAAGTCAAGTTTTTAAGATTCTTCTAAAATGAATCTTCTTCTATTAGAGAGCCATTGATTACATGACAGAAATACCAAAGGCAAAGCAAAGACGTGCACTGCAATCCAGTAGGGGTAGTAGTAACAAAGTACATTTACACAAATACTGTACTTTAGTACAATTTACCTGATGTATGCTACATTATAATTCTACATTTTGGGGGGAAATGCTATTTTTTACTCCACTACATTTATTTGCCAGCTTCAGTTACTTTGCAGGTTCAGATTATTAAAACATGTAAATCAACTAATAAATTAGATTTTTAGGAATAATATGTATATATAGTAGCTCAAATTAGATCTTCTCCAGCTGCAATTTGAGTAATCCTTACACATTAATGCATCACTAATTAAAATCCTGTAATATTATTCTGAAATTAGCAATTTTGCATAATGAGAAGTTATACTTTAAGTATATTTTGTGGCCAATACTTTCACACTTTAACTTAAGTGAGATTTTAAATGCAAGTCTTTTACTTTAAAGAGTATTTTTACACTGTGGTTTTACTACTTTCACTGAAGTAAAATATCGGAATACTTCCTCTGCTGCAGTAACTATGAAACAAGGACGCAGTTCACAAATGTGTTAGTTTTCTTTCGGCCTTACAGAGGACAAATAATCTAAACTACAATACAACTTAAAGTATAGAATGACAAAACGGCTGTAAGAACATAAACCAGAACACAGGGGAATTTTGGAGGAACCGCTTTGTCCTTCACCTCACACGCACAGCTGAAACATCAAGACCAAGAGATCCTTTTTTAACACCACAGTCCACACCGTATGATAATAGACGCCGTACTGCCTCACACTGCTAAAAAAAATTATAACACAAATAAAAGAATATCCGCTCTCCACCCTGAGTCCTGGACTTCTGGGAACTTACATCACTTGTTGCGCACAGTTTGGCATCTCCGGTGGACACGGCAAAACCTCCGGCTGCACGAAGCTATCCGTGCCTCCCACGACCGCACAGCTCACGTTCTTGTGCACAACGTAGGCGCACCAGTTTCTGCAGAAAAGAGCGGCAGTGCATTTTCATTTTATGGATTGCTTTTCCTCAAGCGACTGAATGAATTTACGCACAGAAGAAGATAAAGGAGACGCTTGAATGAGTCAATTAAATGAGTAGTTCATGAACAATCAAGCATGAGATAAACCTCAAACATTCATTACTCACTTGTTTCTCTGTCGTGTTTCGGTGCCGGAATAGCTTTTTCCCTGAAAAATACCATGCTGGAAAGGTGATCCGCCGATGAGAGGAAACGCTATTAAAAAGTGAATAAGTCCGTACTTCATGGTTGAAATATATATTTTTAAATCCCCAGTATGCTGTCCGATCGTAGCGAAGGTCTGTGTTGTGCGTTGTTCCCTCTCTATGGTGCGCAGACCTACAAGCTTCTTCCCCCGTCCTTGGATGTGACGTTTCGGGACCCCATCCAACACTGACAGATGCCTTTTTCCGTTTCTCAGAACGCGCACACACACACACGCACACGCACACGCACACCAAAGCCCCCATCCAACGCTCTTTCGGCATCCAAAAGCACAATGTCATAGAATTACATGATTTCCGGAGGCCTAAACTTGGGTAATGATTGTCTTTGTTTCGGAGAGGCACCGTAATCATCCCGTGCGTAAAATGCGCGCGCCTTTCAATGCCTCCCTGCCCAGATGCCACAAATTACGATATTGGTCCATTTGAACGTTGTGTATGTTACCGACGTTATTATTGTGTAGAAATAATGACACAGGCAAAAGAAATCTTAGAAAATATGTATATATTTTTTTTAAAGAAAGAATAAAGTTTTTCTTTGAACTTAATCATTCCATGCATATAACTTTGTCAGCTGTTGTGATTATTATAAAAGTATTAAAACATATAAAAACACAAATATAAATCAATTACAAAAACTCCAGTTGCTCAAAAATGAGATCAGGTTGGACTGGTCCACCTCTTATGCTGACATCTATTTTAATCTCTTTGGAGCGATGCCGGATGGCCCACCGACACCCTCAAGACCCCGTTTCACCGGTCTCACTGGGGTTGACACTAAAAGTAGAATACAGACAAATTAGAAATCAACAATACTAACAGAATTTTAAAAAAAAACCCATTTTGAATAGGAATTCTCTTTCAACCAGATTAACAAACATACAAAGTTGTCTCTCGGTCTCCTTCAGCTGTGTCATCTTCTCCTCCATTTCTTGTTGCTTTTTCAGCATTTCAGGAGACTTTATGTTCTTTAAGTGATCTTCACGTTCCTTTTCTGCCTGATCCTTCTTCTCCAGAGCTGACCTGTGCTTGCTGAGCAGGTCTGTCCAATAAAATAAGAGGAATTAAAAGCACAATCCGACTGAACAGGGCTACAAAAAAAACACACTTCGAAATGTGAGTGACGTCACCTATGTGTTCCTTTAGAGTGTAGTATTGTTGTGGGAGGGGGGCTCCAAACACTTGTAAAGTGTGGATCGGTGGGGCTTTGTTCTGTGCGCCTCCGAACTTGCCCTTGGCACTGATCCTGTCGCCCTGTCTGGTCAGGATGGTGGGACACGGACACTTATTCTGTACCACCTGTAAGAAACGGCACATTTAGAGGAAGAATAACCACGGGACACAGTACATTTCTGGCACACCTCCACCAGCGAGAGCATCACTCACCGCCTTTCTGTAGCTGTTTGCAGAGTCGAGGTCATCAATCAGAATAGTGTCTCCGAGGATGTTTTTAAAAGCTGCAAAGAAAGCAGGAAACATTCAGCCAAATCTAAACATTCAGAACGTATTTACTGCTGAAGAACATTCATAAAGAGGAGATTATAGGAGGAGACCGAAGAGTTTAATTGAGATGGCTTTTGATACATTTGTGTTTCAACGTAAACAAATTATAACCCAAAAATTACAGAAAATCCCTGTATTAAAAGTCATTTTAATGTTGCAAAAGAGACTAAGTTTCTGCTCCAGCGACTGGGCCCCCGATGGGAAAACCCCTCCACCCCTGCGAGGTTGGATCCCAGATGGAACCAATTACCCAAGACTCAACAGGAGTAGAGGGGGGCATGTAGGAAATACTACAACATCAGCAAACACACAGACCTGGGAACCCTCTAAAAAAACCCACAGGACATGGTAATATAAATCTGCAATGAAAGAACAACAGCGAGGCCATGTTAAACTCAGCAGGGGAAATCCATCCGAGGCCGCTCACCGATGTTGCAGCTCTCCCGGTCGTGGGGGTAACACAGGAGGTTCCTGGCGTGGACTGGGTTCCCAGGGGGATCAAAGAGCATGCGGCCATTTCCTATGTGTGGCATCGATCTGCAAGCAATTCAAATGTTAGTGGAGAGACTGCTGAGCCGATCTGAAAATTGTTTTAAGTTAAAGCTCCTCAGCAAAAACTAAATATGCAAAAAATAAATTAATAAATAAATTCACATAAAACATGCCTAAAGACAGAGTCTAAAACTCAAAGACATTCAGTTTACTGCAATATGAAATCCTCACATTGGAGGAGCTGGAACAAGATCATTTGTGTTTGAAAAATGACTTAAACTATTTATCCATTCTTAGAATAGCTTTTAAAAATCAATTATTTAAAATAACTTTCTCTAATTTCAGCTTCTCATTTGTGATGAATTGCTGCTTTTCTCTCTCTCGTGTGAAACTCTTGGTGTGATGAAGAGACACAGGGAGAGGCCACCTTCAGCTTTCAGAAATTGTTACTCAAACGTTTGATACTTTATATCAAACTAAATTAATTAATACAAATTAAAAAAAACTGTATTGATCTGTACATCAATAAATAATTAAACAAAAGCGTTTGTTGCCCAAATAGTAAAGTGGTGCAGATTTAAACGCAACACTATTGTAACATAACCAACAAATAGGAAAAACTCATTGTCAAATCTAAAACTGTGCAGCATGGGCTGCTAAATGGTTAGCATGACATTTGTCAAAACGTGCTTTAAGTACCCGTCATCAAGAGGAAGTTGCTCTCTATATAGTAATCATTTTAGTCACCATTATCTGTACTTAATAAATAAAAGATTCTGAAGTCTTGTATCATAAATTCAGAACGTTCATTTACATTTAATGTCCACATTTTAAAGCATGCATTCATTTGCATGATCATTTCGTTTGAATTGAACTGCATCTGATGTGATGAATGAAAACAGGACTTCATATTGCTTTACAATCTATTATTTAGTCATCCTGATTGTCCATACAGTAATTGTTCTATTCTGTACACACGACATTCATTGCATGTCCACAAGAGGAAGGATCCTCCGTTGAGCTTCCTTCTTTCTAAACAGTCTGTTCAACGAGGAGGTGCCACAAGATCTTTAAATTACTATTGTTGGGAGGCTTGGAGCAGAAGTCTGCTTAAGAATTTAAAACTATAATCAAGGACACACAGGAATCCCATCAGGAAAGCTACTCAGGCACCAATACCAACACAGAAATAAAAGATGGTGTGTGAACAGAAACACAGATGTGCAGGAACACAGAAGGATTACCTGTTGCCTTGTTGCACAAAAACACTGTCGAGGCCCATAACCTGCTGCCGCCCTTGGGTGTCGTCATAGATCCTTCGCGCTGCCGCGGTCGTTTTGGTGATGACACAATCCATGTCGCCCCTGATATGCCAGGAGACGACCCTCGCAGCATCGTCATCCTGCACTAACGCCAAGTGGCCGACCTGTATTCAGAAGGTAAAGGGTGAGAATAAACCGTGGGGCAAACGTACTTTCTTCAGTCCGACCAAAGCTTCTCTCACAGATTACCACAAACATTGATTGGACACATCTGTATGGAGGTCAGCCTTTCCTGAAATTACACTATGGGTTTGTTAAGGTGCTCAGCCAACAGAAAACTCCTGCTTTTCTTTGATGTTACCATTCCCAAAACATCCTGCTGCCCGCTGAAGTGATCACGAATGGAGCAAACTCTTCTGGGTGTTTTCAGGATCCTGTCGACTTCAGTTCTCTTTTCTTTTAGGACTCTGTCAATATCCGGGATCTACAAAGAACAACAAATATGCAAATGTGATCCCCTGCTAAATATATATATACACACACACACACACACACACACACACGTATAAAAATGAGAAATAGATTTAAGATCTTACACGTACAGTTTGGGCAATTTCCACCTTCTTAATTAACAGCTCATTTCGAATTTCAGCCTCTTTTTTATTTGCATCCAGGTGATGAGCTATGAGGGAAGAAGTACTTGCAATTAGAGACCATTTCAAACAAATATTGGCAGACACAAAAATAAAGCACAGAAGTTATGTAAATACTCTAAATGAGTCTGTGACACCAAGCATCGAAAGCTGTTTTCTTTTTTTAAATGTCTGGTCTGATTCACGGTTTTGTTTTCTTAATCTCCGATCAGAAAGTTCCACATTTAAATAAAAAATAAATAATTTTAGTAGGACAACAATTATTATTATTAATTATTTTTGCAAACAAACCAAAGTTCTTAAATCTTGTTTGAACACAACACAATTGTCCGGTAGCACACTGCATTGAGGCTTATTTGGACAAAAAAGAAGAGACGAAATCTTACAGGTCAGCAAATTAAGGAGTTCTCCATATGTATTAAAGATTTCTTTGTATGCAGTAATAGAAGTAGTGAGCTGGTCTTTCTTCCTGGACAGCTCAGACATTTTCCGTTGGCTCTCAGAATCTAAAAAAAAAAAATAATAAGATAAAAACAGACAAAGTGAGGAAAATGGCATTTTTGTAATTAAAATGAAAAAAAAAATGTAATGACTCATTTACATAAACGTTGCTTTTAAACTGCTGACAATCTAATTATACGTGAAACATGATGCAGATCTCAAAGTGTTTTCATGCCGTACCATTGTAAAAATGGAAGGGGAGCTCAAAGGGAGCGAGGGGCGAGGGAACCATTAACACTTCAGGTTTGAAGAGGAGGACGTATGTACTTCCATTCTCACCGGGGCTGTTCTCCATGATAAGCAGCCTCTGTGGAGGATAAATGATACAGTTATCATATGTGCGATGTGCATCATTCCAAAATAAAAGCGGTGTTGGTTGCTCACATTAACGGGGGCCTGTCCTTCCACCAAGCGTATCGTCAAGCTGCTGGTTTTGCCTTCAAACAGCGGGAGGTTTTTGTTGCCGTCGCCACTGAAGTTCTTTATAGAAACGACCACCTTCCCGTCCAGGTCCTGACCCGCTGGGTTTCCATAGGAATCCTGGAATCAGTCGAAGCAACTCTATAAAACTACAGCTTTAAAATGAATCTGGAAAGCCGTTTCTGTTCTTTTGCCATACGTAAACGTTCATGCTCACCATTATCTTCAGAGTCATTTGCTCCACCAAGGTTCGGTTGGCAATGACCTTGCTGTCGGAAACAACTGGGGTTGGTGGCTGAGAGTCGGGTCCCAGTTTGACAGGTTGATTGGCCACCACATTTATCGAAATCTAGGAGACAGGCCTCAACTCAACGAACAACCACTTTCCTTTTAAAACAGACATGCTTTGTATCGTTGCTGTTGGATGTGAGGAAAGAACTTGTGATTACCAGATTACTGCGCAGGACTTTTATTTGGTCTATTCGTAGAGAAAACTGGATGGTGTACTTCCCAACATGCTCTGGGATCTCTTTATCTCTGCAGTGAAAGAAAACCAAAAGACATATTTACATTTCTTAAAGGAATAGTTACCGTTGAACAAAGGCAAACTTTTCTGGTCTCGCCAAGTTAACCGGCTGCTTGCAGTACCTTCATATATACTGTACTGCCATCAATCTTATCGACCAACTCTTGACCATAAAAATAAATAATTCTTTTTTTTGTGCTTTGAAAGTAAACAAGATGCCAGAGTGCATTAAAAAGACAGAGGACTGGGCTTAGCTCCGAATGTCTGCTACGTGTTTATTAATCTCTATAAACGGATATCTGCAGAATCTGGACAAGGTTTTGGTAGCGCTCTGGTTAACGTTTGCAGTTTTGACCAATCATGTTTGAGCTTTGGTTGCAGGCAGGTAAACAGTCATTGGCCGGAATACAATCTCGGAACCCTTGAGCTATCGTTTGATGACGTTTTAGCCTTTTATTAGCTGAAAAAGAAAAAGGTTATTCGAGCGTAAACTAGCTACTTGTGCCCCAGAGATCTTGATCGCCCTCAGAGGCGAAGTTAAGTTGTCAGTCAGCGGCTTCGGACATTTTAAACATCCTGCAACAACTCAGGCAGAACAGAACCAGACAGGATGCAAAAGCATTTTACCTGAAGTGAAAACGGTCATTCTTTTCATTCTTCATGGGTTTACTACACTTCAGCTCAGTGACCTAGACAAGAGAAGTAGCAGTTTAAAAGAAAAGCGATAACAAAAAGTCAGGGACAGTCCTTCTGCTCGATAGTAAGTCACGCACCGTTGGTGAAGTCGTGTTTCCTGACAGCAACATGGACACAGCGGCGGGGTTAAAAGTCGTCATCGGACTTCCCTCATCAGACACCACGGTCACCGAGAAGACTGAACACACACGCACACACATATATCTCCCTTAGTTTGCATAAACCGGTTGCATATAGTAAAATAAAAATAGAATAAAATAGAGATTTGATTAAGACTCAAACCTGGGAAGCGGCCTCCAGCAGGAAACACGGCACTGGTGTTATACTCCACCGACAGGCTGACAGGTTTGTTGGGATCCGGTATGACAGTGAGATTCACTATGAAACCAGGGATGGGTTTCTGGTTCAGGGAACCGTTAAACTCAAGCTGATAGTGCCCCCTGGTGGAACAACAGGGTAACAACACTCCCATTAGTGACTGGTGGGACATTAGCTGTGTCCTAATTCAGGATGTATGTACACAGTATTGGAAATGTGGCTGAATGATGATACAACCCCTGATTTGAGGCAGCATTATTACATTATGATGATAACAAAGGCTCCCTTTATGTATGGTATTATAGAGGGACACTTACTTTGGTCCGCTCACACTACTTATAGTGAAAGAGGCTTTCCCTTCTGCGTTTACGGGTTGTGAAGTAACAGTTGCCGTCACCTACAGCGACAAGATGATCTCTTTACATCGTTTCCACTTCGATATCTCTTGCTGACTTTTTGAAAAGCATTAAAGTACGTGTTGCATTGCTCGTCGAGCGAACCTTCAGTGCCGGGGCTGAAGAGTTCACTTTCACCACGACCCTCTGGTCTGTAGTTGGGTTTCCCCACTTGTCACACAGTTGGACGACAAACGGTGTGGCGATGCCTTGGTCATTCAGCACCTGCAAAGGCTGTATGAAAGAAACAAACAAAAGAAAGATGTGCTTTGACACATTTTAAGTATGTTACGGAGCTGGAATCACAACCAGGGTCAGCGTCTTAATGCCCTCGTCCCTAAAGTAAGTACAGTAAAAGTCCTTTCTTACCTTCGCCGGCCCACTGATGAGTTTAAGCTGTGCAGGGACTCCAGCAGTCACTTTAACTGTGACGTGTTTCACAAAGCTCCTGTAGGTGAAGCACAACTCTCTGGGGCCAAGAGGCCCGGACTGGAACTGCACCCCCCTCACCAGAACAGAGCTGCTGCTCCCCTGATTTCAACAGACAGCAGAAATGATTTTTAGGAACATTTACACAGTTTTGGAAGAAGTATTCAGATGCTTTACTTGAGTACAAATATTGGGAACACAATCTAAGGAATATTTCGTTACAAGTAAAAGTCGTGCATTCAAAATGTTACTTAAGTAAAAGTACAGTAAATAAGTATTTATGAGCATTAGAATGTACCTCGAGGACTCATTATGCAGAATAGCCCATGTCACTACTGTATTAGTACAGAGCATTTTTATTTATTTATTAAATACACACCAACACACCCCACCCCCCCCCTTTCAGGGGAAAACACAGACTTCTAATAAGCGCACACTAAGCTGCTCACATTCTACAACAAAGCCCTTGCACCATAAATTCACAGGGGACGGAAATGTCCAAGCAATAAATGAAAAAAAAAAAACTTTCCATTTCGGGGGCACCCCCCACCATCAGGAATGCTTCTGATGCCAAGCAGAGAAGGAATTTAGAGAGACTACTTTTTAATCTCAGGGGGCTTTCCTGCAATTCAAGATTCATTACCTTGCTAACATGCATATATCAGGCCGTGCTTGGCATTTTTATGGTGTGTTGGTCAGAGAGCAAGAGCAAGGTGACCTCTTCACCAGGGCTGACTCAGTATGCAGGAGTAAGAGTGATTTTAAAATTGTGTGCTACACAATTCCTTTAATTTCTGAATTCTAAATGAAGTTTTCCTTTTAGTTTGTGTGTCTTTTCCCACCTGCCAAACAAAGGCGATGGCCGATTTGTCCAGACCCTCAGCTTCCACAGTCATGTGGTTCTTACAGGTGGAGGTCAGTGTCTTGGTTACATTATCATACTGGTCAACAAGTTCCAAGCCTGCAGAGGGAAAAAGATGCGCGTTATCCAGTGTGCAACCTTGTCCTCAAAAGCAAGATTTTTTTGGGAGTTTAGGTTCATACTCACTGATGTTTCCAGGAAGGATTTCCCCCAGCTTCACTGTGTTTTGGAGCAGAGTTGCTTTGAGTCGGTTTGGTTCATCCGGACGAGGCCTACAAACAAAATGAGAGGATGAAGACCTCAAAAGTGGAGATCAAAAGAAATATTTGGCATTTTGGGAAATACACTTATTTGCTTTCTTTCAGAGAGTTAGGTGAGAAAATCAATACCACTCCCACATCTATCCGTTAAAGATGAAGCCTGGAGATCATCATTAAGACCGGCAACGAGGAATGTGCTAGCTTGGCTCTTTCACAACGTGTCATCATTACACTTCACTTTTTTAACATATTTAACAAAGGAAATATGTGTTAATTAGTGAGCTTCAGAGGCGCCGATTTCCCTCCCATTCCATTTATGCTAAGCTATCAGACTACATGCATATTTATCATTAAAAAAAATAAAATGAGTGCATCTTCTCATCTAACTCTTGAAAGAAGCATATTTCCCAAATTCAGAGCATATCTATGATTGAGGAACTTAGCTGCTACCGGCGACCAGCAGCTAAGTGTGCTTAGAGCGGAAACAACAGCAACAATGCTGACAGAGCAGTGTTAACCTAAGGGCACACACACACACACACACAAAAGTTGTTTGCTGCTATATTAATGCTCTTTTAAATACAGCACCTTTAAGCTTGCCAACACTGAATCGGGTATGTGTCTTACACTATGTAGAAGGAGACCGACACACTCTGGTCTTGGTAGGACACCTGGTAGAAGAGCGCCGCCTGCACCTGCTTGGGCACCTGTAAGTCAGGCAGCTTCCCCTTGACCAAATCTTCTGCATTTACATCTCCTGTCCAGTTAACCTTAAACATAGTCACAGTGAACAGTGACAAGTCAGCAATAAGAGGGGAAATGTTCAAATGCAGTGAATGATTAATTGCAGAAACGTGTTTTTACTATATACATCAGCCACACCTTGATCATGGAGGCTATTTCAGCAGTGGGAGGAACCCGTCTACCGGCCTCATCATACAGCTTATAGAAGAGGTTCTCCAGCGAGCCTCCAGCCAGCCAATCTATCGTTTCCTTGTTTATCAGCACCAAATTCTCACTGCAGAGCTCCATGCGGGAGACCCTTGTGCTGGGCACCACCTTCAGCTCCCTCACGACCCCCGGGATCTTCTTCATACTCTTGCGGGGAAACGAAGAACAGGCGGAGACGTCACAACCAAAGTTTTAATCTGGGAATGTTCAACGAAACAGAAAGCCTTTAACTTACGGGCATCTCAAACTTCACTTTGAGGTTTTGTGGTTCTCCATCGATTATGTTCAGCTTTATGGGCTTCGTCACAAGCTGTCCGGCTCCTGTGGCGCTGCAGTCGATTGCCACTAATGGAAACCCCTGAACCTGATTTGCAAATATAAGGATGAGGATAAGTCAACCAACATCATTTTTCTATTTATTCAGATTATATGTCATTTAATGCACACCCATACAGTACCTGGCAGCAAACGATCTGTTTGGGGCGAGCAGTGATGTTTTCAGCCTCATCGTGAATTCTAAAACTAAACGTGACAGGGTTTCCATTCTCTACTGTGATTGGGTCGTCTTCTGGCGTCACGTGGAGGGAATGTGGATTACCTGAAAAATTTTGGAGAAGAAAAAAAAAAGATGTATGCGTGTGCAGTTATATTCCTTGCTTAAGAGCTAATGCTACTGTGATGTCCATATCAAATAAACATAAACTGTCAGGATGATTATTTACACAGAGAAATGCTAAAAAAGCACCGCTGACAGGATTGTGGTATGATCCTTATCTTGATGTTTGTAGCCAACAGATTGATGACATCTGTCATTATTTCAAGGTTACACTCATTTTTATAGATGAATAAGTAAGTGCAGTCCTACCAGGAAGAAGACAGATCTTGATCGTCTGTGTGTCTGTCTTCAGGCCAGGCAGGGTGACTTTCAGGTCATACGTCTGCAAAATAACAGTTGGAGGATAAGCAGTTCTGTCTCTTCTCTTGGGTCTCAAGCAATTTCTCTTGGTGTCAAATGTTGTACTCTTATCTACAAGGCTGAGACGAGAAATGTATCTTTTTGTAAGTTTGCATCTCGTACTGCGTTGTGATTCTTTTATGCAACATATTTGTTACTTCTGCATGAATGTTTCGAGTCAGTAGGCAGACTAATGTCTTCGAATAGGAGGCATATTGTTTTTCTAACCTGTGATCGTTGGTGATTCAGGACTTTTCCTCTTGCTTTGACACTTCTGATGGTGAACATGATCCCTCTGGTGTCCACATTCTCGTAACTCAGATCCAGGCCTCTAATTAAATAATAATAATAATAATAATAATAATAATAATAATAATAATAATAATAATAATAATAATAATAATAATAATAATAATAATAATAATAATAATAATAATAATAATAATAATAATAATGGTGCTAGAGCTTACTAGCAAAGACATGATAGGATTTATGATAAGCTTTCAAATCAGTTACATAAACTGCTGTTAGATAAAAGCACATGTCAAAACATTTCAAGCCATAAGAAAAGAAGTGACTTCTTAGTAAGCCGTCCACTGAAAACCAAGGAAACAAAACTGTGGTTTTAACTTTTTCAAACGACAGTAGACGTTAAAACAAAGCGGAGTGACACACCTGCATTTGAGTACAGGTTTGAGATCAGGAGGCGGCTTCGCTGAGTGATCGTAACCATCTTTTATAAGCAGAGGAATGTTGAATGGCACTCCTACGTGAAGAGTGGCGCTCACTTCACCAACAACGAAACTCTCGGCAGCCCCCGCTGAGAAGGAGAATTAAAAAAAAAAATAAATAAATAAATAAATAAATAAACAGTGGACGTGTGGGATTAGGGTGTTTAGAAATGATAAGAAATGTGACAGTTGAAGTGTTGTGGTTTTACTTACCGTTGATGGTGAACTTGAGTTCGTAGGTTGGAAGCTCTTTGCCTCCAAAGATGGAAGCATTAGTTTCGTTTATCTTGGTGTTTAGGGACAGAGTATGCTTCCCCAGGTTGGTCAGATTGTCTGCAAAATGTTTGCAAAATTAGAAAATGAATTAAGAAATGGTGTAAATCATTTAAATATATAAATCCTAATTTATTTGTGCAACTAACCAAAAAAAATAAAAAAATGTGTGTGTGTGTATTGAATGTAACTTCATGTATTCATATCACTAATCTGACATGTCCTCACTGTTTGAATGTGTCATCCAATCACCTTTACTAAGTATATGCCCACTGATGAATCATTCCATCCTTTAAAATCACAGGTAAAGAGACAACAGCTTGATTGTGTGCACAGAGCGTGAATGAGAAACAGGTGGTCAGAGAACGGGAGCCGTCAGACAACAGTGGAGCCCCCCCCACCCGTGATGGTTTTAGAGGAGACGAGGGAACGTAGTTGGATAGCTAGAAATGGATCATTAAGACGACAGGAACCCGAGGTCCGTAGCCCAAATGTTATGAAAGAATGTCATTAGTGCGATTATTGTCGCCCTCCGCGTTCCGTCTCAGTCGTTTCGCTGTCGACGTGGGACTTGGCTGGTCAGCAAAGGGTGCACGGTGGCCTGGGCGATAGCAACGGGAGGATACTCAGGGGAATAGGAAAAGGGGGAAAGGAGCAGATGTAAGAAGCATAAGCAGCAACCGGAGGTGCGTGCCTAATTCAGGAGCCTAGAGGCCGGGATGCAGAGGCCCCGGGGTCTCTAGGGACAGTTAAGTCACCCAGACCCAGGCCAAAGCAAGGGTATAGAGGGATGATGTGTAGTTCTATTGAGAAGTTAGTTGATCCTGGGACAACCCGGTTTGCTTGTACTCTCCCTACGTGGAGTGAAAACAATCCAATCTCTATCGTGGTCTGTAAGTGTTTGCTCCTGATAGTGAGATCCTGTGGTGTCTCACCGTTGGTCAGCTGAAGTTAAGCCAGCAGTAAGATATTAAGACTCGAGCTTTATCAAAGAAGCTGCTCATTAAAAATCAATCCCTACAACTTATGAACGTTTATGGGTATCAAAAGAATGTAACAGAAAGCACAGAATCTAACTCACTCCAGGCACAAATGTTAGATCACTGGTGTCTCGAATTACAGGCAGCATCTGTGCGTGTATGTGGAGCAGAATTTGCATTGTAAACAAGATGTATAACCCGTTCAACAGTCTGCTGACCTCTGTGTCAATAAAAGTTAAACAACTTAGACATCTGCGAATTAGATGAGTAAGTAATTGAGTGTGTATCTTGCCGAAACCAAGGAGGCAGTAACATACAGTTCTGTCCAACGCCCATCTGTCAACATGTGACAAAGGTGTTTGCATGCACAAAATACCTGCGTAATGTGTTGTTATCAACTGTTAATGGCAATGATGGCTAACCTGGCTGAAGCAAACCCCATTAAGTTTTACGAGTTGTCGTACTTTAAACGCAGTAAACTCGGGTGTGACTTCATTCCCAGCTCCTAATTCAGATATACAACCTTAATGGAATGCAGCATTACGGCCACCGCCTAGACATACGGTACAATAAGGAATACATTTCTTTTTTTGAGTTAATTGCTCTTGAGAAAACTCGGTTTGATTGTTCTGTATAGAAGCAAATAAAGTGAAGACTGTTCCATCTCGTTTGTGGTTTGTGAGTCTTCGTTTCTCGGGTTTCTTTCTCGTGAACCAGTGGTGTCTCACTTTTTGTCAGATAGCAACTGTGATCAATTTAATGGGAAGATATTAATTGCAGAAAGAGCCCTGCACAAAAGAAGAAAGTTATCCCGATTTAACCACTACTACAACAATGAGAAAAGATAATAAACAAAAAGAAACTTACCATTTTTGTTGAACCAGAAACCCCACTTCGCTGAATGTTGGGCACTTAAATAGAGAACCGTTTCGTCTCCTTTAGGACCTACATAAGGAAGACAAACATTGTTACAAACCAAGAAGCTGAACAACAAAGAGTTAGAAAGATGGGAAAAATCAAGAAGTTGAAAGAAAATGAGGTTGGAACAACAGATTTTTTTAAGACATTTAATAAGCCTAAATTCTCTTGTTCCTACTTTTAAATAGTCTAATCTAATCTAATAATTAGTTGTCTTACTGTATTACCGCTTGTAACTTTTATCTCTTAAAAGTAAAAATCTAAACATCGGATTGAACTCTTCAGAGGTTTAGAGGACTGCGTTTCCATTTTCTTACTGTGCCAGACGACTTTGAGCTCAACTACCAGTTTTTTCCCTGTTCCCTGGCCCACTGACGGCATCATGGATAACGACTCTCCCTTCTTGTTTTGAATGACGACTTGGAGTGGCCCTGAAATGATACGGGGGGGGGGGGCATTTTTCAACATTACCATGTTGTGATCATCAACAACGAGCAGTATGTGAGTCGGTGCGGTGTGCAAACAATGTCGCAGTTTACCAAACTGACTCCCGGCTGAACAAGCAGCATTCTGTGGCCAGGGGTTCCCTTCTGGCCAGTGCACTTTCAGAAGCTCTGGAAGCCTGGAACAAACAAATACAATGGACTTGAGCTGAAGAAGTCTCATCGGACTTCTACTACTACGTCTAGTCAGGACAAGGAGACGAGGGGGAGGGACATAAATCACACAAATGACTTCCAATTGATAACACATTCATTACCACTGAATCACATCTAAAAATGGGATATAGAGTGCTGCAGGGATGACATGTATTTGTTACCATCGACCTGGTTACTTCGACAAAAAGCCAACAAGATTTTTCTATTTGATTTTGAATTATTACATAAAATAAGCTCTGTGGAAAACAAACTTTTATGATACTTAAACAAACACCACTTTTTACGTTATTTTGTTATAAACAAACTACACTAACATCTAAGCTAAAGGCTCACCCATTCCCGGGTTTTAGGACTCGTTCCTGCAACACTCTATTGAGATGATTGTGCTGTGTAAAAGTACATATAGTCGTCTTGCTTTGAGGTAAAAATACATTGAAAAAAACAAGATTAGATGCTCGGAGTATGAGAGCATTTCCCCGAACTGCTTACTTGGCGGAGTCATTGTCAATGTTGATCTTGATGGATTCATCAGTGGCGGTCTTGTCAATCTTGGAAATGGGTATGATCTTTACCTTGTCGTAATATGCTTTGGGTTCCTGGAAACATATTTAATGATCAATATCAGGCTCCAAAAAAGTAAAAAAAATACAACTTTAACGTAAAGATTTAGAGTTTCCGGTGACTTAAAATCTTGCACGGGGAGATTTTTCCACTCCAAGCTACACTGCCTGGCCAAAAGAAAAGTCGCCACCTGGATTTAACTAAGCAAATAGGTACGAGCCTCCTATTGGATAATTTGAGAAATTGAATAAAGAAGAATGTGAACCACACTGCCTCAACATCTGGAGTAAACTAATCATGGAATTAGAATTCCATGAATACATTTTTTTCTTTATTGCACAAGAAATGGCTTGAACTACAAAGACGATAAAGAGTGGAAAGAACTGACGTGCAAAACTCATGAAAGTCATATTTTTATCACAACTCCATCATTCCCTCCTTACCTGAACCACTTCAACCTCTCCTCCCGTGGAAAAGACACTGTCGTCATGTTTTCCGTACAGCAGAAAACGGACCACACGACCAAACAGAATGGGCACCGTTTTGTGAGACTTCACCTGTATGAAGAAGCATGCAGGCGTCAATATAGAATACAGAACAATCAGAATATACACTCAGAAATAAACCAAAAAGATGCTCACGAGTTGGCCTGTTTTGTATATTTTGCCGTCCCACTCGATGGAAGAGAACGTCGCCCAGGGAAACTGCATTTTCTTAGTCAATTCTGTCCGTGTTATGGTCTCCGTATAGCCCAAGAACTTTACTTGCTTGTCCCACTTCTCGTGGCAGTTTTTCAGCCACTGCGTAAACTCCCTCTGAATGTTGCCTCTTTGTTTCTGTGGACATACAAATTAACAGTTGAGCAACACATGATGGCTCTTTTAGTTTTTTAATTAAAACAAAAACGGACTAAAGCTGCAACATGGGCATTGTAGTCATGTTCATGGTCCAATATTCGATGGTGCTTGACCTCTGATTTGGACTTAAACAACTCCTGTGCAAGCATCTGGCAGAGTTTAGCTGGCTGGTGCAGAACTTTCTTCAACATTGATTGATTTACTTCCGTTCATTGCCTCTTTGTGCTGGGCAGGTCGGCTAGCCTCGGCTAACCTATGCTAGCTGTGCTGCTGAACTTTTACTCTCAACCTGTGTCAGCGCCTTAAATTGAGGAAGGATGTAGCAGCAGACCTGTTCTTTGACTGATCTTTCCTCCCTGTTGCACACTTGCTGACTAGGGGGAATACAGCATGCAAAGAACATCAGTGATAGGCCTATTTATGGACTCGATAGTGTACCACAGTTACTGAACACTTCCCGTCTTGTGCTTTTTGCTGTATGATCGGGGGAGGCGCTACAAAGGACGATTCTTGATTGCTGCAATTTGTTCTAAACCTAAAGAAGTGCATTGGTATATGATCACCTGGGAATTAACAATGCGTGTGAAGAGGGTGTCCTTGTGCTTCAGTTTCATCTCCAGGTCCATGAAGGTGAGCTTGTTCGTGGTGACCTCGAATCTGTCGTCACTGAAAAGCACTCCTGAAATCCGACTGAAACACTCTGCAAGCTCTTTTGCTCCTTTATTCGGAGAACACCAGTCAAACCTGTCACAAATGGACGGCGAAAATGTTAGAAAAATCAACAGTCTGTGGTAGTAAGGCACCGCCGCGCTTTGAGCTAAACGCCAATGTCATCATGCTTACATCCTGATTTTTAGCAGACACAGCACAGGAGGCGGATCCCCAAGCTCAGGATGAATCGTCTCACACTGGGTGTAGACCGAAGGCCAAAGACCCCGACCGGGAGGACTCTTGTCGAGTTTGACCCTATCCCCCTTTACCTTACCCTGTTTATTAAAGGACACTTTTTGTTACATGGCTACTGTCTCTGAGTCACCTGTTTTATCTCTGAATCTTGCCTCCACATCCCCCGGGTCGCCACACATGTTAACATTAAACACAGATCCTTATATGATGTCATTAGTTAAGTACTGGACAAATTAAGCTTGGACTTGATGATATAAAGTTATATTTCATCCTCTGGGAAACATGTCTGTCTGTACGTAATGTCATTGCAATCCGTGATTATTAGTGGCTTCCACCAGCCTCCAGTCTTTGTGCTAAGCTAAGCTAACTTGCTTCTGCTGGATCTAGCTCATATTTAGCGAATAACCCTTTACAACTAAGGAATTGAGTTACTTCCTATTCTTTTTTTTTTTTTAACTTAAATTGGAAAGAATTGTGTAACAAAATAGTGAAAAGTGTTTACTCGGGCACTTTGGTGTACGGTATAAGCCGTCCATTCCAGAAACAGTCGAATATCGGCCTCTTCCGTGTTGCCTGATGCCGGGCTGCAGATTCATCATCAATATCATCTTCATCGTCAGAGGCTGATAAACAAAAAGGACCAAAATGAGACATGCAGTTAAAAAAAAGATCTGTCAAATGTCATGAAGTGTAATTAATATTTTTGGGTTAGAATACCTGGCTCTTCTGGATAAGTCTCCTTGTCATAGAGGAAGGGATGATACCGAATGACTCCCTCCACCGTGCCTCCGTCTGCAGGGACGGCCATGAACTCAAACGTGTCGACAGCAGCGTTTATGTACCGAGTCTGCATGTCGTCGTCAACTTCCTTCAGATTCAACGCACGGGGACATTTGGGAGGCTTCTCGCGCAAAGTGATCTGTTTAAAAGGAGTCGTGTGATAACATTAAGCTGAGACTGTATCAAAGCATTTAGCAGGAAAGAGAAGTAGAAGTCACTCTTGATGAGAATTAAACCTTTTAAGAGCAGCAGCCTCACCTGAATGTTGATTTTAGAGGGATGATCCGAGCCTGTAGAGCAGCTACTCATGTCCTTTCCGTTGGCTCCGTGAATGTAATAGTGATAGATGTGGCTGAAATATGGACAAAACAGAACTTTTTACATGAGAATTATTCCAAGTAGACAATTTGGGACCTGTTCAGACTTTTGAGTACATATCGGGCGGTGTGGGGGATTGAACTCACGCTAGCTGTCTGGTCCACACTAAAAAATCTTGTTTCAAAAAGGCGATATGCTCAGGAAGGATGCCCGTGATGACCACGGCTGTGAAGCTTTCCTTCCCAGATTCCTCAGTAATAAGGGCATGGAGGCAGCGCTCATCGTCTTTATTCACATGTGAAGAGTCAGCGGGCTGCAGGAGGAAGACGAGACGTCACACAGAACAGAAGAGATTGAAGTTTTGATTGAGCAGAAATCTTACTGAAACATATATCACTTATTATAGCTGGTGCATGTGTCGTATATTTCAAGCGACAGTGATGTTGAAGTGATGATGAAGGAAGATCCGCGGACACTGCTCTTGCTGGTGTAACGAAGTTTATTACAACAAGCAACACATGTCATACGGTCGGTTAACACGCCCGGAGAGTCCTCGGTCAATTCAAAATGACTCTCCCGTCCGGAGATAGTTTGTCTCCTTATATACATCTGAACAGAGGCGTTTGAAACAGAACACTTACCTTCCTGTTTTTAATGATGCTGCTGTAAATATCCTCTTTGTCCCTCTCTTTTCTCTCAAACTCGTCCTTTGACAGAACCAGCTCATGAACATCTGGGGAGCCAAATGGTTTAGTGATCATCTAAAAAAAACAAAGTTAAACCCGTTTATGGTTAAATTTAGCCACATTAGTATTTATGGCAGTCTTTGTTCCAGTTTGTGGTAATGTTGCGCTCTTAACTATTTTCATAGAAGGCGTACCCTGGTCGAGTTTCCGATGTAGAAAACAGCCTGTTTTCCTCCAACTCCAAAGTAGGAAATATCACTGTTGAGACTACGAGGGACGGGATCAGGCCGGACATACCCCTCTTGCTTACTGTGGTGAAAAATTAAAAAGATACAACATTAGAAGCAAACCTTGGGACATTCGTGGCTAAACTGAAGCTAGAAAGTGAAGTAGGAAAAGCACACCAACCCTCCAACTGTGACTTTTTCCCTGGAAAATTTAGAGAGTCTGTACACGGCCCAGTTCTTGAGCTGTTTCGAGGTCATCCCACACCCGTTATCCAAGACAATCACTGTAGGTTTCCCAAGAGTCTCATCAAACACCTGGACAACAGAGTCAGTCAACATGACTTATTTAGGTAAACCGAAGGCACAGACTGGAGAGGTTAAATATTTGGTTCTGCAAATCATATGCAAATGCTTAACTAACCATCCGTATCTCTATTGTCCTCGATCCCGTGTTTTTAACTGTGGCAGAGAGAGCGTTGTCTATCAGCTCAGCAAGTGCGTATGCTGGAAAAAAAAAAAAAAAAAAAAATATTATGAGCGATGATATGCAGCTAAATGTCTCTGTTAATTTCTAGTCTACTACTTGCACTTGCATTACACCAGAACTTACGCAGTGATTTCTGGCCCGAGGTAGCGTAGTACTCATACATGCCGCCCTTGATCAATGTATCGTAATGAGGCAAAAACTCGATGCGCTCCTCCGTTGCCAGTGCCAGAGCTTGGTCCTCCCGTTGAAACAAGTGGAGGGTGCTGCCATCCTGAAGCTCCTCTACAAGGACAAAATGAACCATTTTATCTTGTGTAAACTCATATAAATAACGACTTATCACATGAAATGTCATTTAATACAATGATGACGACATTTACAGATCAAATTAACTAGGAAATCCATGAAACAGCTTGTTTCGGCAACTTTCCGGCCTCTTCTGGAATAGGGATGGGTACCAAAACCAGATATTTATTGTTCACTTTTGCACCAACAATGACCGATTTACTCACTAAATTTGTCGAAATCCAGAACTATTCGGTCCGTTGTGGCCAGCACATATGTTTCATGTGAACGGATTGAGAATTTCTGTAACAAAATGTCAAAAGTAAGCGTCAGTTCTTCATTACAGCTGAAACAATCAGTCAATGCATCGATTAGTCAATCAAACAGACAACTTAGAGGCAACTATTTTGTTAATTGATTCATCGTTTTAGTTATTTGTCAAACCATTCTCAGATGTGAGGATTTGTTGCTTTTTATTATTGTAAATTGTAATACTTTAGGGTGCCTCTGTAGCTCAACCAAGCAGCGGCAACCAGCATGGAAGTCAGTGGCAACTCCCCTAAACAGTGGAAACTGCCATTGCAAGTTAGTGGCAACTGCCACAAACAGCAGTAGGTTGGTGGCAACTCTACCAAACAGCGTCAACTGCCGTGGCAAATCAGTGGCATCTGCAACAAACAGCGGTAAGTCAATGGCAACTCTCCCAAACAGGGGAAACCGCTGTGGGAAGTAAGTGGCAACTACCTCAAACAGCAGCAATTGCCGTGGCAAGTCAGTGGCAACTCTCCCAAACAGCAGCAACTTCAGTGGCAACTCTCCCAAACAGCAACAACTTCAATGGCAAGTTAGTGGCAGTTGAGTCTGCCATCAAAAGGTGCCACTGCTAGCTGCCGCTATTTGAGCTCGCTACTACATCAGACTACTGATATCCATTCAGTACATCATGAAACCTTTATCTCACATTTTTGTTCCCCTGTGACGACCCCTCCCTTCCACTAGGGGTCTATGTCCTGTTTGTCTTTCTGTCTTTCGGGTTGTTGCTAATCAGCTGCCAACACACACCTGAGCCTGGTGGGAGTGCCAGGTATAAAGGCCCCAGCTCCTCCTCTCCGACTCCGCTAGGCTGACACGGCTGCGCTTCATTTGATCGATTGTTTATTTGTTCGTTAAATAAATGTCTATTTATTAGTTTTATCACTCGTCTTGTCTCCGTTATGTGGCAGCCTTTGAGCCAGGTCGTAACACCCCTGCCATCAGGAAGAAGATACAGGACTATCAAAACCCGGACTAACAGGCTGAGGAACAGCTTCATCCCCAGAGCGGTTTCCTCCATCACCCCACCACCCAGACAATGCTGGAGAGAAACACAAATAGGCAATAAAACGACACTTTAACAAAGCACTTTTTTCAATTTAAAGCCATTGATGCCTGTGTTTTATCTTGTATATATGCACTTAATGTCTTGTTTTAAATCAGTAATGTCTTGTCTTAATGTTTTTACCTTGTTGCTGCTGTACTACTGTTTTTACGGTGACAAACATCCTTATCC